>NW_027362945.1:0-1200000 GCF_046119375.1 Phyllobates terribilis | reverse complement strand
CTACAGAGTAGCTGCTGGCCGGAGGAGTGCGCTTGAGGCTTGAGTAGTTGAATCAATCCTAACTAAAGAAAAACCTATCTAATGACACTTTCTTGTTAGGACCTGTCTGAGGCCTATGGCTCAAAAAAGCTTCTTTGGAAAGACTTGGCAAAACCCAGTCTATCCTACAGGTTCCAAAGGAACTCTGGCCTTCACTCTTACAGCCCTGTACAGTGATAAAGACTTATTACAGGGCCTTGATTGCATCTACATAGTAGATGCTGACTGGAGGGGCAAACTTAAGGCTAGAATGGTTCAGCCAACCCTAACTATTGCTACTTTCTTAAATGTTAAGATATTTCTGAGGCCGTTGGCTCAAACAGGCTTCCTTGGACAGACTGGGCGCAAAACACACCATTTCTGATGTTTCCAAATGAACCCTGGGCTTCACCCTTGAACCTCTATACAGGGACCGTTTCATAGTTTTAAGGTTGAAAGACACAAGTCCATCAAGTTCAACCTAAAAGCTAATGTGTTGATCCAGAGGAAGGCAAAAACCCCATGAGGCAGATGCTAATTGCCCCATATTAGGGGAAAAATTCCTTCCCGACTCCACATATGGCAATCAGACTAGTTCCCTGGATCAACGTCCCATAACAAAATCTAGTACGGATAACCTGCAATTTTATATTATTCAAGAAAGGCACACACATGCCCTCCTTGAATTTTTTTTAGAAAATTAAGTATTTCAATTTCATGTGGTAGAGAGTTTCATAACCTCATTACTCACACAATAAAAATTTGCCAACTAACTTCCTTTAGACAAAGTGAATTAGGATCTTTATGCTAGAGTAATTGAATTAACACTAACTGAAATAGATTAATGCTTTTTTCCTAAATGTTGAAATTTGTTTAAATCCATCAGCTCAAAAAGGCTTTCTCGGACAGACTTGGCGCAAGCTACTCCATTCTGCAGATCCCAAGGGAACCCTGGCCTTTACCATTACACCCCTGTACAGGGATAGATACTTACCATAGGCCCAGGGCTGCATCTACAGAGTAGCTGCTGGCCGGAGGAGCGAGCTTGAGGCTATAGTGGTTGATTCAACTCTAACTAAAGCTTTTTTTTCCTAAATACTGGGATCTGTTTAAGGCTGTTGGCTCAAACAGACTTCCTCAGACAGACTTGGCGCAAGCTACTCCATTCTGCAGATCCCAAGGGAACCCTGGTTTTTACCATTACACCCCTGTACAGGGATAGATACTTACCATAGGCCCAGGGTTGCATCTACAGAGTAGCTGCTGGCCGGAGGAGTGCGCTTGAGGCTTGAGTAGTTGAATCAATCCTAACTAAAGAAAAACCTATCTAATGCCACTTTCTTCTTAGGACCTGTCTGAGGCCTATGGCTCAAAAAAGCTTCTTTGGAAAGACTTGGCAAAAGCCAGTCTATCCTACAGGTTCCAAAGGAACTCTGGCCTTCACTCTTTCAGCTCTGTACAGCGATAAAGACTTATTGCAGGGCCTTGATTGCATCTACATAGTAGATGCTGACTGGAGGGGCAAACTTAAGGCTAGAATGGTTCAGCCACCCTAACTATTGCTACTTTCTGAAATGTTAGGATATTTCTGAGGCCGTTGGCTCAAACAGGCTTCCTTGGACAGACTGGGCGCAAAACACACCATTTCTGATGGTTCCAAATGAACCCTGGGCTTCACCCTTGAACCTCAATACAGGGACAGTTTCATAGTTTTAAGGTTGAAAGACACAAGTCCATCAAGTTCAACCTAAAAGCTAATGTGTTGATCCAGAGGAAGGCAAAAACCCCATGAGGCAGATGCTAATTGCCCCATATTAGGGGAAAAATTCCTTCCCGACTCCACATATGGCAATCAGACTAGTTCCCTGGATCAACATCCCATAACAAAATCTAGTACGGATAACCTGCAATTTTATATTATTCAAGAAAGGCACACACATGCCCTCCTTGAATTTTGTTTTAGAAAATTAAGTATTTCAAGTTCATGTGGTAGACAGTTTCATAACCTCATTGCTCACACAATAAAAATTTGCCAACTAACTTCCTTTAGGCTGAGTTCACACGATGCATATTTAATGCGTTTCCGCGGCGTTTTTGCAGTTGCGTAAACGCCGCGGAAACGCATGAAAAACGCATGGTAGAAGGGCAGCAATGTTCCCCAATTGAAATCCGCATGTGCTGTGCCCATGATGCGGATTTTTCTGCAGCGTAAACGCTGCGCTCAAAAATCCGCAGCATGTCAATTAATTTTGCGTAAACGCAGCGTTTTCGCCGCCATTGACTTGCATTAGAACGCGCCAATTCCGCAAGACAGCATCTGTACTTGCGTAATTGGCGCGTTCTAATGTGCGGATGGTACCCGAGTGTGGAGAAGAGGAGAGTCTCCTCCACACCCAGGTACCATTAAAAAAGCTGTAAAACAAGAATAAAATAAAAAATATATATATATACTTACCATCTGTCGGCCCGCGCAGCGCTCCTGCTTGGTTCCCGGCACTTGCAGTGAGTTGAAGGACCTGCGCTGACGTCAGAGTCATGTGACGGGTCACGTGACGCTGACGTCGGCAGGTCTTTCAATTCAAAGTTGCCGGCAGCCGGGAGAACGGAGTGTAAAGCAGGACAGCGCGGGCCATCGGAGGTAAGTATATACACTCTCTCGGGTCACGCTATATAAATCCATGCTGTTTGCATGGATTTATATAGTGTGACCTAGTTGTCAAGCACTTTCCAGGTGATGCTAAAATCGCCTGGAAAGCGCTTGTCAATCTGCATGCGGAAATGCATGTGAATCCGCATGTGGATCCGCATGTATTCTGCAGGAAAAACGCATGCACAACCTGCATGCGTTTTTTCTGCCAGGGAGATGCAGAAATGATGCAGAAATTTTCTGCTTCATTTCTGCATCGTGTGCACATACCCTTAGACAAAGTGAATTAGAATCTTTATGCTAGAGTAATTGAATTAACTCTAACTGAAATAGATTAATGCTTTTTTCCTAAATGTTGAAATTTGTTTAAATCCATCAGCTCAAAAAGGCTTTCTCGGACAGACTTGGCGCAAGCTACTCCATTCTGCAGATCCCAAGGGAACCCTGGCCTTTACCATTACACCCCTGTACAGGGATAGATACTTACCATAGGCCCAGGGCTGCATCTAAAGAGTAGCTGCTGGCTGGAGGAGCGAGCTTGAGGCTATAGTGGTTGATTCAACTCTAACTAAAGCTTTTTTTTTTCCCAAATACTGGGATCTGTTTAAGGCTGTTGGCTCAAACAGACTTCCTCGGACAGACTTGGCGCAAGCTACTCCATTCTGCAGATCCCAAGGGAACCCTGGTTTTTACCATTACACCCCTGTACAGGGATAGATACTTACCATAGGCCCAGGGTTGCATCTACAGAGTATCTGCTGGCCGGAGGAGTGCGCTTCAGGCTTGAGTAGTTGAATCAAGCCTAACTAAAGAAAAACCTATCTAATGACACTTTCTTGTTAGGACCTGTCTGAGGCCTATGGCTCAAAAAAGCTTCTTTGGAAAGGCTTGGCAAAAGCCAGTCTATCCTACAGGTTCCAAAGGAACTCTGGCCTTCACTCTTACAGCCCTGTACAGCGATAAAGACTTAATACAGGGCCTTGATTGCATCTACATAGTAGATGCTGACTGGAGGGGCAAACTTAAGGCTAGAATGGTTCAGCCAACCCTAACTATGGCTACTTTCTTAAATGTTAAGATATTTCTGAGGCCGTTGGCTCAAACAGGCTTCCTCGGACAGACTGGGCGCAAAACACACCATTTCTGATGGTTCCAAATGAACCCCGGGCTTCACCCTTGAACCTCAATACAGGGACAGTTTCATAGTTTTAAGGTTGAAAAACACAATTACATCAAGTTCAACCTAAAAGCTAATGTGTTGATCCAGAGGAAGGCAAAAATCCCATGAGGCAGATGCTAATTGCCCCATATTAGGGGAAAAATTCCTTCCCGACTCCACATATGGCAATCAGACTAGTTCCCTGTATCAACATCCCATAACAAAATCTAGTACGAATAACCTGCAATTCTATATTATTCAAGAAAGGCACACACATGCCCTCCTTGAATTTTTTTTAGAAAATTAAGTATTTCTAGTTCATGTGGTAGAGAGTTCCATAACCTCATTGCTCACACAATAAAAATTTGCCAACTAACTTCCTTTAGACAAAGTGAATGAGGATCTTTATGCTACAGTAATTGAACTAACTCTAACTGAAATAAATGAATGCTTTTTTCCTAAATGTTGAAATTTGTTTAAATCCATCAGCTCAAAAAGGCTTTCTCGGACAGACTTGGCGCAAGCTACTCCATTCTGCAGATCCCAAGGGAACCCTGGCCTTTACCATTACACCCCTGTACAGGGATAGATACTTACCATAGGCCCAGGGCTGCATCTACAGAGTAGCTGCTGGCCGGAGGAGCGAGCTTGAGGCTATAGTGGTTGATTCAACTCTAACTAAAGCTTTTTTTTTCCTAAATACTGGGATCTGTTTAAGGCTGTTGGCTCAAACAGACTTCCTCGGACAGACTTGGCGCAAGCTACTCCATTCTGCAGATCCCAAGGGAACCCTGGATTTTACCATTACACCCCTGTACAGGGATAGATACTTACCATAGGCCCAGGGTTGCATCTACAGAGTAGCTGCTGGCCAGAGGAGTGCGCTTGAGGCTTGAGTAGGTGAATCAAGCCTAACTAAAGAAAAACCTATCTAATAACACTTTCTTGTTAAGACCTGTCTGAGGCCTATGGCTCAAAAAAGCTTCTTTGGAAAGGCTTGGCAAAAGCCAGTCTATCCTACAGGTTCCAAAGGAACTCTGGCCTTCACTCTTACAGCCCTGTACAGCGATAAAGACTTATTACAGGGCCTTGATTGCATCTACATAGTAGATGCTGACTGGAGGGGCAAACTTAAGGCTAGAATGGTTCAGCCAACCCTAACTATTGCTACTTTCTTAAATGTTAGGATATTTCTGAGGCCGTTGGCTCAAACAGGCTTCCTCGGACAGACTGGGCGCAAAACACACCATTTCTGATGGTTCCAAATGAACCCTGGGCTTCACCCTTGAACCTCAATACAGGGACAGTTTCATAGTTTTAAGGTTGAAAGACACAAGTCCATCAAGTTCAACCTAAAAGCTAATGTGTTGATCCAGAGGAAGGAAAAAACCCATGAGGCAGATGCTAATTGCCCCATATTAGGGGAAAAATTCCTTCCCGACTTTACATATGGCAATCAGACTAGTTCCCTGGATCAATGTCCCATATCAAAATCTAGTACGAATAACCTGCAATTTTATATTATTCAAGAAAGGCACACACATGCCCTCCTTGAATTTTTTTAGAAAATTAAGTATTTCAAGTTCATGTGGTAGACAGTTTCATAACCTCATTGCTCACACAATAAGAATTTGCCAACTAACTTCCTTTAGACAAAGTGAATTAAGATCTTTATGCCAGAGTAATTGAATTAACTCTAACTGAAATAGATTAATGCTTTTTTCCTAAATGTTGAAATTTGTTTAAATCCATCAGCTCAAAAAGGCTTTCTCGGACAGACTTGGCGCAAGCTACTCCATTCTGCAGATCCCAAGGGAACCCTGGCCTTTACCATTACACCCCTGTACAGGGATAGATACTTACCATAGGCCCAGGGCTGCATCTACAGAGTAGCTGCTGGCCGGAGGAGCGAGCTTGAGGCTATAGTGGTTGATTCAACTCTAACTAAAGCTTTTTTTTTTCCTAAATACTGGGATCTGTTTAAGGCTGTTCGCTCAAACAGACTTCCTCGGACAGACTTGGCGCAAGCTACTCCATTGTGCAGATCCCAAGGGAACCCTAGTTTTTACCATTACACCCCTGCACTGGGATAGATAGTTACCATAGGCCCAGGGTTGCATCTACAGAGTAGCTGCTGGCCGGAGGAGTGCGCTTCAGGCTTGAGTAGTTGAATCAATCCTAACTAAAGAAAAACCTATGTAATGCCACTTTCTTGTTAGGACCTGTCTAAGACCTATGGCTCAAAAAAGCTTCTTTGGAAAGACTTGGCAAAAGCCAGTCTATCCTACAGGTTCCAAAGGAACTCTGGCCTTCACTCTTACAGCCCTGTACAGTGATAAAGACTTATTACAGGGTCTTGGATTGCATCTACATAGTAGATGCTGACTGGAGGGGCGAACTTAAGGCTAGAATGGATCACCCACCCTAACTATTGCTACTTTCTTAAATGTTAGGATATTTCTGAGGCCGTTGGCTCAAACAGGCTTTCTTGGACAGACTGGGCGCAAAACACACCATTTCTGATGGTTCCAAATGAACCCTGGGCTTCACCCTTGAACCTCAATACAGGGACAGTTTCATAGTTTTAAGGTTGAAAGACACAAGTCCATCAAGTTCAACCTAAAAGCTAATGTGTTGATCCAGAGGAAGGCAAAAACCCCATGAGGCAGATGCTAATTGCCCCATATTAGGGGAAAAATTCCTTCCCGACTCCACATATGGCAGTCAGACTAGTTCCCTGGATCAACGTAACATAACAAAATCTATTACCACTAACCTGAAATGTTATATTATTCAAGGAACATTTTTCATCAAGCAGTTTTCACCGGAAATGTGTTGCACAACTGTTTGAATCTCAGTAAATTCCTGCACAACTTACATTTGAAAACTCTGACCTTTTTACACCCACTCTTTTAACTTCTTAAATAGTGAACAGAGCTTATCTGGACCGCTTGTGGCTTAGCTTTACCTGAAAACTTATTACAAATTAGGCTGGAAAAGTGGTGTAAATTAGGACTGAAATTGACTCCATCTTTTGACTGGAGTACATTTCTTGAGGTGTAGTACGTCAGCTTTAAGGGGATATTTCAATAAATGAATGACCCTGGCTGCAGGTATAAAGAATCAAACTGTGCTGTCCTGACCCATTCCTGGGATTGTGTATGGCACTGACATCACCTCAATACTGCCGCAGCCAACAAATGTAATCAGACGGACTGCCCAGCTGAGCGCACTGAGCTGCTGCAGCTCTGAGATGGTGGAACCTCTTTTTTTTAATTAAATGACCTGCATCTAGGGACATTCATTTATTGAAAGGGAACAACCCCTTTAAGGATGAGTCAAGTTCATTAAGAGGTTTAGTCTTTTTAATGAATTTGGTGCACGTTCCTCCAATAGGCGCTTCATGAATGCTGGTATAGAAATCCACCAGCCTTGATGAATCGGCCACCATAGGTTTACATGGCATGAGCATATACAGAACAGTTGTGTAGTATACGTTACCAGGCCCTCATGATGCTCTTGGTCCTGGATGGCCTTCCACAGTCTGCTTTCTTGCTTCATCATCTTGAAGGGCTCCACTTTCTTTTCTTCTGGCTGGCATGGTGCGGCTCTATCATCCTGCTCCTTTAACACGAAGGGACGACTGTAAAGCTGCCAGGAGCGTTTTTTTATCCCCTTAGATCATTGTGACACCACAAAGTGATGACATAGACAAGTGGGTGAGGCGCCTTTATTCAGTCATCGGGTGTGGTCAGAAGAAATTAGCATATTCCGTGATGTTACTACAATGAGAACAGACATGAACATTCTATTCGGAACCCGACCGCCATTATCAGCGGAACCTTCACTGCTGTCAGATTGGCACTAAAAACAAAAAGAGACCGCGGTGAACCTGGACAGTAACAATCTACAGGGACAGTGACTGCTAAGCGGACTTCATGTCAGATGTTATGCAGTTTTGTCAGAAAAAAAAACAATAAAATATATAAAAGACAGGCTCCAATAAACCTTAAACACTGGGCTGTAGTCACAGATTCTCCTTCCACCTGCAGCACATTGCTCCCCTGCCTAACCCTCCCCGTCCTGCAGCATGTTTCTCACCGCTTAATTCTCCCACTCCTGCAGCACATCACTCCCCTGTCTAAACCTCCCCCTCTTGCGGCACATTGCTCCCATCTAATCCTCCCCTCCTTGCAGCACATTGTGCCTTTTCTAAATCTCCCGCTTCCTGCACCACATCGCCCACGGCCAAATTCCCTCTTGCACCACATCGGCAACTGCCAAATCCTCCACCTCCTGCAGCATATCGCTCCCTGCCTAATCCTCCCTCTCCTGCGGCACATCGCTCACCTGCCTAATCCTCCCCCTCCTGCAGCACATCGCTCACTGCCTAATCCTCCACCTCCTGCAGCTCATCTCTCTCCTGCCTAAGCCTTCTCCTCATGGAGCACATCGCTCTCCTGTCTAATCCCCTCCAGCAACATTTCGCTGTCTGCCTATACAGCCACTGACTGCAGTATATCACTCCTCTCAGCACCGTGCTGCAGTACATCGCTCCACTCATCTATATACTGGTTATTTCTGCAGCACATCTCTAACTGCTTAATCCTCCTCCTGCATCACATTGCTACCCTGCCTAATTCTCCCTCTCCTGTAGCACATCGCTTCCTGCCTAATCCCCTCTCTCCTGCATTTCATCAGTCCCCTGCCTACTCCTCCTTTTCTTGCAGCACATCGCTCCCCTGCCTAAGCCTCCCCCTCCTGCAGCACATTGCACCCCTGCCTAATCCCCTCCCCTTCCTGCAGCACATCGCACCCCTGCCTAATCCCCTCACCTTTCTGCAGCACATTGCACCCCTGCCTAATCCCCTCCCCTTCCTGCAGCACATCGCACCCCTGCCTAATCCCCTCCCCTTCCTGCAGCACACCACTCCCCTGGCTAATCTTCCCCCTCCTGCAGCACATCGCTCCCCTGACCCCCTCTTACGTGACATCTTTTCTATCAGTTACATTTGTGAAGTAACTGCTGTCTCCTGTGAGCAGTGGAGAGCGAAGCTGAGAGCCAGGAGGCTCTGCCCCTCTGCCCCTTCTTGCCACATCATCATCCATCTACATCAGGGCTGTCAAACTCAAATATATAGAGGGCCAAAAGGAAGAGTTTAACTCAGAAAAATAAGTCAACACTTTATCAGATGTTTCTGTGAAAACTTGAGTACAACAAATAAGATTTTGTTATTTTCCCTCAGTTATAAAAAAAATAGTTATGAGAAAAGTGTGACAAAAAGGAGTCATAAAATGCACCAAAATGAAATATCACAATTTATGGCTCAAATTGAGGTGAAGCAAGGAAGAGGTTGAGCTTAGCTAATGAGATGCATCGAACATACAGGTGCTTCTCACAAAATTAGAATATCATCAAAAAGTTTATTTATTTCAGTTCTTCAATCCAAAAAGTGAAACTCATATATTATACAGAGTCATTACAGAGTGATCTATTTCAAGTGTTTATTTCTGTTAATGTTGATAATGATGGCTTACAGCCAATGAAAACACAAAAGTCATTATCTCAGTAAATTAGAATAATTAACAAAAAACACCTGCAAAGGCTTCTTACGCATTTAAAAAGGTCCCTTTGTCTGTTTCAGTAGGCTCCACAATCATGTGGAAGACTGCTGACTTGACAGATGTCCAGAAGGCAGTCATTGACGCACTCCACAAGGAGTGTAAACCACAAAAGGTCATTGCTAAAGAAGCTGGCTGTTAACAGAGTGCTGTATCCAAGCATATTTATGGAAAGTTGAGTGGAAAGAAAAAGTGTGGTAGGAAGAGGTGCACAAGCAACCGGGATAACCGCAGCCTTGAAAAGATTGTTAAGGAAAGGCCATTCAAACATTTGGGGAAGATTCACAAGGAGTGGACTGCTGCTGGAGTCATTGCTTCAAGAGCCACCACACACAGACGTATCCAGGACATGGGCTACAAGTGTCACATTCCTTGTGTCGAGCCACTCATCACCAATAGACAACGCCAGAAGCATCTTACCTGGGCCAAGGAGAAAAACACCTGGACTGTTGCTCAGTGGTCCAAGGTGTTGTTTTCCGATGAAAGTAAATTTTGCATTTAATTTGGAAATCAAGGTCCCAGAGTCTGGAGGAAGTGTGGAGAGGCCACAATCCAAGCTGCTGGAGGTCTCGTGTGAAGTTTCCACAATCGGTGATGGTTTGGGGAGCCATGTCATCTGCTGGTGGAGGTCCACTGTGTTTTATCAAGACCAAAGTCAGCGCACCCGTCTACCAGGACATTGTAGAGCACTTCATGCTTCCCTCTGCCGACAAGCTTTTTGGAGATGGAAATGTCATTTTCCAGCAGGACTTGGCCCCTGTCCACACGGCCAAAAGTACCAATACCTGGTTTACACAACAGTATCACTGTGCTTGATTGGCAGTAAACTCACCTGACCTTAACCCCATAGAGAATCTATTATAGAGAATCTATGGGGTATTGTCAAGAGAAAGATGAGAGACACCAGACCCAACAATGCAGACGAGCTGAAGGCTTCTATCAAAGCCACCTGGGTTTCCATAACACCTCAGCAGTGTCACAGGCTGATCCCTCCATGCCACATTGCCGCATTGATGCAGTAATTGATGCAAAAGGAGCCCCGACCAAGTATTGAGGGCATTTACTGAACATATATTTCAGTAGAACAACATTTCAGATTTTAAAAACATTTTTCAAGCTGGTGTTATAAAGTATTCTAATTTACTGAGATAATAACATTAACAGAAATAAACACTTGAAATAGATCACTCTGTCTGTAATGACTCTATATAATATGAGTTTTACTATTTGTATTGAAGAACTGAAATAAATTAACTTTTTGATGATATTCTAATTTTGTGAGAAGCACCTATAGTATGCTATATGCCCAATTTTAACAAATGTACTGCAATTTTTGCTGAATGTGTTCAGAAATGTACTGATGTGTAAGCAGACAAATGCAGAGACTTAGGCTATGTGCCCACGATGCACAAAAGCTCCGGATTTTTCCTGAGCGTTTCTGCATCTCGCTGGCAGAAAAAACGCATGCGGATTGTACATGCGGATTGTACATGCGGATTGTACATGCGGATTGTACATGCGGATTGTACATGCGGATTGTACACGCGGATTGTACATGCGGATTGTACATGCGGATTGTACATGCGGATTGTACACGCGGATTGTACATGCGGATTGTACATGCGGATTGTACATGCGGATTGTACATGCGGATTGTACATGCGGATTGTACACGCGGATTGTACACGCGGATTGTACACGCGGATTGTACACGCGGATTGTACATGCGGATTGTACATGCGGATTGTACACGCGGATTGTATATGCGGATTGTACATGCGGATTGTACATGCGGATTGTACACGCGGATTGTACATGCGGATTGTACATGCGGATTGTACATGCGGATTGTACATGCGGATTGTACATGCGGATTGTACACGCGGATTGTACACGCGGATTGTACACGCGGATTGTACACGCGGATTGTACACGCGGATTGTACATGCGGATTGTACACGCGGATTGTACACGCGGATTGTACACGCGGATTGTACATGCGGATTGTACATGCGGATTGTATATGCGGATTGTACATGCGGATTGTACACGCGGATTGTACATGCGGATTGTACATGCGGATTGTACATGCGGATTGTACATGCGGATTGTACATGCGGATTGTACATGCGGATTGTACATGCGGATTGTACATGCGGATTGTACACGCGGATTGTACACGCGGATTGTACATGCGGATTGTACATGCGGATTGTACATGCGGATTGTACATGCGGATTGTACACGCGGATTGTACACGCGGATTGTACACGCGGATTGTACACGCGGATTGTACACGCGGATTGTACATGCGGATTGTACACGCGGATTGTACACGCGGATTGTACATGCGGATTGTACATGCGGATTGTACATGCGGATTGTATATGCGGATTGTACATGCGGATTGTACATGCGGATTGTACATGCGGATTGTACACGCGGATTGTACACGCGGATTGTACATGCGGATTGTACACGCGGATTGTACATGCGGATTGTATATGCGGATTGTACACGCGGATTGTACATGTGGATTGTATATGCGGATCGTACACGCGGATTGTACATGCGGATTGTATATGCGGATTGTACACGCGGATTGTACACGCGGATTGTACATGCGGATTGTACACGCGGATTGTACATGCGGATTGTATATGCGGATTGTACACGCGGATTGTACATGTGGATTGTATATGCGGATCGTACACGCGGATTGTACATGCGGATTGTATATGCGGATTGTACACGCGGATTGTACACGCGGATTGTACATGCGGATTGTACATGCGGATTGTACATGCGGATTGTATATGCGGATTGTACATGCGGATTGTACATGCGGATTGTACATGCGGATTGTACACGCGGATTGTACATGCGGATTGTATATGCGGATTGTACATGCGGATTGTATATGCGGATTGTACATGCGTTTTTCCTGCCAGGGACATGCAGAAGTGAAGCGTTCTTCACATGCATTTCCACATGCGGGTTGACAAGCGCTTTACAAGAGATTTTAGCATCACTTGGAAAGTGCTTGTCAACTTGGTCACACTATAGAAATCCATGAAAACGGCATGGATTTATATAGTGTGACCCCAAAGACTGGTTAAAAAAAAAAAATAAATCTATACTTACCTTCCGATGGCCCCCGCAGTCTCGCTTCGCTCCGTCCTGGCTGCCGGCAGATCGCGGTACACTGAAGGACCTGCCGTCACATGACTATGACGTCAGCGCAGGTCCTTCAGTCCATCGCGAGCTGCCGACATGGGAGGACGAGCGCAGCGGGGGCCGTCAGAAGGTAAATATAACATTTATTTTATATTTTATTCTTTTTTTTGACACGTTCTATGGTACCCGGGTCCGGAGGAGAGTCTCCCATCCTCCACACCCGGGTACCATCCGCACATTAAACGCATGTATTCCGCATGTGCTTATCTAGTGAAGCGGAATCCATGCGTTCCAATGCAAGTCAATGGCCAGGAAAACGCTGCGCTTCCGCAAAATAATTGGTAGTGCTGCGTTTTTTTCCGCAATGATAATCCGCAGCGGAAATTTCCGCAGCATGTGCACAGCACATGCGGACTATCATTGGGGAACATGGCAGACCTTCTAACATGCGTCTTTAAGCGTTTCTGCAGCGTTTTTGCCATGCGGAAACGCTTAAAATACGCGTCGTGTGCACACAGCCTTAGGCTATGTGCCCACGTAGCGTTTTTGTAGCGTTTTTGCGGCGTTTTTACGGCCGCGAAAACGTTTGTAGAACAGTCTGCCATGCAAAGCCATGTGAATTCGGATGTGCTGTGCACATGATGCGCTAATTTGCGCGCCGAATTCGCATTACTTTGCAAAACGCAGCATGACCATTTCTACTGCGATTACGCTGAAGCTTATTCGCGATGCGTGTGGTATCTGGGAGGAAGACGAGACTACAACTCCTCTTCATCCCGGCTACCACGCGGTGAAAAAAAGAAATAAAAAAGTTAAAAATAAACAAAACCTGTATATTCACCTCTCCGGCGGCCCCGGTCTGCTCTCCGGTCTCCTCCGGTCTGCTGTCTGTACTGTCAGGACCTGCGCTGACGTCATTTAGTCAGGTGATGGTCGCATGACCGCTGACGTCGGCATCAGGTGATGGTCGCGTGGCCATCAGCTGACTAAATGACGTCACCGCAGGTCCTGACCGTACACTGCGGGACGCTGAAGAGAGAAGACGCGGCCGGGAGCAGACCGGAGGAGACCGGAGAGCAGACCGGGGGCCGCCGGAGAGGTGAATATACAGTTGTTTTTTTTTATTTATTAACGTTTTGATTCTTTTTTTTACTATAGATGCTGCATTTAAAGCATCTAAGTTGTTCACACATTATAGATCCATGTCGGTTGCATCGATTTATATTGTGTGATCAACTTGTCAAGCACTTTTCCAAGTGATGCTCAAAATCGCTTGGAAAATTGCTTGAAAAAATGCATGTGAAAACGCTTCTCTCTGGCAGAAAAAACGCATGTAAATCTGCATCAAATCTGCTAGGTGTGCACACAGCCTTATAGCTGGTTTTGCTCTGAGCTGAGATGTCCAGGCTGAATAATGCTCTGGGAGCAGAACCCATCAGCAGAATCTGTCTGTTTCCTGCCTTGTAGCAGTGGATCCCAGCTATTTAGCTCACAGAGCATTGTCTACACAAGATACATTTGTATCCAATTTTCAGCTGGGAACAGGACTATGGACAAGTTTTGCAACAACTGCATTTGTGATATTAAATGTTGATCAATCTAGATTTTCTTCAGTGTTCTTATTCATTGCAGAAAATCTTAAAAAAGCTGAGGAATGTGGGCAACATGGTGGGTCAATGATTAACGCTGTAGGGCTGGGTTCATATAATAGCAAGGACAACATCTGCAAGGAGTTTGTATGTTCTCCCCGTGTTTGTGTGGGTTTCCTCCGGGTTCTCCGGTCTCCTCCGGTCTGCTGTCTGTACTGTCAGGACCTGCGGTGACGTCATTTAGTCAGGTGATAGTTGCATGACCGCTGACGTCGGCATCAGGTGATGGTCGCGTGACCATCAGCTGACTAAATGACGTCACCGCAGGTCCTGACCGTACACTGCAGGACGCTGAAGAGAGAAGACGCGGCCGGGAGCAGACCGGAGGAGACCGGAGAGCAGACCGGGGGCCGCCGGAGAGGTGAATATACCGTTGTTTTTTTTTATTTATTAACGTTTTCTTTTTTTTACTATAGATGCTGCATTTAAAACATCTAAGTTGTTCACACATTATAGATCCATGTCGGTTGCATGGATTTATATTGTGTGATCAACTTGTCAAGCACTTTTCCAAGTGATGCTCAAAATCGCTTGGAAAATTGCTTGAAAAAATGCATGTGAAAACGCTTCTCTCTAGCAGAAAAAACGCATGTAAATCTGCATCAAATCTGCTAGGTGTGCACACAGCCTTATAGCTGGTTTTGCTCTGAGCTGAGATGTCTGAGCTGAATAATGCTCTGGGAGCAGAACCCATCAGCAGAATCTGTTTCCTGCCTTGTAGCAGTGGATCCCGGCTATTTAGCTCACAGAGCATTGTCTACACAAGATACATTTGTATCCAATTTTCAGCTGGGAACAGGACTATGGACAAGTTTTGCAGCAACTGCATTTGTGATAGGAAATGTTGATCAATCTAGATTTTCTTCAGTGTTCTTATTCATTGCAGAAAATCTTAAAAAAGCCGAGGAATGTGGGCAACATGGTGGGTCAATGATTAACGCTGTGGGGCTGGGTTCATATAATAGCAAGGACAACATCTGCAAGGAGTTTGTATGTTCTCCCCGTGTTTGTGTGGGTTTCCTCCGGGTTCTCCGGTTTCCTCCCACACTCCAAAGACATACTGATAGGGAATTCATATTGTGAGCCCCAATGGGGACAGTGATGATAGTGTCTGTAAGGTGCTACAAAATCTAACGGCGCTATATAAGAGAGTAAAATAAATATATAACTAAATAAAATGAATGTATTAAAAGGCTAAGATTGCAAAGAGCTTGTAAAAACAAGAAACTTTGCAATTTCCTTCTTATTCAAAATCTTCTCTGTTCTCAAGAAGGAAAAGATTTTTAATTCTGCAGTGTACAGCTCATTGCTATGGTTACTGACCACCTGAGAAGTGGCCGGTCTCCTTGGCAAGAAGCGCTCACTTGCAGACTGGTGGACTTCAGCGCCCCTGTGCCTGTCCCATTCTGCAGAGGCAAAGCCGCCTCTGCCCGCAGAATGCAAGAGGGCACAATTCAGACAAGCGGCTCAGCCAAGCCACCGGCCAGAACTGTAAATCTTCAGCTTCTGATGAGAGGAACACAAGACCACCCCTTTAATAAAGGAGTAGAGCAGAACTCATACAGTGATTAGTGGGGGTCTGACACCTGAAATCCCCAGACATCAGCTACTTCTGCAAGATGATGTACACAGTGTTAAGAGCTGGAATAGCACAGCTCCACACACTGTGCAATGGCTGGTTTCAGGTACTACAGCTCAGATCACAATCATTTCAATAGGAGCTGCAGTACCAAGATCGGCCACTACACAGTGTACAGCGCTGTGCTGTTTGGGCTCTACGCTGAGTATTTCCAGCTGCTGTCTTATTGGTGAGGGGGCCGTGTGTTGGAACCTCACTGATCTGATATTGATGACCAGGGTCGGACTGCGGTGTCTGGGGCCCACAGGGGAAATTAACTCTAGGGGCCCACCTACAGCAAGATGCAAATATCTGTTATCCGCTCTCGCTGTTATAGTGGAGCATTGACTGGCGGCTCCTGCACATCTACTGGGCGACACTCTAACTGGGATGGACATGTTTGCATTAAAGGGCTTCTTTGGTTAAAACTAGTGTTGAGCGAGTATGTTCTGTTAACCCTTTCGGCGAGTATGCTCGGGCCGAGCTCCGAGTATTTATAGCTGCTCGGTGATATGGTTGAATCGCTCCCGTGTGCATGATTTGCGACTGTTTGACGGTTTTAATACATGTGAGGAATGTGTAAGAAATAGACATTCCTCACATGTATTAACCCCTTAAGCCGCGGAGCATTTTCCGTTTTTGCATTTTCGCTTTTTGCTCCCCTTGTTCCCAGAGCCATAGCGTTTTTATTTTTTGGTCAATATGACCATGTTAGGGCTTATTTTTTGCGGGACGAGTTGTACTTTTCAACGCCATTACTAGTTTTACCATGCCGTGTACGGGAAAACGGGAAAAAAATTCCAAGCGCCGTGAAATTGCAAAAAAAGTGCAATACCACTGAGGGTTTTTTTTATTTTTTTTACCACGTTCACTGAATGCTAAAACTGACCTGCCATTATTATTCTCCATGTCATTAAGAGCTCGTAGACACCAAACATGTATAGGTTCTTTTTTATTTAAGTGATGAAAAAAAAATCCAAAGTTTGGTAAAAAAAAAAAAAAAAAATGGTGCCATTTTCCGAGACCCGTAGCGTCTCCATTTTTCGGGATCTGGGGCAGGGTGAGGGCTTATTTTTTGTGAACCGAGCTGAAGTTTTTATAGATGCTATTTTGGGGTAGATCCGATGTTTTGATCGTCCGTTATTGCATTTTATTGCAATTTTACGGTGACCAAAAAACGTAATTCTGGCGTTTAGAATTTTTTTCTCATTACGCCATTTACCGATCGCATTATTTCTATTTTTATATTGATAGATCAGGCGATTCTGAACGCGGCAATACCAAATATGTGTATGTGGGGTTTATTTTATGATTTTATTTTGAATGGGGCGAAAGGGGGGTGATTTAAACTTTTAAATTTTTTTATTTTTTTTCATATTTTTTAAAACTTTTTTTTTTCACTTTTTGCTTGCTTCTGTACTCTACATAGGAGACTTGAAGCAGCAACTGTCCGATCACCTCTGCTACATACAGGGAACCAGCAGATCCCCTGTATGCAGCAGAAATGGTCCTGTCCTATGAGCACCGACCACTAGATGGCGCTCATAGCAATTCCACCCGCGCCTGTTGCGGGCACATGTCAGCTGTAAGAATCAGCTGACATGTGCTTGGTTCAGTGCGGGCTCAGCGCCGGAGCCCTCACTGAACCGGAGGATAACGACATGCGCGTACTAATACGTGACATGTCGTTAAGGGGTTAAAGCTGTCAAACAGTTGCAAATCATGCACACGGGAGCGATTCAACCATATCACCGAGCAGCTGTAAATACTCGGAGCTCGGCCCGAGCATACTCGGACAGAACATACTCGCTCAACACTAGTTAAAACAAGTTATCACCGATCCATGGGCTCTACAGGATAGGTGATCACTTATTGAGCATTTGTGTCCAAACATTGGAAAACGCACCTATCGGAAGAATGGGGAAGTTTTATCCCTGACAGAACACTTATCCCTATTTTAAAATGCTGCGGCAGGTGGGACGTCTGACCGCAGCTCTATTCATTCTCTTAGAGACTTGCAAAAAAGAGCAGCGCTCACAGCCACTGAGAGAATGAATGGATCAGTGGTCGCATCTCACATGCCGCTCCAGTCTAATGGGGAGAAAAGCTCCACATTCTGCCGGTGTGTGCAAGCAGTCAGACCCCCACCAATCAATATTATCAATGATCCTGTGGAGAGGTGATTACTTGTTTTCACCGGAGAACCCCTGTAAGTGCATCTCTGCCGCTCTGGTCCAAGTATTTAATCGCTAAGGCCACGGCCCTACTATCAGTATTCGGTCAGTATCCAGTCAGTATTTTTTCTCAGGAGTGGGAGCCAAAACAGGTGATGAACAATCAGAGAAAAGGTATAATAGAAACAAGTCACCAATTCTGCATTTATCAACCATTCCTGGTTTTGGCAGCCACTCCTGAGAAAAATACTGAACAAATACTGATGGTGGGGCTGTGGCCTAATGGAAAAAAATCTTTTCCTAGTTAAGATCAGCGAGAATAAAATGACCGCCATACACAACACAGTCCACTATATCAACACCAATAATACCACATACAAAAGGGACAAATATCGCCACACCTTGACTAGATCACATATTACCACTACATAGTGACCGAATAATACCACATACAAGGAACAAATATGGCCAAACTATGACCAGACCATATATTACCACCCCAAGGTGACCAAATACTACAATACTGATCATGAATACAAAACCACAATACTAACAACACTGTTATTACCACCAGCAACATTATACACAGGAGCTCTGTATATAGTGTCAGTGTACAGGTAACACAGTGATCACCAGTGACATTATAGACAGGAGCTCTGTATATAGTGTATAGGTAATACAGTGATCACCAGTGACATACACAGGAGCTCTGTATATACTATATACACACGTGGTCAAAATTGTTGGTACCCCTCGTTTAATGAAAGAAAAACCCACAATGGTCACAGAAAAAACTTGAATCTGACAAAAGTAATAATAAATTAAAAATCGATGAAAATGAACAAATGAAAGACAGACATTGCTTTTCAACCCTGCTTCCACAGAATTTAAAAAAAATTAAACTCTTGAAATAGGCCTGGACAGAAATGATGGTACCCCTGAAAATAATGTGACAAAAGGGACATGTTAAATCAAGTTGTGTCCACTAATTAGCATCACAGGTGTCTACAATCTTGTAATCAGTCAGTGGGCCTGTATATAGGGCTACAGATACTCACTGTGCTGTTTGGTGACATGGTGTGTACCACACTCAACATGGACCAAAGGAAGCAAAGGAAAGAGTTGTCTCAGGAGATTAGAAAGAAAATTATAGACAAGCATGTTAAAGGTAAAGGTTATAAGACCATCTCCAAGCAGCTTGATGTTCCTGTAACTACGGTTGCACATATTATTCAGAAATTTAAGATCCATGGGACTGTAGCCAACCTCCCTGGACGTGGCCGCAGGAGGAAAATTGATAACAAATCAAAGAGACGAATAATATGAATGGTAACAAAAGAGCCCAGGAAAACTTCTAAAGAGATTAAAGGTGAACTTCAAGCTCAAGGAACATCAGTGTCAGATCGCACCATCCGTCGTTGTTTGATCTAAAGTGGACTTCATGGGAGACGACCAAGGAGTACACCATTGTTGAAAAAAAATCATAAAAAAGCCAGACTGGAATTTGCCAAACTACATGTTCACAAGTCACAAAGCTTTTAGGAGAATGCCCTATGGACAGATGAGACAAAAATGGAAGTTTTTGGCAAGGCACATCAGATCTATGTTCACAGATGGAAAAATGAAGCATATCAAGATAAGAACACTGTCCCTACTGTGAAATATGGAGGAGTCTCTTTTATGTTTTGGGGCTGGTCTGCCGCATCTGGCACATGGTGTCTTGAATCTGTGCAGGGTACAATGAAATCTCAAGACTATCAAGGGATTCTAGAGAGAAATGTGCTGCCCAGTGTCAGAAAGCGTGGTCTCAGTCGCAGGTCATGGGTCTTGCAACAGTATTATGACCCAAAACACACAGCTAAAAACACCCAACAATGGCTAAGAGGAAAACATTGGACTATTCTGAAGTGACCTTCTATGAGCCCTGACCTAAATCCTATTGAGCATCTTTGGAAAGAGCTGAAACATGACGTCTGGAAAAGGCAACCTTCAACCATGAGACAACTGGAGCAGTTTGCTCATGAGGAGTGGCCAAAATACCTGTGGAGAGGTGCAGAAGTCTCATTGACAGTTACAGGAGTCGTTTGATTGCAGTGATTGCCTCAAAAGGTTGTTCAGCAAAATATAAAGTTAAGAAGAACCATCATTTCTGTCCAGGCCTGTTTCATCAGTTTATTTTATTTTTTTTATTCTGTGGAAGCAGAAAAGCAATGTCTGACTTTCATTTGTTCATTTTCATAGATTTTTAATTTATTATTACTTTTGTCAGATTCAAGTTATTTCTGTGACCATTGTGGGTTTTTCTTTCATTAAACGAGGGGTACCAACAGTTTTGACCACGTGTGTAGTGTAAGTGTACATGTGTGTCACCCTGGCCTGGATGCCACAAGTGTAATTAAAGCTGTGTCTGAGAGCAGGGGGGAGGTTCTCTAGTCAGGGGAACATTAGCATGCAATGCCTCCTGTCTGAGGTCAGGGTTAGAGAGAACCCAGATGACCTGTCTCAGGACTGAGACGTGTCTCAGCAGAGCAGGGACAGACAGTTGCACTGCACCTAAGAGGAAGTGTGGCAGGAGGAGAGCCACAAGCCAGAGACAAGAGGCGAAGAGAGCCTGTCTTGGCAGATAACAGACTTAATCTACCAGACTTTGGTGTCTGAGGCTGGAAGGATTCCACATCCCCCAGCAGAGAACCAGTCCGCAAGGGACTGTATATTCCTTGGCCTAAGAAGCCTGGAGGCTCTGCAACAACAGAAGGGACCAGTAAAGCCATACAAGGCTGGGAGCAGAAAGGAACCCACGTCGCAGGCCATACAGGCGAGAAAACACGGAAAGCTCGGAAACGTGGGCTGTTACCCTATCAGGAGGAGATAGCCAGAAGGAGCGCAGAAAGCACGGTAGGCCTACACCCTCACCCTGACCAGGGCCAATTTCCCCGTTGCTCTCAGACATCCAGGTCCCCTCCTAGCCGGGACTGTTTGTGGGTCAGTTTACCTGTTTAGTAAAGACCCTGGACTGCAACCTGTTGTCTGTGTGCTCCTTGCTCCTCCAGCACTATCAGCACTGGGACTCCCACTACCATCACTCCCAACATCCATTATACTGCCCTGGGGCCGCACTCTTCCCGTGGAGAGTCACACTACCCTAGATGCACACCTCATCAGCCCCAGCGGTCTGCATGCAGCGGCGGTTCCTAATAACTGCAATCCACGGGTGGCGTAGTCGGACATTATCAGCAGAACATAGCAGACTACCATTGGCCTGACCACCCTGAGCCACGGAACCGGGTCGCCACTACTACCCCCATCGTCTCCCTATTGCCCGGATCCGAGTGCCCCACGGCCCAGGGGGCGAGTCAGCTTTGGCGTAGTCGGCAGGATTTCGTGCCCGCAACCACCGGGTACTGCGTGCCTGAAAAAGACTTTTGTAACTTACCTGTGGCAAAGTTTCCCGCCGTCCGGAGTCGTTTCCCGCCATCCGGAGCCGATTCCCGCCATCGGACGCCATCTTGGACCGTTTCCCGCCGTCTTCTGCCGCCTTCCCACCATCCGCAGCTGCTTCCCGCCATCGGACGCCATCTTCAGGACGCCGCGCGGGAAGAAGATGGGCGTGGACGTCAAAACCGCGCGAGATCCGAAGCTCCGCCCCACGCACCGACGCTGCGCAAGGTCCTGGAAGGGAGAGAGAGCGACGCTGACGTCATCAGGACGCGACGCCAGGTCCTCGTCCATAGCAGCAGCAGTGGAGCCGCGGCCTACAGAAGAGGATCGTCGGAAGGTAGGCCACGCGTAACTAGGGGGGGAGGAAGATGACGGACACAGAGGCGCCCACTACCACCAACGCAGCTGCAGCAGCGGTGATGCCCTTTTCCTTGCCCTACATCCCTGGAGCGGCCTGGCTGCCCAAATACTCAGGGGAGCCCCATGCCCTAACTGACTTCAAGGAAAGGCTATACAGTTTGTTCCACGTTTACCCCCTGACAGAGGAACAGAAGGTCAGCATATTAACAGGACAGTTAACTGGCGCAGCCCAGCGGGAGGTAAAATCATGGCCCACTGAGGAGAAAAGGATTGTGAAGGGTATTCTGGCCCGGCTGCGGGGTACCTTTGACACACGTACCTCCGCTGAGATTAAAATGAGGTTCTATGGATGTAAGCAGCGGGCACAGGACAGCATCAGAGACTATGCCCTAAATCTGCAGGAAGCCTTGAGGGCTATTCAACAAACTGACCCTGGCAGTGTGCAGGAAACGGATAAGCTGCTAAGAGAACAATTCATAGAAGGTCTGCTGTCTAGCGCCCACAGGGCCCAACTGCGCCTCATGTTCTTTCAGAACTCCGACCTGACCTTTGCCCAATTTAAGGACAGGGCCATAAGGGTGCTCCGTGAATCTGCAACCAGTAGCGCTATAAACCCCCGGCGCCCTGCTATCACTTACCACCAGGAGGCGGCGCCCTCCTCTATGGACTCCGTGGAGGCTGATGCACAGGCCCTGAACCAAGTCCCGTCGAAAGATCTGCACCACCAAGTCCAGGAGCTGACCAGGAGCGTCGCGGCGTTGACCAGGACCGTCCAGGCGTTGCAAGTGGACCCGTCAAGACCCATCGAGCTGGCTTCAAGTCCGGAGAATGTCCCATGGCGTCGACAGAGGAGGATCCCGTCGTTCCGAGGGAGGCCCACAGACCACTACGCAGAGGATGGACAGCCCATTTGCCGTCGATGCAACCAGCCCGGACACATTTCCAGGTACTGTAATTTAAACGGGTCCAACCTGGGGCAGAGGGCCAACCCCCAGGCATAAGATCACCAGGCCCTTACAATTGGCGTAATAAGTACGTTGGGGGGCGCCCGGTTTTACCCGTGGTGCTGGACGGTATCCCCATGAGCGCCTTGCTGGATACTGGGTCACAAGTAACCACTATCCCTTATGTACTTTTTAAGCAGTATTGGACTGATGCTGATATCACACGGTATCCAGACGGTAACTTGAGCATCATCGCCAGTAATGGCTTACCCGTGCCGCAGATGGGGTTCAAGGAGATGACCATTAAGATTGGTAAAGTTGAACTACCGGCACAGGGAGTGATTATTGTGGACATTGACCGTCATGAAAGTCACCCTAAAATAACTGTGGGTACTAACGTGATTGAAAATTGTCTTTCAGAGGTAATTGTAATCTTACAACAGGTGGCGGTGAATGCTAGTTCCAGCCAACAGAGAATCCTCAACAAGGAGATAAAGGCCCTGATGAGACGGCAGCAGGTAGAACTGTCTGGTGGTGAGATCGGTAGCGTAAGACTGAGTGACCCATTCCCCATTTCCATGCCTCCCAAAAGTTAAATGATGATCTGGTGTCGGACTGCAATCGGGTTGAGAGGTAGAGACTACCAAGACATGGTAGAACCCGTGTACTCAGACAGCAGGCCCACCATTTTGACAGCCCGGGGGGTGGTTGATGTCCGTCATGGGAGGGTGCCCGTCCGCATCCTCAACATTGGGGAGAGGGAGGTACACTTACCCAGGTACGCTACACTTGCCAAGCTGTTTGTGGTCGAACACAAAGCTATCAGGGCCGTGGAACCTTTGCCTCCATCTCCACAGGCGGAGAGTAATGGCTCCCAGAAACAAAAGGAGGACTGGTGCCAGAAACTCCACGTGGGTGCTGACTCCACTCCCCTGCACCAAAAGGAGTCTACTGGGTGGTACAGGAGTACGAGAGAGTCTTTAGTAAGCACCCGCTAGACTTCGGCAGAGTAAAGGGGATAGAACACCACATCCCCACAGGGAGCCACCCACCGATAAAAGAGAGGCACAGACCTGTACCCCCTGCACATTATCAGAACGCAAGGGGCATGCTAAGAGAGATGAAAGAAGCTGGGGTTATTAGAGACAGCTGTAGCCCCTGGGCAGCCCCCTTGGTTCTGGTCAAAAAGAAAGACGGCACCATGAGAATGTGCGTCAACTATAGACAAATCAACCGTATCACTCACAAAGACGCATATCCGCTGCCTAGAATAGAGGAGTCTTTAGCCGCACTAAAATCAGCTAACTTCTTTTCTACTTTGGACCTTACTAGCGGGTACTGGCAGGTTCCTGTGGCAGAGGCTGACAAGGAGAAGACCGCCTTCACCACCCCGATGGGACTGAGCGAATTCAACTGCATGCCTTTTGGGCTCTGCAACGCACCAGGGACCTTCCAGCGGCTGATGGAATGCTGTCTAGGGCACCGAAACTTCGAGACGGTCCTCCTTTACCTGGACGACGTGATCGTCTATTCGAAGACCTACGAGGACCATCTGAAGCACCTGGCCGAGGTGTTCGAAGCCCTGGCAGGCTATGGCCTGAAGGTGAAACCATCGAAGTGTCACCTGCTGAAACCAAAGGTCCAGTACCTAGGGCACTTGGTAAGCGCGGAAGGAGTGGCCCCCGACCCTGACAAGGTCACGGCAATCAAGAGCTGGCCAAGCCCCTCGAACATCAAAGAGGTGAGACAGTTTCTCGGGTTGGTAGGCTACTACCGAAGATTCATCCCCGGGTTCACCAAGATGGCAGCTCCTATGCAGGACCTCCTGATCGGACAGTCTAAGTCCAGGAGCCAAAAGCCGCCCTTCAAGTGGGATAAACCGGAAGAGGAGTCCTTCCGCCAGCTAAAGATGGCCCTCACAGGGGATGAGATCCTGGCCTACCCTGATTATGGCCAGCCTTTCATTCTCCACACAGATGCCAGTAATGTGGGACTGGGAGCCGTATTGTCCCAAAACCAACAGGGCAGATAACAGGTGATCGCATACGCCAGCCGGAAGCTGAGGCCCACCGAAAGGAACCCGGAGAATTACAGCTCCTTCAAGCTAGAATTCTTGGCGGTGGTGTGGGCCGTGACGGAACGCTTCAAGCATTACCTGGCCTCCGCAAAGTTCACCGTGTACACGGACAACAACCCGTTGACACACCTGGACAATGCAAGACTGGGTGCCCTGGAACAGCGGTGGATGGCCCGTCTCTCCAACTATGACTTCGTGATCAAGTACCGGGCAGGCAAAACCAACGCCAACGCGGACGCCCTATCAAGGATGCCTCACTTACCTGAAGGTGACGAAGACCCAGAAGAGCTGGAGGAGGTAGAACTCCCCGCGTTTCACCGGTATGGAGCCGCTCAACACTCTCACCGCGTGAAGGAGGAGGATCTAACAACTGTGATGATGAATCCCCTACCTCACCACAGCTGGGCCGAGACCCAAGATAGTGACCCTGCAGTCCGCCTGGTGAAAGATCTGCTGACCCGGGAAGACGCCCGCTTAGATCCAGATGCCCCAGAGGAAGCCAAGCAGCTATGGAAGGAGAAGAGCAAGCTGTTCCTCTACGAAGGCAAGTTGTGCAGAAGGATTGTCAACCACCGGACGCACGAGCTGACCTGGCAAGTCGTGGTCCCAAGGAGGGATGCAGCTATGGTCCTGGGGGCTTACCATGACAGAGCGGGACACTTCGGTTGGAAGAAACTGGAGTTCCTACTAAGAGGAAGATTCTTTTGGGTCGGCATGAGAGGAGCTGTAGAAAAATGGTGCAGAGACTGTGGCCCTTGTCACCTAAGGAGGAAGGACCGTGCCTGCCAGAAGACACCCTTGAGGCCCATCGTCACCACGCAGCCTCTTGAGCTGGTAGCTCTGGACCACGTCAAATTGGCTCCCAGCCGGTCAGGATACATCTATGCCCTGACAATCGTGGACCACTATTCCCGTTTTCTAGTGGTGGTCCCGGTAAAGGACTTGACAGCCCAAACAGCGGCCAGAGCCTTCCAGCAATATTTCTGCCGTCCACACGGGTATCCGGAACAGGTCCTGACAGACCAGGGTCCAGCGTTCGAGGCTGAAATCTTCCAGGAGTTCTGCAACCTCTATGGCTGTAAGAAGATTCGTACAACGCCTTACCACCCCCAAACCAACGGGATGTGTGAGAAGATGAACAATATAGTCATTGATCTCCTGAAGACGTTGCCCCTGGAGGAACGCAGCCTGTGGCCAGAAAAACTGCCGGACCTGATAGACCTATACAACAATATCCCGGTGAATGCTACAAACTGCACCCCGGCTTACCTGATGCGAGCTAGACCAGGAAAGCTGCCCGTAGACCTGGAGATGGGAGTCCTAATACCTGAGGACACCTCCCCGGATGCGGACTGGGATACGGAAAGGCAACTGCAGTACAAGAAGGTACAGGAGAGTGTGGAGAAGAGCCTGGCCCAGGTGAGAGAGAAGCAAGAAAGACTCTTCAATCAACACGCCCCTGCTAGTCCCCTAGAACCTGGTGAGCAAGTCCTAAAGCGAAAAAGAAGGCTACATAAGTTGGACGACCAGTGGGAAAGGGAACCCTACACCGTACTGCAGTCTGACCACGACAACCCAAAGGTGTGCGTAATCACCAAGGACGGAGGAGAAACCACTAGTGTCGTCTCCAGAGACCATCTCAAAAGGTGCCCTGAGCAACTCCGTAGTGCAGAAGAGGATCAGAGTGACCTTGAACCCGCAGAGGACAAAGAAGAAATGATCAGCACCGTTCTCGGAGAGTTCCCTCAGTCCTGGACTCGCATAAATGATGCCATAGTGGTACCTGTCCTGCATTTCCTGCAACCGGCACAGCAACAACCAACACCAGAGCCGGAAGGTGAAGAGGAGCAAGCAGTTCCAGAGGCAGAAGAGCCTGTACCAGCAGCCCAGGAGAGTCAACCCTCTGCTGACAGTGAGCCTGCCATGCCTGCGGTAAGCCAAAGGACCCGCAGACAGCTGCCTGCCCTACCTGTACACCCAGCTGGTAGCTGCACCCCTAACGCTAGTGGGGAAAGCCAAGTCAGTCCACCACCAGACAGTGGGCTACGTAGGTCAACCAGGAGCACAAAGGGACAGATACCCGCTCGCTGGAGAATATAGAGTGTACTAAAATTGTAAATAACCCTGTTGCCAAATGTTGAATTGTTTGCAAAGTTACATGCATGTTTGGTAATACTGTGTTTCAGTTTCTTGCAGCTACCGTAAGGACTCACAGGTTATGGACTTTTTATAACCGGGACCTTGTAAGGACTGCGTTCAGAGCCTAACCCAGGAATGAACTAAGACTGTGAAGGACTTGGGGTAGGACAGACCCCCACCTGGTTAAGGCTCCCCGTTGTGCTGGTGATATGGACACCCGGTCACAGGCCACACTGTGACCTTAAGAACTCAATTTGTGCGTCGTCTGTCTATTAATGTTTTATTGTTATGCATATTGTCTTTGTTTACTGTTTAGTCCCGGAGTACTAAATTTCACTAGGGGGGAATGTGTCACCCTGGCCTGGATGCCACAAGTGTAATTAAAGCTGTTTCTGAGAGCAGGGGGGAGGTTCTCTAGTCAGGGGAACATTAGCATGCAATGCCTCCTGTCTCAGGCCAGTAGGGGGAGCAGGCTGCCCCTATAAAAGCTGGTGCTGGGGGCAGGGTTAGAGAGAACCCAGATGACCTGTCTCAGGACTGAGACGTGTCTCAGCAGAGCAGGGACAGACAGTTGCACTGCACCTAAGAGGAAGTGTGGCAGGAGGAGAGCCACAAGCCAGAGACAAGAGGCGAAGCAAGCCTGTCTTGGCAGATAACAGACTTAATCTACCAGACTTTGGTGTCTGAGGCTGGAAGGATTCCACATCCCCCAGCAGAGAACCAGTCCGCAAGGGACTGTATATTCCTTGGCCTAAGAAGCCTGGAGGCCCTGCCACAACAGAAGGGACCAGTAAAGCCATACAAGGCTGGGAGCAGAAAGGAACCCACGTCGCAGGCCATACAGGCGAGAAAACACGGAAAGCTCGGAAACGTGGGCTGTTACCCTATCAGGAGGAGATAGCCAGAAGGAGTGCAGAAAGCACGGTAGGCCTACACCCTCACCCTGACCAGGGCCAATTTCCCCGTTGCTCTCAGACATCCAGGTCCCCTCCTAGCCGGGACTGTTTGTGGGTCAGTTTACCTGTTTAGTAAAGACCCTGGACTGCAACCTGTTGTCTGTGTGCTCCTTGCTCCTCCAGCACAATCAGCACTGGGACTCCCACTACCATCACTCCCAACATCCATTATACTGCCCTGGGGCCGCACTCTTCCCGTGGAGAGTCACACTACCCTAGCTGCACACCTCATCAGCCCCAGCGGTCTGCATGCAGCGGCGGTTCCTAATAACCGCAATCCACGGGTGGCGTAGTCGGACATTATCAGCAGAACATAGCAGACTACCATTGGCCTGACCACCCTGAGCCACAGAACCGGGTCGCCACTACTACCCCCATCGTCTCCCTATTGCACGGATCCGAGTGCCCCACGGCCCAGGGGGCGAGTCACATGTAATACACTGACTCACCAGTGACGTCTCTAGGTGAAGTCCTTCATCTTCGCTTTTCTTCTTCATCTGGCACAGACGGCCATCACTTCTTCCAGCCAGGAATCATCTCTGCAGAAAATAACACACAGTTATCAATAACTGATCTCTTCTAGGGAATATTCCCACTCCACCCCCCGACTTCTACACTACACCAGTTGAAGAAAAAAAGCGATATAGTGCCGCCCTGCACAGTAACAGGAGCCCGCTTTTGTCCTATCCCATGGAAAACAATTTCCTAAAAAGTAAATTATATTACAGAAGTAATAATGTCTCTAATTGGACTCTAAAATAATAATGCTCCTCACTGGCCACCATAAACTAATAAAGTATGTTCCTCAATCTGGCACCAAACAGTAATTAAGTCCCTTGTTCAGCCTGGCACCCCCATATATCCATCCTGGCCCCCCCTTCCCTGCATATATCCATCCTGACACCCCCCATATATCCCTTCTGGCCCCCATATGTCCAGTGTGACCCCTCCATATATTTATCCTAGCCCACGTGTATCGAGCCTGCCCCCTCCCATATACCCATCCTAGTCCCCCATGTGGCCCTCCTGTTCCCCCCATATATCCATCCTGGCCTCCATGTGTCCAGCCTGCCCCCCCACATATCCATCCTGGCCTCCATGTTTCCAGCCTGCCCCCCCATATATCTGTCCTGGCCTCCATGTGTCCAGCCTGCCCCCTCCCATATATCTGTCCTAAAGCCCCATGTGTCAAGCCTGCCCCCCCATATATCCATCCTGGCCTCCATGTGTCCAGCATGCCCCCCCTACATATCCATCCTGGCCTCCATGTGTCCAGCCTGCCCCCCCCAATATATCCATCCTGGCCTCCATGTTTCCAGCCTGCCCCCCATATATCCATCCTGGCCTCCATGTGTCCAGCCTGCCCCCTCATATATCCATCCTGCCCTTCCCTCCTGCATATATCCATCCTGACACCCCCCCATATATCCATACTGGCCCCCATATGTCCAGCGTGGCCCCTCCATATATTTATCCTAGCCCACGTGTATCGAGCCTGCCCCCCCACATACCTATCCTAGCCCCCCATGTGTCCAGCCTGCCCCCCACATATCCATCCTGGCCATCATGTGTCCAACCTGCCCCGCCCCCCATATATCCGGCCCCCCATATATCCATCCCCCTCACATATCCATCCTGGCCTCCATGTGTCCAGCCTGCCCCACCATATAGCCATCCTGCCCACCCTTTCCCATGTGTCCAGCCAGGCTCCCCCTTATGTGTCCAGCCAGGCTCCCCCCCTTGTGTGTCCAGCCACGGTTCCCCCTTGTATGTCCAGCCAGGCTCTCACCCTTGTGTGTCCAGCCAGTGTTCCCCCTTGTGTGTCCAGCCAGGGTTCCCCCTTGTGTGTCCAGCCAGGGTTCCCTCTTGTGTGTCCAGTCAGGGCTTCCCCTTGTGTGTCCAGCCAGGGCTCCCCCTTGTGGGTCCAGCCAGGGTTCCCCCTTGTGTGTCCATCCAGCTCCCCCCTTGTGGGGGCCCATCCCATTCTGCATCCACTCATATACACACAGACACACACACAGACACCTCTTACCTTCCTGCTCTCCTGTGCGGTGTCCTCCTTCTCCGGCGGCTGAGTTGCGCGCATCCTTCACTGCAGGAGCATGACGATGACGTCATACGCCGGCCGGGGAAGGGAGACGCGCAGCTTCAGCTGCTTCACTGGGACGTGTGTCGCGGCGGTTCAGGTAATGAACGCCGCGTGAGCGCGTCCCTGCATACACTGTGCCTGCGCTTTTAAAGGGCCCGTGCCCCTTAAAACCGCAGGTTTTTTTATTTTTTCATTCTCTTCTCCCCCTCTCCTCTGCAGAAGGGTACCCCGCCAGCCCAGTCCCTCCCTGTTGATGACTTATCCTAAAATCGGTCATTAATATATAAGTCCTGGACAGTCCCGTTAAGCTTGTTTTACCTAGTTATAAAAGCCCTTTAAGTCCTCATTATAAGGTAAGGTATGAATGGATCTAATTAAATTCTCCAAAGAGAACTATTTATACATTTTAGTCACTGTGAGCTTTCTACAAGATATTGCGGGCAGTATATAGCGAATATACGGACACAGAGCCATTCGCCGGCTCAGATTGCCAATAAGCACCTTGTAAATATGAGACCTTGACATCATAGGTTACTTGGCTTAATATGAAATTGTCCCTCATGTGTACCGCATTGTGGGCAGGGACTATATGTACATCACTGCAGAATATGTTGGCAATAAAAAGTCAACAGAAATGAATATCATGCAGATCCTCACCAGGACTCCAGCAGTGTCACCATCCTGCCACCATACAGCTATAGAAGGACAATAAACCTGCAGGGTTCTCCCCTCAGTTATTTTTTCCTTTAATTTTATTATCTGTTTCTTACTCACAGTGAAAGAACAGTCATCAGATATTTTATTGTTCACTTTTTATTTTACAGTCTCAGCTCTGAAGAATAGAACGTCTTATGAATAAATGACAGCTCACTTATTACAGTGGTGGCCAAAAGTATTGGCACCCCTGCAATTCTGACAGATAATACTCAGTTTCTTCCTGAAAATGATTGCAATCACAAATTCTTTGGTATTATTATCTTCATTTAATTTGCTTGCAAGGAAAAAATACAAAAGAGAATGAAGCAAAAATCAAAACCTTGATCATTTCACACAAAACTCCAAAAATGGGCCAGACAAAAGTATTGGCACCCTCAGCCTAATACTTGGTTGCACAACCTTTAGCCAAAATAACTGCGAACAGCCACTTCCGGTAACCATCAATGAGTTTCTTACAATGCTCTGCTGGAATTGTAGACCATTCTTCTTTGGCAAACTGCTCCAGGTCCCTGATATTTGAAGGGTGCCTTCTCCAAACTGCCATTTTGTGATCTCTCCACAGGTCTTCTATGGGATTCAGGTCTGGACTCATTGCTGGCCACCTTAGAAGTCTCCAGTGCTTTCTCTAAAACCATTTTATAGTGCTTTTGGAAGTGTGTTTTGGGTCATTGTCCTGCTGGAAGACCCATGACCTCTAAGGGCGACCCAGCTTTCTCACACTGGGCCCTACATTATGCTGCAAAATTTGTTGGTAGTCTTCAGACTTCATAATGCCATGCACACGGTCAAGCAGTCCAGTGCCAGAGGCAGCAAAGCAACCCCAAAACATCAGGGAACCTCCGCCATGTTTGACTGTAGGGACCATGTTCTTTTCTTTGAATGCCTCTTTTTTTTTCCTGTACACTCTATGTTGATGGTTTTTCCCAAAAAGCTCGACTTTTGTCTCATCTGACCAGAGAACATTCTTCCAAAACATAGTAACATAGTTTGTAAACATAGTTAGTAAAAGCCGAATAAAGACTGGCGTCCATCAAGTTCGACCTGTTAGTTCTGTAATTGCTAAAGTTGATCCAGAGGAGGGCAAAAACCCCAAATGATTTGGCCAATCTTCACCTGAGGAAAAATTCCCTCCTGACTCTGAAACCAGCAGTCAGAATAAATCCCTGTATCAACTTACTATTTTATTTTATTTTTAAGTATATGCTGAAATCTGTCTGGTATCTAGAAATGCATCCAGTCCCCGCTTGAACTGGTTTAGTGAATCTGACATCACCGTCTCCTCACTCAGTGAATTCCATATTCTCACTGCTCTTACCGTAAAGAACCCCTTCCTATGCTGGTGCTGAAACCTTTTCTCTTCCAGTCTTAGTGAATGCCCTCTTGTTACCGTAATATCCCTCCTTTTGAACAAATCCCTGGCAAGGTCTCTATACTGTCCCCTAACATATTTGTACACATTTATTATGTCCCCCCTCAACCTTCTCTTTTCCAGGCTGAATAGTCCTAGTTTTGCCAACCTCTCTGGGTATTGCAGTCCCTCCATTCCCTTTATTAATTTTGTTGCCCTCCTTTGTACCTTTTCAAGCTCATTTATATCCTTTCTATATATTGGGGCCCATAACTGAGCACAGTATTCCAAGTGTGGTCTGACCAGTGCTTTGTACAGTGGAAGAACAATGTTCTCATCCTTTGCGGCTATACCTCTTCTGATACATCCCATTACCCTGTTTGCCCTTACAGCAGCGGCCTGACTTTGGGCACTCCAATTTAGTTTGCCATCAATCAAGATGCCCAAGTCCTTCTCCATCTCTGAATTCCCCAATGATTTCCCATTCAGTGAGTACTGGTGACTTCCATTTTTCCTTCCCATATGTATGACCTTACATTTCTCCTCGTTAAACCTCATTTGCCATTTAATGCTCCACCTACCCAGCTTATCCAAATCCCTCTGTAGGTATTCACTATCCTCTTTTGTATTAATTGTTTTACATAACTTTGTGTCATCTGCAAATATTGATATTTTACTATTTATCCCGTTGACTATGTCGTTAATAAAGATATTAAATAACATTGGGCCTAGTACAGACCCCTGTGGTACCCCACTAGTGACGCTTACCCAATCTGAGTATATTCCATTTATAACCACCCTCTGCCTTCTATCCCTTAGCCAGTTAGCTACCCACTTGCAGACATTTTCCCCCAGCCCCATCATTCTCATTTTGTATACCAACCTATTATGTGGCACGCTATCGAAAGCTTTTGAGAAGTCGAGATACACGACATCCACTGGTTCCCCCTGATCTACTCGAGAGCTAACCTCCTCGTAGAAGTCAATCAGGTTTGTTTGGCAGGAGCGATTCCTCATGAATCCATGTTGGTTCGGGATTAAAAGATTATTAGCATCAAGATGCTCCATAATTGCCTCTTTAATGAAGCTTTCAAAAATTTTGCCCACAACGGACGTCAGACTCACCGGCCGATAGTTTCCGGCGTCACTTTTCGCTCCCTTTTTGAATATTGGCACTACATTCGCCTGTCGCCAATCAAGTGGCACAGACCCAGTCTCAACAGAGTCCTTAAATATAAGATATAACGGTCTGTCTATCACATTACTTAGTTCCCTTAGTACCCGTGGGTGTATGCCATCAGGTCCTGGTGATTTGTTTATTTTAATGTTACTGAGGCGTTTCTGTACCCCAGCTTGGGTTAGATTTGTCATACTTAGTGGAGGATTAAGTTTGTCACTTCTCATTTCTCCTGTTAGTTCGATTTCCTTTGTGAAAGTTGTCGAAAAAAAATTATTTAATAGATTAGCTTTATCCTCATCTTTCTCTATGATTTTGCCTTCCTCACTTTTTATCGGTCCAATATTATCCGATTTAATCCTTTTACTATTTATATACGTAAAGAACAGTTTGGGATTTGATCTACTTTCCCTAGCAATACGTCTCTCTGTTTCCTCCTTCGCTATTTTTATTTGTTTTTTGCAGGTTCTCGTTTTTTCCTTGTAACACATTAGTGCCTCCTTACTGTTTTCCTGTTTTAATCTCTTGAATGCCTCTTTTTTGCTATTTAACGCCCCTTTTATGTTCTTGTTCAACCATATTGGTTTCCTCTTATTTCTGGCCCTTTTATTCCCATACGGTATATACCTCTCGCACTGAGTATTCAGAATTCTTTTGAAGGTTTCCCATTTACTATTCGTATTCCTTTGATTAAGAACTTTGTCCCAGTCAATAAGTTGAAGGCTTTCTTTCAGCTGATCAAACTTCGCCCTCCTAAAGTTTAATGTTTTTGTTGTTCCCTTATTGATAACCCTACTGAAGGGCATTTTGAAGTCGATAATATTATGGTCGCTATTACCTAGGTGCCCGCCTATCTGTACCTCAGTTATTCTATCAGGCCTATTAGTCAATATTAAGTCTAACACGGCCTTCCCTCTCGTTGGTTCCTGCACTAGTTGGGAGAGATAATTATCCTTAATATTTGTCAAAAACCTTTTTCCTTTCTGAGATCTACAGGTTTCTGTTTCCCAGTCAATATCCGGGTAGTTGAAATCCCCCATTACAATCACTTCATTATGTTTTGCTACTTTGTCTATTTGTCCTAATAGCAGTTTCTCATTCTCCTCTGTTATATTGGGTGGCTTATAGCAGACCCCCAGTAATATTTTATTATTATTTTTAGTTCCCTCTATCTCTACCCACATGGACTCGACCCCCTCTTCTCCCTCTCCTATATCTTCCCTTAGTCTGGGTTTTAGACATGACTTTACATATAAGCAGACTCCTCTGCCTTTCCCCTGTTTCCGGTCCCTTCTAAATAAACTATAATCTAATAAATTTACCGCCCAGTCGTAGCTATCGTCTAGCCAAGTCTCTGTTATACCTACGATGTCATACCTCTCCTCCCATATAAGCGCCCGCAGCTCATCCGCCTTATTGGTCAGGCTTCTTGTGTTGGTCAGCATGCAAGATAAAACTTTGTGGTTATTTAGCATCCTATTCTTCTCTAACGATCTAACTGTACTATCCCCACCCCCCTCTCCACCCTCATTATATCCACTTCTCCCCTTCCCCCTTGCTTGCCTCACATCCCACCTATTTCCTTGGTTTCCCCCCCCCGTCTCTAGTTTAAAAACTCCTCCAACCTATTAGCCATCTTCTTCCCCAGCACCGCTGCACCCTCCCCATTGAGGTGCAGCCCGTCCCTACGGTAGAGCCTGTAGCCGACCGCGAAGTCGGCCCAGTTCTCCATGAACCCAAACCCTTCTGCCTTGCACCAACTCTTTAGCCACTTATTCACCTCCCTAACCTCCTGTTGGCGCTCCTGTGTGGCTCGCGGGATTGGTAGTATTTCTGAGAAAACTACCTTGGGGGTCCTTGCCCTAAGCTTCCTACCTAGGTCCCTGAAATAATTTTTAAGGACCCTCCATCTACCACTCACTTTGTCATTGGTGCCGATGTGGACCATGACCGCTGGGTCTTCGCCAGCCCCACCCAGTAACCTGTCAACCCGATCCGCGATGTGCCGGACTCGAGCGCCAGGGAGGCAGCACACCGTTCGGCGATCCCGGTCTTTGTGACAGATTGCCCTGTCTGTCCCCCTAATAATAGAGTCACCCACTACCAGAACCTGTCTTGCCTGCCCTACACTTCCCCCCTCCCCCTCATTACTGGAGCATACACTCCCCCGGCGGTCAGAGGATCTGTCGTGCTCCAATAATGCCGGTTCTGAACCAGCCTTCCTATACTTCTTCCCTCTATCCCTCCTTACTGTTATCCAGCTCCCTGCCTGTTCAGCCTGCACTTCCCCTCTATGCTCCACCCCCAGTATTGACCCATTGAGTGTCTGCTCGGTGAGCAGCAAACTCCGTTCTATGTTGTCGATGCTCCTCAGTACCGCTATCTGAGCACTTAGATCCAGAATTTGGGCTTCCAAGTGCACGATATGCTCACATCTCTCGCAGCAGTATGGATCCTCGAGCGGGTGCTCACGGAATGCATACATTGCGCAAGATGTACACTGCACGGCTCCGTCCAACATGGACGTCATTCTAAATATGGGGATACAGTCAGTATATATATACAAGTACAAAACACAATTATTTATATATAGGTGTATGGACGGGGATCAATTAGGGATGTGCAAGTGTATCAATTAGATATCGGCGGGGGATCAGTTAAGTATGGACGGGGGATCAATTAAGTATCAAGTATGGACGGGGGAATCAGCTAAGTAGGTCAGGTGGATTAATTAAGTAAAAAGTAAAGTAAAGAAAGAATGAAATACAGTCAGCAATTCAGTCCTAAGTCCTCCCTTCCAAACTCCCTGAATCCAAAGTCACTGAAAAACAAGTCACACACTTACTTTCGTTCGCACTTACGCTCCGGACACACGCAGCTCGTTCACACTCGCAAACTAAGAGATTTAAAGTGTTTTTTTTTGTTTGTTTTTTTTTTCCTTTTCCAGCAATGTACCCTTCACCTCAATGCACTTCCAAAGGACTTGATGCCCAACCAGCTGCCCCTTATAAACCCTTAATTATGACCCCTTCCCCTTAATTAACCCCTTGTGAGTAAATCTACACCTCAGGATTTTAGTGCAATGTAGTTAACCCTTAAATACACAGGTAGTAAACTAAGAAACTAAAACTGTAGTGAGAAAATAGATTTTTAATAGCCCAATAAATCTAAACAGGTAGAAAAGCACTCAGCAGATCACAATGCAGCACTCACCGCAATTCACACAGGTATTTTCTGCAGGATTCCCAATACCTCTTCACTGAAAAACAAGTCACACACTTACTTTCGTTCGCACTTACGCTCCGGACACACGCAGCTCGTTCACACTCGCAAACTAAGAGATTTAAAGTGTTTTTTTTTTTCCTTTTCCAGCAATGTACCCTTCACCTCAATGCACTTCCATAGGACTTTATGCCCAACCAGCTGCCCCTTATAAACCCTTAATTATGACCCCTTCCCCTTAATTAACCCCTTGTGAGTAAATCTACACCTCAGGATTTTAGTGCAATGTAGTTAACCCTTAAATACACAGGTAGTAAACTAAGAAACTAAAACTGTAGTGAGAAAATAGATTTTAAAAAGCCCAATAAATCTAAACAGGTAGAAAAGCACTCAGCAGATCACAATGCAGCACTCACCGCAATTCACACAGGTATTTTCTGCAGGATTCCCAATACCTCTTCACGCAATTCACACAGGTATTTTCTGCAGGATTCCCAATACCTCTTCACGCAATTCACACAGGTATTTTCTGCAGGATTCCCAATACCTCTTCACCTTCACCTCAATGCACTTCCAGTTTTAGGCTTTATCAGGTAAGTTTTGGCAAACCCCAGCCTGGCTTTTTTATGTCTCGGGGTAAGAAGTGGGGTCTTCCTGGGTATCCTACCATACAGTCCCTTTTCATTCAGACGCCGACGGATAGTACGGGTTGACACTGTTGTAGCCTCGGACTGCAGGGCAGCTTGAACTTGTTTGGATGTTAGTCGAGGTTCTTTATCCACCATCCGCACAATCTTGCGTTGAAATCTCTCGTCAATTTTTCTTTTCCGTCCACATGTAGGGAGGTTAGCCACAGTGCCATGGGCTTTAAACTTCTTGATGACACTGCGCACGGAAGACACAGGAACATTCAGGTCTTTGGAGACGGACTTGTAGCCTTCAGATTGCTCATGCTTCCTCACAATTTGGTTTCACAAGTCCGCAAACAGTTCTTTGGTCTTCTTTCTTTTCTCCATGCTCAATGTGGTACACACAAGGACACAGGACAGAAGTTGAGTCAACTTTAATCCATGTTAACTGGCTGCAAGTGTGATTTAGTTATTGCCAACACCTGTTAGGTGCCACAGGTGCTCTTTCAGCTGCTTATAAAACCCGGCCCTGTAATCCGGACCCATTAAATTCCTCTCAGCACTATGTGCGCTGGAGCCTGCTTCTCCGGATCCTACATCACCGAAGCATGGCACTTCGAGGACACATACCTCCCGTCCACGATCTGTCCGGCAGCAACCTTACATACACCCCCCCTCTGTCCAAAGCCGTAGGGCTTGGCACCTTCTGTCACCATACAATAAACCCTTGACAAGGCAGCGGCATTCCCATGTTGTTTCCCAGGCCTATGCTCTACCCGGAAACTAAAATCTTGTAGAGCCAGGAACCACCTAGTCACTCTGGCATTGTTTCCCTTCTTTTCTCGCATCCACCTCAATGGGGCATGGTCTGACACTAACCTGAACCTTCTACCTAATAGGTAATACCTCAGAGTGTTTAACGCCCACTTAATGGCCAAACATTCTTTTTCTACAATGGAGTAGTCCTTCTCACAAGCGGAGAGCTTCAGACTGAGGTATTTTACAGGGTGTTCTTCTCCGTTAATCTCCTGGGACAAGACTGCTTCCAGCCCGACATCCGATGCATCCATCTGGACCACAAACTCCTTGGAGAAGCTGGGTGCCACCAAGACTGGTTGTTTACAGAGGACCAGTTTCAATTCCTGGCAGGTCGCTTCTGCTTCCGGGGACCACTTGGCCATAGCTGACTTCATCCCTTTCGGAAGATCCATCAGTGGGGCTGCTATCAGGGCAAAGTTAGGGACAAATCTTCGATAGTAGCCCACAATGCCTAGAAACGCCATGACCTGCTTCTTCGAGAGGGGCTGTGGCCAGTTCAAGATCACCTCGACCTTATTTATTTGTGGTTTTATTTCCCCTCTACCAACCACGTACCCTAGGTACTTGGCTTCCTCCATCCCCATGGCACATTTCTTCGGGTTGATAGTAAAGCCCGCCTTCCTTAGGGCATCAAGTATGGCTTGAACTTTGTCCAGATGACTTTCCCAGTCCTGGCTAAATATGACGATGGCATCTAGGTAGGCCGCTGCATACTGTTTGTGGGGTGCTAAGATCCGGTCCATGGCTCTCTGGAAGGTGGCCGGAGCTCCCTTCAACCCAAACGGCATCCTGATGTATTGGCGTCGAGAAGGCTGTCTTCTCCTTAGCCTCTTTGGACAGGGGAATTTGCCAATATCCTTTGGTGAGGTCCAGAGTGGTGATGTACCGAGCGGGTCCTAGCCTTTCGATAAGCTCATCTACCCTAGGCATTGGGTAGGCGTCGAACTATGAGACCTCGTTCAGCTTCCTATAGTTGTTGCAAAACCGCCATTCCCCATCTGGTTTCGGCACTAAGACTATAGGATTGGACCATCCACTTTTGGACTCTTCAATGACTCCCAGGTTTAGCATCCGCCTTACTTCTTTAGAGATCACCTCTCTGCGGGCTTCGGGGATCCGGTATGGTTTTAGATTGACGCGAACATGAGGCTCTGTGAGAACCTCATGCTCTATGACCTGAGTGAGTCCTGGCAACTCCGAAAGCATGTCTTTATTTCGCTGTAACAACTCTTTGCACTGTTGCTTTTGGGCATGTGACAGTGACTCTGCCACCTTGACCTCTTTCACATCGGCCTCAGCCTCAGCCATTAAACAGGGAGCTTCCGCAGGCTCTCTATCTTGCCATGGCTTAATCAAGTTAACATGGTAAATTTGGTAGGGCTTCCTCTTCCCTGGTTGGTGGATCTTAAAGTTGACTTCCCCCACTTTCTCTACCACCTCATAGGGGCCCTGCCACTTGGCCATGAACTTGTCTCCACTGTGGGACTAGCACAAGCACTCGATCTCCTGGGTTGAACGATCTCACCCTGGCCGACCTATTATACACCCTGGACTGTGCCTCTTGTGCCTTAAGGAGGTGCTCCCTCACAATGGGCATCACATGGGCAATCCTCTCTTGCATCTGGGCAACGTGCTCCACCACTCTCCTATAGGGAGTGGTCTCAGCTTCCCAGGACTCTTTCTCCACCTCCAGGAGTCCTGAGGGTGTCGTCCATAGAGTGGTTCAAACGGGGAGAAACCTGTGGAAGCTTTGGGAACTTCCCTCATGGCGAACAACATATAGTCCCAGTCTCGGCCATCCTTTTCCACTGCTTTCCTCAACATTGCTTTCAAGGTTTTGTTAAACCTCTCTACCAGTCCGTCCGTCTGGGGAGAGTACACGGAGGTTCTCAGTTGTGCAATCTGCAGTGTCTTGCACAATTCCCTCATGACCTTCGACATAAATGGAGTTCCTTGGTCTGTTAGGGTCTCGTTAGGCAACCCAGTTCTTGAAAACATGTGGTCTAACTCCCGGGCTATACACCTGGTGGAGGAGTTTCGTAGTGGTACGGCCTCCAGATACCATGTAGCATAATCTAATACCACCAGGATATACTGATGCACTTGGGCGGACTTGACCAGAGGCCCCACTAGATCCATTGCTATGCGTTCGAATGGAACCTCGATGACTGGTAGTGGCACTAGGGGACTGCGGAAGTGGGCCACTGGGGAGGTTATCTGGCATGTGGGGCAGGAACGACAATAACTCTATATTTCTCTATAGCAACCTGGCCAGTAGAATCTTTGGAGGATCCGTTCTTGAATCTTGTCTGCACCCAGGTGACCACCCAACACATGAGAATGAGCCATGTCTAACACCCTGCGTCTATAGGGCCCTGGCACCAGCAACTGTTCTATTACCTCACCCCTTGGCTTGGTTATTCTGTACAGCAAATCCCCATTCACAGCAAAATGAGGGAACCGAGTGTCAGCCCCCGGTTCCTGAGGCACCCCATTTAACACAGTAACATTTTCAAAGGCCCCTTTCAGAGTTAAATCCCTGAGTTGGGCAGTTCCAAAGTTTCCCTCGGACACCTAAAGCTCAGGGATATTGGACTCAGGGGATGCTACTTCAGCCTCATTGCCCACCAGCACACACATGGGAAACTCATCTACTATGTTCTGCGGGTAAGTTTCCTTAGGGGCGATCTGGCTGTCGTCCAAGCAACCAGGTGTCCCCGCTTTCCCCCACATTTCCCAGAATAATGCAAAGTAACGTCCAATTATTATGGGATGCAATAGGTCCTTAACGACCGCCACTTCATGAGATGTGGTGCCACAGTCTGTGTTTACATCCACCTGGGCCACAGGATAGTTCTTAGCGTCCCCATTGATACACCGGACACCCACCACCTTCCCAGAAACCAGCCGATGAGGGAGTGTGGCCCTTATCAGGGTCACCAAACTTCCTGAGACCAATAGTCCAGAGACTTGTGCCCCGTTAACTGACACTGAGCATGCCTGAGGGCCCTCGCCATGTTGACGAACCGCGCTGCAGGCGGGGTAGGCAAAATAAGAGCAACGCCGGCCCATGTTACAGTCCATTGGTTCAGAGGTTATGGGACACCGGGAGGCAATATGGCCAGGGGTATGACATCTCCAACACACTATATTATGGGGTGGGACCTTGGGCAGCAACTCAGACCCCTCCTGAACTCTAGGATGCCCCCCAGGTGTGGCGCTAGCTCCCTTCTTTTGGGTGTCCGCCACCTTTTGGGAACCCCAGTATTGAGAGGCTACGACCCCTTGTTTTCCCAACGGACTCTCAACCGCCTGGTATCTTTCCACCAACCCCACCAAGTCATCAGCATTATAGGGATCTCCCTGGCCAACCCAGGATTTTACCGACTTCGGGAGAGAATGTATAAACCTGTCTATAACGACCTCTATCTCATATCATAGGACTATCTATCATCTATCTATTATCTATATGACGCACCCCCTGGGCCATGGGGCACCCGGGACCGGACTTCATGGCAATGCTGGGAGTAGTTGTGGCAACCTGGTCCCGTGGCTCAGGGTGGCCAGACCAATATTGTGGCAGTCTCTGTATCAGTATAATGCAATGTCCGACTACGCCACCCGTGGATTGCGGTCAATAAGAACCGCCGCTGCTGAGCAGACCTCTGAGGCTGATGTTGTGAGGGCAGCAGAGTGTAGTATAACTCCCCACGGGAGGAGTATAGCCTCAGGCTAGTGAGTGTGGATGATAGGAGTGATGGTACACGAGCGCAGCAGGAACGACTCAGAGGCTTTGCAGTGCAGTTCAGGGTCTTTACTGATGGTGATAAGGCAGACCCTCCCGGGAGTACTGGCTAGCATAAGAGGCCTGGTCAGTCTGTGAGCAAACTGGAGTTCCCCTGGCCAGGTGGAGTTGTAGGCCTCCCCGACTATCTGCACTCTTCCTGGCTACCTTGCTGTAAGCGAGTGGAAGTAGCCCACGTCCCTGAGTGTTCCGTGTGGTGCTCACCTGTATGGCTGGTGACTTGGGGCCTTCTGATAGCCCCCGCTCCTCGATTGCAGTGCTGGTCCCTTGCTCGTGACTGAGCCTCCGGGCTTCTATGGCCAGAGGGCTTGAAATCCCCTGCCGGCGGGTTTCTGCTGCTGGGTATATATAAGTCCCCGCAACCTCGGACTCCTGTGTCCGGTTCTCAGAGTCTTCTGCCAGGACGAACTCCGCTTAGCTCAAGTCCCTGGTCTTCAGCTCCTGCTCCTACAGAGCTCCTCGCTGTTACTTTCCCTGTGTCTGGAACTAACTCCAGGCTCTGACTTCACTAACCCCGCCCCAGATCCAGTTTATATAGGGCAGGTTCCTCCCCTATCTGGTCTGGGACAGGAGGTGTTGCATGTTTAAGGGCTCCGAACCAGGAAACCTCCCACTTGCTCTCAGACATAATATTTCTATTACAGTGGTAACCAGACCCCTGGGGTGCCACATATCCATCTATCTATCTCATATCTATCTATCTATCAATCTCATATCTATCTATCTTCTCCACTTTTTATCTGGTCTCAGGTATGACTTTCATATTACCCACGACTGTTACTTGCCACAGGTGAGTTTTAACGAGCATCACATGCTTGAAGCAAAGTTGTTTTTCCACAATTTTGGAAAAGTGCCAACAATTTTGTCCGGCCCATTTTTGGAGTTTTGTGTGAAATTATGTCCAATTTGCCTTTTTTTCCCATTTTTTTGTGCTGTTTCAATACACACAAAGGAAATAAATATTATAACAAATGTATAACAAAACATGTGTAATTGTAATAATTTTCTGGGAGAAATACTTCACTTTCTGGAACAATCTCAAGGTTGCTAAACACTTCCGGCCATGACTGTGTGTATATATGGGCCCTCAATAAACCATCCCTCTCAACGAAAAGGCCACAGCAAGGGTCAGGAATCGGTGGCCTTCCCTCTCCGAATCTTAGGGAGAGACGGTTGTGCTTCCAGCATCCACCTAGGCTGCCACCCCAGTGGAACTAATAGCAGGGTAGCCAACTGTCCAGAAATTCTTGGACAGTCCATAAAAATAGGGCACTTTTTTCCCTGTCCGTAAAAAAAAATGTGATGCGTCCATAATCTTTCTGAAGCTGGAGAGACTTGTTCAGATGGAGGGAGATGTAGGGGCATCATATTGTGTATAGGGAGATGTAGGGGCATCATATTGTGTATAGGTATCATATTGTGTATCTGCATGTGTGGGGACATCATACGGTATATATGGAGCTGTGAGCACATCATACTGTATTTAGGGAACAATGAGGGAATCATACTGTATACAAGGAGCTGTGGAAACATAATGCTGTGTAAAGGGTCTGTGGGGTCATCATCTAATATACAGTACAGACCAAAAGTTTGGACACACCTTCTCATTTAAAGATTTTTCTGTATTTTAATGACTATGAAAATTGTACATTCACACTGAAGGCATCAAAACTATGAATTAACACATGTGAAATTATATACTTAACAAAAAAAGTGTGAAACAACTGAAAATATGTCTTATATTCTAGGTTCTTCAAAGTAGCCACCTTTTGCTTTGATGACTGCTTTGCACACTCTTGGCATTCTCTTGATGAGCTTCAAGAGGTAGTCACCGGAAATGGTTTTCACTTCACAGGTGTGCCCTGTCAGGTTTAATAAGTGGGAGTTCTTGCCTTATAAATGGGGTTCGGATCATCAGCTGTGTTGTGCAGAAGTCTGGTGGATACACAGCTGATAGTCCTACTAAATAGACTGTTAGAATTTGTATTATGACAAGAAAAAAGCAGCTAAGTAAAGAAAAATGAGTGGCCATCATTACTTTAAGAAATGAAGGTCAGTCAATGCAAAAAATTGGTAAAACTTTGAAAGTGTCCCCAAGTGCAGATGCAAAAACCATCAAGCGCTGCAAGAAACTGGCTCACATGAGGACTGCCCCAGGAAAGGAAGACCAAGAGTCACCTCTGCTTCTGAGGATAAGTTTATCCGAGTCACCAGCCTCAGAAATCGCAGGTTAACAGCAGCTCAGATTAGAGACCAGGTCAATGCCACACAGAGTTCTAGCAGCAGACACATCTCTTCAACAACTGTTAAGAGGAGACTTTGTGCAGCAGGCCTTCATGGTAAAATAGCTGCTAGGAAACCACTGCTAAGGACAGGCAACAAGCAGAAGAGACTTATTTGGGCTAAAGAACACAAGGAATGGACATTAGACCAGTGGAAATCTGTGCTTTGGTCTGATGAGTCTAAATTTGAGATCTTTGGTTCCAACCACCGTGTCTTTGTGCGATGCAGAAAAGGTGAACGGATGGACTCTACATGTCTGGTTCCCACCGAGAAGCATGGAGGAGGAGGTGTGATGGTGTGGGGGTGCTTTGCTGGTGACACTGTTGGGGATTTATTCAAAATTGAAGGCATACTGAACCAGCATGGCTACAACAGCATCTTGCAGCGGCATGCTATTCCATCCGGTTTGCGTTTAGTTGGACCATCATTTATTTTTCAACAGGACAATGACCCCAAACACACCTCCAGGCTGTGTAAGGGCTATTTGACCAAGAAGGAGAATGATGGGGTGCTACGCCAGATGACCTGGCCTCCACAGTCACCAGACCTGAACCCAATCGAGATGATTTGGGGTGAGCTGGACCGCAGAGTGAAGGCAAAAGGGCCAACAAGTGCTAAGCATCTCTGGGAACTCCTTCAAGATTGTTGGAAGACCATTTCCATTGACTACCTCTTGAAGCTCATCAAGAGAATGCCAAGAGTGTGCAAAGCAGTCATCAAAGCAAAAGGTGGCTACTTTGAAGAACCTAGAATATAAGACATATTTTCAGTTGTTTCACACTTTTTTGTTAAGTATATAATTCCACATGTGTTAATTCATAGTTTTGATGCCTTCAGTGTGAATGTACAATTTTCATAGTCATGAAAATACAGAAAAATCTTGAAATGAGAAGGTGTGTCCAAACTTTTGGTCTGTACTGTATATAATCGTCTAATCCCGTCTGTCTGTCTGTCCTTCTGTCCAGGAAATCCTGCGTCGCTGATTGGTCCAGCCGCGGCCAATCAGCGACGCGGGATTTCAGAAAAAGATGGCGGCCGTTAGCAGCTCATCTGCCGCACGGAGGTCAGCGGCGATGCAGCCGGGAGATGACCGGCGCTAGCCGCTCATCTCCCGGCTGCTCGCAGCAGAAGTACCGCGACCGGCGGCGCTGCTGACCTCCATGCGGCTACCGTCGGGAGATCAATGGCTAGGGCCGCTGATCTCCCGACGGCAAGTGTGAAGCGAGGACCGGGGAGCGGCGCCGCCAGTCGGGATACTTCGGCTGTGAGCAGCCGGCCATCTCCCGGTTCCTCGCAGCGGAAGTACCCGCACAGGTAGCGTCGCTGCCCGGTCCTCAGTAATACGATTCGCTGATTGGTCGGAATCAGCGATATTGGCGCCGCGACCAATCAGCGATACTGGCGCCAAATTTAAACACCGCTCTGCTGATTGGTCGTGGCCGGCGGCCGCGACCAATCAGCGATTTTGGCGCCACATTTAAACACCACTCTGTTGATTGCGCCTGGTCGGCCGCATACAGATTCTAGAATACCCGATGCGTTAGAATCGGGACACCATCTAGTACTGTATATAAAGAGCTGTGGGAGCCATCACACTATATATAGAGACCTGTGAAAAGCTAATGTGTTGATCCAGAGGAAGTCAAAAAACCCCATGAGGCAGATGCTGCTTGCCCAAAATTAGGGGAAAAATTCCTTCCCGACTCCACATATGGCAATCAGACTAGTTGCTTGGATCAACGTCCCATAACAAAATCTAGTATGAATAACCTGTAATATTATTCAAGAAAGTCACACAGGACCTCCTTGAACTTTTTTTTAGAGAATTAAGTATTACAAGGTCATGTGGTAGAGAGTTCCATACCTCACACAATAAAACATTGCCATCTAACTTCCTTTAGACAAAGCGAATTAGGAGCTTGATGCTAGAGTAGTTGAATTAAAACTGAAAAAAATTATTAACACAGCAAAAAAGAGGAACAGTATTTATTCACCTGCCCAGGTCTCAAAACGAATGCACTAATCAGGATGAAGCAAACCATATAATAAAGGCAGGGGCAGCACAGGTGCAAAATACTGATGAGACAACCAACTCATAACCTACCAATTCTTGGAGGGGGTCATTGCTTAGTATTAAAACTGCACACAAAAAATGGCTTGTATAGGTCACTGGTCACACACAGATTGTTAGGGGACTGGTTGCAAACAACTTTATTAAATAATGGAAAGCAAACGAACCCGGGGTCCGCGATGCAGCCTGGAGGACTGCGGACGAACACCTTCCGGGTAAGAAGGTAAAACAACCAACTGAAATAACAATCCACCCCGTGTTACTGCACACCGGAACGGGAATAGGGATTCGCACTATCTCCGTTAACTGCACGAGAGATGTGCGACACATAATGTAGCCGTAGCCCTGTTAACTGCACAGAGGCTACGCAGCAGGCGCTAGGATGCATGTGTGATTCACGCAGGCGTATACATGCTCCCAGCCGGCGTGCTACCGGACTGAGGAGTATCTCTCCACGTGGCTAACAGGCGGTGCCGGGAATACGGAGTCCGCAGTCTGCTCGCGGTGTATAGCGACCCCCTTGTTGGAGCCAGAGTGTCAGACGAAGCTACCTGCCTCCCTCCATCTAAGGCTGTCTATCCCCTGCTAAACCTGCCTGTCAGAAGCTATAACAGCAAAAGTACACGTGGAGCCGAAACGACCAAGCGTCCACACAATAACACCAACTCAGCTCAATGATCAGAGCGCGCCGCCATGTTTGTGGGCGTGCTATTTAAATATTAAGCCCTGCCCACCGTCACATTATTGGTGACGTCACCCGCGACCAATCAGGCGGTGCCAGGTCACCGGATCAGCTGACTCCCAAACCACTAATCACGGTCCGCCATGTCACGGGCATGCTCAGTGCAGTGTATCCTGGACTTAGGCTGTAACAGCCCTGTTTCCCTCCGCAACCTATCCTTCATGTTGCTAGGAACAAAGACCCAAGAGACAGCTTGTACATCTCGTGCACCAGCTAGGCGTTGGGACCAATGACGATGCTGAGCAGCATCTGGACCGGAATGGGAGACCACAGAATCCACTGATGATTCTGAACCCATTTCAGATCCAGAAAACACCTGACGCCTAACACAGATAGTGCTCAATATAGGGCTTACAGCCTATTAGTGACCCTCATACTGTTAGATTAGGCAGGCTGCAAAGCACTATCTAAGTGCACCCCATGAGGACAGACCCCCTAGTTTACAAATCCAGCATTGATGGGCTTGTCTGAACCCTGAATAAAAATAACGTGCAAAATCTATATATGAGGTACTGGTAGATATTTTGGCGCTGGTCACGCACAGTGTCTGGTTTACAGCCTATTAGTGACGCCCATACTATTAGATTAGGCGGGCTATGCTCCCCTCATACACCTTACCACGGTGTGTAGTGTGACATGGAGCTAAACCCCCTGTCTTCTTAAGAATAAGGCTGCGAAAACCCTTCTCTTTATTGATAGTAGAGAAACCTCTATACAGTAGATGCGGAAAACATACGATGAACCCAGTATTGTACCACATAGATAGGACTCTTACCGGCTAAGCTTGGAGCAGGCTGTGTGCACAGAGCCCAAGATACAAAACTGTAGGGATGTGGACTGTCTTACCCTGTTCCTGCCCCTGAAGACAACAAACACCTCATGTGAACACTCTCTTGCGGTTTTATATGTAAAAGTGATATGTGTCTTATGTAATGTATAATGGTGATGTAACAGCATGTGAAGTGTTAATGCATAATGTGAGTATAGCATAAGATAAGCTTAGGATACCATAAGACATAAGTATAACATAAACCCTAAAATACAAATTTTATTAAATCTCTTTAAAATCGGGACATGCGGCATAAAGATGATCCGTGTAACATACCTGGCGGCGTCCTTGCATGGTGGTCCATCTCCCACTGTGCAAGAGGGCGCACTTGATCTCCTGTCCAGAATGTCTCTCTGGCTTCCCTCCATGCTGTCTGTTTGTGTCTGTTTCTGCTGCTTAAGGGCGGCGCCCGATCACTTCCTGCCTTTTGTACCTGCTGTGGGTCACACCCCTTGTGCGTCCTCAGCCTATTGCTGTCTGTCACTTGGTATATAGCTCAGCAGCTCCCTTCTATCCCTGCCTGAGCATAGTGTTTCCTTCAGTGTGTGCTTGCACTCTGAAGGTGCCAGGTCCCGTCTCTTGTCTCCTGCTTTTTGTATCAGTTCCCGTGTCTGAACTGAGTCCTGTATGTCTCCTGCTTTGCGGTATCAGCTCCCGTGTCTGAACTGAGTCCTTTCTGTGTTCTCTTGTCTGTCCTGTCTGAACACGCTCCTAGCCTGTTCCTCCTGCCTTCTAGGGGCCGATTACCTAGACCCGTTCCTGTATCTTGTCTGACCTGTCTGTACTCGCTCCTAGCCTGTTCCTCCTGCCTTCTAGGGGCCGATTACCTAGACCCGTTCCTGTATCTTGTCTGACCTGTCTGTACTCGCTCCTAGCCTGTTCCTCTCGCCTTCTAGTGGCCGATTTCCTAGACCCGCTCCTGTGTCTGGTCTGTCCTGTCTGAACACGCTCCTTGCCTGTTCGTTCCGCCTTTTAGTGGCCGATTTCCTAGACCCGCTCCTGTGTCTGGTCTGTCCTGTCTGAACATGCTCCTTGCCTGTTCGTTCCGCCTTCTAGTGGCCGATTTCCTAGACCCGCTCCTGTGTCTGGTCTGTCCTGTCTGAACACGCTCCTTGCCTGTTCGTTCCGCCTCTCTGGGGGCCGTATTCCCAGACCCGCTCCTGTATCCCTCTGCAGTGTCGGTCTCCTCCGTACACTCAGTTCCAGTCTGAACTCTCTCCTGTCCTTTACCTGTTTTGCCTCTATGTCCGTTCCCTTCCTTTTTCTGCAGAGTCTGAACTCGTACCTAACTCCTGCTTGTTGTCTCTGCAAGTACTGTGTGAGTATCTGGCTCTGTCTTTCCCTTCCTGTCTGTTCCGTGTGAACAGAGCCCTGTCCTCCCTGCTCAGCCTTGTCTGCACTCTAGCTGTGCTTGCCTGTAACCCTCTGCCTGTATTGTTCCTGAGTCCCGGTGTGTACTGGGTCCTATCCCGCCTGTGTTCCTACCTGCTAGTGCCTCCCTGTCTGCACACTAGCTGTGCTTGCCTTTACCCCCCTGCCTGCATACCCGCCTGCCTGCATACCAGTCGTGCCTGCCTATACCCACCAGTCTGTGTGCCAGCCTACCAGCCTGTTCCTGTATTCCACTGTGTGGGTCAACAGCCGTGTCCGGGGTCTGTCCTGGAGTAGCACCTGGTCCCTCTGCTCGGTTCCTCCTTGGTGCACTGGCGTCGTATGCCGTCGTGCGACCCTGGTCGGATCGGGTGAATACTTAGTCACGCCCCTCCAGGCATTCACTCTCCGGCACGGTCCAGTGGAATCACTACCAATCACACGCACACGCCGCTTAGCCCGGGCGTGTGCATAACAGCATGCTCAGGCCATGGTTCCCGTTGAGCCCCACGGCCTTCGCTCTTTGAGAAGTTTTTCCAGCGAATACATGCATTAAAATAAAATAAATAAATTTTTTCCCCCCTTTAGCTGAGTTCCAGGCGAATTACGCACCCGTCCAGATGGATCTATCAGCCCTCGTTCCTGCGGATCCGCCACGTTACTATGGGGATCCAAGACAGTGTCGTGCATTTGTGGAGCAATGCATGCTACACTTTAAGGCCTACCCTCTCTATTTTCCTTCCGATTGGGCTAAAGTGGCCTTTATGATTGACTACCTAGCGGGTGATGCCTTGAAATGGGTCACTCCCCTATGGGAAGCATGGGATCCTGTCATCCTTGACCTGCAGGCCTTCCTGGTGGCCTTTCGTATGGTCTTCGAGGACCCTAACTCTGAAGCCCCTGCTGAAGCTTCACTTCCCAATATCCCGGAGCAGCCCCGACGGGTAATGTGTGTGGGTAGCGCAATAGTCCTCCAGCCCAATGAGACTACTGCCCACCCAGAATCCTCACAGGGTGACTACGCTTTCCAGAATACTTCTCTCAACCTCAAGAGGCAGTCCAGACGTGCTAGACTTAGAGGCAAGCCGTCACGCCAGGGTCTGTCCTCCCTGAGACCTCCTGACCCCAACCTTGAAGTCCCTACTGAAGCTTCATCTCCCTGTATCCCGGAGAAACCCCAATGGGTAATGTGCGTGGGTAGTGCACCAGTTCTCCTGGCCGAAGAGACTTCTGCCCATCCAGACTCCACACAGGAGAACTTCCTGCACCCGGCATCAGATGCTTCTTTCTCTTTAACCGGTGTGCATGTCCAAGGATGCTCCAAAGCTGTGGTTACCTCAGAGTCTGTGCACCTCTACTACCTGGCGGAGGATCCCCTGTTGCCTCCTGAACCCTCCGGGATACCACTCGATGACAAATGGAGAGAGACTTCTCTACACCCGGTACTCAATACTTTGTCCGCTTCGTCCTGTGAGCCTGACAATGGGTACCCCAAAGTGGTAGTTACCTCCGAGTCTCTACACCCCTCCGACCAGGCGGAGGATCTCCAGTTGTCTCCTGAACCCTTCGGGGTGCTATCTGGTAGCGAAAGGACAGAGACTCTCCTATACTCTGTACCTGATACCTCGCTCGCTTCGTCCAGTGAGTCCAACTTAGTGTACTCCGAAGCAGAGGTTACTCCTGAGTCTCTACACCCCTCCGACCAGGCGGAGGACCTCCAGTTGTGTTCAGAATCCTTCGGGGTGCCACCTGGTGGTGAATGGACAGAGACTTTCCTATATCCTGGATCTGATACCTCGCTTGCTTCGTCCAGTGAGTCCGACCTAGTGTACTCTGAAGCAGAGGTTACCCGTGAGTCTCTACACCCCTCTGACCAGGCGGAGGACCGCCAGCTGTCTCCAGAACCCTTCGGGGTGCCACCTGGTGGTGAATGGACAGAGACTTTCCTATACTCGGTACCCGATACCTCGCCTGCTTCCTCCAGTGAGTCCGACCTAGTGTACTCTGAAGCAGAGGTTACCCGTGAGTCTCTACACCCCTCTGACCAGGCGGAGGACCGCCAGCTGTCTCCAGAACCCTTCGGGGTGCCACCTGGTGGTGAATGGACAGAGGCTTTCCTATACTCGGTACCCGATACCTCGCCTGCTTCCTCCAGTGAGTCCGACCTAGTGTACTCTGAAGCAGTTGTTTTCTCTGAGCCTCTGCACTCTTCTGACCCGGCGGAGGACCTCCAGTTGTTTCCTGAATCCTCCGGGATACCACCAGATAACAAAGAGACAGTGACTTTTCCTCTTTATGTACCTGATAACCCGTCTATTTCTTCCTGTGAGCTTGACAAGATGTACCTCGAAGCAGAGATTACCCTTAAGTCTCTGTCCCCCTCCAACCCAGTGAACGACTGGCCCTCGAATTCCCTGCGGAAGATTCTGGCGGGCCTGAAGAAGAGGGGGCGTAAGGGGGGAGGTACTGTAACATACCTGGCGGCGTCCTTGCATGGTGGTCCATCTCCCACTGTGCAAGAGGGCGCACTTGATCTCCTGTCCAGAATGTCTCTCTGGCTTCCCTCCATGCTGTCTGTTTGTGTCTGTTTCTGCTGCTTAAGGGCGGCGCCCGATCACTTCCTGCCTTTTGTACCTGCTGTGGGTCACACCCCTTGTGCGTCCTCAGCCTATTGCTGTCTGTCACTTGGTATATAGCTCAGCAGCTCCCTTCTATCCCTGCCTGAGCATAGTGTTTCCTTCAGTGTGTGCTTGCACTCTGAAGGTGCCAGGTCCCGTCTCTTGTCTCCTGCTTTTTGTATCAGTTCCCGTGTCTGAACTGAGTCCTGTATGTCTCCTGCTTTGCGGTATCAGCTCCCGTGTCTGAACTGAGTCCTTTCTGTGTTCTCTTGTCTGTCCTGTCTGAACACGCTCCTAGCCTGTTCCTCCTGCCTTCTAGGGGCCGATTACCTAGACCCGTTCCTGTATCTTGTCTGACCTGTCTGTACTCACTCCTAGCCTGTTCCTCCTGCCTTCTAGGGGCCGATTACCTAGACCCGTTCCTGTATCTTGTCTGACCTGTCTGTACTCGCTCCTAGCCTGTTCCTCTCGCCTTCTAGTGGCCGATTTCCTAGACCCGCTCCTGTGTCTGGTCTGTCCTGTCTGAACACGCTCCTTGCCTGTTCGTTCCGCCTTTTAGTGGCCGATTTCCTAGACCCGCTCCTGTGTCTGGTCTGTCCTGTCTGAACACGCTCCTTGCCTGTTCGTTCCGCCTTCTAGTGGCCGATTTCCTAGACCCGCTCCTGTGTCTGGTCTGTCCTGTCTGAACACGCTCCTTGCCTGTTCGTTCCGCCTCTCTGGGGGCCGTATTCCCAGACCCGCTCCTGTATCCCTCTGCAGTGTCGGTCTCCTCCGTACACTCAGTTCCAGTCTGAACTCTCTCCTGTCCTTTACCTGTTTTGCCTCTATGTCCGTTCCCTTCCTTTTTCTGCAGAGTCTGAACTCGTACCTAACTCCTGCTTGTTGTCTCTGCAAGTACTGTGTGAGTATCTGGCTCTGTCTTTCCCTTCCTGTCTGTTCCGTGTGAACAGAGCCCTGTCCTCCCTGCTCAGCCTTGTCTGCACTCTAGCTGTGCTTGCCTGTAACCCTCTGCCTGTATTGTTCCTGAGTCCCGGTGTGTACTGGGTCCTATCCCGCCTGTGTTCCTACCTGCTAGTGCCTCCCTGTCTGCACACTAGCTGTGCTTGCCTTTACCCCCCTGCCTGCATACCCGCCTGCCTGCATACCAGTCGTGCCTGCCTATACCCACCAGTCTGTGTGCCAGCCTACCAGCCTGTTCCTGTATTCCCCTGTGTGGGTCAACAGCCGTGTCCGGGGTCTGTCCTGGAGTAGCACCTGGTCCCTCTGCTCGGTTCCTCCTTGGTGCACTGGCGTCGTATGCCGTCGTGCGACCCTGGTCGGATCGGGTGAATACTTAGTCACGCCCCTCCAGGCATTCACTCTCCGGCACGGTCCAGTGGAATCACTACCAATCACACGCACACGCCGCTTAGCCCGGGCGTGTGCATAACAATCCGCATCAGTATTGCACTTTATCAAGATAAGTTCCTTTTATTGTTTAGTCTTGTGATCATTTATGTCATTGATACCTCTATGGGTGATTAATTCCAGGGCTGGCTAGGGTTATCCAGGGATAGCCGCCGTGGAGCGGGGCACCACAGTGTCAACATTAACTAGGGTGTCACCCTCCACTATAAGGCAGGTAATCAGCATCTAGGGTGTTGAACAGGGCTGATTGTAGCCTTTGTTTGGATGCCTGAATGTATCCTTTGGCTTGGAGGTCCAAAGATATTAGGAACGTTCTTGGGTGTTTTTATAAATTTGCACATTGTCACTTTATTCACTGTTGTCACTTTAATCATTTAGTACACACTGAGGATTGATTGTTTGATGTGATATCTGTACCAGTTTCTGGTAGACTGTCAGATCTTTGGTCTATGTAAGTACGAATAAGGGACTTTTAGGGTCTAGGGGCAGCTGCCGTTCAGCAAGGGTGCCATTGTCATCTATATGTAGGATGCCCATCTCCATTGACATGCAGGTTCAGGCTAGGGTATCTATAGGGTGAGTTTTATTGAAGTACAGTGGGTACGGAAAGCATTCAGACCCCTTTAAATTTTTCACTCTTTGTTTCATTGCAGCCATTTGGTAAATTCTAAAAAGTTCATTTTTTTCTCATTAAAGTCCACTCTGCACCCCATGTTGACTGAAAAAAACAGAAATGTAGAAATTTTTGCAAATTTATTTAAAAAGGAAAACTGAAATATCACATGGTCATAAGTATTCAGACCCTTTGCTCATATTTAAGTCACATGCTGTCCATTTCCTTGTGATCCTCCTTGAGATGGTTCTACTCTTTCATTGGAGTCCAGCTGTGTTTAATTAAACTGATAGGACTTGATTTGGAAAGGCACACACCTGTCTATATAAGACCTCACAGCTCACAGTGCATGTCAGACCAAATGACCAGTATTGAGTAGAAGCCCCCTTTTGAGCTAGTGCATCCATGAGTCTTCTTGGGAATGATGCAACAAGTTTTTCACACCTGGATTTGGGGTTCCTCTGCCATTCTTCCTTGCAGATCCTCTCCAGTTCTGTCAGGTTGGAGGGTGAACGTTGGTGGACAGCCATTTTCAGGTCTCTCCAGAGATGTTCAATTGGGTTTAGGTCAGGGCTCTGGCTGGGCCAGTCTAGAATGGTCACAGAGTTGTTCTGAAGCCACTCCTTTGTTATTTTAACTGTGTGCATAGGGTCATTGTCTTGTTGGAAGGTGAACCTTCGGCCAAGTCTGAGGTCCAGAGCACTCTGGAAGAGGTTTTCATCCAGGATATCTGTGTACTTGGCCACATTCATGTTTCTTTCAATTCCAACCAGTCGTCCTGTCCCTGCAGCTGAAAAACACCCCCATGATGCTGCCACCACCATGTTTCACTGTTGGGATTGTATTGGGCAGGTGATGAGCAGTGCCTGGTTTTCTCCACACATACCCCTTAGAATTATCACCAAAAAGTTCTATCTTAGTCTCATCAGACCAAAGAATCTTATTTCTCATAGACTGGGAGTCCTTCATGTGTTTTTAAGCAAACTCTGTGCAGGCTTCCATATGTCTTGCACTGAGGAGAGGCTTCCGTTGGGCCACTCTGCCATAAAGGCTCGACTTGTGGAGGGCTGCAGTGATAGTTGACTTTATTCAACTTTCTCCCATCTCCCTACTGCATCTTTGGAGCTCAGCCACAGTGATCTTGGGGTTCATCTTTACCTCTCTCACCAAGGCTCTTCTCCCACGATTGCTCAGTTGAGCTGGACGGCCAGGTCTAGGAAGACTTCTGGTGGTCCCAAACTTTTTCCACTTAAGGATTATGGAGGCCACTGTGTTCTTAGGACCCTTGACTAATGCAGAAATTCTTTTGTAAACTTGGCCAGATCTGTGCCTTGCCACAATTCTGTCTCTAAGCTCCTTTGGCAGTGTCAGGATGCCAGGTTTAATTTTACTTTGCCAGTAGTTTTTCCCTTAGCCAAGATGGCTTCCATTGCCTCACTGGGGTCATGTGTTTCCTGCCTGTGGACCTACTTAAACTGCATGTGTTGCAATCATGCCTTGCCTGAGTATTGTGTGCTTTTAGCTTTCTACTCACCTGTGCTAGCCCTCTGAATAGAGTCTTGCTGACTTTGTGTTTACTCCTAGTCATCCGCTGGAAGGATTGCTGCCTGAATCCTCTGCTAAGGGGACTTCTGCTGAAAGGAACCACTGGCTGTTGTTCACTCACGCTGGGATCTCTGAACTTTTGTCTTCCTGAAGAAAACTTCTCCTGGATCTCTACACCTCTGGTATAGTCACCATCTTGCTCTGTGTTTAAATACCCGGCTCCAGCTCTGCTTAAGACATCGCTGTTTGCTCCGCTGCACCTCCTGCATTCTTCAATATCCAGATCCATATTCCAGTTTGTCTTCTCTTCTGCACTACGTGAGTCCACAATCAACTGAGGAATGCCTACGTCTGCTTACTATCCTTATTTCTGTTTGCATATTACTGTACCTAAGTAAACTTGAACTATGGTTAACTTTTGCATACCCTAATAGTAATGAAGGCCGTGCCTTACAGATTAGGTTCTAAGAAGTATTGTTTGGAATGAACTTACCTTCATAAACTGTTTGCTGTGATCTTTTGCACTTGAGTTTAAAATAGACTTTCACACTACTCTTGTCTCAGTCTCTGCTTTTGGCCCACGCCATTGGACTTCAGGGTATCTACTAACATCGTAACAGGCAGTTCCTTTGAGCTCATGATTCTCATTTGGTCTGACATGCACTGTGAGCTGTGAGGTCTTATATAGACAGGTGTGTGCCTTTCCAAATCAAGTCCTATCAGTTTAATTAAACACAGCTGGACTCCAATGAAAGAGTAGAACCATCTCAAGGAGGATCACAAGAAATGGACAGCATGTGACTTAAATATGAGCAAAGGGTCTGAATACTTATGACCATGTGATATTTCAGTTTTCCTTTTTTAATAAATTTGCAAAAATTTCTACATTTCTGTTTTTTTTCAGTCAAGATGGGGTGCACAGTGTACTTTAATGAGAAAAAAAATGAACTTTTTAGAATTTACCAAATGGCTGCAATGAAACAAAGAGTGAAATATGTAAAGGGGTCTGAATGCTTTCCGTACCCACTGTATATAGTACTCAATGTTCCAGGCAGTGGGAGGCATTACTGGGATCCAGAGCAGTCGCTCCAGTCACGTCCAGAGCCTAAGGTCTGGCATAGGAGCTGCCGGACACTTTGTGTGCTCTGAAGTACAAAGGAAGATGGACAGGGACCTGCATAGATGGAAGTTGAAGGCCAGTCCCGGGTGCACTGCAGAGGTGGACGAGAAATACAGGATGAGCTAGCAACAGGGCTGAAGAGGAGTTATGCTAAGAAGGAGGATAATGTGAATTGCTGTGCCTTATCCCATCTGTACCCACCTGATGAACTTGAACTGTCAAGTATATGTTTGACTGTTACAAAGAACTTCGTGTCCCCTAAATTGTGTGCGGCGGCTTCTGAGGACAGAAGCCTGAGGGCAGTGGAGGCCTGCGGCCTACAAGAGAGTGTGCTGCACCCCACACCCTAGAGCACACTGGGACTGGGACACCCATTGTCTGTAAAGTGCCAGAGCGAAATCAGACCGACGTTCAGTCACGACTACCGCTCTGTGCCACTTTACAAGATGAGTGATAAGGGAACTTCTCCATCAGAAGAGAAGAGGAAATAATGGTCGCTGCCCAAACTGTGACAAGAACAGGACCACAATGCAACAAGAACTGTCTCACAATGCTCTTGGAACTTTCCCATAATGCATTGCAAATTGAAACTAGAGCAAATACATTAAATCACTAGCAGACAGTGCAGTTATCAAACAATAAAAAAGAGACAGGATTCAAATGCAAGCAACATAATGTCAGAACTGATATACACATAAAGTGACTAGATTCCCTGGATAGCTAAATTCGCTGCTGAGGCAAGAACACGGGCTGCCCAGCACTATTTAAGTGCACCCCATGAAGATAGACACTCTAATTTACAAGGCCATAACATATAGGTGCATCTCACAAAATTAGAATATCATCAAAAAGTTAATTTATTTCAGTTCTTCAATGCAAAAAGTGAACCTCATATATTATATAGAGTCATTACAAACAGAGTGATCTATTTCAAGTGTTTATTTCTGTTAATGTTGATGATTATGGCTTATAGCCAATGAAAACACAAAAGTCATTAACTCAGTAAATTAAAATAATTAACAAAAAACACCTGCAAAGACTTCCTAAGCATTTAAAAAGGTCCCTTAGTCTGTTTTAGTAGGCTCCACAATCATGACAATCATGGTGAAGACTGCTGGCTTGACAGATGTCCAGAGTTCCAATTTTCATTTGAAATCAAGGTCCCAGAGTCTGGAAGAAGAGTGGAGAGGCCACAATCCAAGCTGCTTGAGGTCTAGTGTGAAGTTTCCACAATCAGTGATGGTTTGGGGAGCCGTGTCATCTGCTGGTGTAGGTCCACTGTGTTTTTTCAACACAAAAGTCAGCGCAGCCGTCTACCAGGAAATTTTAGAGCACTTCATGCTTCCCTCTGCCACAGTATCAAGCTACCAGGGGGGCAAAGGGGGCGGTGGCCCCGGGCCCCTCGCTCTTAGGGGGCCCATCCAGGGCTACGCCAGTGTAACTGTATCTAGCATGCCCCTGGTGCCAGCATCGGGCCCCACTGCCCGCCACCGCCGCAAGTTTACTGATGAGAGAGGGAGCGCGGATCTCTCTCCCATTAGTCCCTTCTGTGACTGACGTCTCTGACATCATCACTTGGCGCCCAGCCCGCTGTGCTGAAGATGTGTGCGTGCTGGGTGCTCTGAGCAGCGAGGGAACCAGGAGGAGAGATGAGTACTGTTTATTTATTTTTTGCCGGGTGGGGGGCGGCATTATATTACAGACTCTGCCTATGGGAAGGGGGAGGTGCATTATACTACAGACTCTGCCTATGGGGGAGCATTATCCTAAAGACTCTGCCCACAGAGAGGGGGGGCATTATACTAAAGACTCTGCCTATGGGGAGGGGGGGCATTATACTACAGACTGTCTATGGGGAGGGGGGGAGCATTATACTAAAGCCTCTGTCTATGGGGGGGCATTCTACTACAGACTCTGCCTATGGGGGGCATTATACTACAGACTCTGTTTATGAGCAGGGGAGAGCAGTAGACTACAGACTCTGCCTATGGGGGGATATTGTACTACAGACTCTGCCTATAAGAGGGGGAGCATTATACTACAGACTCTGCCTATGGGGGGTGCATTTTACTACAGACTCTGCCTATAGGTGGGGCATTATACTACAGACGCTGCCTATGAGATGGGGGGGGGCATTATATCACAGACTCTGCCTATGAGGAGGGGGGGCACATTATACTACAGACTCTGCCTATGGGGGCGCATTATACTATACGAAGGACTATGGGGAGTGCATTATACTATATTGAGGACTATCTGGTGCATTATACTATATGCACTCTATTTATACAGTGTGGGAGATAATGTGGGTTCTTTGAACAGTGTGGGGGCCATCATACAGTGTGGGAGATAATGTGGGATCTTTGTATGGTGTGGAGGCCATCATACAGTGTTGGAGCCATCAGCTTGTGGGCTACTAAGGGGTCAGTATACTGTGTGGGGGTACTATACAGTGAGGGGGAATTATATAGTGAATAGGAGAACATCATACTGGTTAGAGCGGAGCTCTACATGGGGGGAGACTCAGGACATTATTAAATCTTAGGTGGGCACTTATTGTTATAGGGGAACTCAGGTTATCGTGACTGTCGAAGGGGCACTATTACTTTCTAGGGGGCACAATGTGGGCACTGTTTTCTAGGACACTTGCACACGGCATTACTTTATTTTAGAGGTTTGTTTTACCATCTAGAGGGCACACAGTAGGTGCAGTAATAGGGACACATTTTGCAGCAGAGGCTCAGTATTGGGGTATCAGCAGGATGAAAAGTTTGTGCAGGTTGGGGATAGATGTGGTCAGTGCCTGAAATGTAAGGAGTCAAATGTGTCTTTGTTGTGATCTCTGCATACCTGAGACTCTGAGTCCTGGCTGGAGAAGTTGTCGTGTCGGTCTGGGCCAGATGGAAAAGACGGGAAAAGTGAACAATTTAATCAGAAAGAACGTCAGCTGTAAGGTACTATATATAACTGAGCTGTGATCTCTTATATGTTCTGCAGGACTGGCATCTATCAATATATGTCACCATATGGCGGTAATATCAGTGCTGGTCTTTGTATAGAGATTATTTTTAGTAACAGCGCGGTCATCTGCTGAGGTTTTCCTACATCAACTATCTGGGTGCGCCGCTATAGTTGGAATCAGGGTTACCTGGTTAGAGGCCCACTCAGAAGTTTCGGCCCCCTGAACCAAAACCTTAGGTACGCCAAGCTTTTTGGAGATGGAAATTTCATTCTCCAGCAGGACTTGGCCCCTGTCCACACTGACAAAAGTACTAATACCTGGTTTAAAACAACAGTATCACTGTGCTTGATTGGCAGCAAACTCACCTGACCTTAACCCCATAAAGAATCTATGGGGTATTGTCAAGAGGAAAATGAGAGACACCAGACCCAACAATGCAGACGACCTGAAGGCTTCTATCAAAGCCACCTGGGCTTCCATAACCCCTCAGCAGTGCCACAGGCTGATCCCTCCATGCCACATTGCCGCATTGATGCAGTAATTGATGTAAAAGGAGCCCCGACCAAGTATTGAGGGCATTTATTGAACATACATTTCAGTAGGATAACATTTTGGATTTTGAAAACATTTTTCAAGCTGTTGTTATAAGGTATTCTAATTAATTGAAATAATGACTTTTGAGTTTTCATTGGCTGTAAGCCATAATCATCAACATTAACAGAAATAAACACGTGAAATAGATCACTCTGTGTGTAATGGCTCTATATAATATATGAGTTTCACGTTTTGTATTGAAGAACTGAAATAAATTAACTTTTATGGTGATATTCTAATTTTGTGAGATGCACCTGTAGATGGGCTTGGCTGCACCCTGAATAAAAATAGCATGTAAAAAATATATATGATATATATGAGGTATTGGTCGATATTTTGGCCAAAATATACAAGCTCGCAACCTGCTCAAGGGTCCTCATACTTGCGAGTCCCTACACTAGCATTAAAAGCAAAGTCACAAAAACAAGGAATTAAAGTTCCCACCAAAATTCAAGAATTAACACAGCAAATACAGCAACAATAATTACAAGGATGCAGCAAACCCATATAATGAAGAAGTCAGCAACACAGGTGCAAAATATTGATGAGACAACCACTCACAACCTACCAATTCATGGAGGGGGTGATTGCTCAGTATTAAAACTGCACACAAATAAGCCTTGTATAGGGCACTGGTCACACATAGGTAGTGCACAATGTCTGGCTTACAGCCTATTAGTGAAGCCCAAACTATTAGATTAGGCGGGCTGCCCAGCACTTTTTAAGTACACCCCATGAAGACAGACACCCTAGTTTACAAGGCCAACATTGATGGGTCTGGCTGCACCCTGAATAAAAATAACGTGCAAAAAATATATATGATATATATGAGGTATTAGTAAATATTTTGGCCAAAATACACAAGCTCGCAACCCGCGTCAAGGGTCCTCATACTTGCGAGTCCCTACACTAACATTAAAAGCAAAGACAAATTTAAATTCCCACCAAAATTCAAGAATTAACACAGGAAAAAAGGGCAACAGTGTTTACCTGCCTAGGTCTCAGTACTAATCATACCATATAATAACGATGACAGCAACACAGGTGCAAAATACTGATGCGACAACCACTCACATATTACCAATTAATGGAGGGGGGTGATTACATAGTATTAAAACTGCACACAAAATTATATGGGATTGCTACATCCTAATAGTGCATTAGTTCTGAGATCTGGGCAGGTAAATGCTATATTAATAATTGATTTTTTGAGGAAAGTTAAATTCTCTTTTGTTGGCTTTACTTTTAATCTAACTGAAATACACATAAGATTTTTTCCTAAACATTAGGATCTGTTTAGAGCCATCAGCTCAAAAAGGCTTCCTTTGACAGACTTGGCATAAGCAGGTCAAAAGGAACCCTGATCTTTACCATTACACCCCTTTACAGGAATGGAGACTTACCACATGCTCAGGGTTGCATCTACAGAGTAGCTGCTGGCCAGAGGAGCGAGCTTGAGGCTATAACTCTAACTAAAGCTTTTTTATTACTAAATGATGGGTTCTGTCTAAGGCCATTGGCTCAAAAAGACTTCCTCGGACAGACTTGGCGCAAGCTACTCCATTCTGCAGATCCCAAGGGAACCCTGGCCTTTACCATTACACCATTGTACAGGGATAGATACTTACCATAGGCCCAGGGTTGCATCTACAGAGTAGCTGCTGGCCGGAGGAGCGAGCTTGAGGCTATAGTGGTTGATTCAACTCTAACTAAAGCTTTTTTTTCCTAAATACTGGGATCTGTTTAAGGCTGTTGGCTCAAACAGACTTCCTCGGACAGACTTGGCGTAAGCTACTCCATTCTGCAGATCCCAAGGGAACCCTGGTTTTTACCATTACACCCCTGTACAGGGATAGATACTTACCATAGGCCCAGGGTTGCATCTACAGAGTAGCTGCTGGCCGGAGGAGTGCGCTTGAGGCTTGAGCAGTTGAGTCAATCCTAACTAAAGAAAAACCTATCTAATGACACTTTCTTGTTAGGACCTGTCTGAGGCCTATGGCTCAAAAAAGCAACTTTGGAAAAACTTGGCAAAAGCCAGTCTATCCTACAGGTTCCAAAGGAACTCTGACCTTCACTCTTACAGCCCTGTACAGTGATAAAGACTTATTACAGGGCCTTGATTGCATCTACATAGTAGATGCTGACTGGAGGGGCAAACTTAAGGTTAGAATGGTTCAGCCAACCCTAACTATTGCTACTTTCTTAAATGTTAGGATATTTCTGAGGCCGTTGGCTCAAACAGGCTTCCTTGGACAGACTTGGCGCAAAACACACCATTTCTGATGTTTCCAAATGAACCCTGGGCTTCACCCTTGAACCTCTATACAGGGACCGTTTCATAGTTTTAAGGTTGAAAGACACAAGTCCATCAAGTTCAACCTAAAAGCTAATGTGTTGATCCAGAGGAAGGCAAAAACCCCATGAGGCAGATGCTAATTGCCCCATATTAGGGGAAAAATTCCTTCCCGACTCCACATATGGCAATCAGACTAGTTCCCTGGATCAACGTCCCATAACAAAATCTAGTACGGATCACCTGCAATTTTATATTATTCAAGAAAGGCACACACATGCCCTCCTTGAATTTTTTTTAGAAAATTAAGTATTTCAATTTCATGTGGTAGAGAGTTTCATAACCTCATTGCTCACACAATAAAAATTTGCCAACTAACTTCCTTTAGACAAAGTGAATTAGGATCTTTATGCTAGAGTAATTGAATTAACTCTAACTGAAATAGATTAATGCTTTTTTCCTAAATGTTGAAATTTGTTTAAATCCATCAGCTCAAAAAGGCTTTCTCGGACAGACTTGGCGCAAGCTACTCCATTCTGCAGATCCCAAGGGAACCCTGGCCTTTACCATTACACCCCTGTACAGGGATAGATACTTACCATAGGCCCAGGGCTGCATCTACAGAGTAGCTGCTGGCCGGAGGAGCGAGCTTGAGGCTATAGTGGTTGATTCAACTCTAACTAAAGCTTTTTTTTCCTAAATACTGGGATCTGTTTAAGGCTGATGGCTCAAACAGACTTCCTCGGACAGACTTGGCGCAAGCTACTCCATTCTGCAGATCCCAAGGGAACCCTGGTTTTTACCATTACACACCTGTACAGGGATAGATACTTACCATAGGCCCAGGGTTGCATCTACAGAGTAGCTGCTGACCGGAGGAGTGCGCTTGAGGCTTGAGTAGTTGAATCAATCCTAACTAAAGAAAAACCTATTTAATGACACTTTCTTGTTAGGACCTGTCAGAGGCCTATGGCTCAAAAAAGCTTCTTTGGAAAGACTTGGCAAAAGCCAGTCTATCCTACAGGTTCCAAAGGAACTCTGGCCTTCACTCTTACAGCCCTGTACAGTGATAAAGACTTATTACAGGGCCTTGATTGCATCTACATAGTAGATGCTGACTGGAGGGGCAAACTTAAAGTTAGAATGGTTCAGCCAACCCTAACTATTGCTACTTTCTTAAATGTTAGGATATTTCTGAGGCCATTGGCTCAAACAGGCTTCCTTGGACAGACTTGGCGCAAAACACAACATTTCTGATGTTTCCAAATGAACCCTGGGCTTCACCCTTGAACCTCTATACAGGGACCGTTTCATAGTTTTAAGGTTGAAAGACACAAGTCTGTCAAGTTCAACCTAAAAGCTAATGTGTTGATCCAGAGGAAGGCAAAAACCCCATGAGGCAGATGCTAATTGCCCCATATTAGGGGAAAAATTCCTTCCCGACTCCACATATGGCAATCAGACTAGTTCCCTGGATCAACGTCCCATAACAAAATATAGTACGGATAACCTGCAATTTTATATTATTTAAGAAAGGCACACACATGCCCTCCTTGAATTTTTTTTAGAAAATTAAGTATTTCAATTTCATGTGGTAGAGAGTTTCATAACCTCATTGCTCACACAATAAAAATTTGCCAACTAACTTCCTTTAGACAAAGTGAATTAGGATCTTTATGCTAGAGTAATTGAATTAACTCTAACTGAAATAGATTAATGCTTTTTTCCTAAATGTTGAAATTTGTTTAAATCCATCAGCTCAAAAAGGCTTTCTCGGACAGACTTGGCGCAAGCTACTTCATTCTGCAGATCCCAAGGGAACCCTGGCCTTTACCATTACACCCCTGTACAGGGATAGATACTTACCATAGGCCCAGGGCTGCATCTACAGAGTAGCTGCTGGCCGGAGGAGCGAGCTTGAGGCTATAGTGGTTGATTCAACTCTAACTAAAGCTTTTTTTTCCTAAATACTGGGATCTGTTTAAGGCTGTTGGCTCAAACAGACTTCCTCGGACAGACTTGGCGCAAGCTACTCCATTCTGCAGATCCCAAGGGAACCCTGGTTTTTACCATTACACCCCTGTACAGGGATAGATACTTACCATAGGCCCAGGGTTGCATCTACAGAGTAGCTGCTGGCCGGAGGAGTGCGCTTGAGGCTTGAGTAGTTGAATCAATCCTAACTAAAGAAAAACCTATCTAATGCCACTTTCTTGTTAGGACCTGTCTGAGGCCTATGGCTCAAAAAAGCTTCTTTGGAAAGACTTGGCAAAAGCTAGTCTATCCTACAGGTTCCAAAGGAACTCTGGCCTTCACTCTTACAGCCCTGTACAGTGATAAAGACTTATTACAGGGCCTTGATTGCATCTACATAGTAGATGCTGACTGGAGGGGCAAACTTAAAGTTAGAATGGTTCAGCCAACCCTAACTATTGCTACTTTCTTAAATGTTAGGATATTTCTGAGGCCATTGGCTCAAACAGGCTTCCTTGGACAGACTTGGTGCAAAACACACCATTTCTGATGTTTCCAAATGAACCCTGGGCTTCACCCTTGAACCTCTATACAGGGACTGTTTCATAGTTTTAAGGTTGAAAGACACAAGTCTGTCGAGTTCAACCTAAAAGCTAATGTGTTGATCCAGAGGAAGGCAAAAACCCCATGAGGCATATGCTAATTGCCCCATATTAGGGGAAAAATTCCTTCCCGACTCCACATATGGCAATCAGACTAGTTCCCTGGATCAACGTCCCATAACAAAATCTAGTACGGATAACCTGCAATTTTATATTATTTAAGAAAGGCACACACATGCCCTCCTTGAATTTTTTTTAGAAAATTAAGTATTTCAATTTCATGTGGTAGAGTTTCATAACCTCATTGCTCACACAATAAAAATTTGCCAACTAACTTCCTTTAGACAAAGTGAATTAGGATCTTTATGCTAGAGTAATTGAATTAACTCTAACTGAAATAGATTAATGCTTTTTTCCTAAATGTTGAAATTTGTTTAAATCCATCAGCTCAAAAAGGCTTTCTCGGACAGACTTGGCGCAAGCTACTCCATTCTGCAGATCCCAAGGGAACCCTGGCCTTTACCATTACACCCCTGTACAGAGATAGATACTTACCATAGGCCCAGGGTTGCATCTACAGAGTAGCTGCTGGCCGGAGGAGCGAGCTTGAGGCTATAGTGGTTGATTCAACTCTAACTAAAGCTTTTTTTTCCTAAATACTGGGATCTGTTTAAGGCTGTTGGCTCAAACAGACTTCCTCGGACAGACTTGGCGCAAGCTACTCCATTCTGCAGATCCCAAGGGAACCCTGGTTTTTACCATTACACCCCTGTACAGGGATAGATACTTACCATAGGCCCAGGGTTGCATCTACAGAGTAGCTGCTGGCCGGAGGAGTGCGCTTGAGGCTTGAGTAGTTGAGTGAATCCTAACTAAAGAGAAACCTATCTAATGACACTTTCTTGTTAGGACCTGTCTGAGGCCTATGGCTCAAAAAAGCTTCTTTGGAAAAACTTGGCAAAAGCCAGTCTATCCTACAGGTTCCAAAGGAACTCTGACCTTCACTCTTACATCCCTGTACAGTGATAAAGACTTATTACAGGGCCTTGATTGCATCTACATAGTAGATGCTGACTGGAGGGGCAAACTTAAGGTTAGAATGGTTCAGCCAACCCTAACTATTGCTACTTTCTTAAATGTTAGGATATTTCTGAGGCCGTTGGCTCAAACAGGCTTCCTTGGACAGACTTGGCGCAAAACACACCATTTCTGATGTTTCCAAATGAACCCTGGGCTTCACCCTTGAACCTCTATACAGGGACCGTTTCATAGTTTTAAGGTTGAAAGACACAAGTCCATCAAGTTCAACCTAAAAGCTAATGTGTTGATCCAGAGGAAGGCAAAAACCCCATGAGGCAGATGCTAATTGCCCCATATTAGGGGAAAAATTCCTTCCCGACTCCACATATGGCAATCAGACTAGTTCCCTGGATCAACGTCCCATAACAAAATCTAGTACGGATAACCTGCAATTTTATATTATTCAAGAAAGGCACACACATGCCCTCCTTGAATTTTTTTTAGAAAATTAAGTATTTCAATTTCATGTGGTAGAGAGTTTCATAACCTCATTGCTCACACAATAAAAATTTGCCAACTAACTTCCTTTAGACAAAGTGAATTAGGATCTTTATGCTAGAGTAATTGAATTAACTCTAACTAAAATAGATTAATGCTTTTTTCCTAAATGTTGAAATTTGTTTAAATCCATCAGCTCAAAAAGGCTTTCTCGGACAGACTTGGCGCAAGCTACTCCATTCTGCAGATCCCAAGGGAACCCTGGCCTTTACCATTACACCCCTGTACAGGGATAGATACTTACCATAGGCCCAGGGCTGCATCTACAGAGTAGCTGCTGGCCGGAGGAGCGAGCTTGAGGCTATAGTGGTTGATTCAACTCTAACTAAAGCTTTTTTTTCCTAAATACTGGGATCTGTTTAAGGCTGTTGGCTCAAACAGACTTCCTCGGACAGACTTGGCGCAAGCTACTCCATTCTGCAGATCCCAAGGGAACCCTGGTTTTTACCATTACACACCTGTACAGGGATAGATACTTACCATAGGCCCAGGGTTGCATCTACAGAGTAGCTGCTGCCCGGAGGAGTGCGCTTGAGGCTTGAGTAGTTGAATCAATCCTAACTAAAGAAAAACCTATCTAATGACACTTTCTTGTTAGGACCTGTCTGAGGCCTATGGCTCAAAAAAGCTTCTTTGGAAAGACTTGGCAAAAGCCAGTCTATCCTACAGGTTCCAAAGGAACTCTGGCCTTCACTCTTACAGCCCTGTACAGTGATAAAGACTTATTACAGGGCCTTGATTGCATCTACATAGTAGATGCTGACTGGAGGGGCAAACTTAAAGTTAGAATGGTTCAGCCAACCCTAACTATTGCTACTTTCTTAAATGTTAGGATATTTCTGAGGCCATTGGCTCAAACAGGCTTCCTTGGACAGACTTGGCGCAAAACACACCATTTCTGATGTTTCCAAATGAACTCTGGGCTTCACCCTTGAACATCTATACAGGGACCGTTTCATAGTTTTAAGGTTGAAAGACACAAGTCTGTCAAGTTCAACCTAAAAGCTAATGTGTTGATCCAGAGGAAGGCAAAAACCACATGAGGCAGATGCTAATTGCCCCATATTAGGGGAAAAATTCCTTCCCGACTCCACATATGGCAATCAGACTAGTTCCCTGGATCAACGTCCCATAACAAAATCTAGTACGGATAACCTGCAATTTTATATTAATTAAGAAAGGCACACACATGCCCTCCTTGAATTTTTTTTAGAAAATTAAGTATTTCAATTTCATGTGGTAGAGAGTTTCATAACCTCATTGCTCACACAATAAAAATTTGCCAACTAACTTCCTTTAGACAAAGTGAATTAGGATCTTTATGCTAGAGTAATTGAATTAACTCTAACTGAAATAGATTAATGCTTTTTTCCTAAATGTTGAAATTTGTTTAAATCCAGCAGCTCAAAAAGGCTTTCTCGGACAGACTTGGCGCAAGCTACTCCATTCTGCAGATCCCAAGGGAACCCTGGCCTTTACCATTACACCCCTGTACAGGGATAGATACTTACCATAGGCCCAGGGATGCATCTACAGAGTAGCTGCTGGCCGGAGGAGCGAGCTTGAGGCTATAGTGGTTGATTCAACTCTAACTAAAGCTTTTTTTTCCTAAATACTGGGATCTGTTTAAGGCTGTTGGCTCAAACAGACTTCGTCGGACAGACTTGGCGCAAGCTACTCCATTCTGCAGATCCCAAGGGAACCCTGGTTTTTACCATTACACCCCTGTACAGGGATAGATACTTACCATAGGCCCAGGGTTGCATCTACAGAGTAGCTGCTGGCCGGAGGAGTGCGCTTGAGGCTTGAGTAGTTGAATCAATCCTAACTAAAGAAAAACCTATCTAATGCCACTTTCTTGTTAGGACCTGTCTGAGGCCTATGGCTCAAAAAAGCTTCTTTGGAAAGACTTGGCAAAAGCCAGTCTATCCTACAGGTTCCAAAGGAACTCTGGCCTTCACTCTTACAGCCCTGTACAGCGATAAAGACTTATTACAGGGCCTTGATTGCATCTACATAGTAGATGCTGACTGGAGGGGCAAACTTAAGGCTAGAATGGTTCAGCCAACCCTAACTATTGCTACTTTCTTAAATGTTAGGATATTTCTGAGGCCGTTGGCTCAAACAGGCTTCCTTGGACAGACTTGGCGCAAAACACACCATTTCTGATGTTTCCAAATGAACCCTGGGCTTCACCCTTGAACCTCTATACAGGGACCGTTTCATAGTTTTAAGGTTGAAAGACACAAGTCCATCAAGTTCAACCTAAAAGCTAATGTGTTGATCCAGAGGAAGGCAAAAACCCCATGAGGCAGATGCTAATTGCCCCATATTAGGGGAAAAATTCCTTCCCGACTCCACATATGGCAATCAGACTAGTTCCCTGGATCAACGTCCCATAACAAAATCTAGTACGGATAACCTGCAATTTTATATTATTCAAGAAAGGCACACACATGCCCTCCTTGATTTTTTTTTAGAAAATTAAGTATTTCAATTTCATGTGGTAGAGAGTTTCATAACCTCATTGCTCACACAATAAAAATTTGCCAACTAACTTCCTTTAGACAAAGTGAATTAGGATCTTTATGCTAGAGTAATTGAATTAACTCTAACTGAAATAGATTAATGCTTTTTTCCTAAATGTTGATATTTGTTTAAATCCATCAGCTCAAAAAGGCTTTCTCGGACAGACTTGGCGCAAGCTACTCCATTCTGCAGATCCCAAGGGAACCCTGGCCTTTACCATTACACCCCTGTACAGGGATAGATACTTACCATAGGCCCAGGGCTGCATCTACAGAGTAGCTGCTGGCCGGAGGAGCGAGCTTGAGGCTATAGTGGTTGATTCAACTCTAACTAAAGCTTTTTTTTCCTAAATACTGGGATCTGTTTAAGGCTGTTGGCTCAAACAGACTTCCTCGGACAGACTTGGCGCAAGCTACTCCATTCTGCAGATCCCAAGGGAACCCTGGTTTTTACCATTACACACCTGTACAGGGATAGATACTTACCATAGGCCCAGGGTTGCATCTACAGAGTAGCTGCTGCCCGGAGGAGTGCGCTTGAGGCTTGAGTAGTTGAATCAATCCTAACTAAAGAAAAACCTATCTAATGACACTTTCTTGTTAGGACCTGTCTGAGGCCTATGGCTCAAAAAAGCTTCTTTGGAAAGACTTGGCAAAAGCTAGTCTATCCTACAGGTTCCAAAGGAACTCTGGCCTTCACTCTTACAGCCCTGTACAGTGATAAAGACTTATTACAGGGCCTTGATTGCATCTACATAGTAGATGCTGACTGGAGGGGCAAACTTAAAGTTAGAATGGTTCAGCCAACCCTAACTATTGCTACTTTCTTAAATGTTAGGATATTTCTGAGGCCATTGGCTCAAACAGGCTTCCTTGGACAGACTTGGCGCAAAACACACCATTTCTGATGTTTCCAAATGAACCCTGGGCTTCACCCTTGAACCTCTATACAGGGACCGTTTCATAGTTTTAAGGTTGAAAGACACAAGTCTGTCAAGTTCAACCTAAAAGCTAATGTGTTGATCCTGAGGAAGGCAAAAACCCCATGAGGCAGATGCTAATTGCCCCATATTAGGGGAAAAATTCCTTCCCGACTCCACATATGGCAATCAGACTAGTTCCCTGGATCAACGTCCCATAACAAAATCTAGTACGGATAACCTGCAATTTTATATTATTTAAGAAAGGCACACACATGCCCTCCTTGAATTTTTTTTAGAAAATTAAGTATTTCAATTTCATGTGGTAGAGAGTTTCATAACCTCATTGCTCACACAATAAAAATTTGCCAACTAACTTCCTTTAGACAAAGTGAATTAGGATCTTTATGCTAGAGTAATTGAATTAACTCTAACTGAAATAGATTAATGCTTTTTTCCTAAATGTTGAAATTTGTTTAAATCCATCAGCTCAAAAAGGCTTTCTCGGACAGACTTGGCGCAAGCTACTCCATTCTGCAGATCCCAAGGGAACCCTGGCCTTTACCATTACACCCCTGTACAGGGATAGATACTTACCATAGGCCCAGGGCTGCATCTACAGAGTAGCTGCTGGCCGGAGGAGCGAGCTTGAGGCTATAGTGGTTGATTCAACTCTAACTAAAGCTTGTTTTTCCTAAATACTGGGATCTGTTTAAGGCTGTTGGCTCAAACAGACTTCCTCGGACAGACTTGGCGCAAGCTACTCCATTCTGCAGATCCCAAGGGAACCCTGGTTTTTACCATTACACCCCTGTACAGGGATAGATACTTACCATAGGCCCAGGGTTGCATCTACAGAGTAGCTGCTGGCCGGAGGAGTGTGCTTGAGGCTTGAGTAGTTGAATCAATCCTAAGTAAAGAAAAACCTATCTAATGCCACTTTCTTGTTAGGACCTGTCTGAGGCCTATGGCTCAAAAAAGGTTCTTTGGAAAGACTTGGCAAAAGCCAGTCTATCCTACAGGTTCCAAAGGAACTCTGGCCTTCACTCTTACAGCCCTGTACAGTGATAAAGACTTATTACAGGGCCTTGATTGCATCTACATAGTAGATGCTGACTGGAGGGGCAAACTTAAGGCTAGAATGGTTCAGCCAACCCTAACTATTGCTACTTTCTTAAATGTTAAGATATTTCTGAGGCCGTTGGCTCAAACAGGCTTCCTTGGACAGACTGGGCGCAAAACACACCATTTCTGATGTTTCCAAATGAACCCTGGGCTTCACCCTTGAACCTCTATACAGGGACCGTTTCATAGTTTTAAGGTTGAAAGACACAAGTCCATCAAGTTCAACCTAAAAGCTAATGTGTTGATCCAGAGGAAGGCAAAAACCCCATGAGGCAGATGCTAATTGCCCCATATTAGGGGAAAAATTCCTTCCCGACTCCACATATGGCAATCAGACTAGTTCCCTGGATCAACGTCCCATAACAAAATCTAGTACGGATAACCTGCAATTTTATATTATTCAAGAAAGGCACACACATGCCCTCCTTGAATTTTTTTTAGAAAATTAAGTATTTCAATTTCATGTGGTAGAGAGTTTCATAACCTCATTGCTCACACAATAAAAATTTGCCAACTAACTTCCTTTAGACAAAGTGAATTAGGATCTTTATGCTAGAGTAATTGAATTAACTCTAACTGAAATAGATTAATGCTTTTTTCCTAAATGTTGAAATTTGTTTAAATCCATCAGCTCAAAAAGACTTTCTCGGACAGACTTGGCGCAAGCTACTCCATTCTGCAGATCCCAAGGGAACCCTGGCCTTTACCATTACACCCCTGTACAGGGATAGATACTTACCATAGGCCCAGGGCTGCATCTACAGAGTAGCTGCTGGCCGGAGGAGCGAGCTTGAGGCTATAGTGGTTGATTCAACTCTAACTAAAGCTTTTTTTTCCTAAATACTGGGATCTGTTTAAGGCTGTTGGCTCAAACAGACTTCCTCGGACAGACTTGGCGCAAGCTACTCCATTCTGCAGATCCCAAGGGAACCCTGGTTTTTACCATTACACCCCTGTACAGGGATAGATACTTACCATAGGCCCAGGGTTGCATCTACAGAGTAGCTGCTGGCCGGAGGAGTGCGCTTGAGGCTTGAGTAGTTGAATCAATCCTAACTAAAGAAAAACCTATCTAATGCCACTTTCTTGTTAGGACCTGTCTGAGGCCTATGGCTCAAAAAAGCTTCTTTGGAAAGACTTGGCAAAAGCCAGTCTATCCTACAGGTTCCAAAGGAACTCTGGCCTTCACTCTTACAGCCCTGTACAGCGATAAAGACTTATTACAGGGCCTTGATTGCATCTACATAGTAGATGCTGACTGGAGGGGCAAACTTAAGGCTAGAATGGTTCAGCCAACCCTAACTATTGCTACTTTCTTAAATGTTAGGATATTTCTGAGGCCGTTGGCTCAAACAGGCTTCCTTGGACAGACTTGGCGCAAAACACACCATTTCTGATGTTTCCAAATGAACCCTGGGCTTCACCCTTGAACCTCTATACAGGGACCGTTTCATAGTTTTAAGGTTGAAAGACACAAGTCCATCAAGTTCAACCTAAAAGCTAATGTGTTGATCCAGAGGAAGGCAAAAACCCCATGAGGCAGATGCTAATTGCCCCATATTAGGGGAAAAATTCCTTCCCGACTCCACATATGGCAATCAGACTAGTTCCCTGGATCAACGTCCCATAACAAAATCTAATACGGATAACCTGCAATTTTATATTATTCAAGAAAGGCACACACATGCCCTCCTTGAATTTTTTTTAGAAAATTAAGTATTTCAATTTCATGTGGTAGAGAGTTTCATAACCTCATTGCTCACACAATAAAAATTTGCCAACTAACTTCCTTTAGACAAAGTGAATTAGGATCTTTATGCTAGAGTAATTGAATTAACTCTAACTGAAATAGATTAATGCTTTTTTCCTAAATGTTGAAATTTGTTTAAATCCATCAGCTCAAAAAGGCTTTCTCGGACAGACTTGGCGCAAGCTACTCCATTCTGCAGATCCCAAGGGAACCCTGGCCTTTACCATTACACCCCTGTACAGGGATAGATACTTACCATAGGCCCAGGGCTGCATCTACAGAGTAGCTGCTGGCCGGAGGAGCGAGCTTGAGGCTATAGTGGTTGATTCAACTCTAACTAAAGCTTTTTTTTCCTAAATACTGGGATCTGTTTAAGGCTGTTGGCTCAAACAGACTTCCTCGGACAGACTTGGCGCAAGCTACTCCATTCTGCAGATCCCAAGGGAACCCTGGTTTTTACCATTACACACCTGTACAGGGATAGATACTTACCATAGGCCCAGGGTTGCATCTACAGAGTAGCTGCTGCCCGGAGGAGTGCGCTTGAGGCTTGAGTAGTTGAATCAATCCTAACTAAAGAAAAACCTATCTAATGACACTTTCTTGTTAGGACCTGTCTGAGGCCTATGGCTCAAAAAAGCTTCTTTGGAAAGACTTTGCAAAAGCTAGTCTATCCTACAGGTTCCAAAGGAACTCTGGCCTTCACTCTTACAGTCCTGTACAGTGATAAAGACTTATTACAGGGCCTTGATTGCATCTACATAGTAGATGCTGACTGGAGGGGCAAACTTAAAGTTAGAATGGTTCAGCCAACCCTAACTATTGCTACTTTCTTAAATGTTAGGATATTTCTGAGGCCATTGGCTCAAACAGGCTTCCTTGGACAGACTTGGCGCAAAACACACCATTTCTGATGTTTCCAAATGAACCCTGGGCTTCACCCTTGAACCTCTATACAGGGACCGTTTCATAGTTTTAAGGTTGAAAGACACAAGTCTGTCAAGTTCAACCTAAAAGCTAATGTGTTGATCCTGAGGAAGGCAAAAACCCCATGAGGCAGATGCTAATTGCCCCATATTAGGGGAAAAATTCCTTCCCGACTCCACATATGGCAATCAGACTAGTTCCCTGGATCAACGTCCCATAACAAAATCTAGTACGGATAACCTGCAATTTTATATTATTTAAGAAAGGCACACACATGCCCTCCTTGAATTTTTTTTAGAAAATTAAGTATTTCAATTTCATGTGGTAGAGAGTTTCATAACCTCATTGCTCACACAATAAAAATTTGCCAACTAACTTCCTTTAGACAAAGTGAATTAGGATCTTTATGCTAGAGTAATTGAATTAACTCTAACTGAAATAGATTAATGCTTTTTTCCTAAATGTTGAAATTTGTTTAAATCCATCAGCTCAAAAAGGCTTTCTCGGACAGACTTGGCGCAAGCTACTCCATTCTGCAGATCCCAAGGGAACCCTGGCCTTTACCATTACACCCCTGTACAGGGATAGATACTTACCATAGGCCCAGGGCTGCATCTACAGAGTAGCTGCTGGCCGGAGGAGCGAGCTTGAGGCTATAGTGGTTGATTCAACTCTAACTAAAGCTTTTTTTTCCTAAATACTGGGATCTGTTTAAGGCTGTTGGCTCAAACAGACTTCCTCGGACAGACTTGGCGCAAGCTACTCCATTCTGCAGATCCCAAGGGAACCCTGGTTTTTACCATTACACCCCTGTACAGGGATAGATACTTACCATAGGCCCAGGGTTGCATCTACAGAGTATCTGCTGGCCGGAGGAGTGCGCTTGAGGCTTGAGTAGTTGAATCAATCCTAACTAAAGAAAAACCTATCTAATGCCACTTTCTTGTTAGGACCTGTCTGAGGCCTATGGCTCAAAAAAGCTTCTTTGGAAAGACTTGGCAAAAGCCAGTCTATCCTACAGGTTCCAAAGGAACTCTGGCCTTCACTCTTACAGCCCTGTACAGTGATAAAGACTTATTACAGGGCCTTGATTGCATCTACATAGTAGATGCTGACTGGAGGGGCAAACTTAAGGCTAGAATGGTTCAGCCAACCCTAACTATTGCTACTTTCTTAAATGTTAAGAGATTTCTGAGGCCGTTGGCTCAAACAGGCTTCCTTGGACAGACTGGGCGCAAAACACACCATTTCTGATGTTTCCAAATGAACCCTGGGCTTCACCCTTGAACCTCTATACAGGGACCGTTTCATAGTTTTAAGGTTGAAAGACACAAGTCCATCAAGTTCAACCTAAAAGCTAATGTGTTGATCCAGAGGAAGGCAAAAACCCCATGAGGCAGATGCTAATTGCCCCATATTAGGGGAAAAATTCCTTCCCGACTCCACATATGGCAATCAGACTAGTTCCCTGGATCAACGTCCCATAACAAAATCTATTACGGATAACCTGCAGTTTTATATTATTCAAGAAAGGCACACACATGCCCTCCTTGAATTTTTTTTAGAAAATTAAGTATTTCAATTTCATGTGGTAGAGAGTTTCATAACCTCATTGCTCACACAATAAAAATTTGCCAACTAACTTCCTTTAGACAAAGTGAATTAGGATCTTTATGCTAGAGTAATTGAATTAACTCTAACTGAAATAGATTAATGCTTTTTTCCTAAATGTTGAAATTTGTTTAAATCCATCAGCTCAAAAAGGCTTTCTCGGACAGACTTGGCGCAAGCTACTCCATTCTGCAGATCCCAAGGGAACCCTGGCCTTTACCATTACACCCCTGTACAGGGATAGATACTTACCATAGGCCCAGGGCTGCATCTACAGAGTAGCTGCTGGCCGGAGGAGCGAGCTTGAGGCTATAGTGGTTGATTCAACTCTAACTAAAGCTTTTTTTTCCTAAATACTGGGATCTGTTTAAGGCTGTTGGCTCAAACAGACTTCCTCGGACAGACTTGGCGCAAGCTACTCCATTCTGCAGATCCCAAGGGAACCCTGTTTTTTACCATTACACCCCTGTACAGGGATAGATACTTACCATAGGCCCAGGGTTGCATCTACAGAGTAGCTGCTGGCCGGAGGAGTGCGCTTGAGGCTTGAGTAGTTGAATCAATCCTAACTAAAGAAAAACCTATCTAATGCCACATTCTTGTTAGGACCTGTCTGAGGCCTATGGCTCAAAAAAGCTTCTTTGGAAAGACTTGGCAAAAGCCAGTCTATCCTACAGGTTCCAAAGGAACTCTGGCCTTCACTCTTTCAGCTCTGTACAGCGATAAAAACTTATTGCAGGGCCTTGATTGCATCTACATAGTAGATACTGACTGGAGGGGCAAACTTAAGGCTAGAATGGTTCAGCCAACCCTAACTATTGCTACTTTCTTAAATGTTAGGATATTTCTGAGGCCGTTGGCTCAAACAGGCTTCCTTGGACAGACTGGGCGCAAAACACACCATTTCTGATGTTTCCAAATGAACCCTGGGCTTCACCCTTGAACCTCAATACATGGACAGTTTCATAGTTTTAAGGTTGAAAGACACAAGTCCATCAAGTTCAACCTAAAAGCTAATGTGTTGATCCAGAGGAAGGCAAAAACCCCATGAGGCAGATGCTAATTGCCCCATATTAGAGGAAAAATTCCTTCCCGACTCCACATATGGCAATCAGACTAGTTCCCTGGATCAACGTCCCATAACAAAATCTAGTACGGATAACCTGCAATTTTATATTATTCAAGAAAGGCACACATATGCCCTCCTTGAATTTTTTTTAGAAAATTAAGTATTTCAAGTTCATGTGGTAGAGAGTTCCATAACCTCATTGCTCACACAATAAAAATTTGCCAACTAACTTCCTTTAGACAAAGTGAATTAGGATCTTTATGCTAGAGTAATTGAATTAACTCTAACTGAAATAGATTAATGCTTTTTTCCTAAATGTTGAAATTTGTTTAAATCCATCAGCTCAAAAAGGCTTTCTCGGACAGACTTGGCGCAAGCTACTCCATTCTGCAGATCCCAAGGGAACCCTGGCCTTTACCATTACACGCCTGTACATGGATAGATACTTACCATAGGCCAAGGGCTGCATCTACAGAGTAGCTGCTGGCCGGAGGAGCGAGCTTGAGGCTATAGTGGTTGATTCAACTCTAACTGAAGCTTTTTTTTTCCCTAAATACTGGGATCTGTTTAAGGCTGTTGGCTCAAACAGACTTCCTCGGACAGACTTGGCGCAAGCTACTCCATTCTGCAGATCCCAAGGGAACCCAGGTTTTTACCATTACACCCCTGTACAGGGATAGATACTTACCATAGGCCCAGGGTTGCATCTACAGAGTAGCTGCTGGCCGGAGGAGTGCGCTTGAGGCTTGAGTAGTTGAATCAATCCTAACTAAAGAAAAACCTATCTAATGCCACTTTCTTGTTAGGACCTGTCTGAGGCCTATGGCTCAAAAAAGCTTCTTTGGAAAGACTTGGCAAAAGCCAGTCTATCCTACAGGTTCCAAAGGAACTCTGGCCTTCACTCTTACAGCCCTGTACAGTGATAAAGACTTATTACAGGGCCTTGGATTGCATCTACATAGTAGATGCTGACTGGAGGGGCAAACTTAAGGCTAGAATGGTTCAGCCACCCTAACTATTGCTACTTTCTGAAATGTTAGGATATTTCTGAGGCCGTTGGCTCAAACAGGCTTCCTTGGACAGACTGGGCGCAAAACACACCATTTCTGATGGTTCCAAATGAACCCTGGGCTTCACCCTTGAACCTCAATACAGGGACAGTTTCATAGTTTTAAGGTTGAAAGACACAAGTCCATCAAGTTCAACCTAAAAGCTAATGTGTTGATCCAGAGGAAGGCAAAAACCCCATGAGGCAGATGCTAATTGCCCCATTTTAGGGGAAAAATTCCTTCCCGACTCCACATATGGCAATCAGACTAGTTCCCTGGATCAACGTCCCATAATAAAATCTATTACCACTAACCTGAAATGTTATATTATTCAAGGAACATTTTTCATCAAGCAGTTTTCACCGGAAATGTGTTGCACAACTGTTTGAATCTCAGTAAATTCCTGCGCAACTTACATTTGAATACTCTGACCTTTTTACACCCACTCTTTTAACTTCTTAAATAGTGAACAGAGCTTATCTGGACCGCTTGTGGCTTAGCTTTACCTGAAAACTTATTACAAATTAGGCTGGAAAAGTGGTGTAAATTAGGACTGAAATTGACTCCATCTTTTGACTGGAGTACATTTCTTGAGGTGTAGTACGTCAGCTTTAAGGGGATATTTCAATAAATGAATGACCCTGGCTGCAGGTATAAAGAATCAAACTGTGCTGTCCTGACCCATTCCTGGGATTGTGTATGGCACTGACATCACCTCAATACTGCCGCAGCCAACAAATGTAATCAGACGGACTGCCCAGCTGAGCGCACTGAGCTGCTGCAGCTCTGAGATGGTGGAACCTCTTTTTTTTAATTAAATGACCTGCAGCTAGGGACATTCATTTATTGAAAGGGAACAACCCCTTTAAGGATGAGTCAAGTTCATTAAGAGGTTTAGTCTTTTTAATGAATTTGGTGCACGTTCCTCCAATAGGCGCTTCATGAATGCTGGTATAGAAATCCACCAGCCTTGATGAATCGGCCACCATAGGTTTACATGGCATGAGCATATACAGAACAGTTGTGTAGTATACGTTACCAGGCCCTCATGATGCTCTTGGTCCTGGATGGCCTTCCACAGTCTGCTTTCTTGCTTCATCATCTTGAAGGGCTCCACTTTCTTTTCTTCTGGCTGGCATGGTGCGGCTCTATCATCCTGCTCCTTTAACACGAAGGGACGACTGTAAAGCTGCCAGGAGCGTTTTTTTATCCCCTTAGATCATTGTGACACCACAAAGTGATGACATAGACAAGTGGGTGAGGCGCCTTTATTCAGTCATCGGGTGTGGTCAGAAGAAATTAGCATATTCCGTGATGTTACTACAATGAGAACAGACATGAACATTCTATTCGGAACCCGACTGCCATTATCAGCGGAACCTTCACTGCTGTCAGATTGGCACTAAAAACAAAAAGAGACCGCGGTGAACCTGGACAGTAACAATCTACAGGGACAGTGACTGCTAAGCGGACTTCATGTCAGATGTTATGCAGCTTTGTCAGAAAAAAAAACAATAAAATATATAAAAGACAGGCTCCAATAAACCTTAAACACTGGGCTGTAGTCACAGATTCTCCTTCCACCTGCAGCACATTGCTCCCCTGCCTAACCCTCCCCGTCCTGCAGCATATTTCTCACCGCTTAATTCTCCCACTCCTGCAGCACATCACTCCCCTGTCTAAACCTCCCCCTCTTGCGGCACATTGCTCCCGTCTAATCCTCCCCTCCTTGCAGCACATTGTGCCCTTTCTAAATCTCCCCCTTCCTGCACCACATCACCCACTGCCAAATCCCCTCTTGCACCACATCGCCCACTGCCAAATCCTGCACTTCCTGCAGCATATCGCTCCCTGCCTAATCCTCTCCTATTGCATTACATCACTCCCCTGCATAAGCCACCTCTTCCTGCAGCACATCGCTTCCCTGCCTAATCCTCCCCCTCCTGCATTACATCACTCCCCTGCCTAATCCTCCTCTTCCTGCAGCACATCGCTTCCCTGCCTAAGCCTCCCCCTCCTGCATTACATCACTCCCCTGCCTAATCCTCCTCTTCCTGCAGCACAGCGCTCCCTGCCTAATCCTCCTCTTCCTGCAGCACATCGCTCCCTGCATGATTCTCCCTATCCTGCATTACATCACTCCCCTGCATAATCCTCCTCTCCCTGCAGCACACCACTCCCCTGGCTAATCTTCCCCCTCCTGCAGCACATCGCTCCCCTGACCCCCTCTTACGTGACATCTTTTCTATCAGTTACATTTGTGAAGTAACTGCTGTCTCCTGTGAGCAGTGGAGAGCGAAGCTGAGAGCCAGGAGGCTCTGCCCCTCTGCCCCTTCTTGCCACATCATCATCCATCTACATCAGGGCTGTCAAACTCAAATATATAGAGGGCCAAAAGGAAGAGTTTAACTCAGAAAAATAAGTCAACACTTTATCAGATGTTTCTGTGAAAACTTGAGTACAACAAATAAGATTTTGTTATTTTCCCTCAGTTATAAAAAAAATAGTTATGAGAAAAGTGTGACAAAAAGGAGTCATAAAATGCACCAAAATGAAATATCACAATTTATGGCTCAAATTGAGGTGAAGCAAGGAAGAGGTTGAGCTTAGCTAATGAGATGCATCAAACATACAGGTGCTTCTCACAAAATTAGAATATCATCAAAAAGTTAATTTATTTCAGTTCTTCAATCCAAAAAGTGAAACTCATATATTATACAGAGTCATTACAGAGTGATCTATTTCAAGTGTTTATTTCTGTTAATGTTGATGATTATGGCTTACAGCCAATGAAAACACAAAGTCATTATCTCAGTAATTTAGAATAATTAACAAAAATCACCTGCAAAGGCTTCTTACGCATTTAAAAAGGTCCCTTTGTCTGTTTCAGTAGGCTCCACAATCATGGGGAAGACTGCTGACTTGACAGATGTCCAGAAGGCAGTCATTGACACACTCCACAAGGAGTGTAAACCACAAAAGGTCATTGCTAAAGAAGCTGGCTGTTAACAGAGTGCTGTATCCAAGCATATTTATGGAAAGTTGAGTGGAAAGAAAAAGTGTGGTAGGAAGAGGTGCACAAGCAACCGGGATAACCGCAGCCTTGAAAAGATTGTTAAGGAAAGGACATTCAAACATTTGGGGAAGATTCACAAGGAGTGGACTGCTGCTGGAGTCATTGCTTCAAGAGCCACCACACACAGACGTATCCAGGACATGGGCTACAAGTGTCACATTCCTTGTGTCGAGCCACTCATGACCAATAGACAACGCCAGAAGCATCTTACCTGGGCCAAGGAGAAAAACACCTGGACTGTTGCTCAGTGGTCCAAGGTGTTGTTTTCCGATGAAAGTAAATTTTGCATTTAATTTGGAAATCAAGGTCCCAGAGTCTGGAGGAAGAGTGGAGAGGCCACAATCCAAGCTGCTTGAGGTCTCGTGTGAAGTTTCCACAATCGGTGATGGTTTGGGGAGCCATGTCATCTGCTGGTGTAGGTCCACTGTGTTTTATCAAGACCAAAGTCAGCGCACCCGTCTACCAGGACATTGTAGAGCCCTTCATGCTTCCCTCTGCCGACAAGCTTTATGGAGATGGAAATGTCATTTTCCAGCAGGACTTGGCACCTGTCCACACGGCCAAAAGTACCAATACCTGGTTTACACAACAGTATCACTGTGCTTGATTGGCAGTAAACTCGCCTGACCTTAACCCCATAGAGAATCTATTATAGAGAATCTATGGGGTATTGTCAAGAGAAAGATGAGAGACACCAGACCCAACAATGCAGACGAGCTGAAGGCTTCTATCAAAGCCACCTGGGCTTCCATAACACCTCAGCAGTGTCACAGGCTGATCGCCTCCATGCCACATTGCCGCATTGATGCAGTAATTGATGCAAAAGGAGCCTGGCCAAGTATTGAGGGCATTTACTGAACATATATTTCAGTAGGACAACATTTCAGATTTTAAAAACATTTTTCAAGCTGGTGTTATAAAGTATTCTAATTTACTGAGATAATAACATTAACAGAAATAAACACTTGAAATAGATCACTCTGTCTGTAATGACTCTATATAATATGAGTTTTACTATTTGTATTGAAGAACTGAAATAAATTAACTTTTTGATGATATTCTAATTTTGTGAGAAGCACCTATAGTATGCTATATGCCCAATTTTAACAAATGTACTGCAATTTTTGCTGAATGTGTTCAGAAATGTACAGATGTGTAAGCAGACAAATGCAGAGACTTAGGCTATGTGCCCACTATGCAGAAATGCTCCGGATTTTTCCTGAGCGTTTCTGCATCTCGCTGGCAGAAAAAACGCATGCGGATTGTACATGCGGATTGTACATGCGGATTGTACATGCGAATTGTACATGCGGATTGTACATGCGGATTGTATATGCGGATTGTACATGCGGATTGTATATGCGGATTGTACACGCGGATTGTACATGCGGATTGTATATGCGGATTGTACACGCGGATTGTACATGCGGATTGTATATGCGGATTGTACACGCGGATTGTACACGCGGATTGTACATGCGGATTGTACATGCGGATTGTATATGCGGATTGTACATGCGGATTGTACATGCGGATTGTACATGCGGATTGTACATGCGGATTGTACACGCGGATTGTACACGCGGATTGTACACGCGGATTGTACATGCGGATTGTATATGCGGATTGTACACGCGGATTGTATATGCGGATTGTACACGCGGATTGTACATGCGGATTGTATATGCGGATTGTACACGCGGATTGTACACGCGGATTGTACATGCGGATTGTACATGCGGATTGTATATGCGGATTGTACACGCGGATTGTATATGCGGATTGTATATGCGGATTGTACACGCGGATTGTACATGCGGATTGTATATGCGGATTGTACACGCGGATTGTATATGCGGATTGTACATGCGGATTGTATATGCGGATTGTACACGCGGATTGTACATGCGGATTGTATATGCGGATTGTACATGCGGATTGTATATGCGGATTGTACACGCGGATTGTACATGCGGATTGTATATGCGGATTGTACACGCGGATTGTATATGCGGATTGTACATGCGGATTGTATATGCGGATTGTACACGCGGATTGTATATGCGGATTGTACATGCGGATTGTATATGCGGATTGTATATGCGGATTGTACACGCGGATTGTACATGCGGATTGTATATGCGGATTGTACACGCGGATTGTATATGCGGATTGTACATGCGGATTGTATATGCGGATTGTACACGCGGATTGTACATGCGGATTGTATATGCGGATTGTACATGCGGATTGTATATGCGGATTGTACATGCGTTTTTCCTGCCAGGGACATGCAGAAGTGAAGCGTTCTTCACATGCATTTCCGCATGCGGGTTGACAAGCGCTTTACAAGCGATTTTAGCATCACTTGGAAAGTGCTTGTCAACTTGGTCACACTATAGAAATCCATGAAAACGGCATGGATTTATATAGTGTGACCCCAACGACTGGTTAAAAATAAAAAAATAAATCTATACTTACCTTCCGATGGCCCCCGCAGTCTCGCTTCGCTCCGTCCTGGCTGCCGGCAGATCGCGGTACACTGAAGGACCTGCCGTCACATGACTATGACGTCAGCGCTGGTCCTTCAGTCCATCGCGAGCTGCCGACATGGGAGGACGAGCGCAGCGGGGGCCGTCAGAAGGTAAATATAACATTTATTTTTTATTTTATTCTTTATTTTGACAGGTTCTATGGTACCCGGGTCCGGAGGAGAGTCTCCCATCCTCCACACCCGGGTACCATCCGCACATTGAACGCATGTATTCCGCATGTGCTTATCTAGTGAAGCGGAATCCATGCGTTCCAATGCAAGTCAATGGCCAGGAAAACGCTGCGCTTCCGCAAAATAATTGGTAGTGCTGCGTTTTTTTCCGCAATGATAATCCGCAGCGGAAATTTCCGCAGCATGTGCACAGCACATGCGGACTATCATTGGGGAACATGGCAGACCTTCTAACATGCGTCTTTAAGCGTTTCTGCAGCGTTTTTGCCATGCGGAAACGCTTAAAATACGCGTCGTGGGCACACAGCCTTAGGCTATGTGCCCACGTAGCGTTTTTGTAGCGTTTTTGCGGCGTTTTTACGGCCGCGAAAACGCTTGTAAAACAGTCTGCCATGCAAAGCCATGTGAATTCGGATGTGCTGTGCACATGATGCGCTAATTTGCGCGCCGAATTCGCATTACTTTGCAAAACGCAGCATGACCATTTCTACTGCGATTACGCTGAAGCTTATTCGCGATGCGTGTGGTATCTGGGAGGAAGACGAGACTACAACTCCTCTTCATCCCGGCTACCACGCGGTGAAAAAAAGAAATAAAAAAGTTAAAAATAAACAAAACCTGTATATTCACCTCTCCGGCGGCCCCCGGTCTGCTCTCCGGTCTCCTCCGGTCTGCTGTCTGTACTGTCAGGACCTGCGCTGACGTCATTTAGTCAGGTGATGGTCGCATGACCGCTGACGTCGGCATCAGGTGATGGTCGCGTGGCCATCAGCTGACTAAATGACGTCACCGCAGGTCCTGACCGTACACTGCGGGACGCTGAAGAGAGAAGACGCGGCCGGGAGCAGACCGGAGGAGACCGGAGAGCAGACCGGGGGCCGCCGGAGAGGTGAATATACCGTTGTTTTTTTTTATTTATTAACGTTTTGATTCTTTTTTTTACTATAGATGCTGCATTTAAAGCATCTAAGTTGTTCACACATTATAGATCCATGTCGGTTGCATCGATTTATATTGTGTGATCAACTTGTCAAGCACTTTTCCAAGTGATGCTGAAAATCGCTTGGAAAATTGCTTGAAAAAACGCATGTGAAAACGCTTCTCTCTGGCAGAAAAAACGCATGTAAATCTGCATGAGAGAGGCAAAAACGCTCTGCATCAAATCTGCTAGGTGTGCACACAGCCTTATAGCTGGTTTTGCTCTGAGCTGAGATGTCCGGGCTGAATAATGCTCTGGGAGCAGAACCCATCAGCAGAATCTGTCTGTTTCCTGCCTTGTAGCAGTGGATCCCGGCTACTTAGCTCACAGAGCATTGTCTACACAAGATACAATTGTATCCAATTTTCAGCTGGGAACAGGACTATGGACAAGTTTTGCAGCAACTGCATTTGTGATAGGAAATGTTGATCAATCTAGATTTTCTTCAGTGTTCTTATTCATTGCAGAAAATCTTAAAAAAGCCGAGGAATGTGGGCAACATGGTGGGTCAATGATTAACGCTGTAGGGCTGGGTTCATATAATAGCAAGGACAACATCTGCAAGGAGTTTGTATGTTCTCCCCGTGTTTGTGTGGGTTTCCTCCGGGTTCTCCGGTTTCCTCCCACACTCCAAAGACATACTGATAGGGAATTCATATTGTGAGCCCCAATAGGGACAGTGATGATAATGTCTGTAAGGTGCTACAAAATCTAACGGCGCTATATAAGAGAGTAAAATAAATATATAACTAAATAAAATGAATGTATTAAAAGGCTAAGATTGCAAAGAGCTTGTAAAAACAAGAAACTTTGCAATTTCCTTCTTATTCAAAATCTTCTCTGTTCTCAAGAAGGAAAAGATTTTTAATTCTGCAGTGTACAGCTCATTGCTATGGTTACTGACCACCTGAGAAGTGGCCGGTCTCCTTGGCAAGAAGCGCTCACTTGCAGACTGGTGGACTTCAGCGCCCCTGTGCCTGTCCCATTCTGCAGAGGCAAAGCCGCCTCTGCCCGCAGAATGCAAGAGGGCACAATTCAGACAAGCGGCTCAGCCAAGCCACCGGCCAGAACTGTAAATCTTCAGCTTCTGATGAGAGGAACACAAGACCACCCCTTTAATAAAGGAGTAGAGCAGAACTCATACAGTGATTAGTGGGGGTCTGACACCTGAAATCCCCAGACATCAGCTACTTCTGCAAGATGATGTACACAGTGTTAAGAGCTGGAATAGCACAGCTCCGCACACTGTGCAATGGCTGGTTTCGGGTACTACAGCTCAGCTCACAATCATTTCAATAGGAGCTGCAGTACCAAGATCGGCCACTACACAGTGTACAGCGCTGTGCTGTTTGGGCTCTACGCTGAGTATTTCCAGCTGCTGTCTTATTGGTGAGGGGGCCGTGTGTTGGAACCTCACTGATCTGATATTGATGACCAGGGTCGGACTGCGGTGTCTGGGGCCCACAGGGGAAATTAACTCTAGGGGCCCACCTACAGCAAGATGCAAATATCTGTTATCCGCTCTCGCTGTTATAGTGGAGCATTGACTGGCGGCTCCTGCACATCTACTGGGCGACACTCTAACTGGGATGGACATGTTTGCATTAAAGGGCTTCTTTGGTTAAAACTAGTGTTGAGCGAGTATGTTCTGTTAACCCTTTCGGCGAGTATGCTCGGGCCGAGCTCCGAGTATTTATAGCTGCTCGGTGATATGGTTGAATCGCTCCCGTGTGCATGATTTGCGACTGACGGTTTTAATACATGTGAGGAATGTGTAAGAAATAGACATTCCTCACATGTATTAACCCCTTAAGCCGCGAAGCATTTTCCGTTTTTGCATTTTCGCTTTTTGCTCCACTTGTTCCCAGAGCCATAGCGTTTTTATTTTTTGGTCAATATGGCCATGTTAGGGCTTATTTTTTGCGGGACGAGTTGTACTTTTCAACGCCATTACTAGTTTTACCATGCCGTGTACGGGAAAACGGGAAAAAAATTCCAAGCGCCGTGAAATTGCAAAAAAAGTGCAATACCACTGAGGTTTTTTTAAATTTTTTTTTACCACGTTCACTGAATGCTAAAACTGACCTGCCATTATTATTCTCCAGGTCATTAAGAGTTCAAAGACACCAAACATGTATAGGTTCTTTTTTATTTAAGTGATGAAAAAAAATTCCAAAGTTTGGTAAAAAAAAAAAATGGTGCCATTTTCCGAGACCCGTAGCGTCTCCATTTTTCGGGATCTGGGGCAGGGTGAGGGCTTATTTTTTGTGAACCGAGCTGAAGTTTTTATAGATGCTATTTTGGGGTAGATCCGATGTTTTGATCGCCCGTTATTGCATTTTATTGCAATTTTACGGCGACCAAAAAACGTAATTCTGGCGTTTAGAATTTTTTTCTCATTACGCCATTTACCGATCGCATTAATTCTTTTTTTATATTGATAGATCAGGCGATTCTAAATGCGGCGATACCAAATATGTGTATGTAGGGTTTTTTTTTATGATTTTATTTTGAATGAGGCGAAAGGGGGGTGATTTAAACTTTTATATTTTTTTATTTTTTTTCATATTTTTTAAAACTTTTTTTTTCACTTTTTGCTTGCTTCTGTAGTTTCCATAGGAGACTAGAAGCAGCAACTGTCCGATCACCTCTGCTACATACAGGGGACGATCAGATCCCCTGTATGCAGCAGAAATGGTCCTGTGCTATGAGCGCCGACCACTAGGTGGCGCTCACAGCGACAGGATCATTACAACCACTGGTGTCTGCTGCAGACCCAGGGTTGTCATGACCACCCATCGGCGACCCACGATCATGTGACGGGGTCGCCGATGGGCGGGGTAAGTGACGCGCTTTCAGGAAGCGCGCGTTAAATGCCGCTGTCGGAGATTGACAGCGGCATTTAATATGTTAACAGCCGCGGGTGGATCGCGATTCCACCCGCGCCTGTTGCGGGCACATGTAAGCTGTAATAATCAGCTGACATGTGCTTGGTTCAGTGCGGGCTCAGCGCAGCAGCCCTCACTGAACCGGAGGATAACGACATGCGCGTACTAATACGTGACATGTCGTTAAGGGGTTAAAGCTGTCAAACAGTTGCAAATCATGCACACGGGAGCGATTCAACCATATCACCGAGCAGCTGTAAATACTCGGAGCTCGGCCCGAGCATACTCGGACAGAACATACTCGCTCAACACTAGTTAAAACAAGTTATCACCGATCCATGGGCTCTACAGGATAGGTGATCACTTATTGAGCATTTGTGTCCGAACATTGGAAAACGCACCTATCGGAAGAATGGGGAAGTTTTATCCCTGACAGAACACTTATCCCTATTTTAAAATGCTGCGGCAGGTGGGACGTCTGACCGCAGCTCTATTCATTCTCTTAGAGACTTGCAAAAAAGAGCAGCGCTCACAGCCACTGAGAGAATGAATGGATCAGTGGTCGCATCTCACATGCCGCTCCAGTCTAATGGGGAGAAAAGCTCCACATTCTGCCGGTGTGTGCAAGCAGTCAGACCCCCACCAATCAATATTATCAATGATCCTGTGGAGAGGTGATTACTTGTTTTCACCGGAGAACCCCTGTAAGTGCATCTCTGCCGCTCTGGTCCAAGTATTTAATCGCTAAGGCCACGGCCCTACTATCAGTATTCGGTCAGTATCCAGTCAGTATTTTTTCTCAGGAGTGGGAGCCAAAACAGGTGATGAACAATCAGAGAAAAGGTATAATAGAAACAAGTCACCAATTCTGCATTTATCAACCATTCCTGGTTTTGGCAGCCACTCCTGAGAAAAATACTGAACAAATACTGATGGTGGGGCTGTGGCCTAATGGAAAAAAATCTTTTCCTAGTTAAGATCAGCGAGAACAGAATGACCGCCATACACAACACAGTCCACTATATCAACACCAATAATACCACATACAAAAGGGACAAATATCGCCACACCATGACTAGATCACATATTACCACTACATAGTGACCGAATAATACCACATACAAGGAACAAATATGGCCACACTATGACCAGACCATATATTACCACCCCAAAGTGACCAAATACTACAATACTGATCATGAATACAAAACCACTAATACTAACTAAGCTCTGTATATAGTGTCAGTGTACAGGTAACACAGTGATCACCAGTGACATTATAGACAGGAGCTCTGTATATAGTGTATAGGTAATACAGTGATCACCAGTGACATACACAGGAGCTCTGTATATACTATATACACACGTGGTCAAAATTGTTCGTACCCCTCGTTTAATGAAAGAAAAACCCACAATGGTCACAGAAAAAAAATGAATCTGACAAAAGTAATAATAAATTAAAAATCGATGAAAATGAACAAATGAAAGACAGACATTGCTTTTCGACCCTGCTTCCACAGAAATGAAAAAAAAAATTAAACTCATGAAATAGGCCTGGACAGAAATGATGGTACCCCTGAAAATAATGTGACAAAAGGGACATGTTAAATCAAGTTGTGTCCACTAATTAGCATCACAGGTGTCTACAATCTTGTAATCAGTCAGTGGGCCTATATTTAGGGCTACAGATACTCACTGTGCTGTTTGGTGACATGGTGTGTACCACACTCAACATGGACCAGAGGAAGCAAAGGAAAGAGTTGTCTCAGGAGATTAGAAAGAAAATTATAGACAAGCATGTTAAAGGTAAAGGTTATAAGACCATCTCCAAGCAGCTTGATGTTCCTGTAACTACAGTTGCACATATTATTCAGAAATTTAAGATCCATGGGACTGTAGCCAACCTCCCTGGACGTGGCCGCAGGAGGAAAATTGATAACAAATCAAAGAGACGGATAATATTAATGGTAACAAGAGCCCAGGATAACTTCTAAAGAGATTAAAGGTGAACTTCAAGCTCAAGGAACATCAGTGTCAGATCGCACCATCCGTCGTTGTTTGATCTAAAGTGGACTTCATGGGAGACGACCAAGGAGAACACCATTGTTGAAAAAAAAACATAAAAAAGCCAGACTGGAATTTGCCAAACTACATGTTCACAAGTCACAAAGCTTTTAGGAGAATGTCCTATGGACAGATGAGACAAAAATGGAAGTTTTTGGCAAGGCACATCAGCTTTATGTTCACAGATGGAAAAATGAAGCATATCAAGATAAGAACACTGTCCCTACTGTGAAACATGGAGGAGTCTCTTTTATGCTTTGGGGCTGGTCTGCTGCATCTGGCACAGGGTGTCTTGAATCTGTGCAGGGTACAATGAAATCTCAAGACTATCAAGGGATTCTAGAGAGAAATGTGCTGCTCAGTGTCAGAAAGCGTGGTCTCAGTCGCAGGTCATGGGTCTTGCAACAGGATAATGACCCAAAACACACAGCTAAAAACACCCAACAATGGCTAAGAGGAAAACATTGGACTATTCTGAAGTGGCTTCTATGAGCCCTGACCTAAATCCTATTGAGCATCTTTGGAAAGAGCTGAAAGAGCTGAAACATGACATCTGGAAAAGGCAACCTTCAACCATGAGACAACTGGAGCAGTTTGCTCATGAGGAGTGGCCAAAATACCTGTGGAGAGGTGCAGAAGTCTGATTGACAGTTACAGGAATCGTTTGATTGCAGTGATTGCCTCAAAAGGTTGTTCAGCAAAATATTTGTCAGATTCAAGTTATTTCTGTGACCATTGTGGGTTTTTCTTTCATTAAACGAGGGGTACCAACAATTTTGACCACGTGTGTAGTGTAAGTGTACATGTAATACACTGACTCACCAGTGACGTCTCTAGGTGAAGTCCTTCATCTTCGCTTTTCTTCTTCATCTGGCACAGACGGCCATCACTTCTTCCAGCCAGGAATCATCTCTGCAGAAAATAACACACAGTTATCAATAACTGATCTCTTCTAGAGAATATTCCCACTCCACCCCCCGACTTCTACACTACACTAGTTGAAGAAAAAAATCAATATAGTGCGGCCCTGCACAGTAACAGGAGCCCGCTTTTGTCCCATCCCATGGAAAACAATTTCCTAAAAAGTAAATTATATTACAGAAGTAATAATGTCCCTAATTGGACTCTAAAATAATAATGTTCCCCACTGGCCACCATAAACTAATAAAGTATGTTCCTCAATCTGGCCCCAAACAGTAATTAAGTCCCTTGTTCAGCCTGGCACCCCCATATATCCATCCTGGCCCCCCCTTCCCTGCATATATCCATCCTGACACCCCCCCATATATCCCTTCTGGCCCCCATATGTCCAGTGTGACCCCTCCATATATTTATCCTAGCCCACGTGTATCGAGCCTGCCCCCTCCCATATATCCATCCTAGTCCCCCATGTGGCCTGCCTGTTCCCCCCATATATCCATCCTGGCCTCCATGTGTCCAGCCTGCCCCCCCATATATCTGTCCTGGCCTCCATGTGTCCAGCCTGCCCCCTCCCATATATCCGTCCTAAAGCCCCATGTGTCCAGCCTGCCCCCCTATATATCCATCCTGGCCTCCATGTGTACAGCATGCCCCCCTACATATCCATCCTGGCCTCCATGTATCCAGCCTGCCCCCCGCAATATATCCATCCTGGCCTCCATGTTTCCAGCCTGCCCCCCCATATATCCATCCTGGCCTCCATGTGTCCAGCCTGCCCCCTCATATATCCATCCTGCCCTTCCCCCCTGCATATATCCATCCTGACACCCCCCCATATATCCATTCTGGCCCCCATATGTCCAGCGTGGCCCCTCCATATATTTATCCTAGCCCACGTGTATCGAGCCTGCCCCCCCCACATATCTATCCTAGCCCCTCATGTGTCCAGCCTGCCCCCTCACATATCCATCCTGGCCATCCTGTGTCCAGCCTGCCCCGCCCCCCATATATCCGGCCCCCCCATATATCCATCCCCCCCACATATCCATCCTGGCCTCCATGTGTCCAGCCTGCACCCCCATATAGCCATCCTGCCCCCCCTTTCCCATGTGTCCAGCCAGGCTCCTCCTTATGTGTCCAGCCAGACTCCCCCCCTTGTGTGTCCAGCCAGGGTTCCCCCCTTGTGTGTCCAGCCAGGGTTCCCTCTTGTGTGTCCAGCCAGCTCCCCCCTTGTGTGTCCAACCAGGGCTCCCCCTTGTGTGTCCAGCCAGGGTTCCCCCTTGTGTGTCCAGCCAGGGCTCCCCCTTGTGTGTCCATCAAGGCCCCTCTTGTGTGTCCAGCTGGGCCCCCCCTTGTGTGTCCAGCCTGCCCCCCATATAGCCATCCTGCCCCCCCTTTCCCATGTGTCCAGCCAGGCTCCCCCTTATGTGTCCAGCCAGGCTCCCCCCCTTGTGTGTCAAGCCAGGGTTCCCCCCTTGTGTGTCCAGTCAGGGTTCACTCTTGTGTGTCCAGCCAGCTCCCCCCTTGTGTGTCCAGCCAGGGCTCCCCCTTGTGTGTCCAGCCAGGGTTCCCCCTTGTGTGTCCAGCCAGGGCTCCCCCTTGTGTGTCCAGCAAGGCCCCTCTTGTGTGTCCAGGCGGGCCCCCCCTTGTGTGTCCAGCCAGGGTCCCCCCTTGTGTGTCCAGCGGGCCCCCCCTTGTGTGTCCAGCCAGCGGCCCATCCCATTCTGCATCCACTCATATACACACAGACACACACACAGACACACACACAGACACCTCTTATCTTCCTGCGCTCCCGTGCGGTGTCCTTCTTCTCCGGCGGCTGAGTTGCGCGCCTCCTTCACAGCAGGCGCATGACGATGACATCATATGCTGGCCGGGGAAGGGAGACGCGCAGTTTCAGCTGCTTCACTGGGACGTGTGTCGCGGCGGTTCAGGTAATGAGCGCCGCGTGCGCGCGTCCCTGCATACACTGTGCCTGCGCTTTTAAAGGGCCCGTGCCCCTTAAAACCGCAGGTTTTTTTTTCTTCATTCTCTTCTCCCCCTCTCCTCTGCAGGAGGGTACCCCGCCAGCCCAGTCCCACCCTGTTGATGACTTATCCTAAAATCGGTCATTAATATATAAGTCCTGGACAGTCCCGTTAAGCTTGTTTTACCTAGTTATAAAAGCCCTTTAAGTCCTCATTATAAGGTAAGGTATGAATGGATCTAATTAAATTCTCCAAAGAGAACTATTTATACATTTTTAGACACTGTGAGCTTTCTACAAGATATTGCGGGCAGTATATAGCGAATATACGGACACAGAGCCATTCGCTGGCTCAGATTGCCAATAAGCACCTTGTAAATATGAGACCTTGACTCAGAAAGTTTAGGATCAATGGTCCATTTGTAACGGTACACCGAACAGGTGTAGAGGCACAAAATCATTGCATTTATGCGACGTCTGCTCCGGTACACACCTGCCTTCTAAAATTGGGGAGCACAGTTTTTTCTTTATTAGGTTGAATATTATATGATTTTACGATGTCGCATTATTTTGAAATTATGGAGAAATCTTATTACTGAAATACCATAACTATACAGTAAAACCAGGAGACTCTGAGTTTTGTTAAATAAAGTTTCAAAATTATTAGTTTTAAAAGCAAACACTCACTTTAAAGGAGTTATCACCTGATTTAAAAGTGATTCTTAAAGGGGCTTTCCACTAATGGCCAATAGCTTTACTGGCCATTTTGAAAATTAAAAAAAAAAATCTTCACACCTCCCGGACCAACATGGTTCCTCCAATCACAGGGCTGTGTCTGCCAGCTTTCACATGACATGTCTTATGACCACTGCAGCCAATCAGCAGCCATTGGCAGCGGGGAGGAAGGGGCGTAATGATCACATCACAAGAGTGGGCGACGGCAATCAGGCTCATGTGGGGGACGTCGCCTACGCCAGCGCTTATTCCACCTGGATGTACATCCTCGGATGCACATTCAGATGAAATGTACTGTGGCGCAGAGACCCACTGATTCCCTGCACTTCAATACATGCTGCCGGCCAATCAGAGGCTGGCAGCTGACCTTGGCTTGCCCGTCATGGGCAGCACATGGAAATGACGTCTTGCGCTACTCATGCAGGCTCATCAAAGTCAGCTGCTGGCTTTTGCACCAGCTATAAAAGAGGATGCCGCACATTGTGGCAGCGGGAAGGTAAGAATTAATGTTTTGTTTTTTTTTTAAATGTACTGGAGAACAAATTATTACTGGAAGGGGCCTAGAATGGGGGGCTATATAGCAGGATGGGGACCAGGAAGTGGGAAATTGTTCTAAGATGGGGCCCAGGATGGAGAGGGGCATTATTACAGGGAGAAGCCAGGAGGGGGACATTATTACTGGAAGGGACTCAGGATGGGGAGCTATATATCAGGAAGGGGCCAAGGATGTGGGAAATTGTTATAGGATGGGGCCCAGGATGAAGTGGGGCATTATCACAGGAAGAAGCCAAGAGGGGAACATTATTACTGGAAGGTTTCAGGAAGGGGACGTTATTACTGGAAGGGGCCAAGGATGGAGGACTTTATACCAGGAAGTGGTCAAAGTTGGGAGACATTATATCAGAAAGGAACACAGTATGGGGAATATTTTGCCAGGAAAGGGCACAGTAAGGGGTACATTGTTATCGGATAGAGGGGCATTAATACAGGAATGGGCCCAGGACAGGGGACAATAATTCAGGAAGGGGTCAGGAGGGGAACATTATTACTTGAAGGGGCCAGGACGGAGGACATTATTACAGGCAAGGACCAGGATGAGGAAAATTATTACAGGAAGGAGACAGGATGGGGGACATTATTACATGGGGGGGGGGGGCGAATATATATGTTTTTGTAGGTTCTAGAACGCTTACAGAAGGTAAGGTCCAAATTTTGCATGGGGCCAATCGGACTCTAGTTAAGCCACTGCAGAGATCTCTCCTGATGGTTGAAAAGCGCTGATCCAGGTGGTAAGTAGTTGTTTATTTTATGATGGTCAGTTTAGCTGTTAAGAAGGAGCTGGACAACCACTTTAATGAGTTTAGGGTAGGGATATAATGTAAATAAAAAGGACAACATCTTCAAGGAGTTTGTATGTTCTCCCCGTGTTTGCATGAATTTCCTCTGGGTTCTCCATTTTCACTCATACTGCAAAAACAAACTGACATCATAGGTTACTTGGCTTAATATGAAATTGTCCCTCATGTGTACCGCATTGTGGGCAGGGACTATATGTACATCACTGCAGAATATGTTGGCAATAAAAAGTCAACAGAAATTAATATCATGCAGATTGTTATGGGTCCGGGTGGTGGAACCTCTGTGCTGAGGTGCAAGGAGGGACCCAGAGGGGCGTGACTAAGTATCCACCCGAACCAACCCTGGTCGTACGGCAGCTAACGACACTGTGACCAGGGAGGATCCGGGCTGAGGGACCAGGTGCTACTCTGGGGACGACCTTGTAAGAGAGCAGGTGGCTCCCACGGGTCAGATGGCTGGGACTGACCGGTACGGCGGATGGACACGGCAAGCAGGCGGAAGTCTCTGGTAGCAGACAGGTGGTCACAGTTCAAGAAAGCAGAGCAAGCAGCAGTCTTTAGGTTTACCAGGAAGGTGGTCACAGCAAGTGACGGCAGGGTCTCCAGGCAGGCTGGCAGGAAACAGGCAGGTGCTCCCAGGTGAGCGGGCAGACAGATGAGGCGGGTAACTGGCAGGTAACTGGTGGGTGCTCCCAGGTGAGCCGGCAGACAGACGAGGCAGGTAACTGGCAGGTAACAGGTGGGCGCTCCCAGGTGAGCGGGCAGACAGACGAGGCAGGTAATTGGCAGGTAACAGGTGGGCGCTCCCAGGTGAGCGGACAGACAGACGATGCAGGTAACAGGCGGGTGCTCCCAGGTGAGCGGCCAGACAGACGAGGCAGGTAACTGGCAGGTAACTGGTGGGCGCTCCCAGGTGAGCGGTCTGACAGACAAGGCAGGCGGATGCTCCCAGGTGAGCGGACAGATAGCCAAGGCAGGTAACCGGCAGATAACAGGTGAGCACTCCAGGTGAGCAGGCTGGCAGGTAACGGGCAGATAATAGGCTGGCAGGCAGGAAGAGGAGTCAGGCTAGCAGCGGGACCTCAGGGCTGAAGCACAGATCAGACACAATGCAAACAACTTTGCTCGGGCTCCTCCATTTTGGAGGAGGTGCCTTATATATGGGAGGTCCTCTGGCAATTGGCCGGGGACTCCTTAGGACGGCGTGCGCGGTCCCTATAAGAGAGGGGAAGTGCGCGAGCGCGCGCCCTAAGCACACAGCCGGGGAAGGAGCGCGTGCCGGAAGCAGTGGGGAGAGAAGCGCTAGAGGACGCCGCGCCAGGAGCGGGGAGGTTAGAGGGATGGCGTCTCTGCCTAGCAAGGGGCAGAGACGCCGATGCTACACAGATCCTCACCAGGACTCCAGCAGTGTCACCATCCTGCCACCATACAGCTATAGAAGGACAATAAACCTGCAGGGTTCTCCCCTCAGTTATTTTTTCCTTTAATTTTATTATCTGTTTCTTACTCACAGTGACAGAACAGTCATCAGATATTTTATTCTTCACTTTTTATTTTACAGTCTCAGCTCTGAAGAATAGAACGTCTTATGAATAAATGACAGCTCACTTACACTGTGTTCCAAATTATTATGCAAATAATATTTTCTCAGATTTCCCAAATTACCTATATGAATTGCAGTCATTGTAATTTTCCAGTCAAATAACTATTAGAGTACAATTGAAAGGTTTTTGTACAAAGTGCCTATGATAACAGTATATTTTTAAAAAAATAAAAAACTCAAACTGCACTCAAAATGCATGTTCCAAATTATTATGCACAGCAGAGTTTTCAACCTTTTCATTTTAATAAAGAACAAAAAAAATGTTCATTTTTGAAATTATAGGCATTAGCATGTTATTACAAACTGAAATCAAACAGTTTTCAACTCAAAACTTTATTCTAGGTGATGTTACATTTGCACATAGGACCGCTTGTTCGAATGGAGCTTCTGAACTCTCTCGTCCATTGAATTTGTCAGGTTTTGGATGGTTTCTGCTTCCAATTGTTTTGCATGATGACAGAATACCCTCCCAGAGCTGTTGCTTAGATGTGAACTGCCTCCAGCCATCATAGACACGCCTTTTGATGATGCTCAAGAGGTTCTCAATGGGGTTGAGGTCTGGGGAGCATGGGTACCACACCATAAGTTTGTCCCCTTTTATGCCCATAGCAGCCAGAGATGCAGATGTGTTATGTGCAGCATGAGACGGGGCATTATCATGCATGAAAATGATCTTGCTGCGGAATGCACGGTTCTTCTTCTTGAACCATGGAAGGAAGTGCTGTTTGAGAAACTCAACATACATTATGGAGTTCATCTTTACCCCTTCAGGGATCCTAAAAGGGCCGACAATCTCTCTCCCCATGATTCCAGCCCAAAACATTACTCCACCTTCTCCTTGTTAGCGCCGTAGCCGTGTTTGCATGGGGTGTCCATCAACCAGCCATCCTCCACTCCATCCATCTGGACCATCGAGATCATTTCATGCATGATAATGCCCCGTCTCATGCTGCACATAACACATCTGCATCTCTGGCTGCTATGGGCATAAAAGGGGACAAACTTATGGTGTGGCACCCATGCTCCCCTGACCTCAACCCCATTGAGAACCTCTGGAGCATCATCAAAAGGAGTGTCTATGATGGCGGGAGGCAGTTCACATCTAAGCAACAGCTCTGGGAGGGTATTCTGTCCTCATGCAAAATAATTGGAAGCAGAAACCATCCAAAACCTGACAAATTCAATGGACGAGAGAGTTCAGAAGCTCCTTTCGAACAAGCGGTGCTATGTGCAAATGTAACATCACCTAGAATAAAGTTTTGAGTTGAAAACTGTTTGATTTCAGTTTGTAATAACCTGCTAATGCTTATAATTTCAAAAATGACCATTTTTTTGTTCTTTATTAAAAAGGTTGAAAACTCTGCTGTGCATAATAATTTGGAACATGCATTTTGAGTGCAGTTTGAGTTTTTTATTTTTTTTTAAATATACTGTTATCATAGGCAGTTTGTACAAAGACCTTTCAATTGTACTCTAATAGTTATTTGACTGGAAAATTACAATGACTGCAATTCATATAGGTAATTTGGGAAAATCTGAGAAAATATTATTTGCATAATAATTTGGAACACAGTGTATTACAGTGGTGGCCAAAAGTATTGGCACCCCTGCAATTCTGTCAGATAATACTCAGTTTCTTCCTGAAAATGATTGCAATCACAAATTCTTTGGTATTATTATCTTCATTTAATTTGCTTGCAAGGAAAAAACACAAAAGAGAATGAAGCAAAAATCAAAACCTTGATCATTTCACACAAAACTCCAAAAATGGGCCGGACAAAAGTATTGGCACCCTCAGCCTAATACTTGGTTGCACAACCTTTAGCCAAAATAACTGCGAACAACCGCTTCCGGTAACCATCAATGAGTTTCTTACAATGCTCTGCTGGAATTATAGACCATTCTTCTTTGGCAAACTGCTCCAGGTCCCTGATATTTGAAGGGTGCCTTCTCCAAACTGCCATTTTGAGATCTCTCCACAGGTGTTCTATGGGATTCAGGTCTGGACTCATTGCTGGCCACCTTAGACGTCTCCAGTGCTTTCTCTCAAACCATTTTATAGTGCTTTTGGAAGTGTGTTTTGGGTCATTGTCCTGCTGGAAGACCCATGACCTCTGAGAGAGACCCAGCTTTCTCACACCGGGCCCTACATTATGCTGCAAAATTTGTTGGCAGCATAGGCGGATTATAATGAGGGCAATCCGGGCTACCGCCCAGGCCCCCGAGCCTGCAGAGGGCCCGCGGCTCCGGGCGGGGTGTCTAATGCCGGATTGCCCTCATTATATGTGCGGGCCACCGCGGCACATACCGGTAGCAGTGGCGGGAGGGGGGGCCCCGGACCGCTCCCCCAGCAGCGGCCGCCGCTACTTCTTCATCGGCCGGGCCAGCACTGCAGCAGTTAACTTCCCTGTGCTGGCCCAACCGCGTCACTGCTAGGAGACACGGCCCCGTCACTGCTAGGAGACACGGCCCTGTGCGCTGTGATGTCACGCAGTGCGCGCCCGGCCTGCACTGCTGCAACGGAGAAATCAGAGCAGGCAGGAGGAATGGAGCCGGGGGATGGTGAGTCTGTGTCTGTATGTATGTACAGTCATGGCCAAAAGTTTTGAGAATGACACCAAAATTATATTTTCCCATGATCTGCTGGCCTCTGATTTTTATTAGTGTTTGTCTGATGTTTATATCACATACAGAAATATAATTGCAATCATATTATGAGTACCAATAGGTTATATTGACAGTTAGAATGAGTTAATGCAGCAAGTCAATATTTGCAGTGTTGCCCCTTCTTCTTCAAGACCTCTGTAATTCTCCCTGGCATGCTCTCAATCAACTTTTGGACCAAATCCTGACTGATAGCAGTCCATTCTTGCATGATCAATGCTTGCATTTTGCCAGAATTTGTTGGTTTTTGTTTGTCCACCCGTCTCTTGATGATTGATCACAAGTTCTCAATGGGATTAAGATCTGGGGAGTTTCCAGGCCATGGACCCAAAATCTCAATGCTTTGTTCCATGAGCCATTTAGTTATCACCTTTGCTTTATGGCAAGGTGCTCCATCATGCTGGAAAAGGCATTGTTGGGCGCCAAACTGCTCTTGGACGGTTGGGAGAAGTTGCTCTTGGAGGACATTCTGGTACCATTCTTTATTCATGGCTGTGTTTTTAGGCAAGACTGTGAGTGAGCCGATTCCCTTGGCTGAGAAGCAACCCCACACATGAATGGTTTCAGGATGCTTTACAGTTGGCATGAGACAAGACTGGTGGTAGCGCTCACCTCTTCTTCTCCGAATAAGCTGTTTTCCAGATGTCCCAAACAATCGAAAAGGGGATTCATCAGAGAAAATGACTTTGCCCCAGTCCTCAGCAGTCCACTCCCTGTACCTTTTGCAGAATATCAGTCGGTCCCTGATGTTTTTTCTGGAGAGAAGTGGCTTCTTTGCTGCCCTCCTTGAAACCAGCCCTTGCTCAAAGAGTCTCCGCCTCACAGTGCGTGCAGAAGCACTCACACCAGCCTGCTGCCATTCCTGAGCAAGCTCGGCACTGCTGGTAGTCCGATCCCGCAGCTGAAACAGTTTTAAGATACGGTCCTGGCGCTTGCTGGTCTGTCTTGGGCGCCCTGGAGCCTTTTTGACAACAATGGAAGCTCTCTCCTTGAAGTTCTTGATGATGCGATAGATTGTTGACTGAGGTGCAATCTTTGTAGCTGCGATACTCTTCCCTGTTAGGCCATTTTTGTGCAGTGCAATGATGGCTGCACATGTTTCTTTAGAGATAACCATGGTTAACTGAAGAGAAACAATGATACCAAGAACCAGCCTCCTTTTAAAGTGTCCAGTGATGTCATTCTTACTTAATCATGACTGATTGATCGCCAGCCCTGTCCTCATCAACACCCACACCTGTGTTAATGGATCAATCACTAAAACGATGTTAGCTGCTCCTTTTAAGGCAGGACTGCAATGATATTGAAATGTGTTTTGGGGGTTAAAGTTCATTTTCTGGGCAAATATTGACTTTGCAAGTACAGTAATTGCTGTTAAGCTGATCACTCTTTGACATTCAGGAGTATATGCAAATTGCCATTACAAAAAATGAAGCAGTAAACTTTGGAAAAATTACTATTTGTCTCATTCTCAATACTTTTGGCCATGACTGTATGTATGTATGTATGTGTGTGTGTGTGTGTGTGTGTGTGTGTAGGCAGATATCATTGTGTGATGTCTGTTTATATGTATTTTTGTGTTTCAAATGTGTTTATGCTTGTATGTATATGTCTGTATATGTTTGTGTGTGTGCGTGACTGCATGCGTGACTGCGTGCGGCCTCCTGCTGAGTATAGTTGGCGCCGTGCGGCCTCCTGCTGTCTCTGGGGGGGGCGCCGTGCGGCCTCCCACTATGTATAGATGGCACCGTGCGGCCTCCTGCTGTATATAGATGGCGCCGTGCGGCCCTCTGCTGTGTATAGATGGCGCCGTGCGGCCTCCTGCTGTGTATAGATGGCGCCGTTCGGCCCCCTGCTGTGTATAGATGGCGCCGTAAGGCCCCCTGCTGTGAATAGATGACGCCGTGCGGCCCCCTGCTGTGTATAGATGGCGCCGTGCGGCCTCCTGCTGTGTGTAGATGGCGCTGTGTGCCCTCCTGCTGTGTATAGATGGCTACGTGCGGCCTCCTGCTGTGTATAGATGGCTACGTGCGGCCTCCTGCTGTGTATAGATGGCGCCGTGCGGCCTACTGCTGTATATAGATGGCGCTGTGCGGCCTCCTGCTGTGTATAGATGGCGCAGTGCGGCCCCCTGCTGTGTATAGATGGCTACGTGCGGCCCCCTGCTGTGTATAGATGGCGCCGTGCGGCCTTCTGCTGTGTATAGATGACGCCGTGCGGCCCCTGCTGTGTATAGATGGCGCCGTGCGGCCTCCTGCTGTGTATAGATGGCGCCGTGCGGCCTCCTGCTGTGTATAGATGGCGCCGTGCGGCCTCCTGCTGTGTATAGATGGCGCCATGCGGCCTCCTGCTGTGTATAGATGGCGCCGTGCAGCCTCCTGCTGTGTATAGATGGCTACGTGCCCCCACCTGCTGTGTATAGATGGCGCCGTGCGGCCTCCTGCTGTCTCTGGGGGGGACGCCGTGTGGCCTTCCGCTGTGTATAGATGGCGCCGTGCGGCCTCCTGCTGTGTATAGATGGCGCCGTGCGGCCTCTCGCTGTGTATAGAAGGCTACGTGCGGCGTCCCGCTGTGTATAGATGGCTATGTGCGGCCTCCCGCTGTGTATAGATGGCTACGTGTGCTCAATATTGAGTCATACAATTAATGTAAGGCTATGTGCCCACGATACAGAAATGTTCCGGATTTTTTTTGAGTGTTTCTGCATCTCCCTGGCAGAAAAAACGCATGCGGATTTTACATGTGGATTGTACATGCGGATTTTACATGCGTTTTCCTGCCAGGGACATGCAGATGTGAAGCGTTCTTCACTTACATTTCCGCATGCGGGTTGACAAGCGCTTTCCAAGCGACTTTAGCATCACTTGGAAAGTGCTTGACAACTTGGTCACACTATATAAATCCATGCAACCAGCAAGGATTTATATAGTGTGACCGTAAAAGAATGGTAAAAAATAAAAAAATATATACTTACCTTCTGATGGCCTGCCGATGTCAGCGGTCGCGTGACCCGTCACATGACTAAATGACGTCACGGCAGGTCCTTTTCAGACCATCGCGAGCTGCCGGCAAGCCAGGACGCATCGCTATGGAGACCGGGGGCCATCAGAAGGTAAGTATAATATTTATTTTTTATTTTATTCTTTTTTTACAGGTTCTATGGTACCCGGGTCCGGAGGAGAGTCTCCTGTCCTCCACACCCGGGTACCATCCGCACATTGAAACGCATGGATTCCGCATCTACAGATGCAGGGATGCGGATTCCATGCGTTCTAATGCAAGTCAATGGCGGCGAAAAGCCGCGCTTCTGCAAAATAATTGGTAATGCTGCGGAATTTTCCGCAATGATAATCCGCAGCGGAAATTTCCGCAGCATGTACACAGCACATGCAGATTATCATTGGGGAACATGGCAGACCTTCTACCAAGCGTTTTTTAAGCGTTTTGGCAGCGGAATTGTCGCTGCGGAAACGCTTAAAAAACGCATAGTGGGCACACAGCCTAAAAAAAGATATTATAATTAATATTGTGCCAAATTAATTTCACGTGAACTATCACATGATTTATCACAGGGGATCATGTGACATGTCACGTGATAAATCAGGTGTGTGTGGGGGGGGGCCCGTGCCTTCTAAACTGCCCCTGGGTCCTTGCTCCTCTTAATCCACCCCTGGTTGGTAGTCTTCAGACTTCATAATGCCATGCACACGGTCAAGCAGTCCAGTGCCAGAGGCAGCAAAGCAACCCCAAAACACCAGGGAACCTCCACCATGTTTGACTGTAGGGACCATGTTCTTTTCTTTGAATGCCTCTTTTTTTTCCCTGTACACTCTATGTTGATGGTTTTTCCCAAAAGCTCGACTTTTGTCTCATCTGACCAGAGAGCATTCTTCCAAAACGTTTTAGGCTTTATCAGATAAGTTTTGGCAAACTCCAGCCTGGCATTTTTATGTCTCGGGATAAGAAGTGGGGTCTTCCTGGGTATCCTACCATACAGTTCCTTTTCATTCAGACGCTGACGGATAGTACGGGTTGACACTGTTGTACCCTCAGACTGCAGGGCAGCTTGAACTTGTTTGGATGTTAGTCGAGGTTCTTTATCCACCATCAGCACAATCTTGCGTTGAAATCTCTCGTCAATTTTTCTTTTCCGTCCACATCTAGGGAGGTTATCCACAGTGCCATGGGCTTTAAACTTCTTGAAGACACTGCGCACGGAAGACACAGGAACATTCAGGTCTTTGGAGATGGACTTGTAGCCTTGAGATTGCTCATGCTTCCTCACAATTTGGTTTCTCAAGTCCTCAGACAGTTCTTTGGTCTTCTTTCTTTTCTCCATGCTCAATGTGGTATACACAAGGACACAGGACAGAGGTTCAGTCAACTTTAATCCATGTTAACTGGCTGCAAGTGTGATTTAGTTATTGCCAACACCTGTTAGGTGCCACAGGTAAGTTACAGGTGCTGTTAATTACACGAATTAGAGAAGCATCACATGATTTTTCAAACAGTGCCAATACTTTTGTCCATCCCCTTTTTTAGGTTTGATGTGGAATTATATGCAATTTGGCTTTAGGACAATTATTTTTGTGCTTTTTCATTGAAAACAAATTAAATGAAGATAATAATACCAAAGAATTTGTGATTGCAATCATTTTCAGGAAGAAACAGAGTATTATCTGACAGAATTGCAGGGGTGCCAATACTTTTGGCCACCACTGTATTTCATGCGGCAGAAGTTAGCCTCCAGCAATGGAAGAGGGAACCGAGAAAGTGTAGAAAATGCTCTATCATGGCAGCAGTGGTATGAGACATTGGAAATGCACGATCAAACCTATCATATCATAGGATTATCTATCATCTATCTATCCTTATATTCTCTATTTCATATCTATCTATCCATCTATCTATCCATATATGTATCTATCTATCTTTCTATCTATCCATGTATGATAGATGGATAGATAGATGGATAGATGGATAAATAGATGGATAGATAGATGGATAGATAGATAAATAGATAGATAGATAATATAGGGATTTGTACTCACTGAGCCGCGTTGGAGGTAGGCACGGGTTCACACAGTGATGCAGTCCACGGGTTCAAACAAACTGGTGGCTTATTTTAGTGTCCATACACCAGTTAAGAAACAAAAGTTACAGCCTTTTCCTGGCACAAAAAGGAATAACAGAACAAAGCTCAAAATAACAAGTCCATGCAGCACGGCTTCAGCCGTTTAAACAAGGTGCTTTTCTCTGCCTCCTGCAGAGTCTAAGAAGCACCTGCAAGGTCTGCTCACCTTGCCCAGCAAACACAGACAGAGACAGGCGCAGCTGTCTTAAATTAGCCTTCCAAGACCTGGACTGGAGGTAAGTGAGCAGCTGTTCCCCCCCAGCTCTTTCAGCTGCTCATAAAACCCGGCCCTGTAATCCGGACCCATTAAATTCCTCTCAGCACTATGTGTGCTGGAGCCTGCTTCTCAGGGTCCTACATCACCGAAGCATGGCACTTCGAGGACACATACCTCCCATCCACAACCTGTCCGGCAGCAACCTTACATACACCCCCCCTCTGTCCAAAGCCGGAAGGCTTGGCACCTTCTGTCACCATACAATAAACCCTTGACAAGGCAGCGGCATTCCCATGTTGTTTCCCAGGCCTATGCTCTACCCGGAAACTAAAATCTTGTAGAGCCAGGAACCACCTAGTCACTCTGGCATTGTTTCCCTTCTTTTCTCGCATCCACCTCAATAGGGCATGGTCTGACACTAACCTGAACCTTCTACCTAATAGGTAATACCTCAGTGTCTAACGCCCACTTAATGGCCAAACATTCTTTTTCTACAATGGAGTAGTTCTTCTCACAAGCGGAGAGCTTCCGACTGAGGTATTTTACAGGGTGTTCTTCTCCGTTAACCTCCTGGGACAAGACAGCTCCCAGCCCGACATCCGATGCATCCATCTGGACCACAAACTCCTTGGAGAAGCTGGGTGCCAACAAGACTGGTTGTTTACAGAGGACCAGTTTCAATTCCTGGCAGGTCGCTTCTGCTTCCGGGGCCCACTTAGCCATAGCTGACTTCATCCCTTTCAGAAGATCCGTCAGTGGGGCTGCTATCAGGGCAAAGTTTGGGACAAATCTTCGATAGTAGCCCACAATGCCTAGAAACGCCCTGACCTGCTTCTTCGAGAGGGGCTGTGGCCAGTTCAAGATCGCCTCGACCTTATTTATTTGTAGTTTTATTTCCCCTCTACAACCACGTACCCTAGGTACTTGGCTTCCTCCATCCCCATGGCACATTTCTTCGGGTTGATAGTAAAGCCCACCTTCCTTAGGGCATCAAGTATGGCTTGAACTTTGTCCAGATGACTTTCGCAGTCCTGGCTAAATATGACGATGTCATCTAGGTAGGCCGCTGCATACTGTTTGTGGGGTGCTAAGATCCGGTCCATGGCTCCCTGGAAGGTGGCCGGAGCTCCCTGCAAACCAAACGGCATCCTGACGTATTGGCGTCGAGAAGGCTGTCTTCTCCTTGGCCTCTTTGGACAGGGGAATTTGCCAATATCCTTTGGTGAGGTCCAGAGTGGTGATGTACCGAGAGGGTCCTAGCCTTTCGATAAGCTCATCTAACCTAGGCATTGGGTAGGCGTCGAACTTTGAGACCTCGTTCAGCTTCTTATAGTCGTTGCAAAACCGCCATTCCCCATCTGGTTTCGGCACTAAGACTATAGGAACTGGACCATCCACTTTTGGACTCTTTAATGACTCCCAGGTTAAGCATCCGCCTTACTTCTTTAGAGATCACCTCTCTGCGGGTTTCGGGGATCCGGTATGGTTTTAGATTGACGCGAACATGAGGCTCTGTGAGAACCTCATGCTCTATGACCTGAGTGAGTCCTGGCAACTCCGAAAACATGTCTTTATTTCGCTGTAACAACTCTTTGCACTATTGCTTTTGGGCACATGACAGTGACTCTGCCACCTTGACCTCTTTCACATCGGCCTCAGCCTCAGCCACTAAACAGGGAGCTTCCGCAGGCTCTCTATCTGGCTTAATCAAGTTAACATGGTAAATGTGGTAGGGCTTCCTCTTCCCTGGTTGGTGGATCTTATAGTTGACTTCCCCCACTTTCTCTACCACCTCATAGGGGCCCTGCCACTTGGCCATGAACTTGCTCATCACTGTGGGACTAGCACAAGCACTCGATCTCCTGGGTTGAACGATCTCACCCTGGCCGACCTATTATACACCCTGGACTGTGCCTCTTGTGGCTTGAGGAGGTGCTCCCTCACAATAGGCATCACATGGGCAATCCTCTTTTGCATCTGGGCAACGTGCTACACCACTCTCCTATAGGGAGTGGTCTCAGCTTCCCAGGACTCTTTCGCCACCTCCAGGAGTCCTCGAGGGTGTCGTCCATAGAGTGGTTCAAGCGGGGAGAAACCTGTGGAAGCTTTGGGAACTTCCCTCATGGCGAACAACAGATAGTCCCAGTCTCGGCCATCCTTTTCCACTGCTTTCCTCAACATTGCTTTCAAGGTTTTGTTAAATGTCTCGACCAGTCCGTCCGTCTGGGGATGGTACACGGAGGTTCTCAGTTGTGCAATGTGCAGTGTCTTGCACAATTCCCTCATGACCTTCGACATAAATGGAGTTCCTTGGTCTGTTAGGATCTCCTTAGGCAACCCGGTTCTTGAAAACATGTGGACTAACTCCGGGGCTATACACCTGGCGGAGGAGTTTCGTAGTGGTACGGCCTCCGGATACCGGGTATCTTAATCTAATACCACCAGGATATACTGATGCCCTTGGGCGGACATGACCAGAGGCCCCACTAGACCCATTGCTATGCGTTCGAATGGAACCTCGATGACTGGTAGTGGCACTAGGGGACTGCGGAAGTGGGCCACTGGGGAGGTTATCTGGCATGTGGGGCAGGAACGACAATAACTCTATATTTCTCTATAGCAACCTGGCCAGTAGAATCTTTGGAGGATCCGTTCTTGAATCTTGTCTGCACCCAGGTGACCACCCAACACATAAGAATGAGCCATGTCTAACACCCTGCGTCTATAGGGCCCTGGCACCAGCAACTGTTCTATTACCTCACCCCTTGGCTTGGTTATTCTGTACAGCAAATCCCCATTCACAGCAAAATGAGGGAACCGAGTGTCAGCCTCCGGTTCCTGAGGCACCCCATTTAACACAGTAACATTTTCAAAGGCCCCTTTCAGAGTTAAATCCTGAGTTGGGCAGTTCCAAAGTTTCCCTCGGACACCTCCAGCTCAGGGATATTGGCCTCAGGGGATGCTACTTCATCCTCATTGTCCACCAGTACACACATGGGAAACTCATCTACTATGTTCTGCGGGTAAGTTTCCTTAGGGGCGATCTGGCTGTCGTCCAAGCAGCCAGGTGTCCCCACTTTACCCCACATTTCCCAGAATAATGCAAAGTCACGTCCAATTATTATGGGATGCAATAGGTCCTTAACGACCGCCACTTCATGAGATGTGGTGCCACAGTCTGTGTTTACATCCACCTGGGCCACAGGATAGTTCTTAGCGTCCCTATGGATACACCGGACACCCACCACCTTCCCAGGAACCAGCCGATGAGGGAGTGTGGCCCTTATCAGGGTCACCAAACTTCCTGAGTCCAATAGTCCAGAGACTTGTGCCCCTTTAACTGACACTGAGCATGCCTGAGGGACCTCGCCATGTTGACGAACCGCGCTGCAGGCGGGGTAGGCAAAATAAGAGCAACGCCGGCCCATGTTGCAGTCCATTGGTTCAGCGTTTATGGGACACCGGGCGGCAATATGGTCAGGGGTATGACATCTCCAACACACCATATTATGGGGTGGGACCTTGGGCAGCAACTCAGACCCCTCCTGAACTCTAGGATGCCCCCCAGGTGTGGCGCTAACTCCCTTCTTTTGGGTGTCCGCCACCTTTTGGGAACCCCAGTATTGAGAGGCTACGACCCCTTGTTTTCCCAACGGACTCTCAACCGCCTGGTATCTTTCCACCAACCCCACCAAGTCATCAGCATTATGGGGATCTCCCTGGGCAACCCAGGATTTCACCGACTTCGGGAGAGAGTGTATAAACCTGTCTATAACGACCTCTATCTCATATCATAGGACTATCTATCATCTATCTTTTATCTATCCATCTATCTATCTATCTATCTATCAATCTCATATCTATCTATCTTCTCCACTTTTTATTTGGTCTCAGGTATGACTTTCATATTACCCACGACTGTTACTTGCCACAGGTGAGTTTGAACGAGCATCACATGCTTGAAGCAAAGTTGTTTTTCCACAATTTTGGAAGTGCCAATTTTGTCCGGCCCATTTTTGGAGTTTTGTGTGAAATTATGTCCAATATTCCTTTTTTTCTCATTTTTTTTGTGCTGTTTCAATACAGACAAAGGAAATAAATATTATAACAATTGTGTAACAAAACATGTGTAATTGTAATAATTTTCTGGGAGAAATACTTCACTTTCTGGAACAATCTCAAGGTTGCTAAACACTTCCGGCCATGACTGTGTGTATATATGGGCCCTCAATAAACCATCCCTCCCAAGGAAAAGGCCACAGCAAGGGTCAGGAATCGGTGTCCTTCCCTCTCCGAATCTTAGGGAGAGACGGTTGTGCTTCTAGCATCCACCTAGGCTGCCACCGCAGTGGAACTAATAGCAGGGTAGCCAACTGTCCAGAAATTCTTGGACAGTCCATAAAAATAGGGCACTTTTTTCCCTGTCCGTAAAAAAAAATGTGATGCGTCCATAATCTTTTTGAAGCTGGAGAGACTTGTTCAGATGTAGGGAGATGTAGGGGCATCATATTGTGTATAGGGAGATGTAGGGGCATCATATTGTGTATAGGTATCATATTGTGTATCTGCATGTGTGGAGACATCATACTGTGTATATGGAGCTGTGAGCACATCATACTGTATTTAGGGAACAATGAGGGAATCATACTGTATACAAGGAGCTGTGGAAACATAATGCTGTGTATAGGGTCTGTGGGGTCATCATCTAATATATATAATCGTCTTATCCCGTCTGTCTGTCTGTCCTTCTGTCCAGGAAATCCTGCGTCGCTGATTGGTCCGGCCGCGGCCAATCAGTGACGCGGGATTTTAGAAAAAGGTGGCGGCCGTTAGCGGCTCATCTGCCGCACGAAGGTCAGCGGCGATGCAGCCGGTAGATGACCGGCGCTAGCCGCTCATCTCCCGGCTGCTCTCAGCAGAAGTACCGCGACCGGCGGCGAAGCTGACCTCCATGCGGCTACCATCCGGAGATCAGTGGCTAGGGCCGCTGGGGGAGCGGCGCCGCCAGTCGGGATACTTCGGCTGTGAGCAGCCGGCCATCTCCCGGTTCCTCGCAGCGGAAGTAACCGCACAGGCAGCGTCGCTGTCCGGTCCTCAGTAATACGATTCACTGATTGGTCGGAATCAGCGATATTGTCGCCGCGACCAATCAGCAATATTGGTGCCAAATTTAAACACCGCTCTGCTGATTGCGCCTGGTCGGCCGCATACAGAATCTAGAATACCCGATGCGTTAGAATCGGGCCACCATCTAGTACTGTATATAAAGAGCTGTGGGAGCCATCACACTATATATAGAGACCTGTGAAAAGCTAATGTGTTGATCCAGAGGAAGTCAAAAAACCCCATGAGGCAGATGTGTAGCACCCTGAGGATTCGGCTGCTACAGGGGTATTGCACCTCAACCCAGAGGTGTGATATTCCACTCCCGGGTAAGGAAGGAGTGTGGAACTGAGCTCAGATAGACTGCATGCACTACATACATCCCATTCCAGAGGAGCAGGCCGACGGTACTCCCACTTAGAAATGTGCAGGTACAACCGAGCCTGTTCCTGGCTGGAGTGGGAGGGGGGTGGTACATCCCATGTAGTGTAGGGGCAGATAGGGGGAGCAGTCTGGGTAGTGATAGGAGCTCATTGGGTGCTGGTCACCTGAGCTCACACATAGAGGGATATATAAGGAGGGCACCAACTTAGATCAGGGTCAGACGCTGAGAACAAGTCAGTTGGAGAGGAGAGAGAAGGAAACAGCAGCCCTGGAGAGAGAGAGAGGAGAAAGAAAGAGAAAGACCCAGAGGGGGAAGACTGAAGGGACCCAAGAACCCAAATTAGAGCACCGGGTGAGGAGTCAGCACAAGGGTACCGGAACCCAAGCTGGTGGGGGCAAAAACATCCCTAGCCAGAGACCGGAGGCTGTGGGCAGCATCTGCCACGGCCACCCACTACATCCACCCTGAAGGCATACCACATGGAGGGTCAGGGAACCTAAGGCCAAGGGTTGCCCAACAGAAGGCCCGAGGGAGCTGGACCTAGGTGGATCACTGGTGGGGACGGCTGAAGAAAGGACAGAGGGAGAGCTCAGGGCCACGCTCCGGACTTGTTTGGGGGTTGGCCGGATCCAGGACCTGGTGGACGCAGCACGGCTCGGGTGGTCACTAACAGCTGGAGTGACCGAAACATCAGCAGTAAGTAAACTCCCTTAACTGCACAACCCGAGTCTGTCTTCATTGCCGGCTGCACCGCACCACCACAACCCCCATCCTCTGCGCCTGTCCCCTCTGAGGCTATACCCCTCCCGTTGGGGGTTATCCCACCAAGCTGCACATCCACCATCAGCCTCAGCGGACCCTGCAGCAGCGGCGGCCACAGTGACCGCATCACAACGGGTGGCGTAGTCGACACAAAAGAACTCTTAATAACATCTGTAGGACTGCCACATCACACTGAGCTTGACGCCCTGGGCACGGGACCGGGTCACAGCCGCTCGGAGACTACAACCCCCCATCTGATCCGGTGCCGGGTATTCCCCTCAAAAAGGAATATGTCCCAGGGGGCGCGTCAACTTTGGCGTAGTCGGCAGGATTACGTGCCCGCAACACCCGGGTACTGCGTGCCTGAAGAAAAGTGCAAGTTTACCTCAGAAAGAAGTCTCCCGCCGGTTCCGGAGGGTCCACGCCATCGGACTCCATCACCAGTCGTTTCCCGCCGATTGTCCGCCATTTCCAGCTTGTTCCCGCCATCTGCAGAGTTTCCCGCCACTGGGCGACGCTTCCCGCCAAAACCGCAGATTTCCCGCCTTGGAAGAGCAGCGGACGCCATTATGGGCGTGCCAAAGGAGGGCAGGAGGCCACCTCCCATCGTGGGCCAGGACAGAAAATGGCGCCAAAAGTGGAAACCGCCCCCACCAACAGAGACTGTGATGCTGGAGGTGTCTGTCAGCGTGAAAGAACTCCCCCTGGAGCTGACAGTCACCGAGTTGCCCCGGGACCGCCCTCTAAGTGGGAGGAGACGAAAGAGAAGAGAAAAGATGGGTGTCGCTTGGAGGAGTCTGGAGCGAGCGCACCCGGAGACAAGAGGTCTGGAGAGGGGTAGCAAAGAAGCTCACCCGGAGATGGAGAGAAAGCAGAACAGCACCGGCCCGCTGGCCAGGAGTCTGCTAGAGACCGAGGAAGGAGGGCAGAGCAGCACCGGCCCGCTGGCCAGGAGCCTGCCGGAAGCCGAGCAGAGCAGCACCGACCCGATGGTCAGGAGCCTGCTAGAGTCCACAACCCCGCTAGGTCTAGCGGAGATCCTAGCGCAGCTCCCCCGAGACCGGGAGTGTGCACAAACTGCCCTGGAGGGCCTCGCAAGGAGGATGGCCCGGGTACAGCGCGAGATACTGGCGGAGTGGGGTCGGGAGATGACCCAGCAAGCAAAGACCAGTCAGCGGAGCACGCTACCCTGGAAGAGGAAGCAGACCGCCTCTGAGGATGGCGCAGGAGGACCCAAGGCCGGAGACGGCGCCGAGGAGGGAGCCGAACGCATGGAGGCAGGTAAAGGGGACGCCTATACCCCAAGCCGTGACACCGCTCACCTGCCCCAGCTCCCCGTCGCAGAGCCCGAAAGTCCCCCTGCTGTGCCCGTAGCCGCCAGGTCACCGCCATGGACTAGGCCCCGACCGGAAGCCGCCGCAGCGACCCCTGTGACGTCACGCGCCCCGACCCGGAGCGTGACAAAGCAGGAAGTACCACCAGCCTGGTCGCAAGGCCTAGTACCTCCGGGCGCCGCACCACCAACAGCGCCCCCTACCTCCGCGGAGCCTCCGGCCTGGCCGCAAGGCCAGGTAGCCCAGGGCGCCGCCGTCCTAACGGTGCCCTTCACCTTCCAGGTGCCCCAGGCCTGGCCGCAAGGCCTGGGCAACCCGGGCGCTACCACCACCGCGCCCGCACCCGTAAAACCAAGAGTGCCGCATCTGGGAGAGGACCTGTTCGCCCAGCATACGTGCCTGGACGGGTCTGAAGTAACAACCAGCTATAAGCAAAGAGCAGGAGGAAGACGCCGTTGAGTGCGGCAGAGCAGGTGCTGTAAATAGTTACCCAATCGGGGTATATAGGAACTGAAACTAGAACTGTTGCTGCTGCTAAAATAGTCCCCGTTGGGACCAGTGAACTGTTTTACCCGTTAACCCCTTCATCCTACAGGCTGAGGACTGTGAGCAGCCATTCCCTACCCTCTACCTGGCCGAGGACTGAGAGCGGCCAACTTCCAACTTCCCTGTATATAGTTGCGCGTCCTAAAGTGCCCCCTACCGGTTTTATAAGAAAACCAGAGATTTTCTAAGAGACTGTCGCACTTTTCCCGGACACACGTTGCACAGTGTCCGGAGGAGGAACCTGAACAAGAGGCGACGAGAATGTTGTATATGAAAAGTTTTATGCTAATATATGTTGTTTTATATGTTTTATATGTTTATAAAAAAAATTTGTATGTTTTGGTGTTTTTGTTTTACAGCCCGAGGGCGTGCTGTGATTTACCAGGGGGGAATGTAGCACCCTGAGGATTCGGCTGCTACAGGGGTATTGCACCTCAACCCAGAGGTGTGATATTCCACTCCCGGGTAAGGAAGGAGTGTGGAACTGAGCTCAGATAGACTGCATGCACTACATACATCCCATTCCAGAGGAGCAGGCCGACGGTACTCCCACTTAGAAATGTGCAGGTACAACCGAGCCTGTTCCTGGCTGGAGTGGGAGGGGGGTGGTACATCCCATGTAGTGTAGGGGCAGATAGGGGGAGCAGTCTGGGTAGTGATAGGAGCTCATTGGGTGCTGGTCACCTGAGCTCACACATAGAGGGATATATAAGGAGGGCACCAACTTAGATCAGGGTCAGACGCTGAGAACAAGTCAGTTGGAGAGGAGAGAGAAGGAAACAGCAGCCCTGGAGAGAGAGAGAGGAGAAAGAAAGAGAAAGACCCAGAGGGGGAAGACTGAAGGGACCCAAGAACCCAAATTAGAGCACCGGGTGAGGAGTCAGCACAAGGGTACCGGAACCCAAGCTGGTGGGGGCAAAAACATCCCTAGCCAGAGACCGGAGGCTGTGGGCAGCATCTGCCACGGCCACCCACTACATCCACCCTGAAGGCATACCACATGGAGGGTCAGGGAACCTAAGGCCAAGGGTTGCCCAACAGAAGGCCCGAGGGAGCTGGACCTAGGTGGATCACTGGTGGGGACGGCTGAAGAAAGGACAGAGGGAGAGCTCAGGGCCACGCTCCGGACTTGTTTGGGGGTTGGCCGGATCCAGGACCTGGTGGACGCAGCACGGCTCGGGTGGTCACTAACAGCTGGAGTGACCGAAACATCAGCAGTAAGTAAACTCCCTTAACTGCACAACCCGAGTCTGTCTTCATTGCCGGCTGCACCGCACCACCACAACCCCCATCCTCTGCGCCTGTCCCCTCTGAGGCTATACCCCTCCCGTTGGGGGTTATCCCACCAAGCTGCACATCCACCATCAGCCTCAGCGGACCCTGCAGCAGCGGCAGCCACAGTGACCGCATCACAACGGGTGGCGTAGTCGACACAAAAGAACTCTTAATAACATCTGTAGGACTGCCACATCACACTGAGCTTGACGCCCTGGGCACGGGACCGGGTCACAGCCGCTCGGAGACTACAACCCCCCATCTGATCCGGTGCCGGGTATTCCCCTCAAAAAGGAATATGTCCCAGGGGGCGCGTCAGATGCTGCTTGCCCAAAATTAGGGGAAAAATTCCTTCCCGACTCCACATATGGCAATCAGACTAGTTCCCTGGATCATCGTCCCATAACAAAATCTAGTATGAATAACCTGTAATGTTATTCAAGAAAGTCACACAGGATCTTCTTGAACTTTTTTTAGAGAATTAAGTATTACAAGGTCATGTGGTAGAGAGTTCCTTAACTCACACAATAAAAAATTGCCATCTAACTTCCTTTAGACAAAGCGAATTAGGAGCTTGATGCTAGAGTAGTTGAATTAAAACTGAAAAAAATTATTAACACAGCAAAAAAGAGGAACAGTATTTATTCTCCAGCCCAGGTCTCAAAACTAATGCACTAATCAGGATGAAGCAAACCATATAATAAAGGCAGGGGCAGCACAGGTGCAAAATACTGATGAGACAACCAACTCATAACCTACCAATTCTTGGAGGGAGTCATTGCTTAGTATTCAAACTGCACACAAAAAATGGCTTGTATAGGGCACTGGTCACACACAGATTGTTAGGGGAATGGTTGCAAACAACTTTATTAAATAATGGAAAGCAAACGAACCCGGGGTCCGCGATGCAGCCTGGAGGACTGCGGCCGAACACCTTCCGGGTAAGAAGGTAAAACAACCAACTGAAATAACAATCCCCCCCCGTGTTACTGCACACCGGAACGGGAATAGGGATTCGCACTATCTCCGTTAACTGCACGAGAGATGTGCGACACATAATGTAGCTGTAGCCCTGTTAACTGCACAGAGGCTACGCAGCAGGCGCTAGGATGCATGTGTGATTCACGCAGGCGTATACATGCTCCCAGCCGGCGTGCTACCGGACTGCGGAGTATCTCTCCACGTGGCTAACAGGCGGTGCCGGGAATACGGAGTCCGCAGTCTGCTCGGGGTGTATAGCGACCCCCTTGTCGGAGCCAGACTGTCAGACGAAGCTACCTGCCTCCCTCCATCTAAGGCTGCCTATCCCCTGCTAAACCTGCCTGTCAGAAGCTATAACAGCAAAAGCACACGTGGAGCCGAAACGACCAAGCGTCCACACAGTAACACCAACTCAGCTCAATGATCAGAGCGCGCCGCCATGTTTGTGGGCGTGCTATTTAAATATTAAGCCCTGCCCACCCTCATATTATTGGTGACGTCACCTGCGACCAATCAGGCGGTGCCAGGTCACCGGATCAGCCGACTCCCAAACCACCAATCACGGTCCGCCATGTCACGGGCATGCTCAGTGCAGTGTATCCTGGACTTAGGCTGTAACAGCCATGTTTCCCTCCGCAACCTATCCTTCATGTTGCTAGGAACAAAGACCTGAGAGACAGCTTGTACATCTCGTGCACCAGCTAGGCGTTGGGACTGATGATGATGCTGAGCAGCATCAGCCGTGGCTGGACCAGAATGGGAGACCACAGAATCCACTGATGATTCTGAACCCATTTCAGATCCAGGAAACACCTAACACAGATAGGGCTTACAGCCTATTAGTGACACTCATACTATTAGATTAGGTGGGCTGCAAAGCACTATCTAAGTGCACCCCATGAGGACAGACCCCCTAGTTTACAAATCCAACATTGATGGGCTTGGCTGCACCCTGAATAAAAATAATGTGCAAAATCTATATATGAGGTACTGGTAGATATTTTGGCGCTGGTCACGCACAGTGTCTGGTTTACAGCCTATTAGTGACGCCCATACTATTAGATTAGGCGGGCTATGCTCCCCTCATACACCTTACCACGGTGTGTAGTGTGACATGGAGCTAAACCCCCTGTCTTCTTAAGAATAAGGCTGCGAAAACCCTTCTCTTTATTGATAGTAGAGAAACCTCCATACAGTAGATGCGGAAAACATACGATGAACCCAGTATTGTACCACATAGATAGGGCTCTTACCGGCTAAGCTTGGAGCAGGCTGTGTGCACAGAGCCCAAGATACAAAACTGTAGGGATGTGGACTGTCTTACCCTGTTCCTGCCCCTGAAGACAACAAACACCTCATGTGAACACTCTCTTGCGGTTTTATATGTAAAAGTGATATGTGTCTTATGTAATGTATAATGGTGATGTAACAGCATGTGAAGTGTTAATGCATATTGTGAGTATAGCATAAGATAAGCTTAGGATACCATAAGACATAAGTATAACATAAACCCTAAAATACAAATTTTATTAAATCTCTTTAAAATCGGGACATGCGGCATAAAGATGATCCGCATCAGTATTGCACTTTATCAAGATAAGTTCCTTTTATTGTTTAGTCTTGTGATCATTTATGTCATTGATACCTCTATGGGTGATTAATTCCAGGGCTGGCTAGGGTTATCCAGGGATAGCCGCCGTGGAGCGGGGGCGCCACAGTGTCAACATTAACTAGGGTGTCACCCTCCACTATAAGGCAGGTAATCAGCATCTAGGGTGTTGAACAGGGCTGATTGTAGCCTTTGTTTGGATGCCCGAATGTATCCTTTGGCTTGGAGGTCCAAAGATATTAGGAACGTTCTTGGGTGTTTTTATAAATTTGCACATTGTCACTTTATTCACTGTTGTCACTTTAATCATTTAGTACACACTGAGGATTGATTGTTTGATGTGATATCTGTACCAGTTTCTGGTAGACTGTCAGATCTTTGGTCTATGTAAGTACGAATAAGGGACTTTTAGGGTCTAGGGGCAGCTGCCGTTCAGCAAGGGTGCCATTGTCATCTATATGTAGGATGCCCATCTCCGTTGACATGCAGGTTCAGGCTAGGGTATCTATAGGGTGAGTTTTATTGAAGTACAGTGGGTACGGAAAGCATTCAGACCCCTTTAAATTTTTCACTCTTTGTTTCATTGCAGCCATTTGGTAAATTCTAAAAAGTTCATTTTTTTTCTCATTAAAGTACACTGTGCACCCCATCTTGACTGAAAAAAAACAGAAATGTAGAAATTTTTTCAAATTTATTAAAAAAGAAAAACTGAAATATCACATGGTCATAAGTATTCAGACCCTTTGCTCATATTTAAGTCACATGCTGTCCATTTCCTTGTGATCCTCCTTGAGATGGTTCTACTCTTTCATTGGAGTCCAGCTGTGTTTAATTAAACTGATAGGACTTGATTTGGAAAGGCACACACCTATCTATGTAAGACCTCACAGCTCACAGTGCATGTCAGACCCTTTGCTCAGTATTGAGTAGAAGCCCCCTTTTGAGCTAGTTCATCCATGAGTCTTCTTGGGAATGATGCAACAAGTTTTTCACACCTGGATTTGGGGTTCCTCTGCCATTCTTCCTTGCAGATCCTCTCCAGTTCTGTCAGGTTGGATGGTGAACGTTGGTGGACAGCCATTTTCAGGTCTCTCCAGAGATGTTCAATTGGGTTTAGGTCAGGGCTCTGGCTGGGCCAGTCAAGAATGGTCACAGAGTTGTTCTGAAGCCACTCCTTTGTTATTTTAACTGTGTGCTTAGGGTCATTGTCTTGTTGGAAGGTGAACCTTCGGCCAAGTCTGAGGTCCAGAGCACTCTGGAAGAGGTTTTCATCCAGGATATCTGTATACTTGGCCGCATTCATGTTTCTTTCAATTGCAACCAGCCGTCCTGTCCCTGCAGCTGAAAAACACCCCCATGATGCTGCCACCACCATGTTTCACTGTTGGGATTGTATTGGGCAGGTGACGAGCAGTGCCTTGTTTTCTCCACACATACCGCTTAGAATTATCACCAAAAAGTTCTATCTTCGTCTCATCAGACCAAAGAATCTTATTTCTCATAGACTAGGTCCAGATGAATTACACCCCAGAGTACTGAAGGAGATTGTAGAAGAAATTTTAGAACCACTCTCCATAATCTTTGAAAATTCTTGGAGAACAGGAGAAGTCCCAGAAGACTGGAGAAGAGCAAATGTTGTTCCTATCTTCAAAAAGGGGAAGAAGGTGGACCCAGGGAACTATAGGCCGGTGAGTCTGACTTCTATACCAGGAAAGATCTTTGAACAAATTATTAAACAACATGTATGTAAGTACATGGATAAGAATGAAGTGATTAACCAGAGTCAGCATGGGTTTGTAACTAACAAGTCATGTCAGACTAACTTAATTTCCTTCTATGACAGAATCACTGACTGGGTGGATCAGGGAAATGCTGTAGATATAGTATATCTTGACTTCAGCAAAGCATTTGACAAAGTATCTCACATCATCCTTATTGAAAAAATGACCAAGTATGCAATGGACCAGGCAACTGTTAGGTGGATTCATAACTGGCTTAGTGATCGGACTCAAAGGGTGGTTGTAAATGGCTTCACATCCAGCTGGATGAATGTCTCAAGTGGGGTACCACAGGGCTCCGTCCTGGGACCTGTATTGTTCAACATCTTTATCAATGATTTAGATGAAGGAATTGAGGGTAAACTGATTAAATTTGCTGATGACACAAAGCTAGGAGGGATAGCTAATACTAGAGAAGAGAGAGAGAGGATTCAAAAAGACCTAAATAAACTGGAGCAGTGGGCAGCAACCAACAGAATGGTTTTTAACAGGGAAAAATGCAAAGTACTACATCTGGGCAATAAAAATGAAAAAAGCATATACAGAATGGGAGGAATAGAGCTAAGCAACAGTACATGTGAAAAAGACTTAGGTATACTAATAGATCATAGACTGAACATGAGTCAACAGTGTGATGCAGCAGCAAAAAAGGCAAATACAATTCTGGGATGTATTAACAGAAGCATACAGTCTAGATCACGTGAAGTCATTATCGGTCTTTACTCCTCTTTCGTCAGACCTCATCTGGAATACTGTGTACAGTTTTGGGCACCACATTTTAAAAAAGACATAGACAAACTGGAGCAAGTTCAGAGAAGAGCGACCAGAATGGTGACTGGTCTGCAAACCATGTCCTATGAGGAACGGTTGCAGGATTTGGGAATGTTTAGCTTGCAAAAAAGAAGACTGAGAGGAGACTTAATAGCTGTCTACAAATATGTCAAGGGCTGTCACATTGTAGAAGGATCATCTTTATTCTCATTTGCACAAGGAAAGACTAGAAGCAATGGGATGAAACTAAATGGGAGGAGACACAGATTAGATATTAGAAAAAACTTTTTGACAGTTAGGGTGATTAATGAGTGGAACAGGCTGCCACGAGAGGTGGTGAGTTCCCCTTCAATGGACGTCTTCAAACAGAGGCTGGACAGACATCTGTCTGAGATGATCTAGTGAATCCTGCTTTGAGCAGGGGGTTGGACCAGATGACCCAGGAGGTCCCTTCCAACTCTACCATTCTATGATTCTATGATTCTATGATTCTATGTGTTTTTAAGCAAACTCTGTGCGGGCTTTCATATGTGTTGCACTGAGGAGAGGCTTCCGTTGGGCCACTCTGCCATAAAGGCTCGACTTGTGGAGGGCTGCAGTGATAGTTGACTTTATGCAACTTTCTCCCATCTCTCTACTGCATCTCTGGAGTTCAGCCACAGTGATCTTGGGGTTCTTCTTTACCTCTCTCACCAAGGCTCTTCTCCCACGATTGCTCAGTTTAGCTGGACGGCCAGGTCTAGGAAGACTTCTGGTGGTCCCAAACTTCTTCCATTTAAGGATTATGGAGGCCACTGTGTTCTTAGGACCCTTGACTAATGCAGAAATTCTTTTGTAAACTTGGCCAGATCTGTGCCTTGCCACAATTCTGTCTCTAAGCTCCTTGGGCAGTGTCAGGATGCCAGGTTTAATTTTACTTTGCCAATAGTTTTTCCCTTAGCCAAGATGGCTTCCATTGCCTCACTGGGGTCATGTGTTTCCTGCCTGTGGACCTACTTAAACTGCATGTGTTGCAATCATGCCTTGCCTGAGTATTGTGTGCTTGTAGCTTGCTACTCACCTGTGCTAGCCCTCTGAATAGAGTCTTGCTGACCTTGTGTTTACTCCTAGTCATCCGCTGAAAGGATTGCTGCCTGAATCCTCTGCTAAGGGGACTTCTGCTGAAAGGAACCGCTGGCTGTTGTTCACTCACGCTGGGATCTCTGAACTTTTGTCTTCCTGAAGCAAACTTCTCCTGGATCTCTACACCTCTGGTATAGTCACCATCTTGCTCTGTGTTTAAATACCCGGCTCCAGCTCTGCTTAAGACATCGCTGTTTCCTCCGCTGCACCTCCTGCATTCTTCAATATCCAGATCCATATTCCAGTTTGTCTTCTCTTCTGCACTACGTGAGTCCACAATCAACTGAGGAATACCTACGTCTGCTTACTATCCTTATTTCTGTTTGCATATTACTGTACCTAAGTAAACTTGGACTATCGTTAACGTTTACATACCCTAATAGTAATGAAGGCCGTGCCTTACAGATTAGGTTCTAAGAAGTATTGTTTGGAATGAACTTACCTTCATAAACTGTTTGCTGTGATCTTTTGCACTTGAGTTTAAAATAGACTTTCACACTACTCTTGTCTCAGTCTCTGCTTTTGGCCCAAGCCATTGGACTTCAGGGTATCTACTAACATCGTAACAGGCAGTTCCTTTGAGCTCATGATTCTCATTTGGTCTGACATGCACTGTGAGCTGTGAGGTCTTATATAGACAGGTGTGTGCCTTTCCAAATCAAATCCTATCAGTTTAATTACACACAGCTGGACTCCAATGAAAGAGTAGAACCATCTCAAGGAGGATCACAAGGAAATGGACAGCATGTGACTTAAATATGAGCAAAGGGTCTGAATACTTATGACCATGTGATATTTCAGTTTTCCTTTTTTAATAAATTTGCAAAAATTTCTACATTTCTGTTTTTTTTCAGTCAAGATGGGGTGCACAGTGTACTTTAATGAGAAAAAAAATGAACTTTTTAGAATTTACCAAATGGCTGCAATGAAACAAAGAGTGAAAAATGTAAAGGGGTCTGAATGCTTTCCGTACCCACTGTATATAGTACTCAATGGGTGTGGCCTGCCTCTGATTGAGAAGTGCCTCTTCCCGCAGTCTGAATAAGGGTCTATCATTAGGGGTGTGACTAATTTGTTTTCACTTAAGGTGATATATGTCCCGCTTTTAATGAGATTTAATAACATTTGTATTTTAGGGTTTCTATTATAATTCTGGGATTTCCTAATTTGTTTATAGAATTTTTGAATTGCATAACACATAGGATAAGGATAATAGGTTTAGTATATGAGATAGGAAATAGTTATTGATAGAACTAGTGCAGTGGATGGGCACTAGTGTTAATAAAAAGAGGGGCACTTCCTGATAGTGTGCGCCATGTCCCATGATTTGGGAATCTTACAGACCATATTGCACTATCATTAACCCCTTCCCGACCCGTTTCACACCGTCTGTGACATGGAATTCAGTTCGTTCCCGACCCGTGTCACAGCGTCTGTGACATGGAGGGATCGCTCCCCTGCAGTGCCTGCGAGCAGGGTCGCTCAGGTGTCACAGTTGCTACTGCAACTGTGACACCTGTAGTTGATCCCACAGGTGGTGGATTAACCCTCCCGTGCCTAAACCCCCCCCAATTGGCAGTTTCACTTTCACTTTAGTGAAACTGACAATCGGAATGAATTAAATATTTCACCAATGGAAATTGGTGAAATATTTACTATCTGGGCATGGATTGATGCATATAGCATGAGCCATTGGCTGGGGGGAGTGTCACCTCTGTCCCCCCCTCCCCCCAGATCTGATTGGGGGGCTAGCGTCACATGGACACTAGCCCCAATCAGATGTGGAGGGAGTTGTTCACGATGGCTGAAACTCCCCAGCTCCATCCCGTCCCTGGATCGTCTGCTGCCGCCGTGGATCGTCCTGCTGCCGCCGCCATGGATTGTCCTGCTGCCGCCGCCGTGGATCGTCCTGCTGCCGCCGCCGCCGTGGATCGTCTGCTGCCGCCGCTGATCCGCAGCAGGTAGTATTGCCCCCACTTGCCAACCCCCCCCACCTCCACTACCCCCTCACAATTTCTTACCTGCACCCCGACCTCCGCTCCCAATATCTTCCACGTCTTCATCCACCGGCTGCTGCTCTCCTTCTGACAGCCGGTGGACTGTGATCACAGGCAGCAGCAGGCTCAGTGTAAATGCCCTGCGCCTGTGATCACACCCACCATCCCCCAGTCCCAGTGATCTCACCCACCATCTCCCCCTCCCAGTGATCACCCCCCCTCCCAATGATCACCCCCTCTCCCCAGTGAACACCCCCCCTCCCAATCATCACCCCCTCCCCCCAGTGATCACCCCCCCATCCGAGTTAACAACCCCCCTGCTGCTGCCAGCTACTGCCTGCCGGCTCCTACCCCCGCTTGCTGCTGCTGGCTCCTGCCCCCCTTTCTGCCCCCTTTTGCCCCAGTGATCACCCCCCCCTGCTGCTGCTGGCTCTTCCATCTCCTCAGCCCCCTCCTGCTCCCCGTGTGCCTGAGCGTGCCCCCTCCTGCGCCGCGTGTGCCTGAGCGTGCCCCTTCCTGCGCCGCGTGTGCCTGAGTGTGCCCCCTCCTGCGCCCCGTGTGCCTAAACATTGAAGCTCCCCCACAAGTGACCCCATTTTGGAAACTAGACCCCCCAAGGCACCTATCTAGATGCATAGTGAGCATTTGGTACCCCCAGGTGCTTCACAAATTGTTTCATAAAAATGAAAAAGTAGAAAAAAAATATACTTTTTCATTTTTACGGATTAATTTGTGAATCACCTGGGGGTTCAAAATGCTCACCACCCATCTAGATAAGTTCCCTGGGGGGTATAGTTTCCAAAATGGGGTCACTTGTTGGAGAGCTCCAATGTTTAGACACACAGGGGCACTCCAAACGCAACATGGTGTCCGCTAACAATTTGAGCTGATTTTCCATTCAATTTGTTAGCAGACACCATGTCGCGTTTGGAGAGCCCCTGTGTGCCTAAACATTGGAGCTCCCCCACAAGTGACCCCATTTTGGAAACTAGACCCCCCAAGGCACCTATCTAGATGCATAATGAGCACTTGGAACCCCCAGGTGCTTCACAAATGTTGATGATTATGGCTTACAGCGAATGAAAACACAAAAGTCATTAACTCAGTAAATTAAAATAATTAACAAAAAACACCTGCAAAGACTACCTAAGCATTTAAAAAGGTCCCTTAGTCTGTTTCAGTAGGCTCCACAATCTTGGTGAAGACTGCTGACTTGACAGATGTCCAGAAGGCAGTCATTGACACACTCCACAAGGTCCCAGAGTTCCAATTTTCATTTGAAATCAAGGTCCCAGAGTCTGGAAGAAGAGTGGAGAGGCCACAATCCAAGCTGCTTGAGGTCTAGTGTGAAGTTTCCACAATCAGTGATGGTTTGGGGAGCCGTGTCATCTGCTGGTGTAGGTCCACTGTGTTTTTTCAACACCAAAGTGAGCGCAGCCGTCTACCAGGAAATTTTAGAGCACTTCATGCTTCCCTCCGCCACAGTATCATAGCTACCAGGGGGGCAAAGGGGGCGGTGGCCCCGGGCCCCGCGCTCTTAGGGGGCCCATCCAGGGCTACGCCAGTGTAACTGTATCTGGCATGCCCCTGGTGCCAGCATCGGGCCCCACCGCCTGTCACCGCTGCAAGTTTACTGATGAGAGAGGGAGCGCGGATCTCTCTCCCATTAGTCCCTTCTGTGTCTGACGTCTCTGACATCATCACTTGGCGCCCGGCCCGCTGTGCTGAAGATGTGTGCGGGCTGGGTGCTCTGAGCAGTGAGGGAACCAGGAGGAGAGGTGAGTACTGTTTATTTATTTTTTGCCGGGAGGGGGGCGGCATTATATTACAGACTCTGCCTATGGGAAGGGGGAGGTGCATTATACTACAGACTCTGCCTATGGGGGAGCATTATCCTAAAGACTCTGCCCACAGAGAGGGGGGGCATTATACTAAAGACTCTGCCTATGGGGAGGGGGGGCATTATACTACAGACTGTCTATGGGGAGGGGGGGAGCATTATACTAAAGACTCTCTCTATGGGGGGGCATTATACTACAGGCTCTGCCTATGGGGGGCATTATACTACAGACTCTGTTTATGAGCAGGGGAGAGCAGTATACTACAGACTCTGCCTATGGGGGGGACATTGTACTACAGAGTCTGCCTATAAGAGGGGGAGCATTATAATATGGACTCTGCCTATGAGATGGGGGGGCATTATACCACAGACTCTGCCTATGAGGAGGGGGGGCCCATTCTACTACAGACTCTGCCTATGAGATGGGGGGGCATTATACTACAGATTCTGCCTATGAGGAGGGGGGGGCATTATACTACAGACTCTGTCTATGAGGAGGGGGGAGCATTATACTACAGACTCTGCCTATGGGGGGGGGGCATTATACTGCAGACAATGCCTATGGGGGGGCATTATACTACAGACTCTGCCTATGAGGAGGGGGGGAGCATTATACTACAGACTCTGCCTATGGGGGGGGAGCATTATACTACAGACTCTGTCAATGGGGGGAGCATTTTACTACAGACTCTGCCTATGGGGGCGCATTATACTATACGAAGGACTATGGGGAGTGCATTATACTATATTGAGGACTATCTGGTGCATTATACTATATGTAGGCTATTTATACAGTGTGGGAGATAATGTGGGTTTTTTGAACAGTGTGGGGGCCATCATACAGTGTGGGAGATAATGTGGGGTCTTTGTATAGTGTGGAGGCCATCATACAGTGTTGGAGCCATCAGCTTGGGGGCTACTAAGGGGTCAGTATACTGTGTGGGGGTACTATACAGAGAGGGGGAATTATATCGTGAATAGGAGAACATCATACTGGTTAGAACGGAGTTCTACATGGGGGGAGACTCAGGACATTATTAAATCTTAGGTGGGCACTTATTGTTATAGGGGAACTCAGGTTATCGTGACTGTCGAAGGGGCACTATTACTTTCTAGGGGGCACAATACGGGCACTGTTTTCTAGGACACTTGCACACGGCATTACTTTATTTTAGAGGTTTGTTTTACCATCTAGAGGGCACACAGTAGGTGCAGTAATAGGGACACATTTTGCAGCAGAGGCTCAGTATTGGGGTATCAGCAGGATGAGAAGTTTGTGCAGGTTGGGGATAGATGTGGTCAGTGCCTGAAATGTAAGGAGTCAAATGTGTCTTTGTTGTGATCTCTGCATACCTGAGACTCTGAGCCCTGGCTGGAGAAGTTGTCGTGTCGGTCTGGGCCAGATGGAAAAGACGGGAAAAGTGAACAATTTAATCAGAAAGAACGTCAGCTGTAAGGTACTATATATAACTGAGCTGTGATCTCTTATATGTTCTGCAGGACTGGCATCTATCAATATATGTCACCATATGGCGGTAATATCAGTGCTGGTCTTTGTATAGAGATTATTTTTAGTAACAGCGCGGTCATCTGCTGAGGTTTTCCTACATCCACTATCTGGGTGCGCCGCTATAGTTGTAATCAGGGTTACCTGGTTAGAGGCCCACTCAGAAGTTTCGGCCACCTGAACCAAAACCTTAGCTACGCCAAGCTTTTTGGAGATGGAAATTTCATTCTCCAGCAGGACTTGGCCCCTGTCCACACTGACAAATGTACTAATACCTGGTTTAAAAACAACAGTATCACTGTGCTTGATTGGCCAGCAAACTCGCCTAACCTTAACCCCATAAAGAATCTATGGGGTATTGTCAAGAGGAAAATGAGAGACACCAGACCCAACAATGCAGACGAGCTGAAGGCTTCTATCAAAGCCACCTGGGCTTCCATAACCCCTCAGCAGTGCCACAGGCTGATCCCTCCATGCCACATTGCCGCATTGATGCAGTAATTGATGTAAAAGGATCCCCGACCAAGTATTGAGGGCATTTATTGAACATACATTTCAGTAGGATAACATTTTGGATTTTAAAAACATTTTTCAAGCTGTTGTTATAAGGTATTCTAATTAATTGAAATAATGACTTTTGAGTTTTCATTGGCTGTAAGCCATAATCATCAACATTAACAGAAATAAACACTTGAAATAGATCATTCTGTGTGTAATGGCTCTATATAATATATGAGTTTCACGTTTTGTATTGAAGAACTGAAATAAATTAACTTTTCTGGTGATATTCTAATTTTGTGAGATGCACCTGTAGATGGGCTTGGCTGCACCCTGAATAAAAATAGCATGTAAAAAATATATATGATATATATGAGGTATTGGTCGATATTTTGGCCAAAATATACAAGCTCGCAACCTGCTCAAGGGTCCTCATACTTGCGAGTCCCTACACTAACATTAAAAGCAAAGTCACAAAAACAAGGAATTAAAGTTCCCACCAAAATTCAAGAATTAACACCGCAAATACAGCAACAATAATTACAAGGATGCAGCAAACCCATATAATGAAGAAGTCAGCAGCACAGGTGCAAAATATTGATGAGACAACCACTCACAACCTACCAATTCATGGAGGGGGTGATAGCTTAGTATTAAAACTGCACACAAATAAGCCTTGTATAGGGCACTGGTCACACACAGGTAGTGCACAATGTCTGGCTTACAGCCTATTAGTGAAGCCCAAACTATTAGATTAGGCAGGCTGCCCAGCACTTTTTAAGTGCACCCCATGAAGACAGACACCCTAGTTTACAAGGCCAACATTGATGGGTCTGGCTGCACCCTGAATAAAAATAACGTGCAAAAAATATATATGATATATATGAGGTATTAGTAAATATTTTGGCAAAAATACACAATCTCGCAACCCGCGTCAAAGGTCCTCATACTTGCGAGTCCCTACACTAACATTAAAGCAAAGACAAATTTAAATTCCCACCAAAATTCAAGAATTAACACAGCAAGAAAAGGGCAACAGTGTTTACCTGCCTAGGTCTCAGTACTAATCATACCATATAATAACGATGACAGCAACACAAGTGCAAAATACTGATGTGACAACCACTCACATATTACCAATTAATGGAGGGGGGTGATTACATAGTATTAAACTGCACACAAAATTATATGGGATTGCTACATCCTAATAGTGCATTAGTTCTGAGATCTGGGCAGGTAAATGCTATATTAATAATTGATTTTTTGGGGAAAGTTAAATTCTCTTTTGTTGGCTTTACTTTTAATCTAACTGAAATAAACAAAAGCTTTTTACCTAAACATTAGGATCTGTGTAGAGCCATCAGCTCAAAAAGGCTTCCTCGGAGAGACTTGGCATAAGCAGCTCAAAAGGAATCCTGACCTTTACCATTACACCCCTGTACAGGAATGGAGACTAACCAAATGCTCTGGGTTGCATCTACAGAGTAGCTGCTGGCCAGAGGAGCGAGCTTGAGGCTATAACTCTAACTAAAGCTTTTTTATTACTAAATAATGAGTTCTGTCTAAGGCAATTGGCTCAAAAAGGCTTCCTCGGACAGACTTGGTGCAAGCTACTCCATTCTGCAGATCCCAATGGAACCCTGGCCTTTACCATTACACCACTGTACAGGGATAGATACTTACCATAGGCCCAGGGCTGCATCTACAGAGTAGCTGCTGGCCGGAGGAGCGAGCTTGAGGCTATAGTGGTTGATTCAACTCTAACTAAAGCTTTTTTTTCCTTAAATACTGGGATCTGTTTAAGGCTGTTGGGTCAAAAAGACTTCCTCGGACAGACTTGGCGCAAGCTACTCCATTCTGCAGATCCCAAGGGAACCCTGGTTTTTACCATTACACCCCTGTACAGGGATAGATACTTACCATAGGCCCAGGGTTGCATCTACAGAGTAGCTGCTGGCCGGAGGAGTGCGCTTGAGGCTTGAGTAGTTGAATCAATCCTAACTAAAGAAAAACCTATGTAATGCCACTTTCTTGTTAGGACCTGTCTGAGGCCTATGGCTCTAAAAAGCTTCTTTGGAAAGACTTGGCAAAAGCCAGTCTATCCTACAGGTTCCAAAGGAACTCTTGCCTTCACTCTTACAGCCCTGTACAGCGATAAAGACTTATTACAGGGCCTTGATTGCATCTACATAGTAGATGCTGACTGGAGGGGCAAACTTATGGCTAGAATGGTTCAGCCAACCCTAACTATTGCTACTTTATTAAATTTTAAGATATTTCTGAGGCCGTTGACTCAAACAGGCTTCTTTGGACAGACTTGGCTCAAAACACACCATTTCTAATGGTTCCAAATGAACCCTGGGCTTTACCCTTGAACCTCAATACAGGGACAGTTTCATAGTTTTAAGGTTGAAAGACACAGGTCCATCAAGTTCAACCTAAAAGCTAATGTGTTGATCCAGAGGAAGGCAAAAACCCCATGAGGCAGATGCTAATTGCCCCATATTAGGGGAAAAATTCCTTCCCGACTCCACATATGGCAATCAGACTAGTTCCCTGGATCAACGTCCCATAACAAAATCTAGTACGGATAACCTGTAATTTTATATTATTCAAGAAAGGCACACACATGCCCTCCTTGAATTTTTTTTAGAAAATTAAGTATTTCAAGTTCATGTGGTAGACAGTTTCATAACCTCATTGCTCACACAATAAAAATTTGCCAACTAACTTCCTTTAGACAAAGTGAATTAGGATCTTTATGCTAGAGTAATTGAATTAACTCTAACTGAAATAGATTAATGCTTTTTTCCTAAATGTTGAAATTTGTTTAAATGCATCAGCTCAAAAAGGCTTTCTTGGACAGACTTGGCGCAAGCTACTCCATTCTGCAGATCCCAAGGGAACCCTGGCCTTTACCATTACACCACTGTACAGGGATAGATACTTACCATAGGCCCAGGGCTGCATCTACAGAGTAGCTGCTGGCCGGAGGAGCGAGCTTGAGGCTATAGTGGTTGATTCAACTCTAACTAAAGCTTTTTTTTTCCTAAATACTGGGATCTGTTTAAGGCTGTTGGCTCAAACAGACTTCCTCGGACAGACTTGGCGCAAGCTACTCCGTTCTGCAGATCCCAAGGGAACCCTGGTTTTCACCATTACACCCCTGTACAGGGATAGATACTTACCATAGGCCCAGGGTTGCATCTACTGAGTAGCTGCTGGTCGGTGGAGTGCGCTTGAAGCTTGAGTAGTTGAATCAATCCTAACTAAAGAAAAACCTATGTAATGCCACTTTCTTGTTAGGACCTGTCTGAGGCCTATGGCTCAAAAAAGCTTCTTTGGAAATACTTGGCAAAAGCCAGTGTATCCTACAGGTTCCAAAGGAACTCTGGCCTTCACTCTTACAGCCCTGTACAGTGATAAAGACTTATTACAGGGCCTTGATTGAATCTACATAGTAGATGCTGACTGGAGGGGCAAACTTAAGGCTAGAATGGTTCAGCCAACCCTAACTATTGCTACTTTATTAAATGTTAGGATATTTCTGAGGCCGTTGGCTCAAACAGGCTTCCTCGGACAGACTGGGCGCAAAACACACCATTTCTGATGTTTCCAAATGAACCCTGGGCTTCACCCTTGAACCTCAATACAGGGACAGTTTCATAGTTTTAAGGTTGAAAGACACAAGTCCATCAAGTTCAACCTAAAAGTTAATGTGTTGATCCAGAGGAAGGCAAAAACCCCATGAGGCAGATGCTAATTGCCCCATATTAGGGGAAAAATCCCTTCCCGACTCCACATATGGCAATCAGACTAGTTCCCTGGATCAACGTCCCTTAACAAAATCTAGTACGGATAACCTACAATTCTATATTATTCAAGAAAGGCACACACATGCCCTCCTTGAATTTTTTTTAGAAAATTAAGTATTTCAAGTTCGTGTGGTAGAGATTTCCATAACCTCATTGCTCACACAATAAAAATTTGCCAACTAACTTCCTTTAGACAAAGTGAATTAGGGTCTTTATACTAGAGTAACTGAATTAACTCTAACTGAAATAAATGAATGCTTTTTTCCTAAATGTCGAAATTTGTTTAAATCCATTAGCTCAAAAAGGCTTTCTCGGACAGATTTGGCGCAAGCTACTTCATTCTGCAGATCCCAAGGGAACCCTGGCCTTTACCATTACACCCCTATACAGGGATAGATACTTACCAAAGGCCCAGGGCTGCATCTACAGAGTAGCTGCTGGCCGGAGGAGCGAGCTTGAGGCTATAGTGGTTGATTCAACTCTAACTAAAGCTTTTTTTTTCCCTAAATACTGGGATCTGTTTAAGGCTGTTGGCTCAAACAGACTTCCTCGGACAGACTTGGCGCAATCTACTCCATTCTGCAGATCCCAAGGGAACCCTGGCTTTTACCATTACACCCCTGTACAGGGATAGATATTTACCATAGGCCCAGGTTTGCATCTACAGAGCAGCTGCTGTCCGGAGGAGTGCGCTTGAGGCTTGAGTAGTTGAATCAATCCTAACTAAAGAAAAACCTATGTAATGCCACTTTCTTGTTAGGACCTGCCTGAGTCCTATGTCTCAAAAAAGCTTCTTTGGAAAGACTTGGCAAAAGCCAGTCTATCCTACAGGTTCCAAAGGAACTCTTGCCTTCACTCTTACAGCCCTGTACAGTGATAAAGACTTATTACAGGGCCTTGATTGCATCTACATAGTAGATGCTGACTAGAGGGGCAGACTTAAGGCTAGAATGATTCAGCCAACCCTAACTATTGCTACTTTCTTAAATGTTAGGATATTTCTGAGGCCGATGGCTCAAACAGGCTTCCTTGGACAGACTGGGCGCCAAACACACCATTTTACTTTTGGCAGTGTGGACATTGGCCAAGTCCTGCGGGAAAATGACATTTCCATCTCCAAAAAGCTTGTCGGCAGAGGGAAGCATGAAGTGCTCTACAATGTCCTGGTAGACGGGTGCGCTGACTTTGGTCTTGATAAAGCACAGTCGACCTACACCAGCAGATGACATGGCTCCCCAAACCATCACTGATTGTGGAAACTTCACACGAGACCTCAAGCAGCTTGGATTGTGGCCTCTCCACTCTTCCTCCAGACTCTGGGACCTTGATTTCCAAATTAAATGCAAAATTTACTTTCATCAGAAAACAACACCTTGGACCACTGAGCAACAGTCCAGGTGTTTTTCTCCTTGGCCCAGGTAAGATGCTTCTGGCGTTGTCTATTGGTGATGAGTGGCTTGACACAAGGAATGTGACACTTGTAGCCCATGTCTTGGATACGTCTGTTCGTGGTGGCTCTTGAAGCAATGACTCCAGCAGCAGTCCACTCCTTGTGAATCCTCCCCAAATGTTTGAATGGCCCTTCCTTAATAATCTTTTCAAGGCTGCGGTTATCCCGGTTGCTTGTGCACCTCTTCCTACCACACTTTTTCTTTCCACTCAACTTTCCATAAATATGCTTGGATACAGCACTCTGTTAACAGCCAGCTTCTTTAGCAATGACCTTTTGTGGTTTACACTCCTTGTGGAGTGCGTCAATGACTGCCTTCTGGACATCTGTCAAGTCAGCAGTCTTCCCCATGATTGTGGAGCCTACTGAAACAGACAAAGGGACCTTTTTAAATGCGTAAGAAGCCTTTGCAGGTGTTTTTTGCTAATTATTCTAATTTACTGAGATAATGACTTTGTGTTTTCATTGGCTGTAAGCCATCATTATCAACATTAACAGAAATAAACACTTAAAATAGATCACTCTGTAATGACTCTATATAATATATGAGTTTCACTTTTTGGATTGAAGAACTGAAATAAATTAACTTTTTGATGATATTCTAATTTTGTGAGAAGCACCTGTATGTTTGATGCATCTCATTAGCTAAGCTCAACCTCTTCCTTGCTTCACCTCAATTTGAGCCATAAATTGTGATATTTCATTTTGGTGCATTTTATGACTCCTCTTTGTCACACTTTTCTCATAACTATTTTTTTTATAACTGAGGGAAATTAACAAAATCTTATTTGTTGTACTCAAGTTTTCACAGAAACATCTGATAAAGTGTTGACTTATTTTTCTGAGTTAAACTCTTCCTTTTGGCCCTCTATATATTTGAGTTTGACAGCCCTGATGTAGATGGATGATGATGTGGCAAGAAGGGGCAGAGGGGCAGAGCCTCCTGGCTCTCAGCTTCGCTCTCCACTGCTCACAGGAGACAGCAGTTACTTCACAAATGTAACTGATAGAAAAGATGTCACGTAAGAGGGGGTCAGGGGAGCGATGTGCTGCAGGAGGGGGAAGATTAGCCAGGGGAGTGGTGTGCTGCAGGGAGAGGAGGATTATGCAGGGGAGTGATGTAATGCAGGAGGAGAGGATTAGGCAGGGAGCGCTGTGCTTAAGCGGGGGAGCGATGTGCTGCAGGAAGAGCAATATTAGGCAGGGTAGTGATGTAATGCAGGAGGAGAGGATTAGGCAGGGAGGGATGTGTTGCCGGGGGGAGGGGAGTAATATGCTGCAGAAGAAGGAAGATTAGGCAGGGGAGTGATATAATGCAGGAGGAGGAGAATTAGGCGGGGATGGAGAGATGTGCTGCAGGAAAGTGAGGAGATTAGGAAGGGGTGCGATGTGCTTCAGAAAGGGGAGGGGATTAGGCAGGGGTGCAATGTGCTGCAGAAAGGTGAGGTGATTAGGCAGGGGTGCGATGTGCTGCAGGAAGGGGAGGGGATTACGCAGGGGTGCAATGTGCTGCAGGAGCGGGAGGCTTAGGCAGGGGAGCGATGTGCTGCAGGAAGAGGTGGCTTATGCAGGGGAGTGATGTAATGCAAGAGGAGGGGATTAGGCAGGGAGTGCTGTGCTTAAGCGGGGGAACGATGTGCTGCAGGAAGAGCAATATTAGGCAGCGGAGTGATGTAATGCAGGAGGAGAGGACTAGGCAGGGAGAGATGTGTTGCCGGAGGGAGGGGAGTAATATGCTGCAGAAGAAGGAGGATTAGGCAGGGGAGTGATATAATGCAGGAGGGGGAGAATTAGGCGGGGATGGAGAGATGTGCTGCAGGAAGGTGAGGGGATTAGGCAGGGGTGCGATGTGCTGCAGAAAGGGGAGGGGATTAGGCAGGGGTGCAATGTGCTGCAGAATGGTGAGGGGATTAGGCAGGGGTGCGATGTGCTGCAGGAAGGGGAGGGGATTAGGCAGGGGTGCAATGTGCTGCAGGAGGGGGAGGCTTAGGCAGGGGAGCGATGTGCTGCAAGAAAAGGAGGATTAGGCAGGGGACTGATGAAATGCAGGAGAGAGGGGATTAGGCAGGAAGCGATGTGCTACAGGAGAGGGAGAATTAGGCAGGGTAGCAATGTGATGCAGGAGGAGGATTAAGCAGTTAGAGATGTGCTACAGAAATAACCAGTATATAGAGGTTGTTCCCTTTCAATAAATGAATGTCCCTAGCTGCAGGTCATTTAATTAAAAAAAAGAGGTTCCACCATCTCAGAGCTGCAGCAGCTCAGTGCGCTCAGCTGGGCAGTCCGTCTGATTACATTTGTTGGCTGCGGCAGTATTGAGGTGATGTCAGTGCCATACACAATCCCAGGAATGGGTCAGGACAGCACAGTTTGATTCTTTATACCTGCAGCCAGGGTCATTCATTTATTGAAATATCCCCTTAAAGCTGACGTACTACACCTCAAGAAATGTACTCCAGTCAAAAGATGGAGTCAATTTCAGTCCTATTTTACACCACTTTTCCAGCCTAATTTGTAATAAGTTTTCAGGTAAAGCTAAGCCACAAGCGGTCCAGATAAGCTCTGTTCACTATTTAAGAAGTTAAAAGAGTGGGTGTAAAAAGGTCAGAGTATTTAAATGTAAGTTGTGCAGGAATTTACTGAGATTCAAACAGTTGTGCAACACATTTCCGGAGAAAACTGCTTGATGAAAAATGTTCCTTGAATAATATAACATTTCAGGTTAGTGGAAATAGATTTTATTATGGGACGTTGATCCAGGGAACTAGTCTGATTGCCATATGTGTAGTCAGGAAGGAATTTTTCCCCTAATATGGGGCAATTAGCATCTGCCTCATGGGGTTTTTGCCTTCCTCTGGATCAACACATTAGCTTTTAGGTTGAACTTGATGGACTTGTGTCTTTCAACCTTAAAAATATGAAACTGTCCCTGTATTGAGGTTCAAGGGTGAAGCCCAGGGTTCATTTGGAACCATCAGAAATGGCGTGTTTTGCGCCCAGTCTGTCCAAGGAAGCCTGTTTGAGCCAACGGGCCTCAGAAATATCCTAACATTTAAGAAAGTAGCAATAGTTAGGGTGGCTGAACCATTCTAGCCTTAAGTTTGCCCATCCAGTCAGCATCTACTATGTAGATGCAATCAAGGTCCTGTAATAAGTCTTTATCGCTGTACAGGGCTGTAAGAGTGAAGGTCAGAGTTCCTTTGGAACCTGTAGGATAGACTGGCTTTTGCCAAGCCTTTCCAAAGAAGCTTTTTTGAGCCATAGGCCTCAGACAGGTCCTAACAAGAAAGTGGCATTACATAGGTTTTTCTTTAGTTAGGATTGATTCAACTACTCAAGCCTCAAGCGCACTCCTCCGGCCAGCAGCTACTCTGTAGATGCAACCCTTGGCCTATGGTAAGTATCTATCCCTGTACAGGGGTGTAATGGTAAAAACCAGGGTTCCCTTGGGATCTGCAGAATGGAGTAGCTTGCGCCAAGTCAGTCCGAGGAAGTCTGTTTGAGCCAACAGCCTTAAACAGATCCCAGTATTTAGGAAAAAAAAAGCTTTAGTTAGAGTTGAATCAACCACTATAGCCTCAAGCTCGCTCCTCCGGCCAGCAGCTACTCTGTAGATGCAGCCCTGGGCCTATGGTAAGTATCTATCCCTGTACAGGGGTGTAATGGTAAAGGCCAGGGTTCCCTTGGGATCTGCAGAATGGAGTAGCTTGCGCCAAGTCTGTCCGAGAAAGCCTTTTTGAGCTGATGGATTTAAACAAATTTCAACATTTAGGAAAAAAGCATTAATCTATTTCAGTTAGAGTTAATTCAATTACTCTAGCATAAAGATCCTAATTCACTTTGTCTAAAGGAAGTTAGTTGGCAAATTTTTATTGTGTGAGCAATGAGGTTATGAAACTCTCTACCACATGAACTTGAAATACTTAATTTTCTAAAAAAAATTCAAGGAGGGTATGTGTGTGCCTTTCTTGAATAATATAAAATTTCAGGTTATCCGTACTAGATTTTGTTATGGGACGTTGATCCAGGGAACTAGTCTGATTGCCATATGTGCAGTCGGGAAGGAATTTTTCCCCTAATATGGGGCAATTAGCATCTGCCTCATGGGGTTTTTGCCTTCCTCTGGATCAACACATTAGCTTTTAGGTTGAACTTGATAGACTTGTGTCTTTCAACCTTAAAACTATGAAACTGTCCATGTATTGAGGTTCAAGGGTGAAGCCCGGGGTTCATTTGGAACCATCAGAAATGGTGTGTTTTGCGTCCAGTCTGTCCAAGGAAGCCTGTTTGAGCCAACGGCCTCAGAAATATCCTAACATTTAAGAAAGTAGCAATAGTTAGGGTTGGCTGAACCATTCTAGCCTTAAGATTGCCCCTCCAGTCAGCATCTACTATGTAGATGCAATCAAGGTCCTGTAATAAGTCTTTATCGCTGTACAGGGCTGTAAGAGTGAAGGTCAGAGTTCCTTTGGAACCTGTAGGATAGACTGGCTTTTGCCAAGCCTTTCCAAAGAAGCTTTTTTTGAGCCATAGGCCTCAGACAGGTCCTAACAAGAAAGTGGCATTACATAGGTTTTTCTTTAGTTAGGATTGATTCAATTACTCAAGCGTCAAGTGCACTCCTCCGGCCAGCAGCTACTCTGTAGATGCAACCCTGGGCCTATGGTAAGTATCTATCCCTGTACAGGGGTGTAATGGTAAAAACCAGGGTTCCCTTGGGATCTGCAGAATGGAGTAGCTTGCGCCAAGTCTGTCCGAGGAAGTCTGTTTGAGCCAACAGCCTTAAACAGATCCCAGTATTTAGGAAAAAAAAGCTTTAGTTAGAGTGGAATCAACCACTATAGCCTCAAGCTCGCTCCTCCGGCCAGCAGCTACTCTGTAGATGCAGCCCTGGGCCTATGGTAAGTATCTATCCCTGTACAGGGGTGTAATGTTAAAGGCCAGGGTTCCCTTGGGATCTGCAGAATGGAGTAGCTTGCGCCAAGTCTGTCCGAGAAAGCCTTTTTGAGCTGATGGATTTAAACAAATTTCAACATTTAGGAAAAAAGCATTAATCTATTTCAGTTAGAGTTAATTCAATTACTCTAGCACAAAGATCCTAATTCACTTTGTCTAAAGGAAGTTAGTTGGCAAATTTTTATTGTGTGAGCAATGAGGTTATGAAACTCTCTACCACATGAACTTGAAATACTTAATTTTCTAAAAAAAATTCAAGGAGGGCATGTGTGTGCCTTTCTTGAATAATATAAAATTGCAGGTTATCCGTACTAGATTTTGTTATGGGACGTTGATCCAGGGAACTAGTCTGATTGCCATATGTGGAGTCGGGAAGGAATTTTTCCCCTAATATGGGGCAATTAGCATCTGCCTCATGGGGTTTTTGCCTTCCTCTGGATCAACACATTAGCTTTTAGGTTGAACTTGATGGACTTGTGTCTTTCAACCTTAAAACAATGAAACTGTCCCTGTATTGAGGTTCAAGGGTGAAGCCCAGGGTTCATTTGGAACCATCAGAAATTGTGTGTTTTGCGCCCAGTCTGTCCGAGGAAGCCTGTTTGAGCCAATGGCCTCAGAATTATCCTAACATTTAAGAAAGTAGCAATAGTTAGGGTTGGCTGAACCATTCTAGCCTTAAGTTTGCCCCTCCAGTCAGCATCTACTATGTAGATGCAATCAAGGCCCTGTAATAAGTCTTTATCGCTGTACAGGGCTGTAAGAGTGAAGGCCAGAGTTCCTTTGGATCCTGTAGGATAGACTGGCTTTTGCCAAATCTTTCCAAAGAAGCTTTTTTAAGCCATAGGCCTCAGACAGGTCCTAACAAGAAAGTGGCATTACATAGGTTTTTCTTTAGTTAGGATTGATTCAACTACTCAAGCCTCAAGCGCACTCCTCCGGCCAGCAGCTACTCTGTAGATGCAACCCGGGGCCTATGGTAAGTATCTATCCCTGTACAGGGGTGTAATGGTAAAAACCAGGGTTCCCTTGGGATCTGCAGAATGGAGTAGCTTGCACCAAGTCTGACCGAGGAAGTCTGTTTGAGCCAACAGCCTTAAACAGATCCCAGTATTTAGGAAAAAAAAGCTTTAGTTAGAGTTGAATCAACCACTATAGCCTCAAGCTCGCTCCTCCGGCCAGCAGCTACTCTGTAGATGCAGCCCTGGGCCTATGGTAAGTATCTATCCCTGTACAGGCGTGTAATGGTAATGGCCAGGGTTCCCTTGGGATCTGCAGAATGGAGTAGCTTGTGCTAAGTCTGTCCGAGAAAGCCTTTTTGAGCTGATGGATTTAAACAAATTTCAAAATTTAGGAAAAAAGCATTAATCTATTTCAGTTAGAGTTAATTCAATTACTCTAGCATAAAGATCCTAATTCACTTTGTCTAAAGGAAGTTAGTTGGCAAATTTTTATTGTGTGAGCAATGAGGTTATGAAACTGTCTACCACATGAACTTGAAATACTTAATTTTCAAAAAAAAATTCAAGGAGGGCATATGTGTGCCTTTCTTGAATAATATAAAATTGCAGGTTATCCGTACTAGATTTTGTTATGGGATGTTGATCCTGGGAACTAGTCTGATTGCCATATGTGGAGTCGGGAAGGAATTTTTCCCCTAATATGGGGCAATTAGCATCTGCCTCATTGGGTTTTTGCCTTCCTCTGGATCAACACATTAGCTTTTAGGTTGAACTTGATGGACTTGTGTCTTTCAACCTTAAAACTATGAAACTGTCCCTGTATTGAGGTTCAAGGGTGAAGCCCAGGGTTCGTTTGGAACCATCAGAAATGGTGTGTTTTGCGCCCAGTCTGTCCGAGGAAGCCTGTTTGAGCCAACGTCCTCAGAAATATCTTAACATTTAAGAAAGTAGCAATAGTTAGGGTTGGCTGAACCATTCTAGCCTTAAGTTTGCCCCTCCAGTCAGCATCTACTATGTAGATGCAATCAAGGCCCTGTAATAAGTCTTTATCACTGTACAGGGTTGTAAGAGTGAAGGCTAGAGTTCCTTTGGAACCTGTAGGATAGACTGGCTTTTGCCAAGTCTTTCCAAAGAAGCTTTTATGAGCCATAGGCCTCAGACAGGTCCTAACAAGAAAGTGTCATTAGATAGGTTTTTCTTTAGTTAGGATTGATTCAACTACTCAAGCCTCAAGCGCACTCCTCCGGCCAGCAGCTACTCTGTAGATGCAACCCTGGGCCTATGGTAAGTATCTATCCCTGTACAGGGGTGTAATGGTAAAAAACAGGGTTCCCTTGGGATCTGCAGAATGGAGTAGCTTGCGCCAAGTCTGTCCGAGGAAGTCTGTTTGAGCCAACAGCCTTAAACAGATCCCATTATTTAGGAAAAAAAGCTTTCGTTGGAGTTGAATCAACCACTATAGCCTCAAGCTCGCTCCTCCGGCCAGCAGCTACTCTGTAGATGCAGTCCTGGGCCTATGGTAAGTATCTATCCATGTACAGGCGTGTAATGGTAAAGGCCAGGGTTCCCTTGGGATCTGCAGAATGGAGTAGCTTGCGCCAAGTCTGTCCGAGAAAGCCTTTTTGAGCTGATGGATTTAAACAAATTTCAACATTTAGGAAAAAAACATTAATCTATTTCAGTTAGAGTTAATTCAATTACTCTAGCATAAAGATCCTAATTCACTTTGTCTAAAGGAAGTTAGTTGGCAAATTTTTATTGTGTGAGCAATGAGGTTATGAAACTGTCTACCACATGAACTTGAAATACTTAATTTTCTAAAAAAAAATTCAAGGAGGGCATGTGTGTGCCTTTCTTGAATAATATAAAATTGCAGGTTATCCGTACTAGATTTTGTTATGGGATGTTGATCCTGGGAACTAGTCTGATTGCCATATGTGGAGTCGGGAAGGAATTTTTCCCCTAATATGGGGCAATTAGCATCTACCTCATGGGGTTTTTGCCTTCCTCTGGATCAACACATTAGCTTTTAGGTTGAACTTGATGGACTTGTGTCTTTCAACCTTAAAACTATGAAACTGTCCCTGTATTGAGGTTCAAGGGTGAAGCCCAGGGTTCGTTTGGAACCATCAGAAATGGTGTGTTTTGCGCCCAGTCTGTCCGAGGAAGCCTGTTTGAGCCAACGTCCTCAGAAATATCTTAACATTTAAGAAAGTAGCAATAGTTAGGGTTGGCTGAACCATTCTAGCCTTAAGTTTGCCCCTCCAGTCAGCATCTACTATGTAGATGCAATCAAGGCCCTGTAATAAGTCTTTATCACTGTACAGGGTTGTAAGAGTGAAGGCTAGAGTTCCTTTGGAACCTGTAGGATAGACTGGCTTTTGCCAAGTCTTTCCAAAGAAGCTTTTATGAGCCATAGGCCTCAGACAGGTCCTAACAAGAAAGTGTCATTAGATAGGTTTTTCTTTAGTTAGGATTGATTCAACTACTCAAGCCTCAAGCGCACTCCTCCGGCCAGCAGCTACTCTGTAGATGCAACCCTGGGCCTATGGTAAGTATCTATCCCTGTACAGGGGTGTAATGGTAAAAAACAGGGTTCCCTTGGGATCTGCAGAATGGAGTAGCTTGCGCCAAGTCTGTCCGAGGAAGTCTGTTTGAGCCAACAGCCTTAAACAGATCCCATTATTTAGGAAAAAAAGCTTTCGTTGGAGTTGAATCAACCACTATAGCCTCAAGCTCGCTCCTCCGGCCAGCAGCTACTCTGTAGATGCAGTCCTGGGCCTATGGTAAGTATCTATCCATGTACAGGCGTGTAATGGTAAAGGCCAGGGTTCCCTTGGGATCTGCAGAATGGAGTAGCTTGCGCCAAGTCTGTCCGAGAAAGCCTTTTTGAGCTGATGGATTTAAACAAATTTCAACATTTAGGAAAAAAACATTAATCTATTTCAGTTAGAGTTAATTCAATTACTCTAGCATAAAGATCCTAATTCACTTTGTCTAAAGGAAGTTAGTTGGCAAATTTTTATTGTGTGAGCAATGAGGTTATGAAACTGTCTACCACATGAACTTGAAATACTTAATTTTCTAAAAAAAAATTCAAGGAGGGCATGTGTGTGCCTTTCTTGAATAATATAAAATTGCAGGTTATCCGTACTAGATTTTGTTATGGGATGTTGATCCTGGGAACTAGTCTGATTGCCATATGTGGAGTCGGGAAGGAATTTTTCCCCTAATATGGGGCAATTAGCATCTACCTCATGGGGTTTTTGCCTTCCTCTGGATCAACACATTAGCTTTTAGGTTGAACTTGATGGACTTGTGTCTTTCAACCTTAAAACTATGAAACTGTCCCTGTATTGAGGTTCAAGGGTGAAGCCCAGGGTTCATTTGGAACCATCAGAAATGGTGTGTTTTGCGCCCAGTCTGTCCGAGGAAGCCTGTTTGAGCCAACGGCCTCAGAAATATCTTAACATTTAATAAAGTAGCAATAGTTAGGGTTGGCTGAACCATTCTAGCCTTAAGTTTGCCCCTCCAGTCAGCATCTACTATGTAGATGCAATCAAGGCCCTGTAATAAGTCTTTATCGCTGTACAGGGCTGGAAGAGTGAAGGCCAGAGTTCCTTTGGAACCTGTAGGATGGACTGGCTTTTGCCAAGTCTTTCCAAAGAAGTTTTTTGAGCCATAGGCCTCAGAGAGGTCCTAACAAGAAAAAGGCATTAGATAGGTTTTTCTTTAGTTAGGATTGATTCAACTACTCAAGCCTCAAGCGCACTCCTCGGGCCAGCAGCTACTCTGTAGATGCAACCCTGGGCCTATGGTAAGTATCTATCCCTGTACAGGGGTGTAATGGTAAAAACCAGGGTTCCCTTGGGATCTGCAGAATGGAGTAGCTTGCGCCAAGTCTGTCCGAGGAAGTCTGTTTGAGCCAACAGCCTTAAACAGATCCCAGTATTTAGGAAAAAAAAGCTTTAGTTAGAGTTGAATCAACCACTATAGCCTCAAGCTCGCTCCTCCGGCCAGCTGCTACTCTGTAGATGCAGCCCTGGGCCTATGGTAAGTATCTATCCCTGTACAGGGGTGTAATGGTAAAGGCTAGGGTTCCCTTGGGACCTGCAGAATGGAGTAGCTTGCGCCAAGTCTGTCCGAGAAAGCCTTTTTGAGCTGATGGATTTAAACAAATTTCAACATTTTGGAAAAAAGCATTAATCTATTTCAGTTAGAGTTAATTCAATTACTCTAGCATAAAGATCCTAATTCACTTTGTCTAAAGGAAGTTAGTTGGCAAATTTTTATTGTGTGAGCAATGAGGTTATGGAACTCTCTACCACATGAAGTTGAAATACTTAATTTTCTAAAAAAAATTCAAGGAGGGCATGTGTGTGCCTTTCTTGAATAATATAAAATTGCAGGTTATCCGTACTAGATTTTGTTATGGGACGTTGATCCAGGGACCTAGTCTGATTGCCATATGTGGAGTCGGGAAGGAATTTTTCCCCTAATATGGAGCAATTAGCATCTGCCTCATGGGGTTTTTGCCTTCCTCTGGATCAACACATTAGCTTTAAGGTTGAACTTGATGGACTTGTGTCTTTCAACCTTAAAACTATGAAACTGTCCCTGTATTGAGGTTCAAGGGTGAAGCCCAGGGTTCATTTGGAACCATCAGAAATGGTGTGTTTTGCACCAAGTCTGTCCAAGGAAGCCTGTTTGAGCCAACGGCCTTAGACAGAACCCATCATTTGGTAATAAAAAAGCTGTAGTTAGAGTTATAGCCTCAAGCTCGCTCCTCTGGCCAGCAGCTACTCTGTAGATGCAACCCTGAGCATGTAGTAAGTCTCCATTCCAGTACAGGGGTGTAATGGTAAAAGTCAGGGTTCCTTTTGACCTGCTTATGCCAAGTCTGTCCGAGGAAGCCTTTTTGAGCTGATGGCTCTAAACAGATCCTAATGTTTAGGAAAAAAGCTTTTGTTTATTTCAGTTAGATTAAAAGTAAAGCCAACAAAAGAGAATTTAACTTTCCCACAAAAATCAATTATTAATATAGCATTTACCTGCCCAGATCTCAGAACTAATGCACTATTAGTATGTAGCAATCCCATATAATTTTGTGTGTAGTTTTAATACTATGTAATCACCCCCCTCCATTAATTGGTAATATGTGAGTGGTTGTCGCATCAGTATTTTGCACCTGTATTGCTGTCATCGTTATTATATGGTATGATTAGTACTGAGACCTAGGCAGGTAAACACTGTTGCCCTTTTTTTGCTGTGATAATTCTTGAATTTTGGTGGGAATTTAAATTTGTCTTTGCTTTTAATGTTAGTGTAGGGACTCGCAAGTATGAGGACCCTTGACGCGGGTTGCGAGCTTGTGTATTTTGGCCAAAATATTTACTAATACCTCATATATATCATATATAATTTTTGCACGTTATTTTTATTCAGCGTGCAGCCAGACCCATCAATGTTGGCCTTGTAAACTAGGGTGTCTGTCTTCATGGGGTGCACTTAAAAAGTGCTCGGCAGCCCACCTAATCTAATAGTTTCGGCTTCACTAATAGGCTGTAAGCCAGACATTGTGCACTACCTGTGTGTGACCAGTGCCCTATACAAGGCTTATTTGTGTGCAGTTTTAATACTGAGCAATCACCCCCTCCATGAATTGGTAGGTTGTGAGTGGTTGTCTCATCAATATTTTGCACCTGTGTTGCTGACTTCTTCATTATATGGGTTTGCTGCATCCTTGTAATTATTGTTGCTGTATTTGCGGTGTAAATTCTTGAATTTTGGTGGGAACTTTAATTCCTTGTTTTTGTGACTTTGCTTTTAATGTTAGTGTAGGGACTCGCAAGTATGAGGACCCTTGAGCAGGTTGCGAGCTTGTATATTTTGGCCAAAATATCGACCAATACCTCATATATATCATATATATTTTTTACATGCTATTTTTATTCAGGGTGCAGCCAAGCCCATCTACAGGTGCATCTCACAAAATTAGAATATCACCAGAAAAGTTAATTTATTTCATTTCTTCAGTACAAAAAGTGAAACTCATATATTATATAGAGCCATTACACACAGAGTGATCTATTTCAAGTGTTTATTTCTGTTAATGTTGATGATTATGGCTTACAGCCAATGAGAACTCAAAAGTCATTATTTCAATTAATTAGAATACCTTATAACAACAGCTTGAAAAATGTTTTTAAAATCCAAAATGTTATCCTACTGAAAAGTATGTTCAATAAATGCCCTCAATACTTGGTCGGGGATCCTTTTACATCAATTACTGCATCAATGCGGCAATGTGGCATGGAGGGATCAGCCTGTGGCACTGCTGAGGGGTTATGGAAGCCCAGGTGGCTTTGATAGAAGCCTTCAGCTCGTCTGCATTGTTGGGTCTGGTGTCTCTCATTTTACTCTTGACAATACCCCATAGATTCTTTATGGGGTTAAGGTCAGGTGAGTTTGCTGCCAATCAAGCACAGTGATACTGTTGTGTTTAAACCAGGTATTAGTACTTTTGTCAGTGTGGACAGGGGCCAAGTCCTGCTGGAGAATGAAATTTCCATCTCCAAAAAGCTTGGCGTAGCTAAGGTTTTGGTTCAGGGGGCCGAAACTTCTGAGTGGGCCTCTAACCAGGTAACCCTGATTACAACTATAGCGGCGCACCCAGATAGTGGATGTAGGAAAACCTCAGCAGATGACCGCGCTGTTGCTAAAAATAATCTCTATACAAAGACCAGCACTGATATTACCGCCATATGGTGACATATATTGATTGATGCCAGTCCTGCAGAACATATAAAAGATCACAGCTCAGTTATATATAGTACCTTACAGCTGACGTTCTTTCTGATTAAATTGTTCACTTTTCCCGTCTTTTCCATCTGGCCCAGACCGACACGACAACTTCTCCAGCCAGGGCTCAGAGTCTCAGGTATGCAGAGATCACAACAAAGACACATTTGACTCCTTACATTTCAGGCACTGACCACATCTATCCCCAACCTGCACAAACTTCTCATCCTGCTGATACCCCAATACTGAGCCTCTGCTGCAAAATGTGTCCCTATTACTGCACCTACTGTGTGCCCTCTAGATGGTAAAACAAACCTCTAAAATAAAGTAATGCCGTGTGCAAGTGTCCTAGAAAACAGTGCCCACATTGTGCCCCCTAGAAAGTAATAGTGCCCCTTCGACAGTCATGATAACCTGAGTTCCCCTATAACAATAAGTGCCCACCTAAGATTTAATAATGTCCTGAGTCTCCCCCCATGTAGAGCTCCGCTCTAACCATTATGATGTTCTCCTATTCACGATATAATTCCCCCTCACTGTATAGTACCCCCACACAGTATACTGACCCCTTAGTAGCCCCCAAGCTGATGGCTCCAACACTGTATGATGGCCTCCACACTATACAAAGACCCCACATTATCTCCCACACTGTATGATGGCCCCCACACTGTTCAAAGAACCCACATTATCTCCCACACTGTATAAATAGCCTACATATAGTATAATGCACCAGATAATCCTCAATATAGTATAATGCACTCCCCATAGTCCTTCGTATAGTATAATGCGCCCCCATAGGCAGAGTCTGTAGTAAAATGCTCCCCCATTGACAGAGTCTGTAATATAATGCTCCCCCCCATAGGCAAAATCTGTAGTATAATGCTCCCCCCCTTCTCATAGGCAGAGTCTGTAGTATAATGCCCCCCCCTCCTCATAGGCAGAATCTGTAGTATAATGCCCCCCCATCTCATAGGCAGAGTCTGTAGTATAATGTGCCCCCCCTCCTCATAGGCAGAGTCTGTAGTATAATGCCCCCCCATCTCATAGGCAGCGTCTGTAGTATAATGCCCCACCTATAGGCAGAGTCTGTAGTAAAATGCACCCCCCATAGACAGAGTCTGTAGATTAATGCTCCCCCTCTTATAGGCAGAGTCTGTAGCACAATGTCCCCCCCCATAGGCAGAGTCTGTAGTATACTGCTCTCCCCTGCTCATAAACAGAGTCTGTAGTATAATGCCCCCCATAGGCAGAGTCTGTAGTATAATGCCCCCCCGTAGACAGAGTCTTTAGTATAATGCTCCCCCCTCCCCATAGACAGTCTGTAGTATAATGCCCCCCCTCCCCATAGGCAGAGTCTTTAGTATAATGCCCCCCCCTCTCTGTGGGCAGAGTCTTTAGGATAATGCTCCCCCATAGGCAGAGTCTGTAGTATAATGCACCTCCCCCTTCCCATAGGCAGAGTCTGTAATATAATGCCACCCCCCTCCCGGCAAAAAATAAATAAACAGTACTCATCTCTCCTCCTGGTTCCCTCACTGCTCAGAGCACCCAGCCCGCACACATCTTCAGCACAGCGGGCCGGGCACCAAGTGATGATGTCAGAGATGTCAGTCACAGAAGGGACTAATGGGAGAGAGATCCGCGCTCCCTCTCATCAGTAAACTTGCGGCGGTGACGGGCAGTGGGTCCCGATGCTGGCACCAGGGGCATGCCAGATACAGTTACACTGGCGTAGGCCTGGATGGGCCCCCTAAGAGCGAGGGGCCCGGGGCCACCGCCCCCTTTGCCCCCCTGGTAGCTATGATACTGTGGCGGAGGGAAGCATGAAGTGCTCTAAAATTTCCTGGTAGACGGCTGCGCTGACTTTAGTGTTGAAAAAACACAGTGGATCTAGACCAGCAGATGACACGGCTCCCCAAACCATCACTGATTGTGGAAACTTCACACTAGACCTCAAGCAGCTTGGATTGTGGCCTCTCCACTCTTCTTCCAGACTCTGGGACCTTGATTTCAAATGAAAATTGGAACTCTGGGACCTTGTGGAGTGTGTCAATGACTGCCTTCTGGACATCTGTCAAGTCAGCAGTCTTCACCATGATTGTGGAGCCTACTGAAACAGACTAAGGGGCCTTTTTAAATGCTTAGGAAGTCTTTGCAGGTGTTTTTTGTTAATTATTTTAATTTACTGAGTTAATGACTTTTGTGTTTTCATTGGCTGTAAGCCATAATCATCAACATTAACAGAAATAAACACTAGAAATAGATTACTGTGTTTGTAATGACTCTATATAATATATGAGGTTCAGTTTTTGCATTGAAGAACTGAAATAAATTAACTTTTTGATGATATTCTAATTTTGTGAGATGCACCTATATGTTATGGCCTTGTAAATTAGAGTGTCTATCTTCATGGGGTGCACTTAAATAGTGCTGGGCAGCCCGTGTTCTGGCCTCATCTGCGAATTTAGCTATCCAGGGAATCTAGTCACTTTATGTGTATATCAGTTCTGACATTATGTTGCTTGCATTTGAATCCTGTCTATTTTTTATTGTTTGATAACTGCACTGTCTGCTAGTGATTTAATGTATTTGCTCTAGTTTCAATTTGCAATGCATTATGGGAAAGTTCCAAGAGCATTGTGAGACAGTTCTTGTTGCATTGTGGTCCTGTTCTTGTCACAGTTTGGGCAGCGACCATTATTTCCTCTTCTCTTCTGATCGAGAAGTTCCCTTATCACTCATCTTGTAAAGTGGCACAGAGCGGTAGTCGTGACTGAACGTCTGTCTGATTTCGCTCTGGCACTTTACAGACAATGGGTGTCCCAGTCCCAGTGTGCTCTAGGGTGTGGGGTGCAGCACACTCTCTTGTAGGCCGCAGGCCTCCACTGCCTTCAGGCTTCTGTCCTCAGAAGCCGCCGCACACAATTTAGGGGACACAAAGTTCTTTGTAACAGTCAAACATATACTTGACAGTTCAAGTTCATCAGGTGGGTACAGATGGGATAAGGCACAGCAATTCACATTATCCTCCTTCTTAGCATAACTCCTCTTCAGCCCTGTTGCTAGCTCATCCTGTATTTCTCGTCCACCTCTGCAATGCACCCGGGACTGGCCTTCAACTTCCATCTATGCAGGTCCCTGCCCATCTTCCTTTGTACTTCAGAGCACACAAAGTGTCCGGCAGCTCCTATGCCAGACCTTAGGCTCTGGACCTGACTGGAGCGACTGCTCTGGATCCCAGTAATGCCTCCCACTGCCTGGAACAAGTGACACATGCTGCCCCTAGCAGCCCACCGCACCTGAACTTGACCTTCACTATGCACTTCACTAACTCTCACTGAACTCACACTATTCTGACTCCATGACTAAGCTGCAAGCATAGGGCGCTGTGAGACACCGTTTCTAGGCTGTCTCTTTACCGTACTCACACATAGTGATGTCTTCAGATAGTTTAACTCGACTGCAAGAAGCACTTTGTTGAAGATTCAGAAGAAGATTTATTTTCTAGCAGAATACTCGATGATGTGCAAATGTACAGCAGGTAAAAAGACTTTTTTAGAAACGGGCTGGAAGCACATAAGCTTCTAACGTGGCTGAAGATGGTGAATGAGGAAGAAGAATGGAGAAGAAGGGAGGGGTTACTGATGTGTCACCCTGGCCTGGATGCCACAAAATGTAATAAAGCTGTGTCTGAGAGCAAGGGGGAGGTTCTCTAGTCAGGGGAACATTAGCATGCAGTACCTCCTGTCTCAGGCCAGTAGGGGGAGCAGGCTGCCCCTATAAAAGCTGGTGCTGGGGGCAGGGTTAGAAAGAACTGGATGGCCTGTCTCAGCACTGAGACGTGTCCCAGAGTGGAGCAGGGACAGAAAGTTGATTGCACCTAAGAGGAAGTGTGGCAGTAGGAGAGCCACCAGCCAGAGACGAGAGGCGAAGAGAGCCTGTCTTGGCAAATCAGAGACTGACCTTACCAGACTTTGGTGTCTAAGGCTGGAAGGATTCCACATCCCCCAGCAGAGAACCAGTCCGCAAGGGACTGTATATTCCTTGGCCTAAGAAGCCTGGAGGCCCTGCCACAACCGAAGGGACCAGTAAAGCCGTACAAGGCTGGGAGCAGAAAGGAACCCACGTCGCAGGCCATACAGGCGAGAATACACGGAAAGCTCGGAAACGTGGGCTGTTACCCTATCAGGAGGAGATAGCCAGAAGGAGCGCAGAAAGCACGGTAGGCCTACACCCTCACCCTGACCAGGGCCAATTTCCCCGTTGCTCTCAGACATCCAGGTCCCCCTCCTAGCTGGGACTGCTTATGGGTCAATTTACCTGTTCTAGTAAAGACCCTGGACTGCAACCTGTTGTCTGTGTGCTCCTTGCTTCTCCAGCACTATCAGCACTGGGACCCTCACTACCATCACTCCCACCATCCATTATACTGCCCTGGGGACGCACTCTTCCCGTGGGGAGTCACACTACCCTAGCTGCACACCTCATCAGCCCCAGCGGTCTGCATGCAGCGGCGGTTCCTAATAACCGCAATCCACGGGTGGCGTAGTCGGACATTATCAGCAGAACGTAGCAGACTACCATTGGCCTGACCACCCTGAGCCATGGAACCGGGTCGCCACTACTACTCCCATCGTCCCCCCTATTGCCCGGATCCGAGTGCCCCACAGCCCAGGGGGCGAGTCAGCTTTGGCGTAGTCGGCAGGATTTCGTGCCCGCAACCACCGGGTACTGCGTGCCTGAAAAAGACTTTTGTAACTTACCTGTGGCGAAGTTTCCCGCCGTCCGGGGTCGTTTCCCGCCATCCGGAGCCGATTCCCGCCATCAGACGCCATCTTGGACCGTTTCCTGCCGTCTTCTGCCGTCTTCCCGCCATCCGCAGCTGTTTCCCGCCATCGGACGCCATCTTCAGGACGCCGCGCGGGAAGAAGAGGGGCGTGGACGTCAAAACCGCCCGAGATCCGAAGCTCCGCCCCACGCACCGACGCTGCGCAAGGTCCTGGAAGGGAGAGAGAGCGACGCTGACGTCATCAGGACGCGACGCCAGGTCCTCGTCCATAGCAGCAGCAGCGGAGCCGCGGCCTACAGAAGAGGATCGTCGGAAGGTAGGCCACTCTTGACTAGGGGGGAGGAAGATGTCGGACACAGAGGCGCCCACTACCACCAACGCAGCTGCAGCAGCGGTGATGCCCTATTCCCTGCCCTACATCCCTGGAGCGGCCTGGCTGCCCAAATATTCAGGGGAGCCCCATGCCCTAACTGACTTCAAGGAAAGGCTATACAGTTTTTTCCAGGTTTACCCCCTGACAGAGGAACAGAAGGTCAGCATACTAACAGGGCAGTTAACTGGCGCAGCCCAAAGGGAGGTAAAATCATGGCCCACTGAGGAGAAAAGGACTGTGAAGGGTATTCTGTCCCGGCTGCGGGGTACCTTTGACACACGTACCTCCGCTGAAATTAAAATGAGGTTCTATGGATGTAAGCAGCGGGCACAGGACAGCATCAGAGACTATGCCCTAAATCTGCAGGAAGCCTTGAGGGCTATTCAACAAACTGACCCTGGCAGTGTGCAGGAAACGGATAAGCTGCTAACAGAACAATTCATAGAAGGTCTGCTGTCTAGCGCCCACAGGGCCCAACTGAGCCTCATGTTCTTTCAGAACCCCGACTTGACCTTTGCCCAATTTAAGGACAGGGCCATAAGGGTGCTGCAACCAGTGGCGCTATAAACCCCCGGCGCCCTGCTCTCACCAACCACCAGGAGGCGGCGCCCTCCTCTATGGATCCCCTGGGGGCTGATACACAGGCCCTGAACCAAGCCCCGTCGAAAGACCTGCACCACCAAGTCCAGGAGCGTCGCGGCGTTGACCAGGACCGTCCAGGCGTTGCAAGTGGACCCGTCAAGACCCATCGAGCTGGCTTCAAGTCCGGAGGATGTCCCGTGGCGTCGACAGAGGAGGATCCCGTCATTCCGAGGGAGGCCCACAGACCGCTACGCAGAGGATGGACAGCCCATTTGCCGTCGATGCAATCAGCCCGGACACATTTCCAGGTACTGTAATTTAAACGGGTCCAACCTGGGGCAGAGGGCCAACCCCCAGACATAAGATCACCAGGCCCTTACAATTGGCGTAATAAGTACGTTGGGGGGCGCCCGGTTTTACCCGTGGTGCTGGACGGTATCCCCATGAGCGCCTTGCTGGATACTGGGTCACAAGTAACCACTATCCCTTATGTACTTTTTAAGCAGTATTGGACTGATGCTGATATCACACGGTATCCAGACGGTAACTTGAGCATCATCGCCAGTAATGGCTTACCCGTGCCGCAGATGGGGTTCAAGGAGATGACCATTAAAATTGGTAAAGTTGAACTACCGACACAGGGAGTGATTATTGTGGACATTGACCGTCGTGAAAGTCACCCTAAAATAACTGTGGGTACTAACGTAATTGAAAATTGTCTTTCAGAGGTAATTGTGATCTTACAACAGGTGGCGGTGAATGCTAGTTCCAGCCAACAGAGAGTCCTCAACAAGGAAATAAAAGCCCTGATGAGACGGCAGCAGGTAGAACTGTCTGGTGGTGAGATCGGTAGCGTAAGAATGAGTGACCCATTCCCCATTTCCATGCCTCCCAAAAGTGAAATGATGATCTGGTGTCGGACTGCAATTGGGTTGAGAGGTAGAGACTACCAAGCCATGGTAGAACCCGTGTACTCAGACAGCAGGCCCACCATTTTGACAGCCCGGGGGGTGGTTGATGTCCGTCATGGGAGGGTGCCCATCCGCATCCTCAACATTGGGGAGAGGGAAGTACACTTACCCAGGTACGCTACACTCGCCAAACTGTTTGTCGTCGAACACAAAGCTATCAGGGCCGTGGAACCCTTGCCTCCATCTCCACAGGCGGAGGGTAATGGCTCCCAGAAACAAAAGGAGGACTAGTGCCAGAAACTCCATGTGGGTGCTGACTCCACTCCCCTGCACCAAAAACAAGGAGTCTACCGGGTGGTACAGGAGTACGAGAGAGTCTTTAGTAAGCACCCGCTGGACTTCGGCAGAGTAAAGGGGATAGAACACCACATCCCCACAGGGAGCCACCCACCAATAAAAGAGAGACACAGGCCTGTACCCCCTGCACACTACCAGAACGCAAAGGGCATGCTAAGAGAGATGAAAGAAGCTGGGGTCATTAGAGACAGCTGTAGCCCCTGGGCAGCCCCCTTGGTTCTGGTCAAAAAGAAAGACGGCACCATGAGAATGTGCGTCGACTATAGACAAATCAACCGTATCACCCACAAAGACGCATATCCGATGCCTACAATAGAGGAGTCTTTAGCCGCACTAAAATCAGCTAACTTCTTTTCTACTTTGGACCTTACTAGCGGGTACTGGCAGGTTCCTGTGGCAGAGGCTGACAAGGAGAAGACCGCCTTCACCACCCCGATGGGACTGAGTGAGTTCAACTGTATGCCTTTCGGGCTCTGCAACGCACCAGGGACCTTCCAGCGGCTGATGGAATGCTGTCTAGGGCACCGAAACTTCGAGACGGTCCTCCTTTACCTGGACGACTTGATCGTCTATTCGAAAACCTACGAGGACCATCTAAAGCACCTGGCCGAGGTGTTCGAAGCCCTGGCAGGCTACGGCCTGAAGGTGAAACCATCGAAGTGTCACCTGCTGAAACCAAAGGTCCAGTACCTAGGGCACGTGGTAAGTGCGGAAGGAGTAGCCCCCGACCCTAACAAGGTCACGACAATCAAGAACTGGCCAAGCCCCTCGAACATCAAGGAGGTGAGACAGTTTCTCGGGTTGGTAGGCTACTACCGAAGGTTCATCCCCGGGTCCACTAAGATGGCAGCTCCTATTCAGGACCTCCTAATCGGACAGTCTAATCCAGAAGTCAAAATCCACCCTTCAAGTGGGATAAACCGGAAGAGGAGTCCTTCCGCCGGTTGAAGATGGCCCTCACGGGGGATGAGATCCTGGCCTACCCTGATTATGGCCAGCCTTTTATTCTCCACACGGACGCCAGTAATGTGGGACTGGGAGCTGTACTGTCCCAAAACCAACAGGGCAGAGAACGGGTGATCGCATACGCCAGCCGGAAGCTGAGGCCCACCGAGAGGAACCCAGAGAATTACAGCTCCTTCAAGCTAGAATTCTTGGCGGTGGTGTGGGCCGTGACGGAACGCTTCAAGCATTACCTGGCCTCCGCAAAGTTCACCGTGTACACGGACAACAACCCGTTGACACACCTGGACAATGCAAGACTGGGTGCCCTAGAACAGCGGTGGATGGCCCGTCTCTCCAACTATGACTTCGTGATCAAGTACCGGGCCGGCAAAACCAATACCAATGCTGACGCCCTATCGAGGATGCCTCACTTACCTGAAGGTGACGAAGACCCAGAAGAGCTGGAGGAGGTAGAACTCCCCGCGTTTCACCGGTATGGAGCCGCTCAATACTCCCACCGTGTGAAGGAGGAGGATCTGACAACCGTGATGATAAATCCCCTACCTCACCACAACTGGGCCGAGACCCAAGATAGTCACCCTGCCATCCGCCTGGTGAAAGATCTGCTGACCCAGGAAGACGCCCGCATGGATCCGGATGCTCCAGAGGAAGCCAAGCAGCTGTGGAAGGAGAAGAGCAAGCTGTTCCTCTACGAAGGCAAGTTGTGCAGAAGGATTGTCAACCACCGGACGCACGAGCTGACCTGGCAAGTCGTGGTCCCAAGGCGAGATGCAGCTATGGTCCTGGGGGCTTACCATGACAGAGCGTGGCACTTCGGTTGGAAGAAACTGGAGTTCCTGCTAAGAGGAAGGTTCTTTTGGGTCGGCATGAGAGGAGCTGTAGAAAAGTGGTGCAGAGACTGTGGCCCTTGTCACCTGAGGAGGAAGGACCGCACCAGCCAGAAGACACCCTTGAGGCCCATCGTCACCACGCAGCCTCTTGAGCTGGTAGCTCTGGACCACGTCAAATTGGCTCCAAGCCGGTCTGGATACATCTATGCCCTGACAATCGTGGACCACTATTCCCGTTTTCTAGTGGTGGTCCCGGTAAAGGACTTGACAGCCCAAACAGCGGCCAGAGCCTTCCAGCAATATTTCTGCCGTCCACACGGGTATCCGGAACAGGTCCTGACAGACCAGGGTCCAGCGTTCGAGGCTGAAATCTTCCAGGAGTTCTGCAACCTCTATGGCTGTAAGAAGATTCGTACAATGCCTTACCACCCCCAAACTAACGGGATGTGTGAGAAGATGAACAATATAGTCATTGATCTCCTGAAGACGTTGCCCCTGGAGGAACGCAGCCTGTGGCCAGAAAAACTGCCAGACCTGATAGACTTATACAATGACATCCCGGTGAATGCTACCAACTGCACCCCGGCTTACCTGATGCAAGCTAGACCAGGTAAGCTGCCCGTAGACCTGGAGATGGGAGTCCTAATACCTGAGGACACCTCCCCGGATGCGGACTGGGATACGGAAAGGCAACTGCAGTACAAGAAGGTACAGGAGAGTGTGGAGAAGAGCCTGGCCCAGGTGAGAAAAAGGCAAGAAAAACTCTTCAACCAACACGCCCCTGCTGGTCCCCTAGAACCTGGTGAGCAAGTCCTGAAGCGGAAGAGAAGGCTACATAAGTTGGACGACCAGTGGGAAAGGAAACCCTACACCGTGACAACCCAAAGGTGTGCGTAATCACCAAGGACGGAGGAGAAACCACTAGTGTCGTCTCCAGAGACCACCTCAAAAGATGCCCCGAGCAACTCCGTAGTGCAGAAGAGGATCAGAGTGACCTTGAACCCGCAGAGGACAAGGAAGAAATGATCAGCACCGTTCTCGGAGAGTTCCCTCAGTCCTGGACTCGCATAAATGATGCCATAGTGGTACCCGTCCTGCATTTCCTGCAACCGGCCCAGCAACAGCCAACACCAGAGCCGGAAGGTGAAGAGGAGCAAGCGGTTCCAGAGGCAGAAGAGCCTGTACCAGCAGCCCAGGAGAGTCAACCCTCTGCTGACAGTGAGCCTGCCATGCCTGCGGTAAGCCAAAGGACCCGCAGACAGCTGCCTGCCCTACCTGTACACCCAGCTGGTAGCTGTACCCCTAACGCTAGTGGGGAAAGCCAGGTTGGTCCACCACCAGACAGTGGGTTAAGGAGGTCAACCAGGAGCACAAAGGGGCTGATACCCGCTCGCTGGAGAATATAGAGTGTACTAAAATTGTAAATAACCTTGTTGCCAAATGTTGAAATGTTTGCCAAAGTTACCTGCATGTTTATTAATAGTGTGTTTCAGTTTCTTGCAGCTACCGTAAGGACTCAAAGGTTATGGACCTTTTATAACCAGGACCTTGTATGGACTGCATTCGGAGCCTAACCCAGGAATGAACTAAGACTGTAAAGGACTTGGGGTAGGACAGACCCCCACCTGGTTAAGGCTCCCCGTTGTATTGGTGATATGGACACCCGGTCACAGGCCACACTGTGACCTTAAGAACTCAATTTGTGCGTCGTCTGTCTATTAATGTTTTATGGTTATGCATATTGTCTTTGTTTATTGTTTAGTCCCGGAGTACTAAATTTCACTAGGGGGGAATGTGTCACCCTGGCCTGGATGCCACAAAATGTAATAAAGCTGTGTCTGAGAGCAAGGGGGAGGTTCTCTAGTCAGGGGAACATTAGCATGCAGTACCTCCTGTCTCAGGCCAGTAGGGGGAGCAGGCTGCCCCTATAAAAGCTGGTGAAGGGGGCAGGGTTAGAAAGAACTGGATGGCCTGTCTCAGCACTGAGACGTGTCCCAGAGTGGAGCAGGGACAGAAAGTTGATTGCACCTAAGAGGAAGTGTGGCAGTAGGAGAGCCACCAGCCAGAGACGAGAGGCGAAGAGAGCCTGTCTTGGCAAATCAGAGACTGACCTTACCAGACTTTGGTGTCTGAGGCTGGAAGGATTCCACATCCCCCAGCAGAGAACCAGTCCGCAAGGGACTGTATATTCCTTGGCCTAAGAAGCCTGGAGGCCCTGCCACAACCGAAGGGACCAGTAAAGCCGTACAAGGCTGGGAGCAGAAAGGAACCCACGTCGCAGGCCATACAGGCGAGAATACACGGAAAGCTCGGAAACGTGGGCTGTTACCCTATCAGGAGGAGATAGTCAGAAGGAGCGCAGAAAGCACGGTAGGCCTACACCCTCACCCTGACCAGGGCCAATTTCCCCGTTGCTCTCAGACATCCAGGTCCCCCTCCTAGCCGGGACTGTTTATGGGTCAATTTACCTGTTCTAGTAAAGACCCTGGACTGCAACCTGTTGTCTGTGTGCTCCTTGCTTCTCCAGCACTATCAGCACTGGGACCCTCACTACCATCACTCCCACCATCCACTATACTGCCCTGGGGCCGCACTCTTCCCGTGGGGAGTCACACTACCCTAGCTGCACACCTCATCAGCCCCAGCAGTCTGCATGCAGCGGCGGTTCCTAATAACCGCAAATCCACGGGTGGCGTAGTCGGACATAAACATCAGCACATAACGGACTACCACTGGCCTGACCACCCTGAGCCACGGAACCGGGTTGCCACTACTACTCCCATCGTTCCCCTACTGCCCAGATCCGAGTGCCCCACGGCCCAGGGGGCGAGTCACTGACATCACAGCTACATCTGAGAGAGACAGGGAGAGACAAAGGACAAACTTATAAGAAAGGAAAACCTAACTGCATAGCAACAAAACAGCAACTTAATGATAGTGCAATATGGTCTGTAAGATTCCCAAATCATGGGACATGGCGCACACTATCAGGAAGTGCCCCTCTTTTTATTAACACTAGTGCCCATCCACTGCACTAGTTCTATCAATAACTATTTCCTATCTCATATACTAAACCTATTATCCTTATCCTATGTGTTATGCAATTCAAAAATTCTATAAACAAATTAGGAAATCCCAGAATTATAATAGAAACCCTAAAATACAAATGTTATTAAATCTCATTAAAAGTGGGACATATATCACCCTAAGTGAAAACAAATTAGTCACACCCCTAACGATAGACCCTTATTCAGACTGCCAGAAGAGGCACTTCTCAATCAGAGGCAGGCCACACCCATTGAGTACTATATACAGTGGGTACGGAAAGTATTCAGACCCCTTTACATTTTTCACTATTTGTTTCATTGCAGCCATTTGGTAAATTCTAAAAAGTTCATTTTTTTCTCATTAAAGTACACTGTGCACCCCATCTTGACTGAAAAAAACAGAAATGTAGAAATTTTTGCAAATTTATTAAAAAAGGAAAACTGAAATATCACATGGTCATAAGTATTCAGACCCTTTGCTCATATTTAAGTCACATAGTTACATAGTTACATAGTTACATAGTTTATAAGGCCAAAAAAAACAAGCGTCCATCCAGTTCAGCCTATTTCTTGTGCACTGCAGCTATTCCGCAGCCTTGATCCAGGGGAAGGCAAAAAAAACCATGCGGTATAGGCCAATTTACATCATTGAGGAAAAATTCACTTCCCGACTCCAATCTGGCAGTCAGATTAAATCCCTGGATTAATTAACTATCACTAAGCATAAGATGTAATTTTATTGTTCTCAAGAAAGGCGTCCAGGCCTCTCTTGAACTCATTAAGTGAGTTGGACATCACCACTTCCTCTCCCAGAGAGTTCCAGAGTCTCACAGCTCTGACCGTAAAGAATCCCCTTCTATGCTGGTGCAGGAACCTCCTTTCCTCCAGACGCATAGTGTGCCCCCTCGTCTTTGTCACCATCCTTGGTATAAACAGGTCATGGGAGAGATCTCTGTACTGCCCCCTGATGTATTTATACATGTTTATGAGGTCTCCCCTAAGCCTTCTCTTTTCCAACGTAAATAGGCCTAATTTGGACAACCTCTCTGGGTATTCTAGTCCCTCCATTCCCTTTATTACCTTAGTCGCCCTCCTTTGTACCCTCTCTAGCTCCAATATGTCTTTCCTGAGTACCGGAGCCCAGAACTGTGCACAATATTCTAAGTGCGGCCTTACCAGCGCTTTATACAGAGGAAGAACAATGTTCTCATCATATGCCCCTATTCCTCTTCTGATGCATGCCATGACTCTATTTGCCTTCGCAGCTGCTGCCTGACACTGGACACTCCAATTTAATTTGCTGTTAACCAAGACGCCCAGGTCCTTCTCCATGTCAGATTTCCCCAACGGTTTCCCATTTAATATGTATGGGTGACTGCTGTTTTTCTTTCCCATGTGCATGACCTTACATTTATCGGCATTGAACCCCATTTGCCATTTTTTGGCCCAACTCCCCAATTTATCTAAATCCTCCTGTAGCTGTGCCCTATCCTCATCTGTATTAACTACGTTACAAAGTTTAGTATCATCTGCAAATATTGCTATTTTACTATGCAACCCTTCCACTAGATCATTAATAAATATATTAAATAATATAGGGCCCAAGACAGACCCTTGAGGCCCCCCGCTAGTCGAGACGCAGTTATAAAAGGAATCCAATTTGTCCGCATTAATCAACTGCAGGGCATCTTGATTGGCAAATAGATTGATCACTTTGGGGTACCAAGTGTTCAGCAACTTTTCTTCTGTCTTGGCACAAGCCAAGGATACGCTGTTCCTTAGGGATTCACATTCTACAGGACCCCTGGACCCGACAAAGAATAAAGCACTTTATCATATTAAACCTGACAGGGCACACCTGTGAGGTGAAGACCATTTCCGGTGACTACCTCTAGAAGCTCATCAAGAGAACGCCAAGAGTGTGCAAAGCAGTCATCAAAGCAAAAGGGGGCTACTCTGAAGAACCTAGAATATAAGACATATTTTCAGTTGTTTCACACTTTTTTGTTAAGTATATAATTCCACATGTGTTAATTCATAGTTTTGATGCCTTCAGTGTGAATGTACAATTTTCATAGTCATGAAAATACAGAAAAATCTTTAAATGAGAAGGTGTGTCCAAACTTTTGGTCTGTACTGTATATATCCACCCATATACAGTATACATATATATACACACATACACAGTATACATATATACACACCCATATACAGTATACATATACACACACATATACAGTATACATATATACACACATATACAGTATACATATACACACACCCATATACAGTATACATATATATACACCCATATACAGTATATATATACACACATATACAGTATACATATATACACACCCATATACAGTATACATATATACACACCCATATACAGTATACATATACACACACATATACAGTATACATATATACACACCCATATACAGTATACATATATATACACCCATATACAGTATACATATACACACATATACAGTATACATATATACACACCCATATACAGTATACATATATACACACATATACCAGTATACATATATATACACCCATATACAGTATATATATACACACCCATATACAGTATACATATATACACACATATACAGTATACATATATACACACATATACCAGTATACATATATATACACCCATATACAGTATACATATATATACACACATATACAGTATACATATATACACACCCATATACAGTATACATATACACACACATATACAGTATACATATATACACACATATACAGTATACATATATACACACATATACCAGTATACATATATATACACCCATATACAGTATATATATACACACATATACAGTATACATATATATACACACACATACAGCATACATATATATACACACTTATACAGTATACATATATATACACACACACATATACAGTATACATATATATACACACTTATACAGTATACATATATACACACATATACAGTATACATATATACACACTTATACAGTATACATATATACACACATATACCAGTATACATATATATACACCCATATACAGTATATATATATACACACATATACAGTATACATATATACACACACATACAGCATACATATATATACACACATATACAGTATACATATATATACACACACATATACAGTATACATATATACACACATATACAGTATACATATATACACACACATACAGCATACATATATATACACACATATACAGTATACATATATACACACTTATACAGTATACATATATACACACATATACAGTATACATATATACACATATACAGTATACATATATACACCCATATACAGTATACATATATATACACACATACAGTATACATATATACACACATATACAGTATACATATATACAGCCATATACAGTATACATATATATATACATACAGTATGCATATACACATATACAGTATACATATATATATATATACATACATATAGAGTATCTATAATATAACGCTACAAGCGTCCCTCTGTCTGAAGCCTTTATAGTCTGCGCTAGTGCGACACGCCTGCACAGTCTGGCTCCAGACTGAAGAACGCATGGAGCCGTTACAGGTAAGAGGAGTGTATGGTGCTGGAGATCACGGTATGCGTATACACTGAACACATACCGCGATCTCTGGCGCCATACTTACATACTTACCTGACCGGGATGAGCGCTACCGCGGCGCCTCTGTTCGGTCCAGAGTCCGGGGAAAGAGGGAAGCGTTGAAATTGGCGCATGCGCATAGCGCTATCTGGTGCCATTTTACTGAAGATACATTTGCAATGTGTCTTCAGCAAAATGGAGCCGGACAGCGTGGTATGAGCACACGCGTACTTCGGCGCCGCACTCCTCCCCCGGCCTCCAGCAGAACGGGAAACAGCGCTGGAGCACAGGGAAGAAAGGTGAGTATAAGTGTTTCTTTTCTTGTATGTGTGTGCAGCATGATAGGGATGAGGGGTGCCATACATACCAGGATTGGGGGGTGAGGGGTGCCATACATACCAGGATTGGGGGGTGAGAGGACCATACATACCAGGATTGGCGGGTGAGGGGACTATCCATACCAGGATTGGGGGGTGAGGGGTGCCATGCATACCAGAATTGGGGGTGAGGGGACCATGCATAACAGGATTGGGGATGAGGGGTGCCATGCATACCAGGATTGGGGGTGAGGGGTGCCATGCATATCAGGATAGGGATGAGGGGTGCCATGCATACCAGGAATGGGGATGAGGGGTACCATGCATACCAGGATTGGGGATGTGAGGGGGTACCATAGATACCAGGATAGGGATGAGGGGGTACCATGCATAACAGGATTGGGGATGAGGGGTGCCATGCATACCAGGATTGGGGGTGAGGGGTACAATGTATACCAGAATTGGGGGGTGAGGGGACCATGCATACCAGGATTGGGGGTGAGGGGTGCCATGTATACCAGAATTGGGGGAGGGGAACATGCATACCAGGATTGGGGATGAGTGGTGCCATGCATACCAGGATTGGGGGATGAGGGGACCATGCATTCCAGGATTGGGGGTGAGGGGTGCCATGCATAACAGGATTGGGAAATGAGGGGTGCCAAGTATACCAGAATTGGGGGTGAGGGGTGCCATGCATACAAGGATTGGGGGGTGAGGGGTGCCATGTATACCAGGATTGGGAGGTGAGGTGACCATGCATACCAGGATTGGGGAATGAGGTGTGCCATGTATACCAGGATTGGGGAATGAGGGGTGCCATGCATACCAGGATTCGGGGGTGAGGGGACCATGCATACCAGGATTGGGGGGTGAGGGGTGCCATGCATACCAGGATTGGGGGGTGAGGGGACCATACATACCATGATTGGGGGGTGAGGGGAGCCATGCATACCAGGATTGGGGAATGAGGGATGCCATGTATACCAGGATTGGGGGGTGAGGTGACCATGCATACCAGGATTGGGGAATGAGGTGTGCCATGCATACCAGGATTGGGGAATGAGGGGTGCCATGCATACCAGGATTCGGGGGTGAGGGGACCATGCATACCAGGATTAGGGGGTGAGGGGACCATGCATACCAGGATTAGGGGGTGAGGGGTGCCATGCATACCAGGATTAGGGGGTGAGGGGTGCCATGCATACCACAATAGGATGGGGGCAGCACAAATACCAGGATGGGAGACCATATACCAATAAAAATGCTCGCCACCTGGGCGTAGAACGGGTTCAATAGCTAGTACATATATACACGCATATATACAGTAATACAGCATATACATACACATATATACTGTATATACACACACACACACACACATATATACAGTAATACAGCATATACATACACATATATACTGTATATACACACACACATATATACAGTAATACAGCATATACATACACATATATACTGTATATACACACACACACACACATATATATATATATCTGGCGACAGGGCCCCGCTGCGTCCTCTGTGTCTCTGTACAGATATAAGTGTAACACGTACTGGATCCAGCACAGGTGACAGTCTGCCATAGAGCTGACGTGCAGTACATACACTGTGTTATGGGGGCGCTCACCTGTGCGGACTCCGCGCTCCGGCCGCTACTTCTCTGCTCATATAAGGTCTCTCTTTCTGCCATTAAATAATTCGGTTGTCATGGCAGTGGAGGCGGGGCGTTGGTAGGGGGCGTGTCTGGTATAGGGCAGATTGGGGCAGGGCTGTCATGCAGTGCTTGTCTCATCGCTGTAATTTCCTGCTGATGCCACCTGGTGGACAGCATTGGTCAGTACGCGCTGAGAATGCTCACATGGTGGGGGAGGGGCAGCTTATATATGTATATACACAGTCACAATGCAGTTAGGGTTATGTTCACACAGTGTTTTTTTAAACGTTTTTTTCCACATTATAAAACTCAGTGTTGTCAGGAAAAGCATTGCCTGTATTTTTGATGTATGCCTCATACAAAATACATTTTTGAAGATTTTTTTTAATCTTCCATCCTATACTCGGGCACTGGCTGTATATTGTTGAGGCCCCGGGACTTGCTTAGATCCGCTGGGTGGCATTGCCAGCTGCATTGCAGTAAATGGGTGACCTGAAATCCCACATTTATCCTGTGATCAGTTAGGGACTGTTTTTTCTTAAAGAAGGGGCTTGAGTTATTAATCCCAGACAATCCATTAATGGAGTTTCCAGTAGTATAATAATGATGATTTATCCTGGGGATGGGTTATCAATATCAGATCGGTGGGCTCCGACACGCGGCACCGGCTCTACCCATCAGCTGATTGCAGCGCTCAGGTGTAAATAGTGTGAAGATTGAACATCACCGCTCCATTCACTGTACTGCGGGTCCTGCAGATCAGCTAATATTCATGTAATAGGAGCTGATCTGCAGCACCAGGTAGCAGCCACTACACAGTGACCAGAGCTGTGATGTTCAGCTCCTCAACAATGTTTACATCTGACCTCGACCGAAGCTGCAAACAGCTGATTAGTGGAGGTGACACGTGCCGGACCCCCACAAATCTGATATTAATGAGATAACCAGGGGATAGGCCATCAATATGTTTGTCCTGGAAATTCCCTTTAAGGCCCACCTGCACATACTATGTATATATATATATATATATATATATATATATGGCAAAGAGTGGGAAGGGGTTAATCAAAGGCTCATAAAACGGACAAACAACACAAATATTGGTTCTATCTTTTACACATTTGGGGTAGCCCTTAAGAGGGCCGTTGGGTCAAAGAGAGAGAGAGAGAGAAGAGAGAGAGAAGAGAGAGGGGAGGGAGAGATACCGGGAGATACCAAGAGAGAGAAAAAAAGAGAGACCCAACCAGTGCAAGGCTAAGCCGGGCAGGCGGCAGCGGCTATTTATACCCACTGCTGATCTCTGATTGGTGGAAAATCTGGGTGTGGCTGCTCTCTGATTGGTGGAAAATCTGGGTGTGGCTGCTCTGTGATTCGTCAGCATTATGACCTCACAGTGGCGATGACTCATACCTCCTGGGTGGTTCTTCTGGGCGGTTCTGTTTTCTGACTGGTGGAAATTCTAATCAGCATTATGACCTCACAGTGGCCGTGACTCATGTTTCATGGACTGTTCTATCTGGGTGACCTGAAACATGCTGATCTCTGATTGGTTGAAATTCAAGTCATCTTCATGACATCACAATCGAGAAGAATGAATATCCAATTTACTTAATATAAATGACCAGCAATGCTGTTCTCTTAATGGTGGAAATTCAAGTCATCTTCATGACATCACAATCAGCATGTTATTACTGCCGATATGTCCAATTTTTTTCCTAAATTTCCTACGTTTTGTCCTAATTTATTAGCACATATATACCACTCATTCCTACAATCAAAGGATCAGGAAACCACTCTGAAATCAATATCCTACAATTTACCCCAACAGCAAAAAAACAACTATACACAAAATACCAAAAGGTATATCAGATTATTAATATCCCCCATGCTGGTGTAATGCTCCCAATTCTGCTATAATGTCCCCAAAGCTGGTATAATGCCCCACATCCTGGTATAGTATCTCCAGTTCTGGCATAATGTCGCCCATGCTGCTATAATATCCCCTATACTGGTATAATATTATCATTGTGATATAATGTCCCCCATCCTGGTGTAACATCATCATTGTGATATAATGTCCCCATTCTGATATTGTGTCACCCATCCGGGTATGGTGTACCCCTTTCTGGTATAGTGTCCCTTATTCTGGTATAATGTCCCCCTTCCTGGTATATTGTTCCTATTCTGATATATTGTCCCCATTCTTATATAGTGTCCTTCATCTTGGTAAAATGTCCCCATACTAGTATAATGTCCCCATTCTGGTATAATGTCCCCATCCTGGTATAATGCCCCCCATTCTGGTATAATGTCCCCATCCTGGTATAATGCCCCCCATTCTGGTTTAATGACCATCATACTGGTATAATGTCCCCCTTCCTGGTATATTGTTCCCATTCCTACAATCAAAGGATCAGGAAACCCCTCTGAAATCAATATCCTACAATTTACCCCAACAGCAAAAAAACAACTATACACAAAATACCAAAAGATATATCAGATTATTAATGAGCAAATAAAAGACACAATCACATAAAAATAATTTTTAGAAAGGTGTAGAAAAAATGCTGTAAAGTAAGAACGCTTCAAAAATAGAAATGTTAATGATTTATTTAATCAATTAACAAAATACAAGTGAATGAACAAACAAAAAATCTAGATCCAATCAATATTTGGTGTGACCAACTTTTCACTTTAAGGCTGGGTGCCCACGTAGCATTTTTCAAGCGTTTATGCTGCAGAATTTCCGCAGCGTAAACGCTTGTTAAACGCTAGGTTATCGGCCCCCCATGGTCCCCAAGGGGATTCCGCATGTTCTATGCACATGCTGCGGATTTTTCCGCAGCGTTTATGCTGCGTACAAAAATCCGCAGTATGTCATTTAATTTTGCGGAAGCGCAGCGGAACTCCCGCCATTGACTTGCATTGAGACGCATAGAAACCGCGACTGTACATTTGTACAAGCGGCTTCTATGCGTCTCTATGTGCGGATGGTACCCAGTTCTGGAGGAGAGGAGACTCTCCTCCAGACCTGGGTACCATTGTACCTGTAAAAAAAAAATAAAATAAATAAAGTTTATACTCACCTTTCCAAAGGCTTCTCTCTGAATGCCGGCATCGCTTGAGGACCTGCGGCGACGTCACAGTCATGTGACCGCAGGCCCTTCACCGCTCTGTCTCGCGATATGCCGGCATCCAGGAAGCAGAGAGGAACGAGCGCTGCAGCCACGCCGGGGCCTCGGGGGTGAGTATAGCTTTATTTGTTTTCATTTTTATGGTTCACACTGTATAAATCCATGCTGTTTGCATGGATTTATACAGTGTGACCTAGTTGTCAAGCACTTTCCAAGTGATGCTATCGCCTGGAAAGCGCTTGTCAATCTGCATGCGGAAACGCATGTGAATCCGCATGTGGATCCGCATGTATTCTGCAGGAAAAACGCATGCACAATCTGCATGCGTTTTTTCTGCCAGGGAGATGCAGAAATGCTGCAGAAATTTTCTGCTTCATTTCTGCATCGTGGGCACATAGCCTAAAACAGCATCAATTCTTCTAGGTACACCTGCGCAAAGTCTGGGATTTTGTAATAATACAGTCAGGTGTCTGGTCATACACCATGGCAAGACTGAGCAAGAATACACAAGGGAGTTCTACTACATCAGCAAGGACTCTAAGGCACAAATTTCAAAGCAGATTGAGGGTTCAAGATGTGTCATTCAAGCACTTGTGAAGAAGCACAAGAAAATGTGCAACGTCGAGGTCAGTAGATGCAGTGGTCGGCCAAGGAAACTTAGTGCAGCAGATGTATGACACATTATGGTTACTTTCCTTCAAAAGTGGAAGATGTCCAGCAGTGCCATCAGCTCAGAACTGGCAGCAACCAGTGGGACTCAGCTTCACTCATCTAATGTTCAGAGAAGACTGGCCAGAAGTGGTCTTCATAGCAGAATTGTGGTGAAAAAGCCATATCTTCCACATCAAAACAAGGCCAAGTGACTCTGACGCGCCCCTGGGCCTGAGTCGCGCAGCGTTGCGCACGCGGGAGCCTACCCGGAGCCGGATCCGATAGGGGTAGTAGTCTCGTGGCAGGGACCCGGTCCGTGCCCAGGGAGTCAAACTGAGCGGCAGTATTAGCAGTAGATGTTAGAATGTTCGACTACGCCACCCGTTGAATGCGGCTATGAGGCCGCCGCTGCAGGGCAGACCGCTGAGGCCGGTGGTACGATTGTGCAGCGTAGATGGTATAACCCCCAACGGGAGGGGTATGGCCTCAGGGCAGCCGACGTGAATGATGGGGGTAGCAGGAGAGCATGCAGGTAGCAGGAACCACTCAGAGACGGTGCGGTGTAGTTCAGGGTCTTTACTGGTGACAAAGGTAGACCCTCCCGGAGTACTGGCTAGTGGTCGGGGCCTGGTCAGTCCGTGAGCAGATGGGATCTCCCCTGGCCAGGCGGAGTTGTAGGCCTCCCCAACTAATTGTACTCTTCTGGCTACCTTGCTAGAGGCGGGTAAAAGTAGCCCACGTCCCTGAGTGTACCGTGTGGTGCTCACCCATATGGCCGGTGACTCGGGGCCTTTTGGTAGCTTCCATTCCACGACGGCGGTGCTGGTCCCACGCGTGTGACCGTGCCTTCGGGTTTCTGGGCCAGAGGACCTGAAATCCCCTGCCGGTCGGTTTCTGCTGCTGGGTAAGGATTAGTCCCCACAGCCTCGGACTCCGGGTCCGGTGATAATTCTTCAATCAGGGCGAGCTCTACAGCTTCCAGCCCCTGACTCCTTTTAGCACTGCTCCCACTGAGCTCCTGATCTTTCTTTCCTATAGCTGCTCCTCTCCAGACCAGACTATGTCTCTGTCTGGGACTCCTCTTCTTCTCTCTCTCTTCTCACTCTAACCCTGCCTCAGCCCCAGTTTTATATAGGGGAAGTTCTTCCCCTCCCAGGACTGGGCAGGAGGTGTGGCATGCATAGGATTCCTGACCAGGAGACCTCCCACTTGCTCACAGACGTAATATTGCTATTACTGTGGAAACCAGACCCCTGGGGTGCCACATTCCCCCCTAGTGAAATTTTGTACTCCGGGACTAAACATATTTTTGTAAACATAACAAGTTATAAACTGAAACAGTACAATAAAGAAAAACACATTAGGATGGTCACGGAGTGTCCGCAACCGGGTGCAGTTTTTAAAGAAAACAAGGGTGTCCATTTCACCAAAGGAACAGGGAGCCGTAACCAGGTAGGGGTCTGTCCTGCCCCGAGTCTTTAACAGTCTTTAGTCCGTTCCTGGGTTACGCTCCAAACATATGTACAAAGGATTTCGGATAATCCATAAACGACACCTATAAAATAACTAGAAATACATAATTATTTACAAGCAACGATAACCAGGTAAATACAAATAAAACAGTCTAAACACTTAGATCCTCCAACGTACGGGCAACTGGCCTCTAGTGACCCTAGTGGACCTACGGAGCTGACTGACTGGTCCTGAGCTACAGAGTGTAGGAGCTGTCAAAGGTAAACTGGGCAGCTGTCTACGGGCTCTTTGGCTCACTATGGGTACGGCAGGCTCACTATAAGCAGAGGGTTGATTCTCCTGGTCTGCTTGTGTGGGGTCTTCTACCTCCTGGACCGGCTGCTCTTCCAGCTCTACCTGTTTCTCCGTAGGCACTTGGGATGCTGGTTGGAGGAAGGTGAGGACGGGTACCACGACAGCGCCATTGACTTGAGTCCAAGACCGAGGGAAGTCTCCGAGTACAGTACGGACCGTCTCTTCCCTTTCCTCTGCGGGTCGAGGGTCTTCTTGTTCGTCTTCAGGGTTCCGTAGCTGTTCGGGACACTTCTTTAGGTGATCTCGGGATACAACGGCTGTGGTTTCTCCTCCGTCCTTACTGATTGTGCAGACTTTCGGGTTCTCATGGCTTGAGGGCAGTACGGTGTACGGGTCCTTCTCCCACTGGTCGTCCAACTTGTGGAGCCGTCTCTTCCTCTTCAAGACCTGCTCTCCAGGTACCAGGGGAACAGCGGGAGCATACTGGTTGTAAGTCTTCTCCTGTCTTTCTCTAGCTTGACAGAGACTTTGCTCCACGCTCTCCTGTACTTTCCGGTACTGCTGCTGCCTCTCTGTGTCCCAATCCGCTTCTGGTGAAGTGTCCTCGGGTGTCAGGACTCCCATTTCCAGATCAACAGGAAGCTTACCAGGTCTTGCTCTCATTAGGTAAGCCGGGGTACAGTTGGTAGAACCTACCGGGATGTGGTTGTATAGGTCCACCAGATCAGGCAGCTTCTCAGGCCACAGACTGCGTTCTTCCAGGGGCAATGTTTTCAGAAGATCTATCACCACCTGGTTCATTTTCCTGCAGAGTCCATTGGTTTGCGGATGATAGGGTGTTGTTCTTATCTTCCGGCAGCCATACAGAGTGCAGAACTCCTGGAAGACCTCCGCTTCAAAGGCAGGTCCCTGGTCCGTCAGCACCTGCTCTGGGTATCCGTGTGGACGGCAGAAGTGCTGCTGGAAGGCTCTAGCTGCTGTTTGAGCCGTTAAGTCCTTGACGGGGACGACAACCAAGAACCGGGAGTAGTGATCCACGATGGTTAACGCATAGACGTAGCCACTTCTGCTGGGGGTCAGTTTTACATGATCCAAGGCTACCAGTTCCAACGGCTGCTTGGTGACGATGGACTGCAGGGGAGTCTTCTGGCTGGCATGGTCCTTCCTTCTTAAGTTGCATGGGCCACAGTCTCTGCACCACCTCTCGATGGTTCCTCTCATGCCTACCCAGTGGAACCGCCCGCGCAGCAGGAACTCCAGCTTCTTCCATCCGAAGTGCCCAGCTCCGTTGTGGTATGCCTCCAGTACCATAGCCACGTCTCTTCTTGGCACCACTACTTGCCAGACCAGTTCATGTTATGTTCTGCTACCAGAGCTAAGGAAAGAGAGGAGATCTGTCCCTACGATAGAACTCAGCTGAATCCCTACGATATAACAGGGAACCTGATCCTGCGATCAGACCTGCTAAAGTCCTAAGCTAGTCTGAACGGAGACCTATAGATGTGGGGAAGGAATCCCTACAAGTACTAAGGACTGGGAGGAAAATGGGACACCTCCTAACAGAAATAGTAGCAGACAGACGAACAAACAAAATATATAGAACATAGAGGTCCGTAAACCAAGCAAACTAACAGAGTTAGATACAGAGCACAGGCTAGCTAGAAAGTAGTTATACAATGAAGTCCAGCAAAGCCAGAAGGGCGGAGCAGGATTAAATAGGCCAACAAGGTCATGTGACCAGCAAAGGAAAAAACCTAAGAGCAAGGTTCTAACAGTACCCCCCCTTCTAAGAGTACCCTCCCCTAGGACCAGGCTTATCAGGAAATCTCCTGTGAAACGCTCTGATAAGTCTGGACGCGGAAACATCATCTGACCTCACCCAAGAGTTATCCTCGGGTCCGAAACCTTTCCAGGCCACAAGATACTGCAAACTACCTCTATACCGTCTAGAGTTAAGGATGCGAGAAATTTCATATTCCCCGTCCTCCACCACCGGAGGAACAGAGGCAGAGGCGTCACCATCCGACACAACAGCTTTTTTTAACAGAGAGACATGAAATACCGGATTAATTCTCCAGGAGGTAGGAACCTCCAACCTAACAGCAGATTGGTTGACAACCTGAAGCACCTTAAAGGGCCCTACAAACTTGGGACCCAATTTCTTAGAAGGAATCCTCAACCGCAGATTCCTAGAGGACAACCAAACCATGTCACCAACAGCGAACAAAACCTCCTGTCGTTTCCTATCAAAGTAGTCTTTAGATTTTCTGTTGGCCTCCTGAAGATTACCACGCACATCCGTCCAAACTCTCTCCAAATCACCGGAAAAATTCTCCTCCTCAGGCACGGCAGATCCCAACTTGGAGAACGACCCAAACGACGGATGTCTCCCAGAACAACAAAAAAAAGGCGAACATAGAGGTCCGTAAACCAAGCAAACTAACAGAGTTAGATACAGAGCACAGGCTAGCTAGAAAGTAGTTATACAATGAAGTCCAGCAAAGCCAGAAGGGCGGAGCAGGATTAAATAGGCCAACAAAGTCATGTGACCAGCAAAGGAAAAAACCTAAGAGCAAGGTTCTAACAGTTCATGCGTTCGGGAGTTAACCATTCTGCGGCACAGCTTCCCCCTGTAAAGGAACAGTCGACTCTTCTCAGCCCACAGTTGCTTGGTCTCCTCCGGAGCGTCTGGGTCAAGGCGGGCATCTGGCTGAGTCAGCATCTCCTTCACTAGTCGGACGGCGGGATCACTATCTTGCGTTTCCGCCCAGTTGTAATGAGGTAAGGGGTTGAACGTAGCGGATTGCTTACCCCTTACACGGTGGGAATACTGGATAGTCCCATGACGGTGAAACGCGGGGAGTTCAACTTCTTCCAGTTCCTCTGGATCTTCCCCTATGTCCGGTAGGTTTGGCATTCTGGACAAGGCATCCGCGTTGGTATTGGAGCGTCCTGCCCGGTATTTGATTGTGAACTCATAGTTGGACAAGCGGGCCATCCATCTCTGCTCCAGGGCACCAAGTCTTGCCGTATCCAGGTGTGTCAACGGGTTGTTATCCGTGTACACGGTGAACCGGGAAGAGGCGAGGTAGTGCCTAAAGCGTTCGGTGACTGCCCACACCACTGCCAGGAACTCTAGCTTGAATGAGCTGTAATTCTCAGGGTTTCTTTCGGTGGGTCGCAGTTTTCGGCTGGCGTAAGCAATTACCCGTTCTTTCCCCTGCTGGATCTGGGACAGTACGGCTCCTAGCCCGATGTTACTTGCGTCGGTGTAGAGGATAAAGGGCTGGCTGTAATCAGGGTACGCCAGGATTTCATCCCCCGTGAGGGCCATCTTCAGCTGGCGGAAGGACTCTTCTTCCAGCTTCTCCCATCTGAAGGGCGGCTTCTGGTTCTTGGCCTTCCTGGACTGGCCTATCAGGAGGTCCTGCATAGGAGCTGCCTTTTTGGTGAAACCGGGAATGAATCTTCGGTAGTAGCCTACCAACCCGAGGAACTGCCGCACTTCCTTTACGCTGGAGGGGCTTGGCCATTCCTTAATTGCGGTGATCTTATCAGGGTCGGGAGCCACTCCGTCAGCACTCACCACGTGTCCCAGGTACTGCACCTTTGGTTTCAGGAGGTGACACTTGGAGGGTTTCACCTTTAGGCCGTAGTTTGCCAGGGCTTCTAACACTTCCGCCAGGTGTTTCAGGTGGTCCTCGTAGGTCTTGGAATAGACGATGACATCGTCCAGGTATAACAGGACCGTCTCGAAGTTTCGGTGTCCCAGACAGCATTCCATCAACCGTTGGAAGGTTCCTGGTGCGTTGCAGAGTCCGAACGGCATGCAGGTAAACTCGCTAAGTCCCATCGGGGTGGTGAATGCGGTCTTCTCCCGGTCCGCCTCTGCTACAGGAACCTGCCAGTACCCGCTAGTGAGATCCAAAGTAGAGAAGAAATTAGCAGATTTTAAAGCAGCCAAAGACTCCTCTATCCTTGGTAAGGGGTACGCATCTTTGTGTGTGATACGGTTGATTTTCCGGTAATCTACACACATTCTCATGGTGTTGTCCTTCTTTTTAGCCAAGACTAGTGGAGCTGCCCAGGGGCTACAGCTATCCCTGATTACTCCAGCCTCCTTCATGTCTCTAAGCATCCCCTTGGCGTGTTGGTAGTGTGCAGGGGGTACGGGTCGGTATCTCTCCTTTATGGGAGTATGGTCTCCCGTGGGGATGTGGTGTTCTACCCCCTTTACTCGCCCGAAGTCTAACGGGTGTTTACTAAACACTCTCTCGTACTCTTGAACCACCCGATAGACTCCCTGTTTCTGGTGTGAGGGAGTGGAGTCAGTACCCAAATGTAGTTGCTGACACCAGTCCTCCATTGGTTTCTTAGAGCCGTTACCTTCCTCTGGGTGAGATGGAGGCAAGGGTTCCACGGACTGTACAGAATTTTGGTCGATGGTATACAATTTGGCTAGCGTGGCATACCGGGGCAGGTATACTTCCCTCTTCCCGATATTTATTATGCGAACGGGCACCCTCCCATGGCGTACATCAACCACCCCCCGTGCTGTCAAAATGGTGGGCCTACTGTCTGAGTAGACTGGTTCTACCATTGCCTGGTAATCTCTACCTCTCAGACCAATAGCTGCCCGGCACCAAATCATCATTTCACTTTTTGGGGGCATGGCAATAGGGAAAGGGTCACACATTCGCACGCTGCCAATCTCACCACCGGAGAGTTCCACCTGTTGCCGTCGCATCAGTGCCCGGATCTCTTTTTGGAGCACTCGCTGCTGGCCGGAGCTGGCGTTCTTGGCAACCTGCTGTAAAATGAAAATCACCTCTGCAAGACAATTTTCAATCACATTAGTTCCCAGAGTTATCTTTGGGTGGCTCTCGCGCTTGTCAATGTCTACAATGATCAGTCCCTGTGCTGCCAGTTCGACTCTGCCGATTTTAATGGTCATCTCTTTAAATCCGATCTGTGGCACGGGCTGACCATTGCTGGCAATGATACTCAAGTCGTCGTCAGGGTAGCGGGTTATATCCGAGTCATTCCAGTACTGCTTGAAGAGCACGTACGGGATGGTGGTGACCTGTGACCCGGTGTCAAGTAGGGCACTCATAGGAATGCCATCCAGTACCACAGGCAAGACTGGACGTCCTCCCACATATTTGTCACGCCAGTTCGATGGGCCTGGTGATCTTATTCCTGGGGGTTGGCCCTCTACCCCAGGTTGTGCCAGTTTAAAGGACAGTACCTTGCCATATGTCCGGGTTGATTGCAGCGGCGGCAGATGGGTTGTCCGTCCTCGTTGTATCGGTCGCTGGGTCTTCCTCTGGCCGGTGGGGTCCTCCTTGGTCGACGCCACGGGATGTCCTCCGGTCCGGATGCCAGCTGGATCTTCCCTGGAGCAGAAACCTGTAAAGACTGCACAGTTCGGGTTAGCGCAGCAACGCTTTTAGCTAGCTCTTGGACCTGATGGTGCAGGTCTGGAGCCGGGTCATTGTTCAAAGCCTGCGCATCAGCTCCCACAGGCCCTGCCGACAAGGGCGCCGCCTCCTGGTGGTAGGCGGTAGTAGGGCGCCTGTGGGTCACAACGCCACCCAGTGCCGGTTCTCGGAGCACCCGGATGGCTCTGTCCTTGAACTGTGCAAAGTCCAGATGAGGATCCTGTAAGGCCATTGCCCGCAACTGGGTTCGGTGGGCATTGCAATATAGTCCCTCTATAAATTGTTCGGTCAACAGCCTGTCCTCGTTTCCCACGCCGTCAGGGTCGGTCTGCTTAATGGCTCTCAGGGCCTCTTGTAGGTTTAGTGCATAGTCCCTTATATTCTCATGTGCTCGCTGTTTGCACCCGTAGAATCTAAGCTTAATCTCGGCTGAGGTGCGGGTATCAAAGGTGTCCCTCAGCCGGGTTAATATCCCTGCGACAGTCCTCCTCCCAGGTGGCCAGGACTTTACCTCCCTTTGGGCTGCCCCGGTTAGTTGGGCCACCAGGATGCTCACTTTTTGCTCTTCTGTGAGGGGGTACACCTGGAATAGGCTATCCAGCTTTTCTCTAAAGTCATTCAGGGTATGTGACTCCCCTGAGTACTGGGGTAGCCAGGCTGCCCCCGGGATATAGGGCATGGTGAAAGGCATGACCGCCGCAGCGGTGGCGCTGGCGGTGGCTGTGGCAGTGAAGCTCTCCTCCGTATCCGACATCCTCCTCCCCCCTAGTGGACCGTGGCCTACCTTGCGATGATCCTCTTCCGTAGGCCGCGGCTCCGCAGTGGATCGTCAGGGTTGAGGACCTTCCGTCGCGCTCCTGTGACGTCGGCGTCTGCTGGGCTCCTTCCAGGACCTTACGCAACGTCCGGACGTGAGGCGGGGCTTCAGTTCTCGCGCGCTTTCAGAGTCCACGCCCCTCTTCTTCCCGCGCGGCGTCTTCAAGATGGCGTCCAACGGCGAGAAAACTCCACGGATGGCGGGAAGAAGGCAGAAGATGGCGCCGGATGGCGGGAATCTTCACCACAGGTTAGTATGAAAGTCTCTTTTTCAGGCACGCAGTACCCGGTGGTTGCGGGCACGAAATCCTGCCGACTACGCCAAAGTTGACGCGCCCCTGGGCCTGAGTCGCGCAGCGTTGCGCACGCGGGAGCCTACCCGGAGCCGGATCCGATATGGGTAGTAGTCTCGTGGCGGGGACCCGGTCCGTGCCCAGGGAGTCAAACTGAGCGGCAGTATTAGCAGTAGATGTTAGAATGTTCGACTACGCCACCCGTTGAATGCGGCTATGAGGCCGCCGCTGCAGGGCAGACCGCTGAGGCCGGTGGTACGATTGTGCAGCGTAGATGGTATAACCCCCAACGGGAGGGGTATGGCCTCAGGGCAGCCGACGTGAATGATGGGGGTAGCAGGAGAGCATGCAGGTAGCAGGAACCACTCAGAGACGGTGCGGTGTAGTTCAGGGTCTTTACTGGTGACAAAGGTAGACCCTCCCGGAGTACTGGCTAGTGGTCGGGGCCTGGTCAGTCCGTGAGCAGATGGGATCTCCCCTGGCCAGGCGGAGTTGTAGGCCTCCCCAACTAATTGTACTCTTCTGGCTACCTTGCTAGAGGCGGGTAAAAGTAGCCCACGTCCCTGAGTGTACCGTGTGGTGCTCACCCATATGGCCGGTGACTCGGGGCCTTTTGGTAGCTTCCGTTCCACGACGGCGGTGCTGGTCCCACGCGTGTGACCGTGCCTTCGGGTTTCTGGGCCAGAGGACCTGAAATCCCCTGCCGGTCGGTTTCTGCTGCTGGGTAAGGATTAGTCATAGAATCATAGAATCATAGAATCATAGAATGGTAGAGTTGGAAGGGACCTCCTGGGTCATCTGGTCCAACCCCCTGCTCAAAGCAGGATTCACTAGATCATCTCAGACAGATGTCTGTCCAGCCTCTGTTTGAAGACGTCCATTGAAGGGGAACTCACCACCTCTCGTGGCAGCCTGTTCCACTCATTAATCACCCTAACTGTCAAAAAGTTTTTTCTAATATCTAATCTGTGTTTCCTCCCATTTAGTTTCATCCCATTGCTTCTAGTCTTTCCTTGTGCAAATGAGAATAAAGATGATCCTTCTACAATGTGACAGCCCTTGACATATTTGTAGACAGCTATTAAGTCTCCTCTCAGTCTTCTTTTTTGCAAGCTAAACATTCCCAAATCCTGCAACCGTTCCTCATAGGACATGGTTTGCAGACCAGTCACCATTCTGGTCGCTCTTCTCTGAACTTGCTCCAGTTTGTCTATGTCTTTTTTAAAATGTGGTGCCCAAAACTGTACACAGTATTCCAGATGAGGTCTGACCAAAGAGGAGTAAAGACCGATAATGACTTCACGTGATCTAGACTGTATGCTTCTGTTAATACATCCCAGAATTGTATTTGCCTTTTTTGCTGCTGCATCACACTGTTGACTCATGTTCAGTCTATGATCTATTAGTATACCTAAGTCTTTTTCACATGTACTGTTGCTTAGCTCTATTCCTCCCATTCTGTATATGCTTTTTTCATTTTTATTGCCCAGATGTAGTACTTTGCATTTTTCCCTGTTAAAAACCATTCTGTTGGTTGCTGCCCACTGCTCCAGTTTATTTAGGTCTTTTTGAATCCTCTCTCTCTCTTCTCTAGTATTAGCTATCCCTCCTAGCTTTGTGTCATCAGCAAATTTAATCAGTTTACCCTCAATTCCTTCATCTAAATCATTGATAAAGATGTTGAACAATACAGGTCCCAGGACGGAGCCCTGTGGTACCCCACTTGAGACATTCATCCAGCTGGATGTGAAGCCATTTACAACCACCCTTTGAGTCCGATCACTAAGCCAGTTATGAATCCACCTTACAGTTGCCTGGTCCATTGCATACTTGGTCATTTTTTCAATAAGGATGATGTGAGATACTTTGTCAAATGCTTTGCTGAAGTCAAGATATACTATATCTACAGCATTTCCCTGATCCACCCAGTCAGTGATTCTGTCATAGAAGGAAATTAAGTTAGTCTGACATGACTTGTTAGTTACAAAGCCATGCTGACTCTGGTTAATCACTTCATTCTTATCCATGTACTTACATACATGTTGTTTAATAATTTGTTCAAAGATCTTTCCTGGTATAGAAGTCAGACTCACCGGCCTATAGTTCCCTGGGTCCACCTTCTTCCCCTTTTTGAAGATAGGAACAACATTTGCTCTTCTCCAGTCTTCTGGGACTTCTCCTGTTCTCCAAGAATTTTCAAAGATTATGTAGAGTGGTTCTAAAATTTCTTCTACAATCTCCTTCAGTACTCTGGGGTGTAATTCATCTGGACCTGGAGACTTGAACTCATTTATGTTAGCTAAATATTCCCTCACAATCTTTCTGTTTACTGATAACTTGGATTCCTCTATTCCTTTAAAAGGACAGTGAAGATCAGTTGATGTTACATTTTCTTTCTGAGAGAAAACAGATGCAAAATAGGAATTAAAAAGTTCGGCCTTCTCAACATCCTCTCTTACCATTTCTCCATTTTCATCCTGTAAAAATCCTATAGCATCTTTGACTTTTCTTTTACTTTTGACATACCCCCAAAATCCTTTTTTATTGCTTTTGACATCTCTTGCAAGCCTTAATTCATTGTCAGCTTTAGCTAACCTGATACGTGCCCTGCAGGATCTGCAGACTGCATTATAATCTTCTTTAGATATGCCTCCCTCTTTCCATTTAATAAACATTTCTTTCTTTCTTTTTAGCATGTGTTTAAGTTCTGTGTTCATCCATCCTGGTTTCCTTAAATGCTTCCCATTCTTTCTACTTTTTGGGATTGTTAACGATTGTGCTTTGAGAATCTCATTTTTAAAAATTTCCCATCCTTCCTGGACATTTTTGTCCTTAAGGACATCCAGCCATTGGATCCCTCCTATTCTCTTTCTGAGTCTCTTAAAATCTGCCTTTCTAAAATCTAACCTTGAAGTTTGAGTCTTCACATGTCTTCCTCCTCTAGTTATCCAAAATTCTATAATAGCATGATCGCTGCCTCCTAGGGTCCCAGCCACCTTTACCTCCTCAACCATTTCCTCCCTGTTTATAAGGATTAGATCCAAAGTAGCAGATCCCCTTGTTTTCTCCCCTACCTTTTGGAAGATAAAGTTGTCAGCAAGAGAGGATAAGAATTTGCTTGACCTGTTAGTTTTACTTGAGAGAGATTCCCAACAAATGTCTGGATAGTTGAAATCTCCCATGACCACTACGTCATATTTTTTGGAGAACTTGGTCATTTGATACATAAAGAGTTCATCCATATCTTCAGCTTGCCCAGGTGGCCTGTAGTAAATGCCTACAATGGTGTCCTTTCCGTTGTTCTCTCCTTGTATTCTTACCCAAACAGTTTCCACAGAACTCCCAGTCTCTGAAGCTTCAATCTCTGTGCAGATATACGCTTTTCTAACATACAATGCAACACCTCCTCCTCGTTTATCAAGTCTGTTTCTTGCAAATAAGTTGTATCCTTTTAGCCTTTTATTCCAATCATGTGTATCGTCCCACCAAGTTTCAGTGATTCCAATGACATCATATTCCTTTTCCTGCATTAGTAGTTCCAATTCTCCTTGTTTGTTGCCCATGCTTTGTGCATTTGTATAAAAACATTTTAGTTTGTGATTGGTTTCTCTTCCTCCCATATTTTTATTATTTAGATTTTTTTGTCTTTGTTCTTCTTTTCCACTTCCAGTAGCAGAGCTCTCAATAGTATTTGTCAGCTGTATGGCTTTTTCTGGCCTTTTGCTTCCCTTCCCACATTGTTCTAGTTTAAAGCTCTTCTGATGAGTGTAGCAAGGCGACTTCCAAATACATGTTTTCCAGTCTTCGTAAGGTGCACCCCATCTCTAGCAAGTAGTCCATCGTATAGGTAATTCATTCCGTGATCCAGAAATCCAAATCCTTGTTGACGGCACCATCGACGTAGCCAGTTGTTCACCTGTAGAATCTTATTCCACCTCATTGTTCCATGGCCATCCACAGCCTCGGACTCCGGGTCCGGTGATAATTCTTCAATCAGGGCGAGCTCTACAGCTTCCAGCCCCTGACTCCTTTTAGCACTGCTCCCACTGAGCTCCTGATCTTTCTTTCCTATAGCTGCTCCTCTCCAGACCAGACTATGTCTCTGTCTGGGACTCCTCTTCTTCTCTCTCTCTTCTCACTCTAACCCTGCCTCAGCCCCAGTTTTATATAGGGGAAGTTCTTCCCCTCCCAGGACTGGGCAGGAGGTGTGGCATGCATAGGATTCCTGACCAGGAGACCTCCCACTTGCTCACAGACGTAATATTGCTATTACTGTGGAAACCAGACCACTGGGGTGCCACAACTCAACTATGCATTAAAACAGAGGAACCAGGGTGTAGAAAATTGGCAGGATGTGCTCTGGACGGTTGAGTCAAAATATGAAAAATGTTGTTATTACAGAAGAGATTTTGTTCACTGAAGGGCTGGAGAGCAGAACAATAATGAGCGTCTGTGGGCAATAGTGATGCATAAGCACGGTGGAGGCTCCTGTAAGTTTGGGGCTGCATTTCAGCAAATGGAGGTGGAAATTGGGTCAGAATTATTGGTTCCCTCAATGCTGAGATATAGAGGCAGATACTTAGCCATCATGCAATATCATCAGGGAGGTTTCTGATTGGATCCAAATGTTTTCTTCAGCAGAACAACAACCCCAAACATACAGCCAATGTCATTAAGAATTATCTTCAATGTAAAGAACAAGGAGTCCTGGAAATGATCTGGTGCCACCCAGTGGAGTAACTAGAGTCTGATAGGCCCCCACCGCCATGTTGGTCAGATGTATGGGCCCTTGTAGCGTTCTGGATCCTATAAAGAAATATGTGCTCTCTACCTATGTAGTAATGTCCCCCATCCTGGCTCCTTCTTGTAATAATCTCCCACATGCTGGGCCTTATGCTATAACATTTTCCCCCACCTGTGCCCCTGTCTGGTAATGTCCCCATTCTGGCATCATTTCCTTCATTCTGGTTTAATGTCCCCATCCTGGTATAGTGTCCCCATTCTGATATAATGTCCCCATTTTGGTATAATGTCTCTAACCTGGTATAATATTCCCCATGCTGGTGTAATGCTCCGAATTCTGCTATAATGTCCCCAAAGCTGGTATAATGCCCCACATCCTGGTATGGTATCTCCAATTCTGGCATAAGGTCCCCCATGCTGCTATAATATCCCCCATACTGGTATAATATTATCATTGTGATATAATGTCCCCCATCCTGGTGTAACATCATCATTGTGATATAATGTCCCCATTCTGATATAGTGTCACCCATCCGGGTATGGTGTACCCCTTTCTGGTATAGTGTCCCTTATTCTGGTATAATGTCCCCAATTCTGTTATAATTTCCCCATTCTGATATAATGTCCCCATTCTGATATAATGTCCCCATTCCTGGTATATTGTACCCATTCTGATATATTGTCCCCATCCTGGTTTAATGTCCCTCGCCCTGGTTTAATGTCCCCCATCCTGGTACAATGCACTCCATTCTGTTACAGTGTCTCACATTCTGGCATAATGACCTAATTCTGATATAATGTCCCCATTCTGGTATAATGTACCCATTCTAGCATAATGTCCCCCATCCTGGTACGGTATCTACTTAGCTGCCATCCTGGGGATGGGTTATCAATATCAGATCGGTGGACTCCGACACGCGGCACTGGCTCTACCCATCAGTTGTTTGCAACGCTCAGATGTAAATAGTTTGAAGATCTGAACATCACTGCTCCATTCACTGTACTGTGGGTCCTGCAAGTCAGCTAATATTCATGTAATAGGAGCTGATCTGCAGCACCAGGTAGCAGCCACTACACAGTGACCAGAGCTGTGATGTTCAGCTCCTCAACAATGTTTACATCTGACCTCTGCCGGAGTTTCAAACAACTGAGTAGTGGAGGTGCCACGTGCCGGACCCCCACAAATCTGATATTAACCCCTTCCTGATGTCAGGTGTAATAATATGTACCTGTGACCTGGGCCTATTGGACCAGGTGCGTATTATTATGCCTTGGCGATCGCACCCACACAGAGGCTGTGCTGGCGCGATCGCTGCCGGGTGTCAGCTGATTCTCACAGCCAACACCCGTTGCTTTGTGCCAGGAGTCGTGCCGCACCGCTCCCTCGAAATGTTGCGAACTAAGTCGATCGCAGCATTCCGGGAGCAGGGGGAGGTAAGCGCGACTCTCTTACCTTGAATCAAAAACCGCACTGTGAGCACGGGGTCCCGATCGTTGCTATGGTGACTCGATGTCGTCATGACAACATCCGGGTCACCAGAAAGTTACTTTGATCATGCGCAGTGCACAATCAAAATAACTTGTGCGTGTGCAGCGCTGACAGGCTGCATAGCATAGAGATGCCGCTGCTGCATCTCTATGCTGTACAAGCGATCGGCCTGCAAAAAATGAAAGTCCCATAGTGGGACAAAGTGTAAAAGTAAAAAAAAGTGTAAGAAAGTGAAAAAAAATATATATATATATATATATATATATATATACACATAATCAAAATATTTTTTTTAAATGAAAAAATAATCTACAAAAAATAAAACATATACTGTACCATAAATAAAATTTGGGTAAACGGATAAATCCAACGTCCAGACTTCCTTCTTAAAAACTTGTCTTTATTAAATGCGTTCCATAAAAAAATTCACATTCCAGTTAAAATGCCAGGCATATCTGTTTTGCAGTCCTGCAGCATATTAACCCTTTGTTTGTTCTCCACTATGTCATTAGCCCTGTTCAGCATCCACCTGGGATATTTCCTTTGCATTAGTCTCCCTGCAGCCTGCTCAGCATGATGTTCATAGCAGGAAGGGAGGGTCGAATTCCTCTTAAGGGTATGTGCACACTATCAGGATTTGAAGCAGAAATTTCCTGAGCATTTTTGCCTCTCCCTGGCAGAAAAAAGGAGATTTTTGTGTACTCACTGTAAAATCTCTTTCTCTTAGCCTCTAATTGGGGGACACAGGACCATGGGTGTTATGCTGCTGTCCACTAGGAGGCGACACTATGCATAATCTGAAAAAGATTAAGCGTGGCTCCTCCTCTGCAGTATACACCCCTGGACGGCATAAGCCTTCTCCAGTTTTGTGCAAAAGCATTAGGAGGAACGTAACATGGATAACATAACCATACCTATAAGAAGGCAACTACAGTTATATGAAAAAGTTTGGGCACCCCTATTAATCTTAAGCTTAATGTTTTATAAAAATTGGTGTTTTTGCAACAGCTATTTCAGTTTGATATATGTAATAACTGTTGGACACAGTAATGTTTCTGCCTTGAAATGAGGTTTATTGTACTAACAGAAAATGTGCAATCTGCATTCAAACAAAATTTGACAGGTGCATAAGTATGGGCACCCTTATCATTTTCTTGTTTTAAATACTCCTACCTACTTTTTACTGACTTACTAAAGCCCTTTTTTTGGTTTTGTAACCTCATTGAGCTTTGAACTTCATAGGCAGGTGTATGCAATCATGAGAAAAGCTACTTAACCCCTTAAGCCCCGAGGGTGGTTTGCACGTTAATGACCAGGCCAATTTTTACAATTCTGACCACTGTCACTTTATGAGGTAATTACTCTGGAACGCTTCAACGGATCCCCCTGATTCTGAGACTGTTTTTTCGTGACATATTGTACTTCATGATTGTGGTGAAATTTCTTCGATATCACTTGCGTTTATTTGTGAAAAAAACGGAAATTTGGCGAAAATTTAGAAAATTTTGCAATTTTCAAAATTTGAATTTTTGAGCCCTGAAATCAGAGAGATATGTCACACAAAAGAGTTAATAAATAACATTTCCCACATGTCTACTTTACATCAGCACAATTTTGGAACCCAAATTTTTTTTTGTTAGGGAGCTATAAGGGTTAAAAGTTCACCAGCGATTTCTCATTTTTCCAACAAAATTTACAAAACCATTTTTTTAGGGACCACATCACATTTGAAGTCACTTTGAGAGGTCTTTATGACAGAAAATACCCAAAAGTGACACCATTCTAAAAACTGCACCCCTCAATGTGCTCAAAACCACATTCAAGAACTTTATTAACCCTTCAGGTGCTTCACAGGAATTTTTTGAATGTGAAAGAAAAAAATGAACATTTAACTTTTTTCACAAAAATGTTACTTTAGACCCAATTTTTTTATTTTCACAGGGGTAACAAGAAGAAATGGACCCCAAAAATTGTTGTGCAATTTCCCCTGGGCACGCAGATACCCAATATTTGGGGAAAAAACACTGTTTGCGTGCACGGCAGGGCTCGGAAGGGAAGGAGCGCCATTTGACTTTTTGATTGTAAAATTTGCTTGAATAATTAGCGGACACCATGTTGCGTTTGGAGAGCCCCTGTGTCCCCAAACATTGGAGCTCCCCCACAAGTGACCCCATTTTGGAAACTAGACCCCCCAAGGCACCTATCTAGATGCATAATGAGCACTTGGAACCCCCAGGTGCTTCACAAATTGATTCGTAAAATTGAATAAGTGAAAAAAAAACACTTTTTAATTTTTATGGATCAATTTGTGAAGCACCTGGGGGTTCCAAGTGCTCACTATGCATCTAGATAGGTGCCTTGGGGGGTCTAGTTTCCAAAATGGGGTCACTTGTGGGGGAGCTCCAATGTTTAGACACACAGGATCTCTCCAAACGCGACATGGTTCCAATTTGTTAGCGGACACCATGTTGCATTTGGAGAGCCCCTGTGTGTCTAAACATTGGAGCTCCCCCACAAGTGACCCCATTTTGGAAACTAGACCCCCCAGGGAACTTATATAGATGTGTGGTGAGCCCATTGAACCCCCAGGTGCCTCTCAGAAAATCATAATGTTGACTTGTGAAAATAAAAAAAAACACATTTTTTCCACAAAAATGCAAAAAAAAATATTTTCACAAGGGTACTAGGAGAAATTTCACCCCATAAGTTGTTGTGCAATTTCTCCTGAGTACTCATATACCCCATGTGTTGGAAAAAAACTACTGTTTGGGCGCATGTAAGGGCTCGGAAGGGAATTAGTGACGCTTTTGAACGCAGACTTTGATGGAATGGTCTGCGGGCGTCATGTCATGTTCTCAGAGCCCTTGATGTGCCTAAACAGTGAAATGCCTAACAAGTGCCCCCTTTTTGGTAGTGTTAGTTGATTTTTGAATTTTGTAATGTAGTGTTATACATCAGTTGTGTAGGACAATCTGACGAACACTACACAACTGATGTATGACAACCTGACGAACACTACGTCAGCTGTGCAGTGTTCGTCAGGTTGTCATACTTCATAAATTAATTCAATAGTCCATCGAAGTATGGTACCTTTTGAAGCAGTCTTTCATACACAGGCCAGGTTTGTCAGGGCAGGTGTCACATTGATAAATGGTGTCCTTGCGTATTCCACTTTTATAACACACTCGGCACCTCTTTTGTGACTTTCCTTTTTTTCCGCTGTGAGGGATCTGCCCTGGGAAATGCTGGCCTGGTACAATTCTTGGTCCTTCAATTCCAGAAGTACTGGGGCCCTCTCTGTCACTGCTGCCAAATATCAGGGCCTTGATAACTGTTTCCTGAAACTAAAGGTACGACGCAGAAGTCTGGCCTGCACATTGTGACAGAAGGAAAGCATTGTGCATTGCCATCTGTACAATGTGCACGGCCAGCTTCTTGTACCACACTCTGGACTTTCTCAAAGCACTGTATGGCTGGAGGACTTGATCAGAGAGATCAACTCCCCCCATGTACTTGTTGTACCCCACTACACAGTCTGGTTTGACGACCTGTGTAGTGGAACCTCGTACAGTGCTGAGTGTGCTGCCATCACCATGTATGGTGGTCAAGAAAAGGACATCCCTTTTGTCCTTGTACTTGACCATCAACAGGTGGTCGCTACATTGGGCTCTGCTCTCACCCCTTTTGAGCAGCTGCCCAATTAGCGTCTTTGGGAGGCCTTTCTGAATTTTGCGGACAGTACCGCAGGCTGCGGTACGTCGCGCAGAGAGGGACTGGAAGAGCGGGATACTTGTATAAAAGTTATCCACGTAGAAGTGATAACCTTTATCAAGCAGTGGGTGCACCAAGTCCCACACAATTTTCCCACTCACTCCCAGAACAGGGGGGCATTCAGGGGGTTCAATCCGGGAGTCCTTCCCTTCATAAACTCTAAACTTGTGAGTGTATCCTGAGGTACTCTCACAAAGTTTATACAGCTTGATCCCATACCTTGCCCTCTTACTGGGCAGGTACTGCCGGAATCCAAGCCGCCCCTTAAAAGAAATTAAGGACTCATCCACACAAATGTCCCTTTGGGGCACGTACACTTCACCAAACTTGTTGTTGAAGTGTTCGATGACCGGCCGAACTTTGAAAAGACGATCAAAGTTCGGGTCATCGCATGCAGGACACCTTGCATTATCTTGGTAATGCAAGAACTTGTAGATGGCCTGAAAACGTGTCCGGGGCATGACCATTCGGAACACTGGAGTGTTATACAAAACGTCAACACTCCAGTATTGCCGAAGCTCGGGCTTCTTCAAGTTCCCCATAAGAAGGACCAGGCCCCAAAACTTCATCATTTCTACTGCGTCTACAGGAGACCAGTTAGAAAATGATGAAGAGGGGTTTTGTTCTAAAAATTGATGAGCGTATAAATTAGTTTGGCCCACCATGAGGTTTATAAAATCCTCAGAGAAAAAGACTTTGAAAAAGTCTATTTCTGTGAGGCCGGTGGTGTCAAACTTGATTCCTGATTCCGCTACGAAATCAGGAATCAGCGGCTCATAATTTTCGGGGGGCGAAGTCCATATAGGCTCAGTAGTGGGGGGCGCTGGAACATCTCTCCTGCGACGACGGCGGGGCGGGCCAGCAGAACCTGAGGAAGAGGAGGAAGAAGAGAAGGAGGAAGACGACGAGGAGTCGGAAAAAGAAAGAAATGTGGGATCCTCACCCTCACTGTCAGTGTCGGAGGCAAGAATAGCGTAGGCCTCCTCCGCTGAATAATGAGTTTGGGATGAGCAGGACATTGTTTGTTATGTATGTGGTGCGTGTGTGTCAATTCTTTGAGAGTGTGTGTGTGTCAGTACTTTATTTAGAGTGTGTGGAAAAAGGAAATACTGTATGTGGTGCAAACAGCGAGCACGAGTGTGGATTGGTGAACTATGCCACCGATCAATACTCGGCGGCTGCTGGATGTGCGCACAAATGTGTGGGGAGTGGGAAGAGGGGAATTGGGTTGGATGAGGGGAGATCAGATTACTTACCAAAGTCCTCTCTGTTCTTTCAGGACCGGGAGCCCGTAGCAGGAGCCCGGCGCTGGTGACCGGGAGCCCGGAGCAGGAGACCGGGAGCCCGGAGCAGGAGACCGGGGGCCCGGAGCAGGAGACCGGGAGCCCGGAGCAGGAAGACGGGAGCCCGGAGCAGGAGACCGGGAGCAGGAGACCGGGGGCCCGGAGCAGGAGACCGGGGGCCCGGAGCAGGAGACCGGGAGCCCGGAGCAGGAAGACGGGAGCCCGGAGCAGGAGACCGGGAGCCCGGAGCAGGAGACCGGGAGCCCGGAGCAGGAAGACGGGAGCCCGAAGCAGGAGACCGGGAGCCCGGAGCAGGAAGACGGGAGCCCGGAGCAGGAGACCAGGAGCACGGAGCAGGAGACTGGTACTGGAGCTGGAGATCAGAAGCAAAAGAATTAAAGAATTAACAGGGACACTGGGGTGAGGCGGATTGGAATGGGAAGGGGGGTAAAAAGACAGGGGAGTGGGAAGAGGGGTAAAAAGACAGGAGAGTGGGAAGAGGGGGATTGGGGTGGATGAGGGGAGATCAGAGATGGACTTACCAAAGGGTCAGCAGGACTGGAACAGAAGACCCAGAGCAGGAGCCCGGGAGCCCGGAGCAGGAGACCAGGAACCCGGAGCAGGAGACCAGGAGCCCGGTGCAGGAGACCAGGAGCCCGGTGCAGGAGACCAGGAGCCCGGCGCTGTTGACCGGGAGCCCGAAGCTGGTGACCGGGAGCCCGGCGCAGGAGCCCGGGAGCAGTAGACCAGGAGCCCGGAGCAGGAGACCAGGAGCCCGGAGCAGGAGACCAGTACTGGAGCTGGAGATCAGAAGCAAAAGAATTAACAGGGACACTGGGGTGAGGCGGATTGGGGTGGGAAGGGGGGTAAAAAGACAGGGGAGTGGGAAGAGGGGTAAGAAAACAGGGGAGTGGGAAGAGGGGGATTGGGGTGGATGAGGGTACTCTGATTGGAGCAATCGATGTCATCATCGATCGCTCCAATCACAGCAGTCTGGGGGATTGAATCACATTACAGGGGGTCATGGGGCGGTGACAGGCAGGTCACAAGCCGGTCACCGCCCCATGACCGACCTGTCACCGCGCAGTCGCGCTACGATAGGTGCGATCGATGTGATCGGCGATCGCACCGATCATAGCAGTCCGGGGCCAGGGCTGGGGTGTCCTAGCAACAGTCTAGGATCGGTGCTCATAGGAGCACCGATCCTAGGCTGCAGATCACTGTTTCCGGCAATCACATTGCCGGAAACAGTGAGAAATGCTGTGATTGGCTGTTCAGATTTGAAGAGCCAATCACAGCGATCGCTGGTGCGGGGGGGCGGCGACAGCCCCCGGGATGATGACGCCATCTACCAGGAGGTAAGATGGCACCGTAACTTTAATGCTGTCACCGCGACTTAAGTCGCGGTGCCGCATTAAAGATATGACGTACTAATACGGGTCTGGCTCTTAAGTCCCAGGGCACAGACGCGTATTAGTACGTCAGATGTTATTAAGGGGTTAAAGTGGCCACTTGCAAGTTGTTCTCCTGTTTGAATCTCCTCTGAAGAGTGGCATAATGGGCTCCTCAAAACAACTGTCAAATGATCTGAAAACAAAGATTATTCAACATAGTTGTTCAGGGTAAGGATACAAAAAGCTGTCTCAGAGATTTAACCTGTCAGTTTCCACTGTGAGGAACATAGGAAGGAAATGGAAGAACACAGGGACAGTTCTTGTTAAGGCCAGAAGTGGCAGGCCAAGAAAAACATCAGAAAGGCAGAGAAGAAGAATGGTGAGATCAGTCAAGGACAATCCTCAGACCACCTCCAGAGAGCTGCAGCATCAACTTGCTGGAGAGGGTGTCACTGTGCATCGGTCAACTATACAACACACTTTGCACAAGGAGAAGCTGTATGGGAGAGTGATGCGAAAGAAGCCGTTTCTGCAAGCACGCCACAAACAGAGTCGGCTGAGGTATGCAAAAGCACATTTGGAGAAGCCAATTTCTTTTTGGAAGAAGGTCCTGTGGACTGATGAACCCAAGATTGAGTTGTTTGGTCATACAAAAAGGCGTTATGCATGGCGGCAAAAAACACAGCATTCCAAGAAAAACACTTGCTACCCACATTAAAGTTTGGTGGAGGCTCCATCATGCTTTGGAGCTGAGTGGCCAATGCCGGCACCGGGAATCTTGTTAAAGTTGAGGGACGCATGGATTCCACTCAGTATCAGCAGATTCTTGACAATAATGTTCAAGAATCAGTGATAAAGTTGAAGTTACACAGGGGATGGATCTTTCAGCAAGACAATGATCCAAAACACCGCTTCAAATCTACTCAGGCATTCATGCAGAGGAACAATTACAATGTTCGGGAATGGCCATCCCAGTCCCCAGACCTGAATATCATTGAACATCTGTGGGATCATTTGAAGAGGGCTGTCCATGCTCGGCGACCATCAAACTTAACTGAACTGGAATTGTTTTGTAAAGAGGAATGGTCAAAAATACCTTCATCCAGGATCCAGGAACTCATTAAAAGCTACAGGAAGCGACTAGAGGCTGTTATTTTTGCAAAAGGAGGATCTACTAAATATTAATATCACTTTTCTGGTGAGGTGCCCATGCTTATGCACCTGTCAAATTTTGTTTGAATGCAGATTGCACATTTTCTGTTAGTACAATAAACGTCATTTCAAGGCAGAAACATTACTGTGTCCAACAGTTATAACATATATCAAACTGAAATAGCTGTTGCAAAAACACCAATTTTTCGAAAACATTAAGCTTAAGATTAATAGGGGTGCCCAAACTTTTTCATATAACTATGTACGAGCTCAAAAAAAAAAAACAATATGAGAACTCAACATAACAACGGCCCGAAACGGGCAACAGGGTGGGAGCTGTGTCCCCCAATTAGAGGCTAAGAGAAAGAGATTTTAGGGTGAGCACACAAAAATCTCCTTTACTCTGTCGCCTCATTGGGGGACACAGGACCATGGGACGTCCCAAAGCATTCCCTGGGTGGAAAGCAATGGACAAATATTGTGTAGACAGGCCCCTATAATTGGGGCACCGCCGCCTGCAGGATACACCTACCCAGGCTCGCATCTGCCGAGGATTGGGTATGAACCCTGTAGTGTTTGGTAAACGTGTGTAGGCTAGTCCAGGTGGCTGCCTTACACAATTGTTGTGCCGAAGCCTGGTGCCGAATGGCCCAGGAGGTCCAACCGCACGTGTAGAGTGTGCCGTAATACCTGCTGGAAGAGGAGAATTTGAGGCGGAAGGCCTCTTGTATGGTGGATTTGATCCACCTGGCAAGGGTAGCGTTGGAAGCTGGCAGACCCTTGCGACCGTCTTCCAGAAGAAGGAAAAAAGAATAAGATTTCAGTAAGGGCGCAGTCCTAAACACATAGATACGCAATGCCCTGACAAGGTCAAGCGTATGCAGAGCATTCTCCACTCTATCAACCGGGACCGGACAGTGGGATGGCAGTGAAATTTCCTCATTGAGGTGGAGGTTGGACACAACCTTCGGAAGGAAGGATGGGACCGTATGGAGAACTACCTTGTCCTGGTAAAAAGCCAGGAAGGGCCATCTGCAGGTGAGTGCTGTTAGTTCAGACACCCTGCGTAGCGAGGTGATTGCCACCGGGAAAACCACTTTCTGAGATAGAAGCAGAGTGGGACTTCCCTAAGGGGTTCAAAGGGTTTTTCATGCAATGCTGTCAGCACCAGGTTGAGGTCCCACGCTTCTAGTGGTCGTCTGTAGGGGGGAACCAATCGTGAAACCCCCTGAAGAAATGTCCTTACTTGTGGCTTGTTAGCAATGCACCTTTGAAAAAGCACTGAGAGAGCTGATACCTGGCTCTTAAGGGAGGCCAGGGACAGTCTGGCCTCCAGACCCGATTGTAGAAACCCAAGTACCCTGGGGAGGGAATAAGGGAATGGGGTCTGGCCACGAGATTCACACCAGGTAAAGAAGGCTTTCCAGGTACGGTAATAAATCTTAGCAGAGGTTGGCTTCCGTGCCCTGATCATGGTTCCAATGACGTCCGGCGAGAACCCTGACTGGGTTAGAACCCAGGTCTCAATGGCCACGCCGTCAATTTGAGGGCCCCTAAGTTCTGGTGGTAGAACGGGCCTTATGACAGAAGATCCGGGCGGTCGGGGAGATGCCAGGGGACGTCTGCTGTGAGCTGTACGATGTCGGCATACCATGTACGTCTGGGCCAGTCCGGTGCGATTAGGATGGTTGGAACTCCCTCTTGCTTGATCTTCCTCACGACTCTGGATATCAGGGGGAGAGGTGGAAAAATGTACAGGAGCTGGAACTGGGTCCAGTCCTGAACCAGGGCATCCGCTCCTAGCGCCCACGGGTCGTGTGTTCTGGCCATGAAGTTGGAGACCTTGGCATTGAAGTGGGATGCCATTAGGTCCACGTCCGGAGTCCCCCAGCGATGGCAGATCTGTCGAAAAACTTCGGGATGGAGAGACCACTCTCCCGAGTCCATTCCTTGCCGGCTGAGGAAGTCTGCTTCCCAGTTGTTCACCCCCGGAATGTGGACCGCAGAGAGAATCGAACCTGTGTCTTCCGCCCAGTGGAGAATGTGTGTCACTTCTCGCATCGACTGGGCACTGCGGGTCCCCCTTTGGTGATTCACATATGCCACAGCCGTGGCATTGTCCGACTGTACTCTAATGTGAGAGGCTGCCAGTAAGAAATGGAAGGCTCTCAACGCCAGAAGGATGGCACGAATTTCCAAGATGTTGATGGGTATGGTCGCTTCCGCTGGGGACCACTTGCCCTGTGCTCTGTGGTGTAGGTGCACCGCACCCCAACCCGTCAGGCTCGCGTCGGTGGTCAGAACCTTCCATTGACCCGTGAGAAAGGATTTCCCCTTTGTTAGTGAGGTTGGCTTGAGCCACCAGTGCAGGGACCTCCTGGTTGACGACGTCAGCTGGAACTCCCTGTCGAGAGAAAAAGGGTTCCTGTCCCATGACTTGAGGATGGCTAGTTGGAGAGGCTGGGGAAATGGGACCGCTTCTATTGCCGCCACCATCCTGCCAAGGACTCTCATGGCAAACCGGAGAGATCGAGGGGGTTTGCTGAGGAGAGTGCGAACTTCTAGACGGAGAGGCAGTGCCTTGTCCTTGGGAAGGAGCACTAGACCCCTGAAGGTGTTGAGTAGCATTCCCAGGAAGGTCAGAGACTGACTCGGGGTTGGTGATGACTTTTGTAGGTTGACTAACCAGCCCAGGCGACTCAGAGTGTCGATTGTGATTGAGACGCTGAGCTCGCAGTCCTTGAAGGTGGGAGCCTTGATAAGGAGATCGTCCAGGTATGGAACGACTACTATGCCTCTGGAGTGCAGGACGTCCATGGTGGCTGCCATGACTTTGGTAAACACTCTGGGAGCCGTGGCGAGTCCGAACGGGAGAGCCACGAACTGGTAGTGGTCCTGGTCGATTGCGAATCTGAGAAATCTCTGATGGGGAGGTGCAATTGGTATATGCAGGTATGCGTCTTGTATGTCTATGGAGGCGAGAAATTCTCCCTTTTCCATGGACGCAATGATTGACCGAAGGGACTCCATGCGTTAGTGACGTACCCGTACATATTTGTTGAGCTGTTTTAGGTCCAGTATGGGCCGTATGCCTCCTCCTTTCTTGGGGACTACGAATAAATTGGAGTAGAACCCTCGGCCGCGGGGACCGGTAATATGACTCATGCTTGAAGAAGCGAGAAGACCGCTTGGCGGAAGGCACGAGCCTTGGCTGGCGGTTTTGGGGGAACAGAAAGAAAGAGTCTGTTTGGTGGGTTGGAAGTGAACTCTATTTTGCATCCCGAAGACACTAGTTCCCTGACCCACCTGTCTTCTGTAATAGGCAGCCAGACTTGATGAAAAAGCAAAAGTCGGTCACCTATAGGTGGGGTGTCTTCCGGAGTCCATGAGTCATGATGAGGAGGAAGTCTGAGATTTTCCTCCTTTGGACTTTGACTAGCCTGCTTTTGACTGCCAGGTCTTGTCCGACTTTTGAGTCGACCGTGAGTTGTCCCTGTGTGGGGAGTGGTTGCTATTTTGTGCTGGCCTCGAGACGGACCAGCACGAAGAGTTCCGAAAGGATCGGAATCGAGTTTGGTTACTCTTCTTGTAAGTGCGTTTGGGTTGCAGTTGGGGGAGAGAGGTACTCTTACCCCCGGTGGCGTTGGATATCATCGTGTCCAACTATTCACCAAAAAGTCGACCACTGAGGTACGGGAGGTGCATGAGGGACCTCTTAGAGGCTGCATCTGCTTTCCATTCCCGCAGCCAGAGGATACACCGAATATTGATGGCGTTTGATGCTATCCCCGCTGCACCCCTTGCAGAATCCAGAGCTGCATGAAGCGTGCAATCTGCTACAACTGCTATTTGAACCGCTTGGTCCAACAGCTCAGGAGCAGATACTTGGAGGCCAGCTTGTAAAGGAGTGACTGTGCTGCTAGCCTAGAGACTGGGGGATCCACTTCGGGTGGATCTGTCCATTCCTTGGTGGCCTCCTGTGAGAAGGGGTACCGCGCCTCCAGATATTTGCGATTAGTAAACTTCTACTCAGGCTGTGAGAACTGCTTTTTAAGGATCGACTTAAACTCTGGGTGGTCAAAGAAGACCTTAGGCGGCTTCAGAACTCCTTCAAAAGGAAATCTTGTGTTGTGGTGCCTCCGGGGGCGGATCAGAAATGTCCAGCACCCGATGGATGGACGAGGTTACGTCCTCAACTAGCGCTGTATTGCTAGGGGGAATTGGGATCAGGGACCCTTCAGTTTCCTTGTCTGAGTCGGAATTACAGATGCCTTCCGAATCCTGTGTATCGCTAAGGCATCTCCTGCTGGGTGAACCGGGGTGGAGGTCTGGTCGGGGATCGCTGTGGAAAACTGCATTGTCTGTCCCTGGTAGGGGACGGTCTAGATGACCTGGAACTACGGTGTCTCTCTCTAGAAGGGGATGACCGTGTGCTATAGGATGACGCAGATGAACGTGACCTGTGGGTCCGCTTGCGTCGTGACCTAGACGTGGATGTGCCCGGGTCGTCATGTCCCTGAGTCGAGCCTTCCCTTTGCTGGGTAGCGTTCATAGCCGAGGCATGACTCTGCAGAGCCTGAAGCAATGTGGAGGTTAGGTTATCTATAGACTGCGTCATAGATTGCGACATCTGAGTGACCCATTCCGGCATGGAATTAGACACGGAAGCATTGACAGGAGCTTCTTGGGGCTCTGGCACAGTAGTCTGGATGCAGTCCTGGCAGCACAGGTACGTGCTGCCACTGGGGAGAGTATTGCTGCAGGCTGTACAGAGTGCATAATAGCAGTCCTGCCTGGTTCTCTTGGACCTTGAGCCAGGCATAGTGCACTGGGGTGGCTATGCAGAGGGCCCTACAGGGTTGGCTATGCAGAGGAGCCTATAAGGAATAATGGATTCACAGCCGAGGAAGAACTCAAGCTGTGATCTTATCCCACCAGTGTGTCCGTAGTTCCAGCGCCGAAGATCCACAGTCCTGTGCCCCCCGGAGACTGGCTGGTCTTCCCTTATCCTGCAGCAGATAATGGCCGCCGGAGTAAAGTTAAGAAAGAAGTGGGGTTGAGAGCTGAAAAGGGCGGCAGAACTGTGTGAAATCGCGCCCTTTCAGTCTCGATCTGCCCCCTCTATGACACTGTAGAGTGTCAAATTTGTCATCCGGGGGGGCGGGCCGGGGAGAGGAGGTGGTGGCTTCGGCTAGGCCGAAGCCGCGGCCTAAATTAGATGCCTGATGCCCAAAGGGACTCCAGACTGGCGCGGAAGTCCAGGAGGGGGACGGATCTGAACCGGACCCCCCCGGATTTAAAGGCAGGATAGCGGTGGGGTATGAGCGGAAGGGGGGGCCCTGTGAAGAGTCCCCCTGAGGCACCATAGAGCTGGTGCTGCCGCAGAAACAGGGCGCAGGGAGGCCTGTGCCTCTGTTGTGTCATGCCTGCCTGCACACCCCCTGGCCCCAACAGGAGCCCGCAGCAGGACTGGGGTCCCTGGATTGAGCCGTAGTGTGCTGGCTGCTGGGAGCTGCTGCCTGTACAGGCCCTACCTGAGGCGTTTCAACCTAATACCCCCAGGGTGGGGATTAGGGAGGTGCTGCTGTCACCGTCAGGGGGCTATATCCTCGCCTCGACCTCAACCCAGAAACCAAAAGGAATTGGGGAAGGAGGGGGGTCTCGACTTCGAACCAGCACCCGAGGGGCTGGGGAAGGAGCGACATGGGGAATAGCCATCTCGACTTCAACCCTGCACCTCGTAATAAGAGGCCGAGGAAGGAGCCATGCCGGGAGTCTCGCAGTAGACCCACTTTTCTTCATCTGTAATCCCGTCGGAGAAAACGGAGTAAAAGTTTTAGGTGTGCCTCCTATGCGACACTAAGCAAAAACTGGAGAAGGCTGATGCCGTCCAGGGGTGTATACTGCAGAGGAGGAGCCACGGTTAATCTTTTTCAGATTATGCATAGTGTTCCCTTAGTGGACAGCAGCATAACACCCAAGGTCCTGTGTCCCCCAAAGAGGCGACAGAGTAAAGGCATGCGGATTTACATGCGCTTTTTTAAGTGTTTTTGTACATCAATGAATGCTTTTTGGAGCTAAATAAAGGTGGTGGGACATTGCTTAAGCTCTTGGATTACCATAAGAACTTGGGTGTTTATACTGGTTCATTTAAATGATTAAAGAATGGGTCTGTTGTATTTCAGTTAAAGTGTTTACACTGTGTCTATGCTTTTTTAAATTAAAGTTTGGTCATGAAAAGGTCTAATTGACACCTTGACATCACTAAACAAAAGAGCTGGGTGTCAGCTAGTCCCATTCAATCAATCTTCATTAGCATTTCTATTCATGTAATTTATGCGACTTGTGTGAGATGCTAATTTTAGCCTGGGAAGGTGCCATTAGGCAAACATGGTCCCTGGCCATTAAATAACATCTCACAGCTGGTTTGTTAGCCGCTACATCCCCCGATCAGCACTCAGCAGCGCTTTGGACACAACGTATTTATGTTGCATCCAAAACGTGATGTTCTAACGCCGCACTTTTGTTGTCGGTACATGTGAATCCACCACATATAATGACACTTCAGGTCGGTCAAAATCTGCAGCAGAGACTAGCGTGTGAGTTTGGGTTCGTGGCCACGATCAGGAGCCGCTGCAGGTTTGATGCGGCGTGTTTATACAGCGTCAAACCCGCAGCGTCCAGATGTTACAGCATAGTGGATGGGATCTCTAGAAATCCCACGTCCACTTTGCGTGCATCAGAGGCTGCGAATCACCCGTGGACACTGACATGCGGTGCGTCTTTCAGGACCGCAGCATGTCAAGTTCTCTTGCGGAGTCGCTAGTCTCCGCAACAGAAAATTGACCACCAGAATGTATTGAATGCGGTAAATCAGCATGGTTCAGTGAACACATGTGGATTTACCTGTGTTCAATAGAATGCAGCATTTTGGACGCAGGAAAACTTTGCTTCCAAAGCGCTGCTACGTCTGAATTATGGGCACAGAGCCTAAGAAAAAAAAAATGGTGTGGGCTCCCGCATCATTTTTATAATCAGCAGAGGGAAAGCCGACCGCTGGGGGCTGATATTAATAATACAGAAAAAAGCCACACAATAGCTACAAAAAGGTGGGCGGATAGCCAGCCAAATGGCGAGCATCCGTCCAAAAGCACGCTGAAAACATCATATCAAAAAAAGGAGGAAAGCTCAGCATATCATTGCAAAAAAGTATCTTTATTTAAACATATATAGAAAAATAGGTATTTAGACCAGACAAATTGTAGGTAAAAGATGACTGAGTAGGAACATACTAATACTCAAATATATGCACTAATAAGACAATGGTTTTAGCCCTTTGATATAGATAGGATTGCACACTAGCCCAAGGCAAAACATGAATCATAAATAGTGGAAGCAATGAATGTGCTATATATAATAAAAGCATTCCACTTGTCACTTGTGTCGGGTAAAGGAGTATTCTTAATGTAACAGAGAAAAGCATTGCCATATGTCAAGGGGGCGCACCAACATCTACCTAATACCAGGGCAAAATATATAATGAGAAGTATGTTACTTGTAGAAAGCTCTCACAGTCAGAGAGGGGAGGAGGGGGAGAGAAGAGAGTGTGGTGGTAGCATGGAGTCTGACGCGCGTTTCGCGGTAAAACCGCTTTCTCAAGGGCGGGTGATAGATGTATGGCGCCCCCAAGGCATATATATATATGTCCATATCCCTTTGATACTAGCGAAAATACATGCAGCTGTGATGCGGGGCGTGCACCCGGAAGTAGCCAGCTAAACCGGGGGCGTGTCCCGCAAATCACATGACATGAAGTAAAGCTGTAACGGCGCATGCGCGCGGGCGAGAGGGGCGCACCGCGCACGACCCGGCCGTCAAGCCGCTACTGCGCAAGCGCGAACCAAAAAGGTTCGCGCAGGCGCAGAGAGGCATGGAGACAGCCAGGCAAGCGCGCGACGCAATCTCCCCCATCATACACGCACGCGCACATCACGTCAGTGAATGGCACTGCCAATTGTAGATATAAGAAAGGAGAAGAACGGGGACAACGACTAGGAGCAGCCACGAGAGAGTATAACAGTATAACAATACAGGGATGAAACAGTAATAATACAAATGCCACTACAGAGTAATAGAGATTAGCCATATTCAGCAGCATCATCCCGGCATAGGTGTGTATTCTAATTTGTAATGCTCTCATCAGGACATATATCCCATAATGGATGTGATCACAGAATTCGCCAAATCAAATTGGGTTAGGGAAGCAGCCAAATCTATACACTCCTGAAACCAAAAAGAAAACACAAATAGAAAGGCCACAGATAAAAACCAGAATGAAAAATAAAATGAAAAAATAAAATATAAATAATGAACAACCACCCAATATATGCATGTGACGCGCCCCCTGGGCCATATTCTTTAGGGGAATACCCGGAGCCGGATCAGATGGGGGTTGTAGTCTTCCGAGTGGCTGTGACCCGGTCCGTGCCCAGGGTGTCAAACTCAGTTGTATGTGGCAGTCCTACAGATGTTATTAAGTTCTTAATGTCGACTACGCCACCCGTTGTATTGCGGTCACTATGGCCGCCGCTGCAGCAGGGTCCGCTGAGGCTGATGGTGTTGGTGCAGCTTCTGGTGGTATAGCCCCCAACGGGTGGGGTATAGCCTCAGGGGGTCAGGTGCAGAGGATGGGGGTTGTGGTGGTGCAGCATAGATGTTAAATGAAGACAGAGTCGGGTTGTGCAGTTTAGGGTATTTACTCACTGCTGTTGTTCCGGTCACTCCAGCTTCAAGTGACCACCCGAGCCGTGCTGCGTCCACCAGGTCCTGGATTCAGCCAACCCCCAAACAAGTCCGGAGCGTGACCCTGAGCTCTCCTTCTGTCCTTTCCTCTGGCCGTCCCCACCAGGGATCCACCTAGGTCCAGCTCCCTCGGGCCTTCTGTTGGGAGACCCTTGGCCTTGGGTTCCCTGACCCTACACGTGGTTTGCCTTCAGGGTGGATGTGGTGGGTGGCCGTGGCAGATCCTGCCCACGGCCTCCGGTCTCTGGCTAGGGTGTGCTTTAGCCCCCACCAGTTTGGGATCCGGTACCCAGTTGCCAACTCTTCACCCGGTGATGGACTTTGGGTTCTCAGAGTCCTTTTCTTTCACCCCCTCTGGGTCTTTCTTGCTCCACTCTCACTCTCTGCAGGCTCATCTGGACCTCTGCTTCTTACTCTGACAGACTGACCCTGTTCTCTGATGGTGCCCACCTTATATACACCCTCTATGTGTGAGCTCAGGTGACCAGCACCCAATGAGCTCCTATCTTTACCCAGGCTGCTCCCCCTATCTGCCCCTACACTACTTGGGATGTACCACCCCCCTCCCACTCCAGCCAGGAACAGACTCGGTCGTACCTGCACATTTCTAAGTGGGAGTACCGTCGGTCTGCTCCTCGGAAATGGGATGTGTGTAGTGCATGCAGCCTACCGAGCTCAGGTCCACACTCCATCCTTACCCGGGAGTGGAATATCACACCTCTGGGTTGAGGTGCAATACCCCTGTAGCAGCCGAATCCTCAGGGTGCTACACATGTGTAAGGAGATTATATAGCTCCAAATAAGAAATGCATAGATTGTGGCTATAAGAATGGAGAGAAGCTCAGAGATTCGTTCAAGCCATAAGGTGTCACAGTGTTTAATCGTACAATCCATTGTGACTCTTTCTGAGCCAATAGCTTTTTGGCATTACCACCCCGTATCCCCATGTGTATTGCATCAATACCACGCACCATGAAAGAGCGGGGATTACAGTTATGTTTCAATTTAAAGTGCCGTGGTATTGTTTTTAGCTGAGCTAGATCGCTCGCCGAGGTAGCTGCTGCAATGTCACAAATATGCTCACGTGTGCGAACCCGTAGTTCCCTTGTGGTTAAACCAACATAGATCATGGGGCAGCTACACGTGGCATAGTAATGATGTTGGATGTACCGCAGGAAATATGGTGTCTGATATCGAATGTTCTGTGGCCATCAGCTGAACAAAAGCTGGTGTACCGCAAAACATTTGGACAGGCCACACAGTGTCCACATTTATAATTGCCTTTAATAGGGCCCCCAGAGCCAAAGGGTCGCGTTACCGGTGCAACGTAGTGACTCTTGGTCAATATGTCGCCAAGATTCCGACATCTCATTGGTGTCATTGATGGAAGAGACCCCGGGTGTCCCCTCAGGGATGGCTCCACCATCAAGATACTCCAATGTTTTTGAAGGATGGCTCTCATGCTATCCCATTCGTGGTTATAGGTGGAGATGAAACGTATGGTTTCTTCCCTATCCGAAGATCGTATTTTCGGATGCAGGAGGACAGTACGAGGAGTCTTACATGCTCTATCATACCCCCTCCTAATACATCTCCGACTATAACCACGTTGCAGGAAGCGCTGTTTAAGGTCCTGTGCCTGACGCTGAAAGCTCTGTTCAGTAGAGCAGATGCGCCTCATCCTCAGGAACTGTCCGACCGGGACAGCTCCAATTGTGGCTGGACTGTGGGCAGATCCCGCATGAATCAAAGCATTGACCGAGGTGGGCTTTCTGAACACGTCCGTCTGCAGGCCCCCATGGATGTCGACACACAGGGATATGTCCAGAAAGTCCACCCTCTTAGTGTCATGTATATAGGTCAGCTTGATGTTATATTGATTCATGTTAAGACAGTCCATGAACTCTCCGAGCTGCTGTATAGAGCCCCGCCACAAAAATAAAATGTCATCAATATATCTCAGCCAGCACAGCACATGGTGGGCAGCAGGGATGGTATCCCCATCAAAGATTTCCCTTTACCACAGCCCTAGGAAGAGGTTGGCATATGAGGGGGCACAGGCCGCCCCCATGGCTGTGCCACGCTTCTGGAGATAAAATTGATCTTTGAAAACAAAAAAGTTATGAGTCAGGGCAAATTCCATCAGCTCAAGGATGAGTTCACACAAGGGACTATCCAGTTCGGAGGCTCCGAGAAAGAGACGCACCACGTTCAAACCATCAGTGTGGTTAATGCTGGTATACAGGCTTTCAACGTCGGCAGTGACCAAGAGAGTCCCCTCATCCACCGTGATACCGTCGACCCTAGTAAGGGCGTCCGTTGTGTCTTTGATGTATGATGGTAAATTGGTCACTAAGGGTTTTAAATAGTGATCAATAAATCTACATATGGGTTCACATAGTCCCCCAATACCAGACACAATCGGACACCCTGGAGGGTCGACGGGATCTTTGTGGATTTTGGGTAGAAGGTAAAAGGTGGGGATCCTGGGGAAGGCCACTGTCAAGCCCTCATAAACCTTTTTGGAGATTATTGAGCACTCCAGAGCCTGGGTTAGGATGTCCTGCAGCCTAGCAGTGAAGTGGGTCAAAAGACAAGAGGGCAATCTAACATAGGTATTGGGGTCTCTCAATTGGCGGAAAGCCTCCCGCTCATACTTGTTGATAGGCCAAATAACAATGTTGCCCCCCTTATCTACACCCTTGATAACCACGTCACTGAGTTCCTGAAGCTGTTGTAAAGCTCGGCGATGGTTATATGTGAGATTATCAAATTTCCGTTTTGTTGGTAATCTAAGGAAATCTTCAGTGACAAGTTTGGTGAAAATCTCTACTGCAGGGCATAGAGATAAGGGGGGAACCTTGTAGATTTCGGCATAATAGATTGAGGGAACCCACCTCGTGAAGGATTGCAGTGTTCCTCTGCCAGTTCTTCCAAACATCTCAATGCTTCTCTCTCAGTCACTGCTGCATCCATAACCTCCGGGCTCTTGTGATGCAACTTCTTCAATACCAATTTGCGAGAAAATAGGTGTAGATCTTTTATCCCTGTGAAGAAGTTGAAAGCATTAGTTGGAGAAAATGTAAGACCTCTCCCCAGGACCTCCACCTGTGGGGGCTCATATTAGTAGCCGCAGAAGGCTCCATTAGCCAACAATGTTCCCTGGCTATTAATATCAAACCACAGCTGTTTGTTTAGCCTTAACTGACTAGATTACAGGAGCAGCCCAGAAAAAAATTGACATGGGGTCCCCCTATAAAACCTAACCAGCAAAGGCTAAACTAGACAGCTGTGGGCTGATATTAATAGCCAGGGAAGGGGTCATGAATACTAGCCCCCTTCGCGGCTATTAATATCACCCCTCAGCAGTCCCAGAAATGGCGCATAAGATCCCCAATACTAACCGTGTAGTAAAGTGAATGGCGCTTTTTCAATAAAAACACGGCCAGAATAAAGTATTTTAATGTATACTGACAGGGGTGTAAAATCACCCCTAGTCAGAATACAGTGTTTCAGGGGGTCACTGTGGTTCATCAGCTGAAGATCAGCTGATGAGCCCCTGTGAGTTTACCACCATGGGAACATTCTTGCAAATGTTCTCAGGTTGAACATCAGCTGATCGGACATGAGACTGATCAGCTGATTACCGGCGTCAGCAATCAGCTAATGGTCACGTGGTCATCAGCTGATTGTTGCCAGCACTGATCAGCTGATGATCACGCGACCATCAGCTGACCGCTGACTTCACTGATCACCTGATGGTCGCGTAACCATCAGGTGATCGCTGACGGCACTGATCACCTGATGGTCACGTGACCATCAGGTGAACGCTGACTTCACCGCAGGTCCTGGCAGCACACTGCGGTGCGCAGGTCCGCGCCCTGCAGTGTACCGCTAGCCACTGAGGACAGAGCATATATTATATATATATATATATACACACACACACATACAGTATACACATACAGTACAGACCAAAAGTTTGGACACACCTTCTCATTTAAAGATTTTTCTGTATTTTCATGACTATGAAAATTGTACATTCACACTGAAGGCATCAAAACTATGAATTAACACATGTGGAATTATATACTTAACAAAAAAGTGTGAAACAACTGAAAATATGTCTTATATTCTAGGTTCTTCAAAGTAGCCACCTTTTGCTTTAATGACTGCTTTGCACACTCTTGGCATTCTCTTGATAAGCTTCAAGAGGTAGTCACTGGAAATAGTCTTCCAACAATCTTGAAGGAGTTCCCAGAGATGCTTAGCACTTGTTGGCCCTTTTGCCTTCACTCTGTGGTCCAGCTCACCCCAAACCATCTCGATTGGGTTCAGTTCTGGTGACTGTGGAGGCCAGGTCATCTGGCGTAGCACCCCATCACTCTCCTTCTTGGTCAAATAGCCCTTACAAAGCCTGGAGGTGTGTTTGGGGTCATTGTGTTGTTGAAAAATAAATGATGGTCCAACTGTGACGCGAGTCACTACAGAAATAACAGTCTCAGAAGAGGAGAGAAAAGACTAATATTACTGAAAGAAATATAATATTAGAGCTACTTACTAGATAAAAATAGGGAGGTCAAACAATCCAAAGTCAAGTCCAGGAAGATGGCGCAGTACAAAGGGAGCAGACAAAAGAGTAGTCAGATAACAAGCAAATGGTCAAAATCCAGGTAAGGGAAAATAGTCAGGCGGGGTCAGGCACAGAGCACAGAGAGATCAGTCCTACACAGGTAATACCAAATGTACAATTGACACTGGGTGAAGGAGCTAGCATGCTTAAGTAGAAGACTAATCAAGGGAAGTGAACACAGATGATTGCAGAAACAACCCAGCAAACCCAAAACAGACTGACAGCCTCCACACAATAGTAACCTAGCAGACAAGGAAAGTGTGGAGACCGTGATACCAACTAAACGCAAACCGGATGGAATACCATGCCGCTGCAAGATGCTGTGGTAGCCATGCTGGTTCAGTATGCCTTCAATTTTGAATAAATCCCCAACAGTGTCACCAGCAAAGCTCCCCCACACCATCACACCTCCTCCTCCATGCTTCACGGTGGGAACCAGGCATGTAGAGTCCATCCGTTCACCTTTTCTGCGTTGCACAAAGACACGATGGTTTGAACCAAAGATCTCAAATTTGGACTCCTCAGACCAAAGCACAGATTTCCACTAGTCTAATGTCCATTCCTTGTGTTCTTTAGCCCAAACAAGTCTCTTCTGCTTGTTGCCTGTCCTTAGCAGTGGTTTCCTAGCAGCTATTTTACCATGAAGGCCTGCTGCACAAAGTCTCCTCTTAACAGTTGTTGAAGAGATGTGTCTGCTGCTAGAACTCTGTGTGGCATTGACCTGGTCTCTAATCTGAGCTGCAGTTAACCTGTGATTTCTGAGGCTGGTGACTCGGATAAACTTATCCTCAGAAGCAGTAGTGACTCTTGGTCTTCCTTTCCTGGGGGGTCCTCATGTGAGCCAGTTTCTTTGTAGCGCTTGATGGTTTTTGCAACTGCACTTGGGGACACTTTCAAAGTTTGCCCAATTTTTCAGACTGACTGACCTTCATTTCTTAAAGTAATGATGGTCACTCGTTTTTCTTTGCTTAGAATTTGTATTATGGCAAGAAAAAAGCAGCTAACAGTCTATTCAGTAGGATTATCAGCTGTGTAGCCACCTGACTTCTGCACAACACAACTGATGGTCCCAACCCCATTTATAAGGCAAGAAATCCCACTTATTAAACCTGACAGGGCACACCTGTGAAGTGAAAACCATTTCCGGTGACTACCTCTTGAAGCTCATCAAGAGAATGCCAAGAGTGTGCAAAGCAGTCATCAAAGCAAAAGGTGGTTACTTTGAAGAACCTAGAATATAAGACATATTTTCAGTTGTTTCACACTTTTTTGTTAAGTATATAATTCCACATGTGTTGTGTGGCGCCCCTGAGGGTTCGACCGCCACAGGGATGCTGCACTTCTTTAATGGAGTGTAGTGTTCCTCCTCTGAGGTAAGAACAGTGTGATAGTCGTGACCCAATCTTTGCATCCAACACCACACTTCTCCACCAGAGGGGGCTAGTATGTTACAGGGAGACTGGGGAACCAAGAGTGAGGGGAACCAGTTAGTGGGTGTGGGTGGAGGACCTACAAGTTAGTTACACTTTAAATTTCATATTTAATAAAAAGCCATCTTTGGTTTTGGTCTTTGTGCTGTTAAATGCTGTGTGTTACTGTGCTCTCCCACTCTGATAGTGGACCCTGTGTGGGCCTGCAGAGGTCGGAGACACGGCCCTCGTACCCTGGTCTTGGGACGAGAGGCAAGTTGCAGACGGGGAATGTCTCAACCCGGCCAATGACCATGACCAAGAAGGCCTGGAGCTTAAGAGTGTGACTCCACAGCAAATGGATCCCAGGCAGTATGCAGACGGAGCGGTGTACGCCACCTGTCCTCGCCAACCTGATATATTCAGAGGGAGTCCGGCTGCAAGAGGGGTACCTACCCCCGACACCCGACCTTGCTACTCCATGTCCTGGTCGGGGAAGCCCGGTAGGCCCTGAGGATCCCACCGGGTACCGGACGGAGCGGAGCTGCCACCCGAGCCCTTGTTCTGAGAGGAGCTCAGAGGGAGACCCGGCCTATTTGCACACACACTGACAGGAAAGGATTAGGCCCGTAGTTCAGGAACACTCTGGTGTGGTGTCCCGACTGAATGCTGGACTTACTCGGAGGTTGTCGGACCCCCGTCTCTGGTGACCGAAGGACTCCGCGGGGAGCAGGGAGTCACCTTCCTCATGCCATCTATGTGAGTAAAGCCTTGGAAGTTCACCCCTACGGCCTCCGGACTGTTCATTCTGCGCCACACCACGAGACGCGGAGCCCGCATTCCTTCACTACTACCCCCTCCATCCTGTCCCTCTGCCCTGAGGCCACGCTCCGCCTGTGGGGAGTAGTAATAACTTTGACCGCCATAACACCATGTCTCAGCGGACTGAAGCGGCGCTGGTGGCCCTTCACCAGGTACCACCGGTGGCGTAGTCGTTAATCAGCCACTCAACCCGGAGAAGCATACACCATCTCTTTTTTTACTGTGACGGCCCTGAGCACGGGTCGGGTCCGGGCCACGGCTACACCCCATCTCTCCATCACAGGACCTGACTTCGAGTCCCCCATCTCCCAGGGTAAAGAAAAGGGCTTTTTCGAGTAAGAGGCGTCACAGCTGATTCATAGTTTTGATGCCTTCAGTGTGAATGTACAATTTTCAAAGTAATGAAAATACAGAAAAATCTTTAAATGAGAAGGTGTTTCCAAACTTTTGGTCTGTACTGTATATATACACACATATACAGTATACATATATATACACACACATATACAATATATATATATACCCAAATATTTTGATTATGTGTATATATATATATATATATATATATATATATATTTCACTTTCTTACACTTTTTTTTACTTTTACACTTTGTCCCACTATGGGACTTTCATTTTTTGCAGGCCGATCGCTTGTACAGCATAGAGATGCAGCAGCAGCATCTCTATGCATGCAGCCTGTCAGCGCTGCACACGCACAAGTTATTTTGATTGTGCACTGCGCATGATCAAAGTAACTTTCTGGTGACCCGGATGTTGTCATGACGACATCGGGTCATCATAGCAACGATCGGGACCCCGTGCTCACAGTGCAGTTTTTGATTCAAGGTAAGAGAGTCGCGCTTACCTCCCCCCTGCTCCCGGAATGCTGCGATCGACTTAGTTCGCAACATTTCGAGGGAGCGGTGCGGCCCCACTCCTGGCACAAAGCATCGGGTGTTGGCTGTGAGAATCAGCTGACACCCGGCAGCGATCGCGCCAGCACAGCCTCTGTATGGGTGCGATCGCCAAGGCATAATAATACGCACCTGGTCCAATAGGCCCAGGTCGCAGGTACATATTATTACGCCTGACATCAGTAAGGAGTTAATATCAGATTTGTGGGGGTCCGGCACGTGGCACCTCCACTACTCAGTTGTTTGAAACTCCGGCAGAGGTCAGATGTAAACATTGTTGAGGAGCTGAACATCACAGCTCTGGTCACTGTGTAGTGGCTGCTACCTGATGCTGCAGATCAGCTCCTATTACATGAATATTAGCTGACTTGCAGGACCCACAGTACAGTGAATGGAGCAGTGATGTTCAGATCTTCAAACTATTTACATCTGAGCGTTGCAAACAACTGATGGGTAGAGCCAGTGCCACGTGTGGGAGCCCACCTATCTGATATTGATAACCCATCCCCAGGATGGCATCTCAGTAGATACCATACCAGGATGGGGGACATTATGCCAGAATGGGTACATTATACCAGAATTAGGTCATTATGCCAGAATGTGAGACACTGTAACAGAATGGAGTGCATTGTACCAGGATGGGGGGCATTAAACCAGTATGATGGTCATTAAACCAGGATGGGGGGTCATTATACCAGGATGGGGGGTCATTATACCAGGATAGGGACATTATATCAGAATGAGGACATTATATCAGAATTGGGGACATTATACCAGAATTGGGGACATTATACCAGAATAAGGGACACTATACCAGAATGGGGTACACCATACCTGGATGGGTGACACTATATCAGAATGGGGACATTACATCACAATGATGATATTATACCAGTATGGGGGATATTATAGCAGCATGGGGGACATTATGCCAGAACTGGAGATACCATACCAGGATGTGGGGCATTATACCAGCTTTGGGGACATTATAGCAGAATTGGGAGCATTACACCAGCATGGGGGATATTATACCAGGTTAGAGACATTATACCAAAATGGGGACATTATATCAGAATGGGGACACTATACCAGGATGGGGACATTAAACCAGAATGAAGTAAATGATGCCAGAATGGGGACATTACCAGACAGGGGCACAGGTGGGGGAAATGTCATAGCATAAGGCCCAGCATGTTATGTTCTGCTACCAGAGCTAAGGAAAGAGAGGAGATCTGTCCCTATGATAGAACTCAGCTTAATCCCTACGATGTAACAGGGGACACCTCCTAACAGAAATAGTAGCAGACAGACGAACAAACAAAATATATGGAACATAGAGGTCAGTAGACCAAGCAAACTAACAGAGCAAGACACAGAGCACAGGCTAGCTAGAAAGTAGATATACAATGAAGTCCAGCAAAGCCAGAAGGGCGGAGCAGGCTTAAATAGGCCAACAAGGTCATGTGACCAGCAAAGGAAAAAAAACCTAAGAGCAAGGTTCTAACAGTACCCCCCCTTCTAAGAGGATCCTCCGGATCCCCTAGGACCAGGCTTATCAGGAAATCTCCTGTGAAACGCTCTGATAAGTCTGGACGCGGAAACATCATCCGACCTCACCCAAGAGTTATCCTCGGGTCCGAAACCTTTCCAGGCCACAAGATACTGCAAACTACCTCTATACAGTCTAGAGTTAAGGATGCGAGAAATTTCATATTCCCCGTCCTCCACCACCGGAGGAACAGAGGCAGAGGCGTCACAATCCGATACAACAGCTTTTTTCAACAGAGAGACATGAAATACCGGATTAATTCTCCAGGAGGTAGGAACCTCCAACCTAACAGCAGATTGGTTGACAACCTGAAGCACCTTAAAGGGCCCTACAAACTTGGGACCCAATTTCTTAGAAGGAATCCTCAACCGCAGATTCCTAGAGGACAACCAAACCATGTCACCAACAGCGAACAAAACCTCCTGTCGTTTCCTATCAAAGTAGTCCTTAGATTTTCTGTTGGCCTCCTGAAGATTACCACGCACATCCGTCCAAACTCTCTCCAAATCACCGGAAAAATTCTCCTCCTCAGGCACGGCAGATCCCAACTTGGAGAACGACCCAAACGACGGATGTCTCCCAGAACAACAAAAAAAAGGCGAACAACCAGCAGAAGAAGATGTATGATTGTTCAGAGCAAATTCAGCAAGTGGCAGAAACTCAGACCACCCCTCTTGATTGTCTGCCACAAAACAACGCAAGAACTGCTCAACATCCTGGTTTTTCCTTTCTGTCTGGCCATTAGATTCAGGATGATATCCGGACGAGAACGATAAATGAACTCCCAACCTGTCACAAAAGGCATGCCAAAAACGAGCCACGAACTGAGGACCCCTATCAGAAACAATGTCAGTAGGAACGCCATGAAGTCTGACAATTTCCTTGACAAAGGCCTTAGCGAGAGTTTTAGCGCAGGGCAGTTTGACAAAGGGAACCAAGTGACACATCTTGCTAAAACGGTCCACGACCACCCAGATGACAGTAAAACCCTCAGAGGGGGGAAGGTCAGTTATAAAGTCCATAGCCAAATGTGTCCAAGGAGCACTGGGAACCTCCAAAGGACAAAGCAACCCCGCAGCAGGAGTATGAGAGGACTTAGATCTAGCACATATAGTACATTGACGCACCCACTTAATGACTTCCTTCTGCCATCCAGGCCACCAAAAACTGAGACCCACCAGTCTCTTGGTCTCAGAGATTCCGGGATGACCTGCCAACCGAGATTCATGACACTCAACAAATAAATCTCTCCTAAAGGTCCCAGGCACAAACAACCTCCCATGGGGAGTGTTAGATGGGGCATTCTCCTGTGCTTTAAGAATCTCATCTTCCAAAACGGAGTCCAAAGCAGCTATCACAACACCTTCTTGTAAAATGTTCTCTTCTTTCTCAGCACCGACTATGGGAGAAAAACTGCGAGACAAGGTATCCGCCTTAACATTCTTAGTACCAGGGATGTAAGTAACGGAGAAATTAAACCGCGAGAAAAACAGTGCCCACCTAGCCTGACGGGCATTCAGGCGCTTGGCAGCATCAAGATATATCAGATTTTTATGATCCGTAAGAACCTGAACGGGAAATTCCGCACCTTCCAAGAAGTGGCGCCAGTGTTCAAATGCGAGTTTAATAGCCAATAATTCCCGATTACCAATATCGTAATTCAGTTCAGTCTCCGAAAATTTTTTTGAAAAAAAGGCACAGGGATGTAATCCATCCCCGTTATCCTGAGACAATACTGCGCCAACCCCCACAGAGGAAGCATCAACCTCAACCAAAAACGGCCTAGTAACATCAGGCTGCATAAGGATGGGAGCAGAGGTGAACCTCTCCTTGAGATACACAAAAGCTTCAATGGCCTCAGAAGACCACTGAACCGCATCAGCACCTTTCCTGGTGAGATCAGTCAGAGGTTTGACAATACTAGAAAAATTTTTTATGAATTTTCTGTAGTAATTGGCGAAACCCAAAAACCTCTGTATCGATTTCAAACCAATAGGCCTAGGCCATTCCTGCACAGCCTGAACCTTAACCGGATCCATCTCAAAACCTTTGCTGGAGATAATGTAGCCCAAAAAACTAATTCTCTGTACAGCGAACTCACATTTCTCCAGCTTAGCAAAAAGCGAATTGTCCATTAATAACTGTAATACCTCACGCACGCTCCGCCAATGAGACTCCAGATCCGGCGAATAAATCAAAATGTCATCCAAATACACAACCACATTTTTGCCAATCAAAGGTCTAAGGATGTCATTAATCAGATTCTGAAAAAATGCAGGAGCATTAGTAAGACCAAAAGGCATAACCAGATTCTCAAAATGACCCACAGGAGTGTTAAAAGCAGTCTTCCATTCGTCACCCTCCTTCATGCGCAACAGATTGTATGCCCCCTTAAGGTCAATTTTAGAGAACCACTTGGCCCCCATTAACTGGTTAAACAGATCAGGAATCAATGGCAGTGGGTAAGGATTGCGTACAGTAATTTTGTTAATCTCACGAAAATCCAGACAAGGACGTAAACCGCCGTCCTTTTTTTTTACAAAAAAAAATCCAACCGCCACAGGAGACTTAGAGGGCCTAATGTGACCGGCGGCCAAACTTGTCTGTATGTATTCCTCCAAAGCCTTCCTCTCAGGAATAGTAAGGTTAAATAAACGACTTTTAGGAAGAGTCGCTCCAGGGACAAATTCAATAGAACAATCATAGTCTCTATGGGGAGGCAAAACCTGTGATTCCTTCTCAGAAAAAACTCTCCAAAAATCCTGAATAGGAACAGGCAATTCTCCCCTATCCAAAGCTGCAATACGCCCGTTACAACACTTGTCATAACATTTATGGCTCCAGGATTTAATTTCACTGGTAGACCAATCCAGTACAGGATTGTGAAATTTTAACCAGGGCAATCCCAATATTACTGGAGAAGGCAAGTTATTCAACACTACCAAATCCAATTTCTCATGGTGAACACCATTAATAGTGAGAGGAAATTCACAGACCTTGAGAGTAATATTCTTCAAAGGGGAACCATCCACAGAAACCACAGCAATGGGGGATGATAAAGGTTCAGGTTTTAAATTGAGTCTTTCCACGAATCCCCCATCAATTACATTCAGAGTAGACCCGCAATCAACAAACACCCGAAATTCCATTAATTTTTTCTGAGCAATCGTGGAAGCAGCTAAAAATATACCCTTGGAATTTAAACAGGCAATACGGGCGTGACTGACCATTTTTTTTCTTTCTTCATACGAAGCTCACAGCCTTTAATCAAATGACCAGATTTTCCGCAATAGAAACACAAGCCTTCAGAAAATCGACGGTCTTTTTCTTGAGAGCGAGGTGCCACCGATCCAATCTCCATCGGTTCACCACTGTTAGTACACACATTCTCATAACCAGAAACTGACATAGCAGAGGATTTGCTCTCATTAACCCTTGCACGCAGTCTTCTATCCACCCGTATAGCTAATTGCATAGCCTGTTGCAAATCTTCAGGTGTAGGATAAGCAATTAGCAGGTCTTTAACCCTTTCACTGAGCCCAGCAAGAAATAGACTTTTCAGAGCAGAATCGTTCCACCCTGTTTGAGTAGACCAACGACGGAAATGAGTACAATATTTTTCCACATTACCTGATCCCTGTTTTAAACGTCTCAACTCAGTCTCAGCTGATGCGACACGGTCAGGATCATCATATAATAGTCCCAAAGCAGAAAAAAAACTATCCACTGATCTGAAGCATGTATCACTAGGTTGCAAAGAAAAGGCCCACTCCTGAGGCTCTTTGCGCAAAAGTGACATTATGGACCCTACGCGCTGGGATTCATCCCCAGAGGACTTAGGTCTCAAACGAAAATACAATAAGCAAGCATTTTTAAATGAAAAAAAATTCTCGGTGTTCACCAAAAAATAAATCCGGCAAACATACCTTAGGCTCCAAGAAATGTGCTCCAGGACAGTTACTCACGTGCTGACGGAGCTCGGCCACCTCCAGAGAGAGTCCCTGCAGGCGATGAACCAAATCCTGAACCGACACCATGATGGAACAGAAAAATCTTTCCTTAGAGAATTTGCTGGCTGGACTTACTGTTATGTTCTGCTACCAGAGCTAAGGAAAGAGAGGAGATCTGTCCCTACGATAGAACTCAGCTTAATCCCTACGATGTAACAGGGGACACCTCCTAACAGAAATAGTAGCAGACAGACGAACAAACAAAATATATGGAACATAGAGGTCAGTAGACCAAGCAAACTAACAGAGCAAGACACAGAGCACAGGCTAGCTAGAAAGTAGATATACAATGAAGTCCAGCAAAGCCAGAAGGGCGGAGCAGGCTTAAATAGGCCAACAAGGTCATGTGACCAGCAAAGGAAAAAAAACTAAGAGCAAGGTTCTAACACAGCATGTGGGAGATTATTACAAGAAGGAGCCAGGATGGGGGACATTACTACATAGGGAGAGAACACATATTTCTTTATAGGATCCAGAACGCTACAAGGGCCCATACATCTGACCAACATGCCGGTGGGGGCCTATCAGACTCTAGTTACTCCACTAGGTGGGACCAGATCATTTCCAGGACTCCTTGTTCTTTACATTGAAGATAATTCTTAATGACATTGGCTGTATGTTTGGGGTTGTTGTTCTGCTGAAGAAAACATTTGGATCCAATCGGACACCTCCCTGATGATATTGCAGGATGGATAAGTATCTGCCTCTATATCTCAGCATTGAGGGAACCAATAATTCTGACCCAATTTCCACCTCCATTTGCTGAAATGCAGCCCCAAACTTACTGGACCCTCCACCGTGCTTATGCATCACTATTGCCCACAGACGCTCATTATTGTACTGCTCTCCAGCCCTTCAGTGAACAAAATCTCTTCTGTAATAACATTTTTCATATTTTGACTCAACCGTCCAGAGCACATCCTGCCAATTTTCTACACCCTGGTTCCTCTGTTTTAATGCATAGTTGAGTCACTTGGCCTTGTTTTGATGTGGAAGATATGGCTTTTTCACCACAATTTTGCTATGAAGACCACTTCTGGCCAGTCTTCTCTGAACAGTAGATGAGTGAAGCTGAGTCCCACTGGTTGCTGCCAGTTCTGAGCTGATGGCACTGCTGGACATCTTCTGCTTTTGAAGCAAAGTAACCATAATGTGTCATACATCTGCTGCACTAAGTTTCCTTGGCCGACCACTGCATCTACTGACCTCGACGTTGCACATTTTCTTGTGCATCTTCACAAGTGCTTGAATGACACATCTTGAACCCTCAATCTGCTTTGAAATTTGTGCCTTAGAGACCTTGCTGATGTAGTATAACTTCCTTGTGTATTCTTGCTCAGTCTTGCCATGGTGTATGACCAGACACCTGACTGTATTATTACAAAATCCCTGACTTTGCGCAGGTGTACCTAGAAGAATTGAAGCTGTTTTAAAGTGAAAAGTTGGTCACACTAAATATTGATTGGATCTAGATTTTTTGTTTGTTCATTCACTTGTATTTTGTTAATTGATTAAATAGATCATTAACATTTCTATTTTTGAAGCATTCTTACTTTACAGCATTTTTTCTACACCTTTCTAAAGATTCTTTTTATGTGATTGTGTCTTTTATTTGCTCATTAATAATCTGATATATCTTTTGGTATTTTGTTTATAGTTGTTTTTTTGCTGTTGGGGTAAATTGTAGGATATTGATTTCAGAGGGGTTTCCTGACCCTTTGATTGTAGGAATGAGTGGTATATATGTGCTAATAAATTAGGACAAACGTAGGAAATTTAGGAAAAAACTGAACATCTCAGCAGTAATAACATGCTGATTGTGATGTCATGAAGATGACTTGAATTTCCACCAATCAGAGATCAGCATGTTTCAGGTCACCCAGATAGAACAGTCCATGAAACATGAGTCACGGCCACTGTGAGGTCATAATGCTGATTAGAATTTCCACCAGTCAGAAAACAGAACCGCCCAGAAGAACCACCCAGGAGGTATGAGTCATCGCCACTGTGAGGTCATAATGCTGACCAATCACAGAGCAGCCACACCCAGATTTTCCACCAATCAGAGAGCAGCCACACCCAGATCTTCCACCAATCAGAGATCAGCAGTGGGTATAAATAGCCGCTACCACCTGCCCGGCTTAGCCTTGCACTGGTTGGGTCTCTCTTTTTTTCCTCTCTCTTGGTCTCTCTCTCTCTCTCTTCTCTCTCTCTTCTCTCTCTTCTCTCTCTCTTCTCTCTCTCTTCTCTCTCTCTCTCTCTCTCTTCTCTCTCTCTCTCTCTCTCTCTCTCTCTCTCTCTCCTCTCTCTCTTCTCTCTCTCTCTCTCTCTCTCTCTCTTCTCTCTCTCTTCTCTCTCTCTTCTCTCTCTCTCTCTCTCTCTTCTCTCTCTCTTCTCTCTCTCTCTCTCTCTCTCTTTCTCTCTCTCTTCTCTCTCTCTTCTCTCTTCTCTTTCTCTTCTCTCTCTCTTCTCTCTCTCTCTTCTCTCTCTCTCTCTCTTCTCTCTCTCTTCTCTCTCTCTTCTCTCTCTCTTCTCTCTCTCTTCTCTCTCTCTCTTCTCTCTCTCTCTTCTCTCTCTCTCTCTCTCTTCTCTCTCTCTCTCTCTCTCTCTCTCTTCTCTCTCTCTCTCTCTCTCTCTCTCTCCGGCCCTCTTAAGGGCTACCCCAAATGTGTAAAAGATAGAAACCAATATTTGTGTTGTTTGTCCGTTTTATGAGCCTTTGATTAACCCCTTCCCACTCTTTGCCATATATATATATATATATATATATATATATACATAGTATGTGCAGGTGGGCCTTAAAGGGAATTTCCAGGACAAACATATTGATGGCCTATCCCCTGGTTATCTCATTAATATCAGATTTGTGGGGGTCCGGCACGTGTCACCTCCACTAATCAGCTGTTTGCAGCTTCGGTCGAGGTCAGATGTAAACAGTGTTGAGGAGCTGAACATCACAGCTCTGGTCACTGTGTAGTGGCCGCTCCCTGGTGCTGCAGATCAGCTCCTATTACATGAATATTAGCTGATCTGCAGGACCCGCAGTACAGTGAATGGAGCTGTGATGTTCAATCTTCACACTATTTACATCTGAGCGCTGCAATCAGCTGATGGGTAGAGCCGGTGCCGCGTGTCGGAGCCCACCGATCTGATCTTGATAACCCATCCCCAGGATAAATCATCATTATTATACTACTGGAAACTCCATTAATGGATTGTCTGGGATTAATAACATGAGCCCCTTCTTTAAGAAAAAACAGTCCCTAACTGGTCACAGGATAAATGTGGGATTTCAGGTCACCCATTTACTGCAATGCAGCTGGCAATGCCACCCAGCGGATCTAAGCAAGTCCCGGGGCCACAACAATATACAGCCAGTGCCCGAGTATAGGATGGAAGATTAAAAAAAATCTTCAAAAATGTATTTTGTATGAGGCATACATCAAAAATACAGGCAATGCTTTTCCTGACAACACTGAGTTTTATAATGTGGAAAAAATCGTTTAAAAAAACACTGTGTGAACATAACCCTAACTGCATTGTGACTGTGTATATACATATATAAGCTGCCCCTCCCCCACCATGTGAGCATTCTCAGCGCGTACTGACCAATGCTGTCCACCAGGTGGCATCAGCAGGAAATTACAGCGATGAGACAAGCACTGCATGACAGCCCCGCCCCAATCTGCCCTATACCAGACACGCCCCCTACCAACGCCCCGCCTCCACTGCCATGACAACCGAATTATTTAATGGCAGAAAGAGAGACCTTATATGAGCAGAGAAGTAGCGGCCGGAGCGCGGGGTCCGCACAGGTGAGCGCCCCCATAACACAGTGTATGTACTGCACGTCAGCTCTATGGCAGACTGTCACCTGTGCTGGATCCAGTACGTGTTACACTTATATCTGTACAGAGACACAGAGGACGCAGCGGGGCCCTGTCGCCAGATATATATATGTGTGTGTGTATATACAGTATATATGTGTATGTATATGCTGTATTACTGTATATATGTGTGTGTGTGTGTGTATATACAGTATATATGTGTATGTATATGCTGTATTACTGTATATATGTGTGTGTGTATATACAGTATATATATATGTGTATGTATATGCTGTATTACTGTATATATGTGTGTATATATGTACTAGCTATTGAACCCGTTCTACGCCCGGGTGGCGAGCATTTTTATTGGTATATGGTCTCCCATCCTGGTATTTGTGCTGCCCCCATCCTATTGTGGTATGCATGGTCCCTCCACCCCCCAATCCTGGTATACATGGCACACCTCATTCCCCAATCATGGTATGTATGGTCCCTCCACCCCCCAATTCTGGTATACATGGCACAACTCATTCCCCAATCATGGTATGTATGGTCCCCTCACCCCCCAACCCTGGTATGCATGGCACACCTCACCCCCCAATCATGGTATGTATGGTCCCCTCACCCCCCAATCCTAGTATGCATGGCACACCTCATTCCCCAATCCTGGTATGCATGGTCCCCTCACCTCCCAATCCTGGTATACATGGCACCCCTCACCCCCCAATCCTGGTATGCATGGCACCCCTCACCCCCAATCCTGGTATACATGGCACCCCTCATTCCCCAATCCTGGTATGCATGGCACCCCTCATTCCCCAATCCTGGTATGCATGGCACCCCTCATTCCCCAATCCTGGTATACATGGCACCCATCACCCCCCAATCCTGGTATGCATGGTCCCCTCACCCCCCAATCCTGGTATACATGGCACCCCTCATTCTCCAATCCTGGTATGCATGGCACCCCTCACCCCCAATCCTGGAATACATGGCACCCCTCATCCCCCAATCCTGGTATACATGGTCCCCTCACCCCTCAATTCTGGTATACATGGCATCCCTCATTCCCCAATCCTGGTATACATGGCACCCCTCACCCCCTAATTCTGGTATGCATGGTCCCCTCACCCCCCAATCCTGGTATGTATGGTCCCCTCACCCCCCAATTCTGGTATACATGGCATCCCTCATTCCCCAATCCTGGTATGCATGGTCACCTCACCTCCCAATCCTGGTATACATGGCACCCCTCACCCCCCAATCCTGGTATGCATGGCACCCCTCACCCCCAATCCTGGTATACTTGGCACCCCTCATTCCCCAATCCTGGTATGCATGGCACCCCTCACCCCCAATCCTGGTATGCATGGCACCCCTCATTCCCCAATCCTGGTATGCATGGCACCCCTCATTCCCCAATCCTGGTATGCATGGCACCCCTCATCCCCAATCCTGGTATGCATGGTCCCCCCCCCAATTCTGGTATACATGGCACCCCTCAGCCCCAATCCTGGTATGCATGGTACCCCTCACCCCCAATCCTGGTATGCATGGTACCCCCTCATCCCTATTCTGGTATCTATGGTACCCCCTCACATCCCCAATCCTGGTATGCATGGTACCCCTCATCCCTATCCTGATATGCATGGCACCCCTCACCCCCAATCCTGTTATGCATGGCACCCCTCACCCCCAATCCTGTTATGCATGGTCCCCTCACCCCCAATCCTGTTATGCATGGTCCCCTTACCCCCCAATCCTGGTATGCATGGCACCCCTCACCCCCCAATCCTGGTATGGATAGTCCCCTCACCCGCCAATCCTGGTATGTATGGCACCCCTCACCCCCCAATCCTGGTATGTATGGCACCCCTCACCCCCAATCCTGGTATGTATGGCACCCCTCATCCCTATCATGCTACACACACATACAAGAAAATAAACACTTATACTCACCTTTCTTCCTTGTGCTCCAGCGCTGTTTCCCGTTCTGCTGGAGGCCGGGGGAGGAGTGCGGTGCCGAAGTACGCGTGTGCTCATACCACGCTGGCCGAAGTACGCGTGTGCTCATACCACGCTGTCCGGCTCCATTTTGCTGAAGACACATTGCAAATGTATCTTCAGTAAAATGGCACCAGATAGCGCTATGCGCATGCGCCGATTTCAATGCCTCCCTCTTCCCCCGGACTCCGGACCGAACAGAAGCGCCGCGGTAGCGCTCATGCCGGTCAGGTAAGTATGTAAGTATGGCGCCAGAGATCGCGGTATGTGTTCAGTGTATACGCATACCGTGATCTCCAGCACCATACACTCCTCTTACCTGTAACGGCTCCATGCGTTCTTCAGTCTGGAGCCAGACTGTGCAGGCGTGTCGCACTAGCGCAGACTATAAAGGCTTCAGACAGAGGGACGCTTGTAGCGTTATATTATAGATACTCTATATGTATGTATATATATATATGTATACTGTATATGTGTATATGCATACTGTATGTATATATATATGTATACTGTATATGGGTGTGTATATATGTATACTGTATATGGGTGTGTATATATGTATACTGTATGTGTGTGTATATATATGTATACTGTATATGTGTGTGTATATCTATACTGTGTATATATGTATACTGTATATGGGTGTGTATATATGTATACTGTATATAGGTGTATATATATGTATACTGTAGATGTGTGTATATGTATACTGTATATGGGTGTATATATGTATGCTGTATGTGTGTGTATATATATATGTACAGTGCTGGCCAAAAGTATTGGCACCCCTGCAATTCTGTCAGATAATACTCAGTTTCTTCCTGAAAATGATTGCAATCACAAATTCTTTGGTATTATTATCTTCATTTAATTTGCTTGCAAGGAAAAACACAAAAGAGAATGAAGCAAAAATAAAATCATTGATCATTTCACACAAAACTCCAAAAATGGGCCGGACAAAAGTATTGGCACCCTCAGCCTAATACTTGGTTGCACAACCTTTAGCCAAAATAACTGCGAACAACCGCTTCCGGTAACCATCAATGAGTTTCTTACAATGCTCTGCTGGAATTGTAGACCATTCTTCTTTGGCAAACTTGTAGTGAGCTGGCCGTCTCTGGCTGTTCTGTGATAATTGATATAGAGCCTGTTACAGAAGTGATTACACAGGATGATGTTGCCACCTTGTGGCCAGAGGTTGCACCTGCGCAGGGTGTGATGATAGAGAAAAAGACTGAGCCTCCTGTGTCCCGCCCTAGAGAGTCACGTGACCAAAGTGGGAAGCAGGAAAAAGCGCGCGCAGAGTCTGCTGTGGTCTGTGAAAAGAGCCAGGACGGTGTGCAGGCCCTCGTGTGTGGCGCAGGAGAGACTCTCAACGTGATTTCTTCTATCTGACACCATATCCTCGGAGCCTTCCCCAGCTCCTGCACTGCTGAAGGATTCAGCTGTTACACTCCCTGCTACTGGAGTGTGGACTACATAAGGGGACCCACCAGAGCTTCTATCCGGATCAGAGAGACTGTAAGCGGGACCTCTGGCGAGAGGCCGAAGTATCCCTTCCTTTGTTTCCGCGAATTCTGCTGTTCCTGTTTTTTTTCCGGCTGGGACGCCTTCCTGCAAAGACAGACAGGCCTGCGACGGGGGACACATCCTTCTGGAGTAAAGGACTGGTAACGTGTGAGTAGGGACAGTGAGGGTCAGCTTATCAGTACACGTTATTACTGTGCATATTTACGGTTGTCATTTATTGTTTTTTTTTCTTTGCTGTGTTAAAAATGTATGCGAGTAAAGATACGGTTGTCAAGATAGAGTCTGTGTGTGGGGATCTTGCTGGGCCAGATCATAGATACCAATGCGCGGCCTTGCCCGCGGTCACTTCAAACTGCTCCAGGTCCCTGATATTTGAAGGGAGCCTTCTCCAAACTGCCATTTTGCGATCTCTCCACAGGTGTTCTATGGGATTCAGGTCTGGACTCATTGCTGGCCACCTTAGAAGTCTCCAGTGCTTTCTCTAAAACCATTTTATAGTGCTTTTGGAAGTGTGTTTTGGGTCATTGTCCTGCTGGAAGACCCATGACCTCTGAGGGAAACCCAGCTTTCTCACACTGGGCCCTACATTATGCTGCAAAATTTGTTGGTAGTCTTCAGACTTCATAATGCCATGCACACGGTCAAGCAGTCCAGTGCCAGAGGCAGCAAAGCAACCCCAAAACATCAGGGAACCTCCGCCATGTTTGACTGTAGGGACCGTGTTCTTTTCTTTGAATGCCTCTTTTTTTCCCTGTACACTCTATGTTGATGCTTTTTCCCAAAAAGCTCTACTTTTGTCTCATCTGACCAGAGAACATTCTTCCAAAACGTTTTAGGCTTTCTCAGGTAAGTTTTGGCAAACTCCAGCCTGGCTTTTTTATGTCTCGGGGTAAGAAGTGGGGTCTTCCTGGGTATCCTACCATACAGTCCCTTTTCATTCAGACGCTGACGGATAGTACGGGTTGACACTGCTGTACCCTCGGACTGCAGGGCAGCTTGAACTTGTTTGGATGTTAGTCGAGGTTCTTTATCCACCATCCGCACAATCTTGCGTTGAAATCTCTCGTCAATTTTTTTTTCCGTCCACATCTAGGGAGGTTAGCCACAGTGCCATGGGCTTTACACTTCTTGATGACACTGCGCACGGAAGACACAGGAACATTCAGGTCTTTGGAGATGGACTTGTAGCCTTGAGATTGCTCATGCTTCCTCACAATTTGGTTTCACAAGTCCTCAGACAGTTCTTTGGTCTTCTTTCTTTTCTCCATGCTCAATGTGGTATACACAAGGACACAGGACAGAGGCTGAGTCAACTTTAATCCATGTTAACTGGCTGCAAGTGTGATTTAGTTATTGCCAACACCTGTTAGGTGCCACAGGTAAGTTACATGTGCTGTTAATTACACCAATTAGAGAAGCATCACATGATTTTTCAAAGGGTGCCAATACTTTTGTCCACCCCCTTTTTTAGGTTTGGTGTGGAATTATATCCAATCTGGCTTTAGGACAATTCTTTTTGTGTTTTTTTCATTGAAGACAAATTAAATGAAGAGAATAATACCAAAGAATTTATGATTGCAATCATTTTCAGGAAGAAATTGAGCATTATCAGACAGAATTGCAGGGGTGCCAATACTTTTGGCCAGCACTGTATACTGTATATGGGCGTGTGTATATATATATGTATACTGATATGTGTGTGTGTGTGTGTATATGTGTGTATATATGTGTATATATGTATACTGTATATGTGTGTATATATGTATACTGTATATGGGTGTGTATATATATATATATACTGTATATGGGTGTGTATATATATATACTGTATACTGGGTGTGTATATATGTATACTGTATAAGTGTGTATATATATATATACTGTATGTGTGTATATATATGTATACTGGTATATGTGTGTATATATGTATACTGTATATGGGTGTGTATATATGTATACTGTATATGTGTGTATATATATGTATACTGTATATGTGTGTATATATATGTATACTGTATATGTGTGTGTATATGCATACTGTATGTGTGTGTATATATATGTATACTGTATATGTGTGTATATATATGTATGCTGTATGTGTGTGTATATATATGTATACTGTATATGGGTGTGTATATATATGTATACTGTATATGTGTGTATATATATGTATGCTGTATGTGTGTGTATATGTATACTGTATGTGTGTGTATATATATGTATACTGTATATGTGTGTATATATATGTATACTGTATATGTGTGTATATGTATACTGTATGTGTGTGTATATATATGTATACTGTATATGTGTGTATATATATGTATGCTGTATGTGTGTGTATATATATGTATACTGTATATGGGTGTGTATATATATATACTGTATATGTGTGTATATATGTATACTGTATATGGGTGTATATATGCATACTGTATATGTGTGTATATATTTATACTGTATATGTGTGTATATATATGTATATTGTATATGTGTGTATATATATGTATACTGTATATGGGTGTATATATGTATACTGTATATGTGTGTATATATGTATACTGTATGTGTGTGTATATATATGTATACTGTATATGTGTGTATATATATACTGTATATGGGTGTATATATATGTATACTGTATATGGGTGTATATATGCATACTGTATATGGGTGTATATATGTATACTGTATATGTGTATGTATATGTATACTGTATATGTGTATATATGTATACTGTATATGTGTGTATATATGTATACTGTATATGGGTGTATATATATGTATACTGTATATGTGTGTGTATATGTATACTGTATATGGGTGTATATATATGTATACTGTATATGTGTGTGTATATGTATACTGTATATGTGTGTATATATATGTATACTGTATATGGGTGTATATATATGTATACTGTATATGTGTGTGTATATGTATACTGTATATGTGTGTATATATATGTATACTGTATAAGTGTGTATATATGTATACTGTATATGTGTGTGTATATATGTATACTGTATATGTGTGTATATGTATACTGTATATGGGTGTATATATATGTATACTGTATATGTGTGTGTATATATGTATACTGTATATGGGTGTATATATGTATACTGTATATGTGTGTGTATATGTATACTGTATATGGGTGTGTATATATATATATATACAGTATATGGGTGTGTATATATATATATACTGTATACTGGGTGTGTATATATGTATACTGTATAAGTGTGTATATATATGTATACTGTATATGGGTGTATATATATGTATACTGGTATATGTGTGTATATATGTATACTGTATATGGGTGTATATATGCATACTGTATATGTGTGTATATATGTATACTGTATATGGGTGTGTATATATATATATATACAGTATATGGGTGTGTATATATATATATACTGTATACTGGGTGTGTATATATGTATACTGTATAAGTGTGTATATATATGTATACTGTATATGGGTGTGTATATATGTATACTGGTATATGTGTGTATATATGTATACTGTATATGGGTGTATATATATGTATACTGTATATGTGTGTGTATATGTATACTGTATATGGGTGTGTATATATGTATACTGTATATGTGTGTATATATATGTATACTGTATATGGGTGGATATATACAGTACAGACCAAAAGTTTGGACACACCTTCTCATTTAAGGATTTTTCTGTATTTTCATGACTATGAAAATTGTACATTCACACTGAAGGCATCAAAACTATGAATTAACACATGTGGAATTATATACTTAACAAAAAAGTGTGAAACAACTGAAAATATGTCTTATATTCTAGGTTCTTCAGAGTAGCCCCCTTTTGCTTTGATGACTGCTTTGCACACTCTTGGCGTTCTCTTGATGAGCTTCTAGAGGTAGTCACCGGAAATGGTCTTCACCTCACAGGTGTGCCCTGTCAGGTTTAATATGATAAAGTGCTTTATTCTTTGTCGGGTCCAGGGGTCCTGTAGAATGTGAATCCCTGAGGAACAGCGTATCCTTGGCTTGTGCCAAGACAGAAGAAAAGTTGCTGAACACTTGGTACCCCAAAGTGATCAATCTATTTGCCAATCAAGATGCCCTGCAGTTGATTAATGCGGACAAATTGGATTCCTTTTATAACTGCGTCTCGACTAGCGGGGTGCCTCAAGGGTCTGTCTTGGGCCCTATATTATTTAATATACTTATTAATGATCTAGTGGAAGGGTTGCATAGTAAAATAGCAATATTTGCAGATGATACTAAACTTTGTAACGTAGTTAATACAGATGAGGATAGGGCACAGCTACAGGAGGATTTAGATAAATTGGGGAGTTGGGCCAAAAAATGGCAAATGGGGTTCAATGCCGATAAATGTAAGGTCATGCACATGGGAAAGAAAAACAGCAGTCACCCATACATATTAAATGGGAAACCGTTGGGGAAATCTGACATGGAGAAGGACCTGGGCGTATTGGTTAACAGCAAATTAAATTGGAGTGCCCAGTGTCAGGCAGCAGCTGCGAAGGCAAATAGAGTCATGGCATGCATCAGAAGAGGAATAGGGGCATATGATGAGAACATTGTTCTTCCTCTGTATAAAGCGCTGGTAAGGCCGCACTTAGAATATTGTGCACAGTTCTGGGCTCCGGTACTCAGGAAAGACATATTGGAGCTAGAGAGGGTACAAAGGAGGGCGACTAAGGTAATAAAGGGAATGGAGGGACTAGAATACCCAGAGAGGTTGTCCAAATTAGGCCTATTTACGTTGGAAAAGAGAAGGCTTAGGGGAGACCTCATAAACATGTATAAATACATCAGGGGGCTGTACAGAGATCTCTCCCATGACCTGTTTATACCAAGGATGGTGACAAAGACGAGGGGGCACACTATGCGTCTGGAGGAAAGGAGGTTCCTGCACCAGCATAGAAGGGGATTCTTTACGGTCAGAGCTGTGAGACTCTGGAATTCTCTGGGAGAGGAAGTGGTGATGTCCAACTCACTTAATGAGTTCAAGAGAGGACTGGACGCCTTTCTTGAGAACAATAAAATTACATCTTATGCTTAGTGATAGTTAATTAATCCAGGGATTTAATCTGACTGCCAGATTGGAGTCGGGAAGTGAATTTTTCCTCAATGATGTAAATTGGCCTATACCGCATGGTTTTTTTTTGCCTTCCCCTGGATCAACGCTGCGGAATAGCTGCAGTGCACAAGAAATAGGCTGAACTGGATGGACGCTTGTCTTTTTTCGGCCTTTTAAACTATGTAACTATGTAACTATGTAACACTTATGTCCAAGCAGGTAAAGGCGGCTGCAAGATCCGTGATATATAAGGATTCATGTTCATTATTGTATCTCTGGATCAGACATAGACTCAGAGTGATACAACTAAATAGACCCTATAGGGGTAAAGTTGGCATATCCGGGGGGAAATATATCCCAGATTTGCCAAACTGAGCCAACTCATGAAACACATGGGTACATAGGAGAAGAAAGAGTTAATTGGCGTAAAAAATATAAATTTTTATTCCATCAAGTTAAAAAACGTACATAGTAAAAAGAGAAATGACATAATACGGATAGTATAAAGACACTAATTAGATTACCAATGTAGCAAGATATGTTACAAAGTATACATATATGGTCACGCATATGGTCACAGTGGGACATGAGCAATATAGATAATATAGCATAAGGTTAGTATATCAAGACAATCCAATGAGTGTAATAATATATCAAAAAGTAATCCATAAGTATTCCATAGTCATTGGATTTACACTTGCCATATGCATCAGGTATCCATCTAAATAATGCTCCTGCCCACAAATAATCAGATACATGTCACATAAAACATTTTTTAAGGTAGTCTCTTACCACAAAGAGTGCCAAAAAGGAGGGTAAAGTGCATAAAGGAACGCACAGTGGCAGAGTGGTATTCCCATCTCATATATTTATGGCACTTCCACAGTCTGAGGACGCACATTCGGCTGAAGTATATTGCTGCGCAGGGACATGCCGGGTCCCTGAGCTGCAATGCATGCCGCCAGCCAATCAAAGGCCAGTAGCTGATGTCGGCGTGCCAGTCACGAGCGACGCATGGAAGTGACGTCATGCGCTGCCCTTGCCGGCACACTGAAATCAGCTACAGAAGACGCCGCATGTCGTGGGAGCGCAGGAAGGTAAGAAGAATCATTTATTTTTGTTTATTTAATGTATTAGAAAAGAACGACAGAACATTATACCAGGAAAGGGCCAAGGATGGGGAGCATTAGACAAGGAAGGGGCTCAGGGTGGGGAGAATTAGACAAGGAAGGGGCCCAGGATGGGGAGCATTATATAAAGAAGGGGCCCAGGATGGGGAACATTATACAAGGAAAGGGCCCAGGATAGGGAGCATTATACCAGAATGGGGGTCATTATACCATGACATGGGCCAGGATGAAGGACATTACACCAGGAAGGGCACAAGGATGGAGGTCATTATACCAGAATGGGGCCTAGGATGGGGGACAGGATACCAGGATGGAGGACATTGTTATAGGATGGGGGACATTGTACCAGGATTGGGGACATTGTTACAGGAAGGGGCCAGGATGGGGGACATTATTACAGTAAGAGGCCCAGGACCAAGGACATTATACCAGGAAGGAGCCCAGGATTGGGACGTTATTGCTGAAAGGGGCTCAGGATGGGGGGTATTATACACAGAAGGTGGATATTATAACAGGAAGAGGCCCAGGATCGGGGATATTATAACAGGAAGGGGCGCAGGATGGGGAACATTATACCAGGAAGGGGCCTAGAATGAGAGACATTATTATAGGATGGGGCTACAATGGGAAACATCCAAGGCAGGGACGAACACGCGCATCATTATCGGATCTAGAATGCTACAAGGGCCCATACATCTGACCAACATGCTGGTGGGGGCCCAGGTCCAAATTTTGCACATCTGCAGGAACATGGCATATGGCTTAACAGTATGTCATATGTTGGGAAGGGGTTAAGCTACAGCACATTACATAGCCTCTTGCAGCTATATCAATGGAAAAATTAAAAAATGTATGGCTTTTTGAAGAAGGGAAGGAAAAAATGCAAAACAAAAAGTTATCCGGTCCTGAAGGGATTAAGGAGTTCCCACCCACAGTAAATGTTGTCACTCAGCTTAAAATCTTCACTTGCTTATTAGCAGAAGCTAAGGTTTCATTAGGATCTCCGAGGCTAAAGTTACATGCGGCTCCAGCTTACATGTAAAGGGGATGGTATCAAGGAGTCTCACCAAACTTTCCCTACAAATGTCCAACAATTCAGAATTCATATCCATTGATAATTTATCTTCTAAAATGATAGCATTTTTTTTCTATCCTTTTCATTTTATGTGTAATTAACTTTTTGCTCTCCTCCTTTAAGCAATGGGAGGAACGACTGATAAGGATCCAGGAAACCATTGATGAATGGCTGAAGGTGCCGACCCAGTGGCTTTAATCTTCTCTTCTGAGGACATCATGCAGCAAATGCCTGAAGAAGGACGCTTATTCCAGACTGTGGACAGAAACTGGAGAGAGATCATGAAACATTGCGTTAAAGACCCGAAGGTAAATGGATGCTTCATGGTGGACTGATACAAGAAAGCACGGTCATCTTGCATCCAGGATTGATGTTTTCCAAGAGTCCGTGTCCTGATGCTTCCATCACAAGGATCCCGGGTTATGGGGCTCCGCACTGCCTGGACTCCAGCCTCCCGCATCTTCTATTTTCTATCCAAATAGGTTCTAATTTTTCTTTTAATATAAACTATTGGCACAATAGTGAATGAATGTGACCTTTTTTCAGTCTCTATAACTATATAATGGAATCTTACTTATGGGCTATCTACTTTGTTTTAGGTTTTAAGCGCCACTTCTCTGACCGGACTTCTGGAGAAACTTCAGGACAGCAATGTGCTTCTGGATAAAATCATGAAAGGGCTGAATGCCTATCTGGAGAAGAAGAGGCTTTTTTCCCACGGTATAGTCCTTTCACTTGTTGCAATGATTGTATATATTCCTTAAATATTTTTTTTTCTTATTTAAACGCATTGAAATCATTTTTGTAATTGGATTTCATTAATAATTTTGCACTGTTTGCCTTCTATTGGCTCTGTGTTGCGCTGGCTATTGGACTTATTTTTAATCTGTCTTTTTTCAGCTCCTCTTAGCCGATTTATGACCACAGATCACATCAAAGCTGAATGTGCAGGAAACAAAAAGCCTAACGGTGCAACATTTTTAATGAAACTGAATTGTCGCAAATACTCGCAATTAAATGGGTATTCCCATCTCCAAGATCCTATCCCAATATGTAGTAGGCGTAGTAATAATAATAATATTAGCAAATACCTCCAATTAGAAGTGTAGTATAGTTCTTCTGATTCACTATGTCGCTTTCCCCATGTGCAAGGCATTGCAGTAGCTTCGGTATCCATGGTTACGACCACTCATATAGTGACAGTTATTTGCTAGTGGTCGTAACCTAAGCTACTGCAATGCCCTGCACATGGGGTAAGCGACAAAACAAATCAGAAGAACTATACTAAACTTCTAATTGGAGGTATTTGCTAATATTATTATTATTACGCATACTACATATTGGGGTAGAATCCTGGAGATGGGAATACACATTTCAGTTAAATAAAAAAAAGTTCCCAAAGCTGGATAGCCCCTTTAAGCTAACCATACGCATGACATATGAGATACCCGTGGGCTGAATGGTTATTTGGCTATTTCTCCTGACTCCCACCTATTCTGCTGAACAGTCATGTGGTTTTAATGGGGAGAGAGGAGAAAGTCGGTACTGGACACCTCCGGCAGCGGGTTATCTCCCCTGAGAACCAAAAGACCGGGTATTGAAATCCCATCTGCCCGATCCTTCTGGCCCTGACATCCTCTATCGGGGGAGAGTCAGGAGACCCCCATACACATCAGTGGGTAGGCCGGTCCTGCTGCAATCGTCAGGTTTAAACTATTTTAATCCAATGTGTATGGGGACTGAATCTTTACTTTAAAGCTTTGCTTTTCTATTTTCTCACATAGACACTAATACAAATGGCGCCTGACCCAATACTTTAATGACATCTTTATCATATTGTGCATTTTCGTCTGCGGGTCCAACCACATCTAAAGAAGCGCTTTGAAGGCATAGCAAAGCTGGAGCTCCTTCCTAACCTGGACATCAAAGCCATGTACAGCACCGAGGGGGAACGCGTAGAGCTCATCCAGACCATCTCCACCTCCGAGGCTCGGGGGGCCGTGGAGAAGTGGCTCATCCAAGGGGAAGATGTCATGTTAAGGAGCGTGCATGATGTTATTGCTCGGTCACGAATGGTACGGATCTACCTACAGACCAAAAGCATTAATTGGAACTAATCTAGTCTATATATATAATCGTCTTATCCCGTCTGTCTGTCTGTCTGTGTGTCTGTCTGTCCAGGAAATCCCGCGTCGCTCATTGGTCCAGCAGCGGCCAATCAGCGCCGGGGGATTTCTAAAAAAAGATGGCGGCCGTTAGCGGTTCATCTGCGGGACGGAGCTGAGCGGCGATGCAGCCGGGAGATGACCGGCGCAAGGCGCTCATCTCCTGGCCGGCAACAGCAGAAGGAACCCGACCGACGGACCCATCTGCGGGATGGAGATGCAGCCGGAAGATGAGCGCCGCGAGGCGCTCATCTCCCGGCCGGTAGCAGCGGAAGGACCGCCGGCGTCGCTGACCTCCATGCGGAAGGGAGGACCGGGGAGCGGCGCTGCGGGTCGGGATACTTCTGCTGTGAGCGCCCGCTATGTCCCGGGTTCTCGCAGCGGAAGTAGCCGCACAGGCAGCGCCGCTCCCCGGTCCTCACCAAGACGATTCGATGATTGATCGCGGTCTTCGGACCCGACCAATCACTGATCTTAGCGCAAAACTTAAACACCGCTGTGCTGATTGGTCGCCGACGCTGCCCGCGACCAATCACCGATCTTAGTTAAACACTATTGTGCTGATTGGTCGCGGACGCTGACCGCGACCAATCACCGATTTGGGCGCCAAATTGAAATATCGGCCGCGACCAATCACCGATTTTGGCGCCAAATTTAAATATCAGCCGCGACCAATCAGCACAGCGGTGTTTAAATGTGGAGCCAAGATCGGTGATTGGTCGCGGCCGATATTTAAATTTGGCGCCCAAATCGGTGATTGGTCGCGGGCAGCGCCAGCGACCAATCAGCGATTTTTAACACAAATGTCCGGACCTTTGTAACACCATGCGGATACTGTGGGGACATCAGCGGCTAGGGTGTGAAGGGAGGACCGGGGAGCGGCGCTGCGGGTCGGGATACTTCTGCTCCAAGCGCCCGCTCATGTCCCGGGTTCTCGGAGCGGAAGTATCCGCACAGGCAGCGCCGCTGACATCCATGCGGCTAGGGTGTGAAGGGAGGAACGGGGAGCGGCGCTGACATCCAATTGGTCGCGGACGCTATTTAAAAGTGCCGCACAAATCGGTGATTGGTCGCGGTCTTGACCCACAACCAATCACGGATCTTGCCGCAAAAGTTAAACACTACGGTGCTGATTGGTCGCGGACGCTGACAGCGACCAATCACCGATTTGGGCGCCACATTCAAATATCGGCCGCGACCAATCACCGATCTTGGCTCCACATTTAAACACCGCTGTGCGGATTGGTCGCGGACGCTATTTAAATGTGGCACCAAAATCGGTGATTGGTCGCGCCCAGCGTCGGCGACCAATCAGCACAGCGGTGTTTAAATGTGGAGCCAAGATCGGTGATTGGTCGCGGCCGATATTTGAATGTGGCGCCCAAATCGGTGATTGGTCGCTGTCAGCGTCCGCGACCAATTAGCACCGTAGTGTTTAACTTTGGCCGCAAGATCAGTGATTGGTTGCGGGCCAAGTCGGCGACCAATCACCGATTTGTGCGGCACATTTAAATAGCGGCCGCGACCAATTGGATGTCAGCGCCGCTCCCCGGTGCTCCCTTCACGCCCTAGCCGCATGGATGTCAGCGCCGCTGCCTGTGCGGATACTTCCGCTCCGAGAACCCGGGACATGAGCGGGCGCTCGCAGCAGAAGTATCCCGACCGGCAGCGCCGCTCCCCGGTCCTCCCTTCACACCCTAGCCGCTGATGTCCCCACAATATCCACATGGTGTTACAAAGGTCCGGACATTTGTGTTAAAAATCGCTGATTGGTCGACCAATCACCGATCTTGGCTCAACATTTAAACACCGCTGTACTGATTGGTCGCGGACGCTATTTAAATGTGCCGCCAAAATTGGTGATTGGTCGCGCACAGCGTCAGCGACCAATCAGCACAGCGGTGTTTGAATTTGCCGCCAAGATCGGTGATTGGTCGCGGCCAGCGCCAGCGACCAATCAGCGATTTTTAACACAGATGTCCTGACCTTTGTAACACCATGCGGATACTGTGGGGACATCAGTGGCTAGGGTGTGAAGGGAGGACCGGGGAGCGGCGCTGCGAGTCCGGATACTTCTGCTGCGAGCGCCCGCTCATGTCCCGGGTTCTTGCAGCGGAACTATCCGCACAGGCAGCGGCGCTGACATCCATGCGGCTAGGGTGTGAAGGGAGGACCGGGGAGCGGCGCTGACATCCAATTGGTCGCGGCCGCTATTTAAATTTAAATGTGGCGCCAAAATCGGTGATTGGTTGCGCCCAGCGTCGGCGACCAATCAGCACAGCGGTGTTTAAATGTGGAGCCAAGATCGGTGATTGGTCGCGGCCGATATTTAAAATTGGCGCCCAAATCGGTGATTGGTCGCGGGCAGCGCCAGCGACCAATCAGCGATTTTGAACACAAATGTCCGGACCTTTGTAACACCCTGCGGATACTGTGGGGACATCAGCGGCTAGGGTGTGAAGGGAGGACCGGGGAGCGGCGCTGCGGGTCGGGATACTTCTGCTCCGAGCGCCCGCTCATGTCCCGGGTTCTCGCAGCGGAAGTAGCCGCACAGGCAGGGGCGCTCCCCTGTCCTCTCTAATACGATTCCGCTCCCCGCTCCTCACCAATACGATTCGCTGATTGGTCGCGCTCTCCACACCCGACCAATCAGTGATCTTGGCGCTAAAGTTAAACACCGCTCTGCTGATTGGTTGCGTCCGCTGCCCGCAACCAATCACCGATTTGGGCGCCACATTTAAATAGCGGCCGCGACCATTCACCGATCTTGCCGCCACATTTAAACACTGCTGTGCTGATTGGACGCGGACGCCGGACGCATCGAATCAACGAGATTGGCGCCAAATTTAAGCAACGCTCTGCTGATTGATCGCGGTCGCTGGCCGAGATCAATCAGCAGTATTGGCGCAAAATTTAAACAACGCTCTGCTGATTGGTCGCAACCACCGGCCGCGACCAATCTGCGTTTTTGGTGCCAAATTTAAACAACGCTCTGCTGATTGGTCACGGTCACCGGCCGAGACCAATCAGCAGCATTGGGGCCAAATGTAAACCCCGCTGTGCTGATTGGTCGCGGTCGCCGGCAAAGACCCATCAGCATTATTGGTGCCAAATTTAAACCCTGCTCTGCTGATTGGTCGCAGCCGCCAGCCGCGACTAATCAGCGATTTTGGTGCCAAATTTAAACACCGCACTGCTGATTGGTCGCGGCCGCCATCCGCGACCAATCAGCGAGATTGGCGCCAAATTTAAACAACGCTCTGTTGATTGTTCGCTGTCGCCGGCCTCGACCAATCAGCGATTTTGGCGCCAAATTTAAAGAATGCTCTGCTGTTTGGTCGCGGCCGGCGACCAATCTGTGATTTTGGCGCCGAATTTAAACCCCGCTCTGCATCGCTCTGCTGATTGGTCGCGGTCGGCGGCCATGACCAGTCAGCAGTATTGGCGCCAAATTTAAACACCGCTCGGCTGATTGGTCGCGACTAATCAGCGATTTTGGTGCCAAATTTAAACACGCTCTCCAGTCCTCACTAACACGGTTCGCTGATTGGTCGCGGCCGCCGCCCGCGACCAATCATCGATATTGCCGCCAAATTTAAACACCGCTTTGCTGATTGGTCGCGGTTGCCGAACGCGACCAATCAGCGATTTTGGCGCCAAATTTAAACACAGCTCTGCTGATTGCACCCGGTCGGCCGCATACCTATTCTAGAATACCCGATGCATTAGAATCGGGCCACCATCTAGTTCTTTTATATTTGTATAAGATTATTTGGCGGCAGTGAATGATTTGTGGATGATGTATCTCTTGCAATAGAGCCAGGTAGCAGATCTTCTACCTGCAATCGGTAGAAATGAATTTGCTAGATAATACTAGTAAGGTTGTCCCTCTCTTAAATGCTTCTGTCAACATAATTTAACTTTCTTTTTTAAAAGGCATACCCTGCGACTGCAAGAAAAGACTGGGTGAGGGAATGGCCGGGACAGGTCGTGCTCTGTGTGTCTCATGTTCTGGACAAGTGAAGTGCATGAAGCTATCGGCAGTGGCCCGGAGGTACGGCATAAGCTCCTTTACTGATCAAGGTTGCTTCACTATAAACAGTCATGGCCGGAAGTGTTGGCACCCTTGAAGTTGTTCCAGAAAATGAAGTATTTTTCCATAAAAAATTGCATGTGTATTTTCTGTTATACACATGTTTATTTCCTTTGTATGTATTGGAACAACACAAAAAAAGGCAAATTGGATATAATTTCACACAAAACCCCATAAATGGGTCGGACAAAATTGTTGGCATCTTTCCAAAATTGTGGGTAAACAATTTTGTTTCAAGCATGTGATGCTCGTTCAAAGTCACCTGTGGCAAGTAAAAGGTGCGGGCAATATGAAAATCACACCTGAAATCTGATACAAAGGGGAAAAGTTGACTCAGTCTTTGCGTTGTTACGTGCCACACTAAGCAGGGAGAACAGAAAGAGGAGAAGAGAACTGTCTGAGGACTTGAGAACCAAAATTGTTGACTAATATCTTCTTTTTGTGTTGTTCCAATATACACAAATGAAATAAACATGTGAACAACAAAACGTGTAATTGTAATAATTTTCTGGGAGAAATACATATATATACATTCATAGACAGACTTCATGAGTTCTCCTGCTAATAGACTGTCATACCCAGAGACGCAGCTTATAGGAGTTTCCAGGGGGGGATATACCATTGGTGCAACAGAGGTAAGGGGACCCACATTCACATCCAAAGATGCAAGCAGCTTATTTCACAGTACGTTATTAGACTGCAAAGAGCCCATGTAGTGTTCTTGCCCAGGGGTCTTCTCCTGGGGGTTGCAGTTGTACAGCGGCTCAATATCTTGAAGGTACCCAAAAGGCTCCATAGTATTGTTGGGATTTTGCATTGATTCATGCATCTTGTCTAGAGATGCGCAACTAAATTTGCAGGACCTTGGTCTAAGAGAGCAGGTTAGTAGTCTGTGGCTGTTGGATGGGAGCCTTGCTAACCGCCTCTTACATGCCGGCATCCCTGGCTCCTCTTTTGATTAGCCGGCCAGGCGTGATGTCATTTGTGCCTCACACCACAACTATGACATCGACATCAAAAGAGGAGCCGGAGATGCCGGTTCACGGGGCTCCGGTCCTGCGGCCGTGGAATACTGACCGGACTGTTGGACCAGAGTCCTGCAAATCCATTCGCTCATCTCTACTCTCGTCATATCTACCAATAAGGGAAGACATTGTATGGGATTTCCCATAATACCAGCATAAAATTAATCCATCTGCATTGAGTTTTCCATGCTGTTTGTAGCAGGGTTTTATAGAGGTACATCTGGGTATTTGGAGCAATTTGCGAGGAGGCAAATTGTCCCAGCAGACTCGCAGCACATTGGGGGCTCTCGTCACCATAGAGGGGCACGCTCGTGACGTGGTCAGGGAAATGATCGAAACAGGTTTGTGCAAACATCATGGCTGGCAGCAAACTTTCCAATACCATGTTCTATTTATTATACACTACATGGAGAAAGGTATTGTGCCCCCTCCACATTACACCTACAGGGGCTTTTATGGCCTCCTATTCTAATCCATATCCAGGATGTTAATATGGAGTCCGTCCCTCTACAGATATCACAGCTCAGTATGCCGAGCACCTTCATACATTTCACCATATTCCCATGTTCTTTCCATATCTATGTTCTGTTCCCCCCTCTTTTCTTTGAGTTTTCATAGGACACAATTGATCTTGTCACAGTAAAGCAATCTTGGGGTGTACTTACAATGACGTCTATGGGGCAGTAGTCATTTCTGCATATTGAGATGGTGGTCCCTATATAGGAATGTTTTGGCATCTGTAGGTGTCGGCATCCCCTGTATATGACTCATTGCCACAATTGATCTTCTTTATAGTCAGTGGTTTGGATGGCCTAGGTGCGGTTTGTAATATTTTCTATCAATGGTGTGTGTGCCCTCCTCTGTGCAGTGTCGTTCTATAACCATGGATGGACTAATAAAGGGGTTTTATGTCAATTCCTTTAATGACCTTTTGTTCGGTTTCTTTGTAGGTATTATGTCATTCTCCGAGTGGTCAGCCATTCTAAGCCTGAGCAGACATATGGCAGTGTAATTGATGTGTGCCTGACATTGTTCTTCCCTATGTGGCGGTGACATATTTATGCTGCCATTCTCCAGTATTTGTTCTAATTAATCATCCTAAAGGTGTTTAGTGGGGTTGAGGTTGAGAACGTGTGGGAAACAGTTCTGCTCTTCTATTCCCTTAGGGTTGGAAGCTACAATTGTTTAAAATGTCTTGTGCTGAAGCATTAAGATATCTTTTCACTGGAACTAAGGGGCCTAGACCACCCCCTAAAAACAAGGCCATACCTCCACCACCAAACTGCCCAGCGGGCACAATGCAGTTAATAGGGTAACGTTCTCCTGGCATTCACCAAATCCAGACTCGTCCATCAGATGCCAGATAGAGAAGTGTGATCCGTCACTGCACAGAACAGGTCTCCTCCAGAGTCCTGTGGTGGCGGCTTCACACCACTCCATCCGACGCTCGGCATCGTGCTTGGTGATGTAAGGCTGCATGCAGCTGCTCGGCCATAAAGCTCCAGGCGGGGGCGCAGTGTTTGTGGTGATGTTGTTACCAAAGTAGATCTGGACTCTGCAGTTATGGAGTCAGGAGAGCGTTCTGCCCTCTGCTCCTCAGCACTCAGTGACCCCGCTCTGTAATGTTCTGGGGTCTCCTGAGTTGCTGCAGTTCCTTCCACTCCTTAATAATATCACTCACATGTGATGGGGGAAGATTTAGGAGGGAAGAAATGTAATATCCAGACTTGTTACCCCGGTGGCTCCTATTACAGGACCGCGCTGGTATCAGAGAGCTCTGTACCACCAGCCGTTCTGTCATATGTTAGTAACAGCACACCGCATGGGAGGGCGGATGTTATACACCGGGGGGCGTGGGGATTGATGTTATACACTTGTGGGGGGCGAGAGTCTTAATGTTATACAAGGCCGAGGGGCCAGATGTTATACCCTAGGGGTACGAGGGGCTAGATGTTATACTGTCCGAGGGCTGGATGTTATACACTGAGGAGCAAGGGGACGGATATTATATACCGGGGTGAGGGGACGGATATTATACACCGGGGGGCGTGGGGACGGATATTATACACCAGGGGCGAGGGGACGGATATTATACACCAGGTGCGAGGGGACGGATATTATACACCAGGGGCGAGGGGACAGATATTATACACCAGGTGCGAGGGGACGGATATTATTCACCAGGGGCGAGGGGACGGATATTATACACCGGGGGGCGAGGGGACGGATATTATACACCAGGGGCGAGGGGACGGATATTATACACCGGGGCGAGGGGACGGATATTATACACCAGGGGCGGGGGGACGGATATTATACACCGGGGCGAGGGGACGGATATTATACACCAGGGGTGAGGGGACAGATATTATACACCAGGTGCGAGGGGATGGATATTATACACCAGGGGTGAGGGGACGGATATTATACACCAGGGGCGAGGGGACGGATATTATACACCAGGTGCGAGGGGACGGATATTATACACCAGGGGTGAGGGGACGGATATTATACACCAGGGGTGAGGGGACGGATATTATACACCAGGGGTGAGGGGACGGATATTATACACCAGGTGCGAGGGGACGGATATTATACACCAGGGGTGAGGGGACAGATATTATACACCAGGGGCGAGGGGACAGATATTATACACCAGGGGCGAGGGGACGGATATTATACACCAGGGGCGAGGGGACGGATATTATACACCAGGGGCGGGGGGACGGATATTATACACCGGGGCGAGGGGACGGATATTATACACCAGGGGCGGGGGGACGGATATTATACACCGGGGCGAGGGGACGGATATTATACACCAGGGGTGAGGGGACGGATATTATACACCAGGTGCGAGGGGACGGATATTATTCACCAGGGGCGAGGGGACGGATATTATACACCAGGTGCGAGGGGACGGATATTATACACCAGGGGTGAGGGGACAGATATTATACACCAGGTGCGAGGGGACGGATATTATACACCAGGGGTGAGGGGACGGATATTATACACCAGGGGCGAGGGGACGGATATTATACACCAGGTGCGAGGGGACGGATATTATACACCAGGGGTGAGGGGACGGATATTATACACCAGGGGTGAGGGGACAGATATTATACACCAGGGGCGAGGGGACAGATATTATACACCAGGTGCGAGGGGACGGATATTATACACCAGGGGTGAGGGGACGGATATTATACACCAGGGGTGAGGGGACAGATATTATACACCAGGGGCGAGGGGACAGATATTATACACCAGGTGCGAGGGGATGGATATTATACACCCGGGGTGAGGGGACGGATATTATACACCAGGGGCGAGGGGACGGATATTATATACCGGGGTGAGGGGACGGATATTATACACCGGGGTGAGGGGACAGATATTATACACCGGGGGGCGTGGGGACGGATATTATACACCAGGGGCGAGGGGACGGATATTATACACCAGGGGCGAGGGGACGGATATTATACACCAGGGGTGAGGGGACAGATATTATACACCAGGTGTGAGGGGACGGATATTATACACCAGGGGTGAGGGGACGGATATTATACACCAGGGGCGAGGGGACGGATATTATACACCAGGGGCGGGGGGACGGATATTATACACCGGGGCGAGGGGACGGATATTATACACCGGGGGGGCGAGAGGCCAGATGTTATACACAAGGGGGAGGGAGCGAGGGGACAGATGTTATACACCGGGGCTGGGGGCCGGATATTATGCAAAGAAGGGCTTGGGGTTGGATGTTATACAGTGGGATTGAGGGGATGGATTTTATACACTGGCGGGGGGGGGCGAGGGGACGGATATTATACACCGGGGGGGCGAGAGGCCGGATGTTATACACCAGGGGGAGGGAGCGAGGGGACAGATGTTATACACCGGGGCTGGGGGCCGGATGTTATACCCTGGGGGCCGGATATTATGCAAAGGAGGGCTTGGGGTTGGATGTTATACAGTGGGGTTGAGGGGATGGATTTTATACACTGGCGGGGGGGGGGCGAGGGGACGGATATTATACACCGGGGGGGCGAGAGGCCGGATGTTATACACCAGGGGGAGGGAGCGAGGGGACAGATGTTATACACCGGGGCTGGGGGCCGGATGTTATACCCTGGGGGCCAGATGTTATGCAATGGAGCGCTTGGGGTTGGATGTTATACAGTGGGGTTGAGGGGATGGATTTTATACACTGGCGGGGGGGCGACGGGAGAGATGTTATACTAAACTAGGGGCGAGGGGTGGATGTTATACACCGGGGGAGGCGAGAGGCCGGATTTTATAAACTGGGGGCTGAGAGTCCGGATGTTATACACCGTGGGCAATGGGACTAAATGAAAAAAGCAGAATTCGGTGACTAGGAGTTTTGTCCTATAATGTATGTGCATTTGCCTTCCCTTTAGAAACTCTCCCTTGTGATTCTGCAGTGTCTTAGAGGTTGACTATCTTTTCCTACATTCCTCAGGAGTTTCTCATGAATAGACTTCCGGTGGCTTGCCCAACTCCGCTATTACTGGGAGAATGAGAATGCGAGAGTGCGAATCATCAACTGCAATGTGAAGTCCGCCTATGAGTACCTGGGCAGCTCCCCACGCCTGGTCATCACTCCGCTCACTGACCGATGCTAGCGGACTCTGCTATGATGTGATGGGTTATGCTCAGAAATGTTTTTGACTTTTGTATGATGCATGAAACTTATTAGCAATTATTATTGATATTTCATACCAGTTCTTTCATGTTTCATTGGTAGATCGGTGCTTTTTATCTAAATCTTGGTGGAGCTCCAGAAGGTCCGGCCGGCACAGGAAAAACTGAGACCACCAAAGATTTGGCCAAGGCGCTGGCCGTGCAGTGTGTGGTCTTTAACTGCTCTGATGGTTTGGACTACATAGCAATGTCAAAGGTACATACAATGTTAAGCTGCTCCATTGCAGATAATAAACTGACTCCATCCGATGTTCTGCTGACATCTTTTGATTATATAGTACAGACCAAAAGTTTGGACACACCTTCTCATTTAAAGATTTTTCTGTATTTTCATGACTATGAAAATTGTACATTCACACTGAAAGCATCAAAACTATGAATTAACACATGTGGAATTATATACTTAACAAAAAAGTGTGAAACAACTAAAAATATGTCTTATAGTCTAGGTTCTTCAAAGTAGCCAAGAGGTAGTCACCGGAAATGGTTTTCACTTCACAGGTGTGCCCTGTCAGGTTTAATAAGTGGGATTTCTTGCCTTATAAATGGGGTTGGGACCATCAGTTGTGTTGTGCAGAAGTCAGGTGAATACACAGCTGATAGTCCTACTGAATAGACTGTTAGAATTTGTATTATGGCAAGAAAAAAGCAGCTAAGTAAAGAAAAATGAGTGGCCATCATTACTTTAAGAAATGAATGTCAGTCAGTCCGAAAAATTGGGAAAACTTTGAAAGTGTCCCCAAGTACAGTTGCAAAAACCATGAAGCGCTACAAAGTAACTGGGTCACATGAGGACCGCCCCAGTAAAGGAAGACCAAGAGTCACCTCTGCTTCTGAGGATAAGTTTATCCGAGTCACCAGCCTCAGAAATCGCAGGTTAACAGCAGCTCAGATTAGAGACCAGGTCAATGCCACACAGAGTTCTAGCAGCAGACACATCTCTACAACAACAGTTAAGAGGAGACTTTGTGCAGCAGGCCTTCATGGTAAGATAGCTACTAGGAAACCACTGCTAAGGACAGGCAACAAGAAGAAGAGACTTGTTTGGGCTAAAGAACACAAGGAATGGACACTAGACCAGTGGAAATCTGTGCTTTGGTCTGATGAGTCCAAATTTTAGATCTTTGGTTCCAACCACCGTGTCTTTGTGCGATGCAGAAAAGGTGAACGGATGGACTCTACATGCCTGGTTCCCACCGTGAAGCATGGAGGAGGAGGTGTGATGGTGTGGGGGTGCTTTGCTGCTGACACTGTTGTGGATTTATTCAAAATGGAAGGCATACTGAACCAGCATGACTACCACAGCATCTTGCAGCGGCATGCTATTCCATCTGGTTTGCGTTTAGTTGGACCATCATTTATTTTTCAACAGGACAATGACCCCAAACACACCTCCAGGCTGTGTAAGGGCTATTTGACCAAGAAGGAGAATGATGGGGTGCTACGCCAGATGACCTGGCCTCCACAGTCACCAGACCTGAACCCAATCGAGATGATTTGGGGTGAGCTGGACCGCAGAGTGAAGGCAAAAGGGCCAACAAGTGCTAAGCATCTCTGGGAACTCCTTCAAGATTGTTGGAAGACCATTTCCGGTGACTACCTCTTGAAGCTCATCAAGAGAATGCCAAGAGTGTGCAAAGCAGTCATCAAACCAAAAGGTGGCTACTCTGAAGAACCTAGAATATAAGACATATTTTCAGTTGTTTCACACTTTTTTGTTAAGTATATAATTCCACATGTGTTAATTCATAGTTTTGATGCTTTCAGTGTGAATGTACAATTTTCAAAGTCATGAAAATCCAGAAAAATCTTTAAATGAGAAGGTGTGTCCAAACTTTTTTCTGTACTGTATATACACACACATATATATACTGTATATATACACACACATATATATATATATATATATATATATATATACACACACACACACATATATATATATATATATTGTATATATACACAACACATATATATATTGTGTATATATACACACACACACATATATATATATACTGTATATAGACACACACACATATATACTGTATATAGACACACACATATATATATACTGTATATAGACACACACATATATATATATATATATACTGTATATACACACACATATATATATACTGTATATATACACACACACAAATATATAGCTGCGTCCTCTGTGTCTCTGTACAGATATAAGTGTAACACGTACTGGATCCAGCACAGGTGACAGTCTGCCATAGAGCTGACGTGCAGTACATACACTGTGTTATGGGGGCGCTCACCTGTGCGGACCCCGCTCTCCGGCCGCTACTTCTTTGCTCATATAAGGTCTCATTCTGCCATTAAACAATTCGGTTGTCATGGCAGCGGGGGTGGGGCGTTGGTAGGGGGCGTGTCTGGTATAGGGCAGATTGGGGCGGGGCTGTCATGCAGTGCTTGTCTCATCCCTGTAATTTCCTGCTGATGCCACCTGGTGGACAGCATTGGTCAGTACACGCTGAGAATGCTACATTTGCATTGTACTGTGGGAGCTGCTGGTACTACTGGTGCTTCCTGACTGCTGTCCCTATGAGGTATGCAGTATGTCACATGGTGGGGGAGGAACATTTTATATATGTATATGCACTGCTCAAAAAATAAAGGGAACTGTGCGGCCCTCCAAACAAATGCCACCCCACACCATTACTGACCCACTACCAAACCGGTCATGCTGAGGGATGTTGCAGGCAGCAGATCGCTCTCCACGGCGTCTCCAGACTCTGTCACGTCTGTTACATGTGCTCAGTGTGAACCTGCTTTCATCTGTGAAGAGCACAGGGCGCCAGTGGCGACTTTGCCAATCCTGGTGTTCTGTGGCATTTCTTTGGATGGCCGCACAGCCCTCCTTGTGCTCGGCAGAGGTAGCCTGACTGCCATTAGGTACCGAGATGAGATCCTCAGACCCCTTGTGAGACCATATGCTGGTGCGGTTGGCCCTGGGTTCCTCCTAATGCCGGACAATGCCAGACCTCATGTGGCTGGAGTGTGTCAGCAGTTCCTGCAAGATGAAGGCATTGAAGCTATGGACTGGCCCGCCCGTTCCCCAGACCTGAATCCGGGACACATCTGGGACATCATGTCTCGCTCCATCCATAAAACGGACAAACAACACAAATATTGGTTCTATCTTTTACACATTTGGGGTAGCCCTTAAGAGGGCCATTGGGTCAAAGAGAGAGAGAGAAGAGAGAGGGGAGGGAGAGAAGAGAGAGGGAAGGGAGAGATACCGGGAGATACCAAGAGAGGGAAAAAAGAGAGACCCAACCAGTGCAAGGCTAAGCCGGGCAGGCGGCAGCGGCTATTTATACCCACTGCTGATCTCTGATTGGTGGAAAATCTGGGTATGGCTGCTCTGATTGGTGGAAAAACTGGGTGTGGCTGCTCTGTGATTGGTCAGCATTATGACCTCACAGTGGCGATGACTCATACCTCCTGGGTGGTTGTTTTTAATGTATTTTTTGTTGTAACATTTTGTATGGCTGTTTGGTGCAGGGGGTGGGGTCAGGAGTATTTTAACCCCTGCACACCCCCATGACCATATGCCTCGACCCGTAGAAGCGTGATAGACACGCGAAACGGCCGTCGTCCGCAAAAGGCGCCGCTTCCCTGTATTTTTAATGGAAATGGAATAAAAGAAGATTTTATTAAATCGGTGTGCCACCTCGCTTTCTTCATGTATGAGTAGTATAATAATGATGATTTATCCTGGGGATGGGTTATCAATATCAGATCGGTGGGGCTCCGACACGCGGCACCGGCTCTACCCATCAGCTGATTGCAGCGCTCAAGTGTAAATAGTGTGAAGATTGAACATCACAGCTCCATTCACTGTACTGTGGGTCCTGCAGATCAGCTAATATTCATGTAATAGGAGCTGATCTGCAGCACCAGGGAGCGGCCACTACAGAGTGAACAGATCAGTGATTTTTCAGCTCCTCAACACTGTTTACATCTGACCTCGACCGAAGCTGCAAACAGCTGATTAGTGGAGGTGCCGTGTGCCGGACCACCACAAATCTGATATTAATGAGCTAACCAGGGGATAAGCCATCAAAATGTTTGTCCTGGAAAATCCCTTTAAGGCCCACCTGCACATAATAAATATATATATATATATATATATATATATATATATATATATAGCAAAGAGTGGGAAGGGGTTAATCAAAGGCTCATAAAACGGACAAACAACACAAATATTGGTTCTATCTTATACACATTTGGGGGAGGGATAGATACCGGGAGATACCAAGAGAGAGAAAAAGAGAGAGACCCAACCAGTGCAAGGCTAAGCCGGGCAGGCGGCAGCAGCTATTTATACCCACTGCTGATCTCTGATTGGTGGAAAATCTGGGTGTGGCTGCTATTTATACCCACTGCTTATCTCTGATTGGTGGAAAATCTGGGGGTGCCTGCTCTGTGATTGGTGGAAAATCTGGGCATGGCTGCTCTGTGATTGGTCAGCATTATGACCTCACAGTGGCGATGACTCATACCTCCTGGGTGGTTCTTCTGGGCAATTCTGTTTTCTGATTGGTGGAAATTCTAATCAGCATTATGACCTCACAGTGGCCGTGACTCATGTTTCATGGACTGTTCTATCTGGGTGACCTGAAACATGCTGATCTCTGATTGGTTGAAATTCAAGTCATCTTCATGACATCACAATCGAGAAGAATGAATATCCAATTTACTTAATATAAATGACCAGCAATGCTGTTCTCTTAATGGTGGAAATTCAAGTCATCTTCATGACATCACAATCAGCATGTTATTACTGCCGATATGTCCAATTTTTTTCCTAAATTTCCTACGTTTGTCCTAATTTATTAGCACATATATACCACTCATTCCTACAATCAAAGGATCAGGAAACCCCTCTGAAATCAATATCCTAAAATTTACCCCAACAGCAAAAAAACAACTATACACAAAATACCAAAAGGTATATCAGATTATTAATGAGCAAATAAAAGACACATAAAAATAATTTTTAGAAATGTGTAGAAAAAATGCTGTAAAGTAAGAATGCTTCAAAAATAGAAATGTTAATGATCTATTTAATCAATTAACAAAATACAAGTGAATGAACAAACGAAAAATCTAGATCCAATCAATATTTGGTGTGACCAACTTTTCACTTTAAAACAGCGTCAATTCTTCTAGGTACACCTGTGCAAAGTCAGGGATTTTGTAATAATGCAGTCAGGTGTCTGGTCATACACCATGGCAAGACTGAGCAAGAATACACAAGGAAGTTATACTACATCAGCAAGGTCTCTAAGGCACAAATTTCAAAGCAGATTGAGGGTTCAAGATGTGTCATTCAAGCACTAGTGAAGAAGCACAAGAAAATGTGCAAGGTTGAGGTCAATAGATGCAGTGGTCGGCCAAGGAAACTTAGTGCAGCAGATGTATGACACATTATGGTTACTTTCCTTCAAAAGCGGAAGATGTCCAGCAGTGCCATCAGCTCAGAACTGGCAGCAACCAGTGGGACTCAGCTTCACTCATCTACTGTTCAGAGAAGACTGGCCAGAAGTGGTCTTCATAGCAGAATTATGGTGAAAAAGCCATATCTTCCACATCAAAACAAGGCCAAGTGACGCTGAGTCACTGCATTAAAACAGAGAAAACGGGGAAGGAGGGGGGGGGGATTGGCAAGATGTGCGCGGTTGAGCCAAAATATGAAAAATGTGGTTGTTACTGTAGGGAGTTTGTTCACTGAAGGGCTGGAGAGCAGAACAATAATGAGTGTCTGTGGTCAATAGTGATGCATAACCACGGTGAAGGGTCCTGTAAGTTTGGGGCTGCATTTCAGCAAATGGAGTTGGGAATTGGGTCAAACCTCATGCTATAACATTTTCCCCCATCATGGGCCCCTCTCTGGCATATTGTCCCCATTCTGGCATAATTTCCCTCATTCTGGTTTAAGACATCGCTGTTTGCTCCGCTGCACCTTCTGCATTCTTCAATATCCAGATCCATATTCCAGTTTGTCTTCTCTTCTGCACTACGTGAGTCCACAATCAACTGAGGAATACCTACGTCTGCTTACTATCCTTATTTCTGTTTGCATATTACTGTACCTAAGTAAACTTGGACTATCGTTAACGTTTACATACCCTAATAGTAATGAAGGCCGTGCCTTACAGATTAGGTTCTAAGAAGTATTGTTTGGAATGAACTTACCTTCATAAACTGTTTGCTGTGATCTTTTGCACTTGAGTTTAAAATAGACTTTCACACTACTCTTGTCTCAGTCTCTGCTTTTGGCCCACGCCATTGGACTTCAGGGTATCTACTAACATCGTAACAGGCAGTTCCTTTGAGCTCATGATTCTCATTTGGTCTGACATGCACTGTGAGCTGTGAGGTCTTATATAGACAGGTGTGTGCCTTTCCAAATCAAGTCCTATCAGTTTAATTAAACACAGCTGGACTCCAATGAAAGAGTAGAACCATCTCAAGGAGGATCACAAGGAAATGGACAGCATGTGACTTAAATATGAGCAAAGGGTCTGAATACTTATGACTAGAGATGAGCGTTGTTCTACTCGAACTGTTCGCCAATCTCAAATTCGAGCTGTTTTGGGCGGTGTTCGAGCCGTTCGGCGAACACGAACAATTTGAGAAAAATTCGGCTGTTCGAGGTTATGTTCGATAACTGTTCGTGCACCAAAATCATAACTGGATTTTTTCTCAGTAATGATGAAAATTAATGTTAATACGCAGTTTGAGTGTACAGCGGGGCGGGGGGAGGGGCAGGGGATAGATCTCTGCAGGAACAATGAAGATCTCCATTTTTTTTTCTCTTTCCCGCATTTGCAGTGGGGAGGTGCAATCTGTCAGCCTATCAGCAGTGCACACACGGAGCGAAGTGCTTTTTTTCACACAAGCAAGGGCATGTGTCATTGGCAGTGTATGTCACATGTCCTTGCCCTATAAGACCAAGCCATTTTCCCCGTCGCCACCATTTTCTCACTGCTGCAGCTGCGTGTTAGACGGCACCGCTGTTGCTGTGTGCGCTATACCTTGTTAATTTCAAGCCAATTTTCGCACAAATATACAGATAGCTTGGGAGTAGGGAATAGTTGTGATTGCAGTCCTTTTAAGGACTAGGTTACAGCATTTCCTACGACTTTTATCAGGGAGGTCTGTGCTCTTAAATAGATAGATTGTGGGAGTAAAGACTAATTGTAATTGGAGTCCTTTTCAGGACTAGGTTACATGAGTTCCTATCAGTTTTTGCCAGGCAGGTCTGTGCCAGTGCTGTGCAAGTTTTTTTCACAGCATTTGGCTGAATCTAGCAAAGCTAATCCTTTTTGGTCTATTGCAGAGTGTGTTAGTCAGTGGAGTAGCCTATCTGTGCTGCAAGATATACCACCTGTGTATAGAATACCAATTTTTTTACTGCACCTAGTGAAGTAAAATCTTTTGGGCATAGCATCATTCTATTAGTCCATCTATACTGACCTCCATCAGGTTGCAAATTAAAACTAATTTTTATCTGCATCTACAGTACCTCTGAAAAAATATTTGGGCTTCTAGCAGTGTGTGGGACTTGTTCTATTAGTCCATCTATACTGACCTCCATCAGGTTGCAAACTGAATATATTTTTTTCTGCATCTACCTCTGAAAAAATATTGGGCTTCTAGCTGTGTGTGGGTCTTGTTCTATTAATCCATCTATACTGACCTCCATCAGGTTGCAAACTGAATATAATTTTTTTCTGCATCTAGCTCTGAAAAAATATTTGGCCTTCTAGTAGTGTGTCGGACTTTCTCTATTAGTCCATCTATACTGACCTCCATCAGGTTGCAAATTAAAAATAATTTTTATCTGCATCTACAGTACCTCTGAAAAAATATTTGGGCTTCTAGCTGTGTGCGGGACTTGTTGTATTAGTCCATCTATACTGACCTCCATCAGGTTGCAAACTGAATATAATTTTTTTCTGCATCTACCTCTGAAAAAATATTTGGCCTTCTAGTAGTGTGTCGGACTTTCTCTATTAGTCCATCTATACTGACCTCCATCAGGTTGCAAATTAAAACTAATTTTTATCTGCATCTACGGTACCTCTGAAAAAATATTTGGGCTTCTAGCAGTGTGTGGGACTTGTTCTATTAGTCCATCTATACTGACCTCCATCAGGTTGCAAACTGAATATATTTTTTTCTGCATCTACCTCTGAAAAAATATTGGGCTTCTAGCTGTGTGTGGGTCTTGTTCTATTAATCCATCTATACTGACCTCCATCAGGTTGCAAACTGAATATATTTTTTTCTGCATCTACCTCTGAAAAAATATTTGGCCTTCTAGTAGTGTGTCGGACTTTCTCTATTAGTCCATCTATACTGACCTCCATCAGGTTGCAAATTAAAACTAATTTTTATCTGCATCTACAGTACCTCTGAAAAAATATTTGGGCTTCTAGCTGTGTGTGGGACTTGTTGTATTAGTCCATCTATACTGACCTCCATCAGGTTGCAAACTGAATATATTTTTTTCTGCATCTACCTCTGAAAAAATATTTGGCCTTCTAGTAGTGTGTCGGACTTTCTCTATTAGTCCATCTATACTGACCTCCATCAGGTTGCAAATTAAAAATAATTTTTATCTGCATCTACAGTACCTCTGAAAAAATATTTGGGCTTCTAGCTGTGTGTGGGACTTGTTGTATTAGTCCATCTATACTGACCTCCATCAGGTTGCAAACTGAATATAATTTTTTCTGCATCTACCTCTGAAAAAATATTTGGCCTTCTAGTAGTGTGTCGGACTTTCTCTATTAGTCCATCTATACTGACCTCCATCAGGTTGCAAATTAAAACTAATTTTTATCTGCATCTACAGTACCTCTGAAAAAATATTTGGGCTTCTAGCTGTGTGTGGGACTTGTTGTATTAGTCCATCTATACTGACCTCCATCAGGTTGCAAACTGAATATATTTTTTTCTGCATCTACCTCTGAAAAAATATTTGGCCTTCTAGTAGTGTGTCGGACTTTCTCTATTAGTCCATCTATACTGACCTCCATCAGGTTGCAAATTAAAAATAATTTTTATCTGCATCTACAGTACCTCTGAAAAAATATTTGGGCTTCTAGCTGTGTGTGGGACTTGTTGTATTAGTCCATCTATACTGACCTCCATCAGGTTGCAAACTGAATATAATTTTTTCTGCATCTACCTCTGGAAAAATATTTGGCCTTCTAGTAGTGTGTCGGACTTTCTCTATTAGTCCATCTATACTGACCTCCATCAGGTTGCAAATTAAAAATAATTTTTATCTGCATCTACAGTACCTCTGAAAAAATATTTGGGCTTCTAGCTGTGTGCGGGACTTGTTGTATTAGTCCATCTATACTGACCTCCATCAGGTTGCAAACTGAATATAATTTTTTTCTGCATCTAGCTCTGAAAAAAATATTTGGCCTTCTAGTAGTGTGTCGGACTTTCTCTATTAGTCCATCTATACTGACCTCCATCAGGTTGCAAATTAAAACTAATTTTTATCTGCATCTACAGTACCTCTGAAAAAATATTTGGGCTTCTAGCTGTGTGTGGGACTTGTTGTATTAGTCCATCTATACTGACCTCCATCAGGTTGCAAATTCAAAATAATTTTTTTCTGCATCTAACCCAGCCAATAGTTTTGGCCTAATACCACAGTTTGGCCACTCAGCTCTGCTCGGTTCCCATCCATTGTTTTTTTGTGCAAACAACTCCAGAGTTGTGAATTAGTTAACCACCAAAATGAGTGGAAAAAGGCCTGCTGCTGGTGGAAAGGGGAATAGGCGTGTTGGGAAGGGGAAAAAAGGTTGTGTCCGTGGGGTAGGTGTTAAAGCAACAGTAACATCTGCAGAAGAAAGACCATCTTCCAGCCAAACTAAAATGTCTACTTCTTTTAGCGGACAATGTGATAAGATCCCTTTCTTACGGCCACGCCAATCGCTACAAATTCCAGATGAGGCACAAAAACAGCAGGTGCTTCAACGGATATCAAGTGCTCCTTTAAGTGGGCTCTCCTCCACATCAACTTCAACATCACAAATACTCCAGTCCTCAAAGGTGTCACCCAAATCGCACTTGCTTCCTCACAGCTCCCAAATCTCCAGCTGCCCGTCTGAGTATGAGGTAGAACAGATGGTTGAGTCTGCAGAGCTGTTTACTCATACTATAGCCTGGGAATCAGAGGTCGACTCCAGCGCTTCTGTGAATCCAGACGAGGAAATGATCTGCACTGATGCCCAGAATCTTTGAGTCGGATCCAGGACCAGACGCAGAAGGTTCTGACCATAATGTAGACCCTCATTCCCAAACTGTAACTCCTGTTGGTGGAGACAATGAGGAAGACGATGATAAGACTCAAATACCTGATTGGAGCGACAACTTTAGTTTTTTGTCAGGGCAGGAACAGGTTGGCTCTGAGGACGACGGGTGTGATAACGCACAGGGTGATGATGATGAGGTCGGAGATCCCACTTACTGTCAACCCACAGTCAGCCAAGAGATGAGGTCAGCAGAGGAGGTGGAGGAAGATGCTAGTGACGACGAGGTCAGGTTGCGCCTTCCTGGACAGAGACGTAGTACTGGAAGCACGTCAACAACTGCATCCTCAAACACAACTCTGCCTCTCACCACAAGTCGTGGTGGCTCTTCAGGTCGCATGGGTGCTAAGCCTTGCATAGCCTGGGCATTTTTTCAGATCGATAAAGATGACCCAACTCGTGTTATCTGTAACATTTGTCAGCAAAAGCTAAGTAGAGGCCAAAAAATACATAGTTTGAGTACTTCATGCATGAACCGGCACATGGACATGAAGCATAAGTTGCAGTGGGAAGCTCAGTGTGCTACAATGCGGCCTAGCCGGCCGGGCCAACCACCGTCTGCCATATCTTGTGCATCCGCGGCCTCTTCATCCTCTGTGACTGGGGGGACAGCAGTCACACCTGTTTTGGGGCGCAGACCTGCCACCTCTTTACCCGCAACAGCCAGCGTGATTGGCAGGTCATCATTTTCTTTGGAGGTGGTAACACCAGCTGGTGTTGAGCGCTGTCCGACATCGATAGCACCACCTTTGGATGAAGGCAACCTAACATGTCCGCCTGCATCTTCCTCACAGACCGGCAGTTTGCCGGGGACACCCTTATCAACCCCGTCTAAGCACAATAGCCAGCCCTCGGTCCCTCAGATGTGGACAAGTAAAAGACCATTTCCTCCTAGCCATGAGAAAGCTAAGAGGTTGAATTTCACCATCTGCAAGCTCTTGGCTACAGAAATGCTGCCTTTCCGCCTGGTGCACACAGAGGATTTTCGAGACCTTATGTCCGTCGCAGTGCCCCAGTACCAGATGCCCAGTCGGCACTACTTCTCAAAGAAAGGTGTGCCTGCGCTCCACCAGCATGTCGCACACAACATCACCGCTTCTTTGAGAAACTCTGTGTGTGACAGGGTGCATTTCACCACAGACACTTGGACGAGTAGGCATGGACAGGGGCGTTACATGTCGCTGACTGGGCACTGGGTAACTATGGTGACAGCAGGACAAGGGGCTGCTGTCCAAGTCTTGCCGTCCCCACGAGTTGTGCGTCAATCCTCTTTATGTCAAAGTTCCTCCACTGCTTCTGCCTCCTCAACCTCCTCTCGGTCTTCCACCTGCACCCAAAGCCTGTCTGGTCATGCCACAAGCTTTCTAACTGCGCAGAAGGGATCCTGCACACCTCCTTACTATGCTGGCAGTAGGGCTCAACGTCATCAGGCGGTTTTTACATTGAAATGTCTGGGAAATGTGAGTCACACAGCTGAGGAGTTGTGGTCAGCTCTGGAGAACCAATTTCATGAATGGTTGTCTCCACTGGACCTGAAACCAGGGAAGGCCGTGTGCGACAATGCTGCAAACCTGGGTGCGGCCCTTCGCCGGGGCAATGTCACACACGTGCCTTGTATGGCTCACGTGTTGAACCTGGTTGTCCAGCAATTTTTAGCCCACTATCCCAGACTAGATGGCCTTCTGCAGAGGGCACGGTCGCTGTGTGCTCACTTCCGCCGTTCGCATCCCGCAGCTCAGCGACTTACATCTCTACAGAAGTCGTTGGGCCTGCCACTTCACTGGCTAAAATGCGATGTGCCTACCCGGTGGAATTCAACTCTGCACATGTTGCAGCGACTGTGGCAGCACCGACAAGCCCTGGTGCAATACGTTCTGACGTATAGCCTGGGCCAACGAGATTCAGAGGTGGGGCAAATCACGCTGGAGGAGTGGTCTCAGATCAGGGACCTATGCACCCTTCTGCACAGTTTTGAAATGGCGACGAAGATGTTTAGTGCTGACGATGCCATTATCAGCATGACTATTCCGGTGATTTACATGCTGGAGCACATGTTAAACAGAATTCGGAGTCAGGTGGTGGCACAAGAGGAGGTGGAGGAAGTAGAGGAGGAGGAGTTGTATGCGGAAGGGCTAACATCTGCAAGGTCCAGAAGGTCGGCAGCACCAAGGCGGCAGGCATGTGAGGGTGGGGGAGATGGTTTTACCAGGGCGCATGGTAGCAGCCAAACTAGTGAGGAAGGTGCAGGAGCCCAGGAAGAAGTGGAGGACGAACTGATGGAAGACTCATCAGATGAGGGAGACCTTGATCACATTTCTGTTGTGCGAGGTTGGGGGGAGAGGACAGAGGAAGGAAGCATGATTGTTACCTCGCCACCAACACAACAGGGACTTGGTGCTCCTGGATGCGCAACACACATGAGTGCCTTCTTGCTGCACTACCTGCAACATGACCCTCGAATTGTGAGAATTAGAAATAATCCTGACTACTGGGTTGCCACACTGTTAGATCCCCGGTACAAAAGTAAATTTGCAGAAATTATTCCTGCCATAGAAAGGGATGCACGCATGCAGGAGTATCAGCAGAGACTGTTGCAGAATCTTACATGTGCTTTTCCACAAAATACCAGTGGTGCACGTAGTGAATCTCACAGTTCCAACTTGCCAACCGTGGGACCGTCAAGTGTTCAGCACTCAAACCGTAACAGAACCACAGTATTTGCTGGTAACATCAATTTTGCGGAATCATTTCACCACTTTTTTAGCCCATCCTTTGCAAGGCCACAGGAGACAAGAAGTCTGACACATAGTCAACGCCTAGAGACGATGGTACAGGAGTATCTCCAAGTAAACATTGAAGCCATGACTGTGTCACTGGACCCTTGCTCTTTTTGGGCTTCCAATCTGGATAAATGGCCGGAGCTAGCCACTTACGCCTTGGAGATCTTGTCATGCCCCGCAGCCAGCGTTCTGTCTGAACGTGTGTTCAGCGCTGCTGGTGGTGTGCTGACAGATAAGCGCACGCGGCTCTCCACTGATAATGTAGACAGACTCACGTTCATAAAGATGAACAAATCATGGATCCGAAACGACTTTTCTACCCCTGTGTCATCCTGGGGAGAGTAAAAGCTTGATGATTGGTTAAAATCACCCTACCAACCGTTTTAAGCTTTCAAATTACTAATCATGTTTATCTGTATCTTGACTGGAAAATAATTTGGGCTTTGTAGCAGTGTGCAGCACTGATCCTATTAGGCCATCTATAATAAGCTCCACCAGATTTAAAATTAAAAATAATTTTTAGCTGCATCTAGCCCGGAAAATAATTTTGGGGCTCCGAGATGCGCAAGACACATAAGTGCCTTCTTGCTGCACTACCTGCAGCATGACCCTCATATTGTCAGAATTCGAAGTAATCATGACTACTGGGTTGCCACACTCTTAGATCCCCCAAACTTTTCGATCAACCTTTTCATTTTAATAAAGACCAAAAAAATGGTCATTTTTGAAATTATAAGCATTAGCAGGTTGTTAGAAACTGAAATCAAACAGTTTTCAACTCAAAACTTTATTCTAGGTGATGTTACATTTTCACATAGGACCCCTTGTTCGAAAGGAGCTTCTGAACTCTCTCGTCCATTGAATTTGTCAGGTTTTGGATGGTTTCTGCTTCAATTGTTTTGCATGAGGACAGAATACCCTCCTAGAGCTGTTGCTTAGATGTGAACTGCCTCCCGCCATCATAGACACTCCTTTTAATGATGCTCCAAAGGTTCTGAATGGGGTAGAGGTCAGGGGAGCATGGGGGTCACACCATAAGTTTGTCCCCTTTTATGCCCATATCAGCCAGAGATGCAGATGTTTTATGTGCAGCATGAGATGGTGCATTATCATGCAGAAAAATGATCTTGCTGTGAAATACACGGTTCTTCTTCTTGAACCATGGCAGGAAGTGCTGTTTGAGAAAATCCACATACATTATGGAGTTCATCTTTAGCGCCTTCAGGGATCCTAAAGGGGCCGACAATCTCTCTCCCCATGATTCCAGCCCAAAACATTACTCCACCTCCTCCTTGTTGGCGCTGTAGCCGTGTTTGCGTGGGGTGTCCATCAACCAGCCATCCTCCACTCCATCCATCTGGACCATCGAGCGCTGCACGGCACTCATCCGTGAACAAAACAGTTTTGAAATCAGTCTTCATGTAATGTTTGGCCCACTGGAGCCGTTTCTGCTTGTGTGAAGTGGATAGAGGAGGTCGACAGGATGGCGTATGCACAGCTGCAAACCTCTGAAGGACCCTGCATCTTGTTGTTCGGGGGACGTTGGAGGCACAAGCAGCTTCAAAAACTTGTCTGCTGCTATGACAAGGCTTTTTTGCCGCTGCTCTTTCAACCTGACGTAATTGCCTGTAGGAAAGAGTCCTCAATTTGCCCTTATCAGCACGCACACGTGTGTACTGTGAATCAGCTACATACTTCTTGATTGCCAAGACACTTCATCCTGATCATCGCACAATGTTGATTGTAGTCATGCCTTGACCTAAACACTCCATAATTTGTTGCTTCTCAGCAGCCGACACATCCTTTTTCTTTCCCATTTTGGCAGAAAATGTAGGCTGCTTAATAATGTGAGAGAGCCTTCTTAAGTAGTCTTGCCTTTCATTGGACACACCTGCCAAACTAATTAGCACAGGTGTCTGCAATTGCTTACAGTGATATAAAGAGCCCTGACACACATCACCATCAATGAGTTTAACTGACAAACAAACAAATTCTTCCCTTATCACTCCTAAACACTTTTTGCATAATAATTTGGAACGCGGTGTACATGTGCTTTTCCACAAAACACCAGCGGTTCACGTAGTGAATCTTACAGTTCTAACTTGCCAACCGTGGTCTGTATGGAATTGTTCAATAAAGGGCCCAAAATTAAGATAACATAGATGGGAGAGGTCTCTATGAATAGGAATTCCTAAGTATTTGATACCCTGTGAGGGCCAGGCAAAGGGAAAGTTGGACTGGATGGAATCCTATATGGATTTGGGGAGGGAGACATCGAGGGCCTCAGACTTCGCTGCATTGATTTTAAAATTTGACCATGTAACAAAGTGATCTATTTCAGCCATAACAGCAGGGATGGATATATGTGATTGAGTGATATATACTAGGACATCATCAGCAAATAGAGAGCACTTGTACTCGGTGCCTCCCACCTCAATCCACCTAATATTGGGGTTATGGCGAATTGATGAGAGCAGGTGCTCCGTCACTAGGATGTATAAGAGAAGGGACAGAGGACATCCCTGCCTTGTCCCATTGGTGATTGTGAAAGGTGATGAAAATGTTCTGACGCACCCCCTGGGCCTTGGGACACCCGGAGCCGGACCCTTTTTGGTGGATGCTGGTGGTTGTAGTCTTCGTGGCGGCGACCCGGTTCCATGGCTCAGGGCGGTCAAACCAGTGGCGGAACTATTTATGTGGTTTTGATGTTTAAATGTCCGACTACGCCACCCGTGGATTGCGGTCAGAGTGAACCGCCGCTACAGGGCAGACCGCTGAGGCTGGTGTTGTGGGTGCAGCAGAGCGTAGCATAACTCCCCACGGGAGGAGTATAGCCTCAGGGCAGTGTATGCGGAGGATGGGGGTGATGGTGCAGGGCAGCAGCAGTAACGACACGGAGTCAGTGATGCAGTCCAGGGCCTTTACTCACAGTTCTTATTATCCAGACCACGTCTGCAGGTAACGGCTGCCCACGTCGTACTGTGCTCACCAGGTGAGGGGCTCAGACAACTCCCAGATAACTTTGGAGCACTTCACAGGACCCCCTTTGTGTGTCCTTTGTCTGGCCTTTCTTACCAACACTTCTGTCCGGCTGCCTCGGGCCTCCTCTTGGTAAACTTGGCGCCAGTTTCCCTGACCCTATGTGGTGCCTTCCTAGCGGGTGTAGCGAGGGGCTGCGCCACATAAAATGTCAGAGCCTCTGGTTTCTAGCTGAGGGTCATTTCCTGCCTCCACTAGTTCGGGGACCGGTCTCCCCCTTTGGCCTGACCCCTCCACGCAGGTGGATTCGGGCGTGCGGTGGCGACTCGCCCGTCCGCACCCCTGGGATCCCTTCATTCCTCGTTCCTGGAGCCTTCTCCGCTCCTCTTCCTTCCTTCTCCCTCTTCCAGGCCTGGGCCTCTGTTACTAGGCCCGCCTCCGGAGCAGAGCTCATGCAGAGCCCCTGCTCCCTGCCACTTCTGCTCAGACTTCTCTGCACTGAACTAAGATGGTGCCCACCTTTTATACTCCCTTCTCAATGCACCCAGGAACTGCTTCCTCCCTGCTCCTGCACTACAGGGTTCCCCTTCCTCAGTGTTCCCTCCCCCCACTCCAGCCAGGGACAGGGACTGTCGTGCCCATCTCAGGGGCATATTGGTCGCCCTGCCCCACGGCAATGTGGTGTAATGCATGCAGGTGTCGGGTCCTGATCCACACTCCATCCTTACCTGAGAGTGAGATATCACACCTCTGGGTGAGGTGCAATACGTCTGTAGCAACCGAGCCCTCAGGGTGCTACAGTTCCATTTATCTTCAGCCTAGGTGACGTATTGCGATACAGGGCCGTGATTTTGGCTATAAAAGGGTCCCCTAGACCCCTACCCCAAGCTTTTTAAGAGAATCATATATGGCGTGCCAGGAGACTCTATGGAATGCTTTCTCAGCATCCAACGAGAGTATCTAATTACAAATTTTTAACTGCATCTAGCCCAGGAAATACTTTGTGCCTAGTAGCAGTGTCTGCTAGTCAGCGGATTATCCCGGCTGTTAAGCAAGCTACACCACCTGTAGTTTAGACACTTAATTTTTTCAAAGGAAATGCTTCGGGACCATGGGATACTCAGTGAAGAGCATCAGGAGGCACCCCAAGGCATAGGGGCTGGGACTGGCAGTAGGATGCCTTGCGGTGGACAGCCGAGCTCGATCCTTATAAAAGCTTTTTAACTGCAGCAGCTTTAGTGGACGCTACTGGAGCTGGAATTACGCGGCTGCTGGCATGAGACTTGCCCTCCAATAGATCCTTGTAAATGGATTTAAAGTGTATTCATTCAAATTAGAGAGACAATTTAAATTAAAAAGCTTAGAGCTGCCTCCACCACAGGGGGGCTCGCTCGACCCACCAACGGACAGGCACCAGTATTGGGAGAGGGGGGCTGGCCATCAGGGTTCTGGCACAAACCCGGCGACACGGAGGTGGCACGGGCAGGAGCGGACTGGCCGTGTCGGCTTCTCACTTTTTGGATTTTAGAAGGGCATGACATGCCTATATCTGTGTCTCCCCCTCCTTTTACTCCTCCACCTCTTTTATTTTCGCATGACTATATGTACTTGTCACTTTTCCATGTGTTAGTTGTGTCTTCTGAGCAGTTTGTCAGCTTTTGGACACCTTTGAAGGTGTTTTCTATGTGTTTCTATATGTGTTTTTGTTTGCCTGCCATTGGTTTTAACGGTGTTCGAAGGTGTTCGACGAACAGTTCGACGAACAGTTCGGCGAACACACGGGTGTTCGACGAACCGAACCGAACTCGAACACTACGGGGGTGGCTCAACACTACTTATGACCATGTGATATTTCAGTTTTCCTTTTTTAATAAATTTGCAAAAATTTCTACATTTCTGTTTTTTTTCAGTCAATATGGGGTGCACAGTGTACTTTAATGAGAAAAAAAATGAACTTTTTAGAATTTACCAAATGGCTGCAATGAAACAAAGAGTGAAAGATGTAAAGGGGTCTGAATGCTTTCCGTACCCACTGTATATAGTACTCAATGGGTGTGGCCTGCCTCTGATTGAGAAGTGCCTCTTCCGGCAGTCTGAATAAGGGTCTATCGTTAGGGGTGTGACTAATTTGTTTTCACTTAGGGTGATATATGTCCCGCTTTTAATGAGATTTAATAACATTTGTATTTTAGGGTTTCTATTATAATTCTGGGATTTCCTAATTTGTTTATAGAATTTTTGAATTGCATAACACATAGGATAAGGATAATAGGTTTAGTATATGAGATAGGAAATAGTTATTGATAGAACTAGTGCAGTGGATGGGCACTAGTGTTAATAAAAAGAGGGGCACTTCCTGATAGTGTGCGCCATGTCCCATGATTTGGGAATCTTACAGACCATATTGCACTATCATTAAGTTGCTGTTTTGTTGCTATGCAGTTAGGTTTTCCTTTCTTATAAGTTTGTCCTTTGTCTCTCCCTGTCTCTCTCAGATGTAGCTGTGATGTCAGTAACCCCTCCCTTCTTCTCCATTCTTCTTCCTCATTCACCATCTTCAGCCATGTTAGAAGCTTATGTGCTTCCAGCCCGTTTCTAAAAAAGTATTTTTACCTGCTGTACATTTGCACATCATCGAGTATTCTGCTAGAAAATAAATCTAATTCTGAATCTTCAACAATGTGCTTCTTGCAGTCGAGTTAAACTATCTGAAGACATCACTATGTGTGAGTACGGTAAAGAGACAGCCTAGAAACGGTGTCTCACAGCGCCCTATGCTTGCAGCTTAGTCATGGAGTCAGAATAGTGTGAGTTCAGTGAGAGTTAGTGAAGTGCATAGTGAAGGTGAAGTTCAGGTGCGGTGGGCTGCTAGGGGCAGCATGTGTCACTTGTTCCAGGCAGTGGGAGGCATTACTGGGATCCAGAGCAGTCGCTCCAGTCACGTCCAGAGCCTAAGGTCTGGCATAGGAGCTGCCGGACATTTTGTGTACTCTGAAGTACAAAGGAAGATGGACAGGGACCTGCATAGATGGAAGTTGAAGGCCAGTCCCGGGTGCACTGCAGAGGTGGACGAGAAATACAGGATGAGCTAGCAACAGGGCTGAAGAGGAGTTATGCTAAGAAGGAGGATAATGTGAATTGCTGTGCCTTATCCTGTCTGTACCCACCTGATGAACTAGAACTGTCAAGTATATGTTTGACTGTTACAAAGAACTTTGTGTCCCCTAAATTGTGTGCGGCGCCTTCTGAGGAAAGAAGCCTGAAGGCAGTGGAGGCCTGCGGCCTACAAGAGAATGTGCTGCACCCCACACCCTAGAGCACACTGGGACTGGGACACCCATTGTCTGTAAAGTGCCAGAGCGAAATCAGACAGACGTTCAGTCACGACTACCGCTCTGTGCCACTTTACAAGATGAGTGATAAGGGAACTTCTCGATCAGAAGAGAAGAGGAAATAATGGTCGCTGCCCAAACTGTGACAAGAACAGGACCACAATGTGTGTCACCCTGGCCTGGATGCCACAAATGTATAATAAAGCTGTGTCTGAGAGCAAAGGGGAGGTCCTCTATTCATGGGCCATTAGCATGCAATACCTCCTGTCACAGGCCAGTAGGGGGAGCAGGCTGCCCCTATAAAAGCTGGAACTGGGGGCAGGGTTAGAGAGAACTGGACAACCTGTCTCTGGATTGAGAGGTGTCCCAGAGCCGGGACAGACAGTTGTGTTGCAGCCTAAGAGGACGTGTGGCAGTAGGAGAGCCACGAGCCAGGGACAAAAGGCGAAGTGAGTCTGTCCTGGCAGATAAAGAAACTAATCTTCCAGACTTTGGTGTCTGAGGCTGTGAGGATTCCACATCCTACAGCAGATAACCAGTCCGCAGGGGACTGTATGTTCCTTGGCCTAAGAAGCCCGGAGGCTCCGCCAAAGCAGAAGGGACCAACAGAGCCGTACCAGGCCGGGAGTAGCAAGGGACCCAAGTTGCAAGCCATACGGGCGAGAGGACACGGTGAGCTCAGGAACGTGGGCTGTTACATTACCAGAAGGGAAATAGCCAGAAGGAGCACAGAGAGCACGGTAGGCCGACACCCTCATCTTGACCAGGGCCAGCTTCCCACTTGCTCTCAGACATCCAGGCCCCCTCCTAGCCGGGCCTGTTTCTGGGTCGTTTTACCTGTTCTAATAAAGACCCTGAACTGTTTAAGAGGCCTCCGTTTCCTGGCTAACGCGGTTGGAATCATCCCCTCCATCATCCATCATACACTGCCCTGGGGCCCTACTCTTCCCGTGGGGAGTTGTACTATTCGGAGCTGCACATTTACATCTGCCCCAGAGGTCTGCACTGCAGCGGCGGTTAGCACTGACCGCAATCCACGGGTGGCGTAGTCGGACATTACTTAAAACTTATAAAGGACTGCCACTGGCCTGACCACCCTAAGCCACGGACCGGGTTGCCACCACTACCCCCATCGTCTCCCTATTGCCCGGCTCCGAGTGCCCCACGGCCCAGGGGGCGAGTCAGCTTTGGCGTAGTCGGCAGGATTGTAACCAACCCGCCACAAACGGGTATTGCGTGCCTGAAAAAGACTGTACACGTACCTGAAGAAGAGTTTTTCCACCACCCGGAGCCGTTTCCCGCCATTTTCAACCGTCTCCCGCCATCTTCCGTCGGTTCCCGCCATCTTCAGCCGTTTTCCCGCCAACGGATGCCATCTTCAGGACGCTGCGCGGGAAGAGGAGGGGCGTGGACGTCCAAACCGCGAGAGACCCGAATCTCCGCCCCACGCACCGACGCTGCGCAAGGTCCTGGAAGGGAGAGAGAGCGACGCTGACGTCATCAGGACGCGACGCAGGTCCTCGTCCGGAGCAGCACCAGTGGAGTCGCGGCCTACAGAAGAGGATCGTCAGAAGGTAGGCCACGCTTAACTAGGGGGGAGGAAGATGTCGGACACTGAGGCGCCCACTACCACCAGCACAGCTGCAGCAGCAGTGATGCCATTTTCCCTGCCCTACGTCAATGGAGCGGCCTGGTTGCCTAAGTATTCAGGGGAGCCCCATGCCCTAACTGACTTTAAGGAAAGGCTGTACAGTTTGTTCCAAGTTTACCCCCTGACAGAGGAACAGAAGATTAGCATACTGACAGGGCAGTTAACTGGCACAGCCCAGTGGGAGGTAAAGTAATGGCCCGCTGAGGAGAAAAGGACCGTAAAGGACATTCTGGCCCGGCTGCGGGGTACCTTTGATACACGTACCTCCGCTGAAATTAAAATGCGGTTCTACGGATGTAAGCAGCGGGCACAGGACAGCATCAGAGACTATGCCCTAAATTTGCAGGAAGCCTTGAGAGCCATCAAACAAGCTGACCCTGGCAGCGTGCAGGATACGGATAAGCTACTAACAGAACAGTTCATAGAAGGTCTGCTGTCTAGCGCCCACAGGACCCAGCTGCGCCTCATGTTCTTTCAGAACCCTGATCTGACCTTTGCCCAATTCAAGGACAGGGCCATAAGGGTGCTCCGTGAACCCGCAACAAGTGGCGCTATAAACCCCCGGCGCCCTGCTCTCACCTACCACCAGAAGGCGGCGCCCTCCTCTGTGGACTCTGTGGGGGACGATGCACAGGCCCTGAACCAAGCGCCGTCGAAAGATCTGCATCACCAAGTCCAGGAGCTGACCAGGAGCGTTGCGGCATTGACCAGGACCGTCCAGGCGTTACAAGTGGACCCGTCAAGACCCATCGAGTTGGCTTCAAGTCCGGAGGATGTCCCGTGGCGTCGACAGAGGAGGACCCCGTCGTTCCGAGGAAGGCCCACAGATCGCTACGCAGAGGATGGACAGCCCATTTGCCGTCGATGCAACCAGCCCAGACACATTTCCAGGTACTGTAATTTAAACGGGTCCAACCTGGGGCAGAGAGCCAACCCCCAGGCATAAGATCACCAGGCCCTTATAATTGGCGTGATAAGTACGTTGGGGGGGGCGCCCGGTTTTACCCGTGGTGCTGAACGGTATCCCCATGAGCGCCTTGCTGGATACCGGGTCGCAAGTAACTACTATCCCTTATGTACCTTTTAAGCAGTATTGGACTGATGCTGATATAACACGGTACCCAGACAGTGACTTGAGCATCATCGCCAGTAATGGCTTGCCCGTGCCGCAGATGGGTTTCAAGGAAATGACCATTAAAATTGGTAAAGTTGAACTACCGGCACAGGGAGTGATTATTGTGGACATTGACCGTCGTGAAAGTCACCCTAAAATAACTGTGGGTACTAACGTGATTGAAAATTGTCTTTCAGAGGTAATTGTAATTCTACAACAGGTGGCAGTGAATGCTAGTTCCAGCCAACAGAGAGTCCTCAACAAGGAGATAAAAGCCCTGATGAGACGGCAGCAGGTAGAACTGTCTGGTGGTGAGATCGGTAGCGTAAGACTGAGTGACCCATTCCCCATTTCCATGCCTCCCAAAAGTGAAATGATGATCTGGTGTCGGACTGCAATCGGGTTGAGAGGTAGAGACTACCAAGCCATGGTAGAACCCGTGTACTCAGACAGCAGGCCCACCATTTTGACAGCCTGGGGGGTGGTTGATGTCCGTCATGGGAGGGTGCCCGTTCACATTCTCAACATTGGGGAGAGGGAGGTACACTTACCCAGGTACGCTACACTTGCCAAACTGTTTGCTGTTGAGCACAAAGCTATCAGGGCCGTGGAACCTTTGCCTCCCTCTCCACAGGCGGAGAGTAATGGCTCCCAGAAACAAAAGGAGGACTGGTGCCAGAAACTCCATGTGGCTGCTGACTCCACTCCCCTGCACCAAAAACAAGGAGTCTACCGGGTGGTACAGGAGTACGAGAGAGTCTTTAGTAAGCACCCGCTAGACTTCGGCAGAGTAAAAGGGATAGAACACCACATCCCCACAGGGAGCCACCCACCAATAAAAGAGAGACACAGGCCTGTACCCCCTGCACATTATCAGAACGCCAAAGGTATGCTGCGGGAAATGAAAGAAGCTGGGGACATTAGAGATAGCTGTAGCCCCTGGGCAGCCCCCCTGGTTCTGGTAAAAAAGAAAGACGGCACCATGAGAATGTGCGTGGACTATAGACAAATCAACCGTATCACCCACAAAGACGCATATCCGCTGCCTAGAATAGAAGAGTCTTTAGCCGCACTAAAATCAGCTAACTTCTTTTCTACTTTGGACCTTACTAGCGGGTACTGGCAGGTTCCTGTGGCAGAGGCTGACAAGGAGAAGACCGCCTTCACCACCCCGATGGGACTGAGCGAGTTCAACTGTATGCCCTTCGGGCTCTGGAACGCACCAGGGACCTTCCAGAGGCTGATGGAATGCTGTCTAGGGCACCGAAACTTCGAGACTGTCCTCCTTTACCTGGACGACGTGATCATCTATTCGAAGACTTACGAGCACCATCTAAAGCACCTGGCCGAGGTGTTCGAAGCCCTGGCAGGCTATGGCCTGAAGGTGAAACCATCAAAGTGTCACCTGTTGAAACCGAAGGTCCAGTACCTAGGGCACGTGGTAAGTGCGGAAGGAGTAGCCCCCGACCCTGACAAGGTCACGGCAATCAAGAGCTGGCCAAGCCCTTCGAACATCAAGGAAGTGAGGCAATTCCTCTGGTTGGTAGGCTACTACCGAAGGTTCATCCCCGGGTTCACTAAGATGGCAGCTCCTATGCAGGACCTCCTGATAGGACAGTCTAAGTCCAGAAGCCAAAAGCCACCCTTCAAGTGGGATAAACCGGAAGAGGAGTCCTTCCGTCAGTTGAAGATGGCCCTCACAGGGGATGAGATCCTGGCCTACCCTGATTATGGCCAGCCTTTTATTCTCCACACAGACGCCAGTAATGTGGGACTGGGAGCCGTACTGTCACAAAACCAACAGGGCAGAGAAAGAGTGATCGCGTACGCCAGTCGGAAGCTGAGGCCCACCGAGAGGAACCCGGAGAATTACAGCTTCTTCAAGCTAGAATTCTTGGCGGTGTTGTGGGCCCTAACGGAACGCTTCAAGCATTACCTGACCTCCGCAAAGTTCACTGTGTACACGGACAACAACCCGTTAACACACCTAGACAGTGCAAGACTTGGTGCCCTGGAACAGCGGTGGATGGCCCCCGTCTCTCCAATTATGACTTCGTGATCAAGTACCGGGCAGGCAAAACCAATGCCAACGCTGATGCCCTATCGAGAATGCCTCACTTACCTGAAGGTGACGAAGACCCAGAAGAGCTGGAGGAGGTAGAACTCCCCGCGTTTCACCGGTATGGGGCCGCTCAATACTCCCACCGCGTGAAGGAGGAAGATTTAACAACCGTTATGATCAATCTCCTACCTCACCACAGCTGGGCCGAGACCCAAGATAGTGACCCTGCAATCCGCCTGGTGAAAGATCTGCTGACCCAGGAAGATGCCCGCTTAGATCCGGATGCTCCAGAGGAAGCCAAGCAGCTATGGAAAGAGAAGAGCAAGCTGTTCCTCTATGAAGGCAAGCTGTACAGAAGACTTGTCAACCACCGGACACAAGAGCTGACCTGGCAAGTCGTGGTCCCACGGCGGGATGCAGCTATGGTCCTGGGGGCTTACCATGACAGAGCGGGGCACTTCGGTTGGAAGAAACTGGAGTTCCTGCTAAGAGGACGGCTCTTTTGGGTCGGCATGAGAGGGGCTGTAGAGAAGTGGTGCAGGGACTGTGGCCCTTGTAACTTAAGGAGAAAAGACCGCACCAGCCAGAAGACACCCTTGAAGCCCATCGTCACCCAGCAGCCTCTTGAGCTGGTAGCTCTGGACCACGTCAAATTGGCTCCAAGCCGGTCAGGATACATCTACGCCCTGACAATCGTGGACCACTATTCCCGTTTTCTAGTGGTGGTCCCGGTAAAAGACTTGACAGCCCAAACGGCGGCCAGAGCCTTCCAGCAATACTTCTGCCGTCCACACGGGTATCCGGAACAGGTCCTGACGGACCAGGGTCCAGCGTTCGGAGCTGAAATCTTGCAAGAGTTCTGCAACCTCTATGGCTGTAAGAAGATTCGGACAACGCCTTACCGCCCACAAACCAACGGGATGTGTGATTAAATGAACAATATAGTCATTGATCTCCTGAAGACGTTGCCCCTGGAGGAATGCAGCCTGTGGCCAGAAAAACTGCCGGACCTGATAGACTTATACAACCATATCCCGGTGAACGCTACAAACTGCACCCCGGCTTACCTGATGCGAGCCAGACCAGGTAAGCTGCCCCTAGATCTGGAGATGGGAGTCCTAACATCTGAGGACACCTCCCTGGACTGGGACTGGGATACGGAGAGGCGACTGCAGTACAAGAATGTACAGGAGAGTGTGGAGAAGAGCCTGGCCCAGGTGAGAGAAAGGCAAGAAAGACTCTTCAACCAGCACGCCCCTGCTGGTCCCCTAGAACCTGGTGAGCAGGTCCTGAAGCGAAAGAGAAGGCTACATAAGATGGACGACCAGTGGGAAAGGGAACCCTACACCGTACTGCAGTCTGATCATGACAACTCGAAGGTGTGCGTGATCACCAAGGATGGAGGAGAAACCACTAGTACCGTCTCCAGAGACCACCTAAAAAGGTGCCCCGAACAACTCCGTAGTGCAGAAGAGGATCAAAGTGACCTTGAACCCGCAGAGGACAAGGAAGAAATGATCAGCACCGTTCTCTGAGAGTTCCCTCAGTCCTGGACTTGAATAAACGATGCCATAGTGGTACCCGTCCTGCATTTCCTGCAACCGGCTCAGCAACAACCTACACCAGAGCCGGAAGGTGAAGAAGAGCAAGCAGTTCCAGAGGCAGAAGAGCCTGTACCAGCAGCCCAGGAGAATCAACCCTCTGCTGACAGTGAGCCTGCCATGCCTGCGATGAGCCAAAGGACCCGTAGACAGCTGCCTGCCCTACCTGTACACCAAGCTGGTAGCTCTACCCCTAACGCTAGTGAAGAAAACCAGGTTGGTCCACCACCAGACAGTGGGTTACGCAGGTCAACCAGAAGCACAAAGGGGCAGAAACCCGCTCGCTGGAGAATATAGGGTGCACTAAAACTGTAAATAACCCTGTTGCCAAGTGTTGAAATGTTTGCAAATTTACATGCATGATTAGTAATTGTGTATTTCAGTTTCTTACAGTTACCGTACGGACTCAAAGGTTATGGACTTTTAATAACCGGGACTTTGTATGGACTGCGTTCGGAGCCTGACCAAGGAATGAACTAAGACTGTAAAGGACTTGGGGCTAGGACAGACCCCCACCTGGTTAAGACTCCCCGTTGTGTTGGTGAAAATGGACACCCGGTCACAGACCACACTGTGACCTTAAGAACTCAATCTGTGCGTCACTTGCCTGATAATGTTTTATGGTCATGCATATGATCTTTGTTTATTGTTTAGTCCCGGAGTACTAAATTTTACTAGGGGGGAATGTGTCACCCTGGCCTGGATAACACAAATGTATAATAAAGCTGTGTCTGAGAGCAAGGGGGAGGTCCTCTAGTCAAGGGCCATTAGCATGCAATACCTCCTGTCACAGGCCAGTAGGGGGAGCAGGCTGCCCCTATAAAAGCTGGAACTGGGGGCAGGGTTAGAGAGAACTGGACAACCTGTCTCTGGATTGAGAGGTGTCCCAGAGCAGGGACAGACAGTTGTGTTGCAGCCTAAGAGGACGTGTGGCAGTAGGAGAGCCATGAGCCAGCGACAAAAGGCGAAGTGAGTCTGTCCTGGCAGATAAAGAAACTAATCTTCCAGACTTTGGTGTCTGAGGCTGTGAGGATTCCACATCCTACAGCAGATAACCAGTCCGCAGGGGACTGTATGTTCCTTGGCCTAAGAAGCCCGGAGGCTCCGCCACAGCAGAAGGGACCAGCAGAGCCGTACCAGGCCGGGAGTAGCAAGGGACCCAAGTTGCAAGCCATAAGGGCGAGAGGACACGGTGAGCTCAGGAATGTGGGCTGTTACATTACCAGAAGGGAAATAGCCAGAAGGAGCACAGAGAGCACGGTAGGCCGACACCCTCACTCTGACCAGGGCCAGCTTCCCACTTGCTCTCAGACATCCAGGCCCCCTCCTAGCCGGGCCTGTTTCTGGGTCGTTTTACCTGTTCTAATAAAGACCCTGAACTGTTTAAGAGGCCTCCGTTTCCTGGCTAATGCGGTTGGAATCATCTCCTCCATCATCCATCATACACTACCCTGGGGCCCTACTCTTCCCGTGGGGAGTTGTACTATTCGGAGCTGCACATTTACATCTGCCCCAGAGGTCTGCACTGCAGCGGCGGTTAGCACTGACCGCAATCCACGGGTGGCGTAGTCGGACATTACTTAAAACTTATAAAGGACTGCCACTGGCCTGACCACCCTGAGCCACGGACCGGGTTGCCACCACTACCCCCATCTTCTCCCTATTGCCCGGCTCCGAGTGCCCGAGAGCAAATACATTAAATCACTAGCAGACAGTGCAGTTATCAAACAATAAAAAATAGACAGGATTCAAATGCAAGCAACATAATGTCAGAACTGATATACACATTAAGTGACTAGATTCCCTGGATAGCTAAATTCGCTGCTGAGGCAAGAACACGGGCTGCCCAGCACTATTTAAGTGCACCCCATGAAGATAGACACTCTAATTTACAAGGCCATAACATATAGGTGCATCTCACAAAATTAGAATATCATCAAAAAGTTAATTTATTTCAGTTCTTCAATGCAAAAAGTGAACCTCATATATTATATAGAGTCATTGCAAACACAGTGATCTATTTCAAGTGTTTATTTCTGTTAATGTCGATGATTATGGCTTACAGCCAATGAAAACACAAAAGTCATTAACTCAGTAAATTAAAATAATTAACAAAAAACACCTGCAAAGACTTCCTAAGCATTTAAAAAGGTCCCTTAGTCTGTTTCAGTAGGCTCCACAATCATGGTGAAGACTGCTGACTTGACAGATGTCCAGAAGGCAGTCATTGACACACTCCACAAGGTCCCAGAGTTCCAATTTTCATTTGAAATCAAGGTCCCAGAGTCTGGAAGAAGAGTGGAGAGGCCACGATCCAAGCTGCTTGAGGTCTAGTGTGAAGTTTCCACAATCAGTGATGGTTTGGGGAGCCATGTCATGTGCTGGTGTAGGTCCACTGTGTTTTTTCAACACCAAAGTCAGCGCAGCCGTCTACCAGGAAATTTTAGAGCATTTCATGCTTCCCTCCGCCACAGTATCATAGCTACCAGGGGGGCAAAGGGGCGGTGGCCCCGGGCCCCTCGCTCTTAGGGGGCCCATCCAGGGCTACGCCAGTGTAACTGTATCTAGCATGCCCCTGGTGCCAGCATCGGGCCCCACTGCCCGCCACCGCCGCAAGTTTACTGATGAGAGAGGGAGCGCAGATCTCTCTCCCATTAGTCCCTTCTGTGACTGACGTCTCTGACATCATCACTTGGCGCCCAGCCCGCTGTGCTGAAGATGTGTGCGGGCTGGGTGCTCTGAGCAGCGAGGGAACCAGGAGGAGAGGTGAGTACCGTTTATTTATTTTTTGCCGGGTGGGGGGCGGCATTATATTACAGACTCTGCCTATTGGAAGGGGGAGGTGCATTATACTACAGACTCTGCCTATGGGGGGCATTATACTACAGACTCTGTTTATGAGCAGGGGAGGGCATTATACTACAGACTCTGCCTATGGGGGGGACATTGTACTACAGACTCTGCCTATAAGAGGGGGAGCATTATACTACAGACTCTGCCTATGGGGGGTGCATTTTACTACAGACTCTGCCTATAGGTGGGGCATTATACTACAGACGCTGCCTATGAGATGGGGGGGCATTATACCACAGACTCTGCCTATGAGATGGGGGGCGCATTATACTACAGATTCTGCCTATGAGGAAGGGGGGGGCATTATACTACAGACTCTGCCTATGAGGAGGGGGGAGCATTATACTACAGACTCTGCCTATGGGGGGGGCATTATACTGCAGACTCTGCCTATGGGGGGGCATTATACCACAGACTCTGCCTATGATGAGGGGGGGAGCATTATACTACAGACTCTGCCTATGGGGGGGAGCTTTATACTACAGACTCTGTCAATGGGGGGAGCATTTTACTACAGACTCTGCCTATAGGGACGCATTATACTATACGAAGGACTATGGGGAGTGCATTATACTATATTGAGGACTATCTGGTGCATTATACTATGGGGGGGCATTATACTACAGACTCTGCCTATGGGGGTGCATTATACTATATGAAGGACTATGGGGAGTGCATTATACTATATTGAGGACTATCTGGTGCATTATACTATATGTAGGCTATTTATACAGTGTGGGAGATAATGTGGGTTCTTTGAACAGTGTGGGGGATTCATACAGTGTGGGAGATAATGTGGGATCTTTGTATGGTGTGGAGGCCATCATACAGTGTTGGAGCCATCAGCTTGGGGGCTACTAAGGGGTCAGTATACTGTGTGGGGGTACTATACAGTGAGGGGGAATTATATAGTGAATAGGAGAACATCATACTGGTTAGAGCGGAGCTCTACATGGGGGGAGACTCAGGACATTATTAAATCTTAGGTGGGCACTTATTGTTATAGGGGAACTCAGGTTATCGTGACTGTCGAAGGGGCACTATTACTTTCTAGGGGGCACAATGTGGGCACTGTTTTCTAGGACACTTGCACACGGCATTACTTTATTTTAGAGGTTTGTTTTACCATCTAGAGGGCACACAGTAGGTGCAGTAATAGGGACACATTTTGCAGCAGAGGCTCAGTATTGGGGTATCAGCAGGATGAGAAGTTTGTGCAGGTTGGGGATAGATGTGGTCAGTGCCTGAAATGTAAGGAGTCAAATGTGTCTTTGTTGTGATCTCTGCAGACCTGAGACTCTTAGCCCTGGCTGGAGAAGTTGTTGTGTCGGTCTGGGCCAGAAGGAAAAGACGGGAAAAGTGAACAATTTAATCAGAAAGAACGTCCGCTGTAAGGTACTATATATAACTGAGCTGTGATCTCTTATATGTTCTGCAGGACTGGCATCTATCAATATATGTCACCATATGGCGGTAATATCAGTGCTGGTCTTTGTATAGAGATTATTTTTAGTAACAGCGCGGTCATCTGCTGAGGTTTTCCTACATCCACTATCTGGGTGCGCCGCTATAGTTGGAATCAGGGTTACCTGGTTAGAGGCCCACTCAGAAGTTTCGGCCCCCTGAACCAAAACCTTAGCTACGCCAAGCTTTTTGGAGATGGAAATTTCATTTTCCAGCAGGACTTGGCCCCTGTCCACACTGACAAAAGTACTAATACCTGGTTTACACACAACAGTATCACTGTGCTTGATTTGCAGCAAACTCACCTGACCTTAACCCCATAAAGAATCTATGGGGTATTGTCAAGAGGAAAATGAGAGACACCAGACCCAACAATGCAGACGAGCTGAAGGCTTCTATCAAAGCCACCTGGGCTTCCATAACCCCTCAGCAGTGCCACAGGCTGATCGCCTCCATGCCACATTGCCGCATTGATGCAGTAATTGATGCAAAAGGAGCCCGACCAAGTATTGAGGGCATTTATTGAACATACATTTCAGTAGGATAACATTTTGGATTTTGAAAACATTTTTCAAGCTGTTGTTATAAAGTATTCTAATTAATTGAAATAATGACTTTTGAGTTTTCATTGGCTGTAAGCCATAATCATCAACATTAACAGAAATAAACACTTGAAATAGATCACTCTGTTTGTAATGGCTCTATATAATATATGAGTTTCACGTTTTGTATTGAAGAACTGAAATAAATTAACTTTTCTGGTGATATTCTAATTTTGTGAGATGCACCTGTAGATGGGCTTGGCTGCACCCTGAATAAAAATAGCATGTAAAAAATATATATGATATATATGAGGTATTGGTCGATATTTTGGCCAAAATATACAAGCTCGCAACCTGCTCAAGGGTCCTCATAGTTGCGAGTCCCTACACTAACATTAAAAGCAAAGTCACAAAAACAAGGAATTAAAGTTCCCACCAAAATTCAAGAATTAACACCGCAAATACAGCAACAATAATTACAAGGATGCAGCAAACCCATATAATGAAGAAGTCAGCAACACAGGTGCAAAATATTGATGAGACAAGCACTCACAATCTACCAATTCATGGAGGGGGTGATTGCTTAGTATTAAAACTGCACACAAATAAGCCTTGTATAGGGCACTGGTCACACATAGGTAGTGCACAATGTCTGGCTTACAGCCTATTAGTGAAGCCCAAACTATTAGATTAGGTGGGCTGCCCAGCACTTTTTAAGTGCACCCCATGAAGACAGACACCCTAGTTTACAAGGCCAACATTGATGGGTCTGGCTGCACCCTGAATAAAAATAACGTGCAAAAAATATATATGATATATATGAGGTATTAGTAAATATTTTGGCCAAAATACACAAGCTCGCAACCCGCGTCAAGGGTCCTCATACTTGCGAGTCCCTACACTAACATTAAAAGCAAAGACAAATTTAAATTCCCACCAAAATTCAAGAATTATCACAGCAAAAAAAGGGCAACAGTGTTTACCTGCCTAGGTCTCAGTACTAATCATACCATATAATAACGATGACAGCAATACAGGTGCAAAATACTGATGCGACAACCACTCACATATTACCAATTAATGGAGGGGGGTGATTACATAGTATTAAAACTTTACCCAAAAATTATATGGGATTGCTACATCCTAATAGTGCATTAGTTCTGAGATCTGGGCAGGTAAATGCTATATTAATAATTGATTTTTGGGGGAAAGTTAAATTCTCTTTTGTTGGCTTTACTTTTAATCTAACTGAAATAAACAAAAGCTTTTTTCCTAAACATTAGGGTCTGTGTAGAGCCATCAGCTCAAAACGGCTTCCTCGGACAGACTTGGCATAAGCAGGTCAAAAGGAACCCTGACCTTTACCATTACACCCCTGTACAGAAATGGAGACTTACCACATGCTCATGGTTGCATCTACAGAGTAGCTGCTGGCCAGAGGAGCGAGCTTGAGGCTATAACTCTAACTAAAGCTTTTTTATTACTAAATGATGGGTTCTGTCTAAGGCCATTGGCTCAAAAAGGCTTCCTCGGACAGACTTGGCGCAAGCTACTCCATTCTGCAGATCCCAAGGGAACCCTGGCCTTTACCATTACACCCCTGTATAGGGATAGATACTTACCATAGGCCCAGGGCTGCATCTACAGAGTAGCTGCTGGCCGGAGGAGCGAGCTTGAGGCTATAGTGGTTGATTCAACTCTAACTAAAGCTCTTTTTTCCTTAAATACTGGGATCTGTTTAAGGCTGTTGGCTCAAACAGACTTCCTCGGACAGACTTGGCGCAAGCTACTCCATTCTGCAGATCCCAAGGGAACCCTGGTTTTTACCATTACACCCCTGTACAGGGATAGATACTTACCATAGGCCCAGGGTTGCATCTACAGAGTAGCTGCTGGCCGGAGGTGCGCTTGAGGCTTGAGTAGTTGAATCAATCCTAACTAAAGATAATCCTATCTAATGACACTTTCTTGTTAGGACCTGTCTGAGGCCTATGGCTCAAAAAAGCTTATTTGGAAAGACTTGGCAAAAGCCAGTCTATCCTACAGGTTCCAAAGGAACTCTGGCCTTCACTCTTACAGCCCTGTACAGCGATAAAGACTTATTACAGGGCCTTGAATGCATCTACATAGTAGATGCTGACTGGAGGGGCAAACTTAAGGCTAGAATGGTTCAGCCAACCCTAACTATTGCCACTTTCTTAAATGTTAAGATATTTCTGAGGCCGTTGGCTCAAACAGGTTTCCTTGGACAGACTGGGCGCAAAACACACCATTTCTGATGGTTCCAAATGAACCCTGGGCTTCACCCTTGAACCTCAATACAGGGACAGTTTCATAGTTTTAAGGTTGAAAGACACAAGTCCATCAAGTTCAACCTAAAAGCTAATGTGTTGATCCAGAGGAAGGCAAAAACCCCATGAGGCAGATGCTAATTGCCCCATATTAGGGGAAAAATTCCTTCCCGACTCCACATATGGCAATCAGACTAGTTCCCTGGATCAACATCCCATAACAAAATCTAGTACGGATCACCTGCAATTTTATATTATTCAAGAAAGGCACACACATGCCCTCCTTGAATTTTGTTTTAGAAAATTAAGTATTTCAAGTTCATGTGGTAGACAGTTTCATAACCTCATTGCTCACACAATAAAAATTTGCCAACTAACTTCCTTTAGGCTGAGTTCACACGATGCATATTTAATGCGTTTCCGCGGCGTTTTTGCAGTTGCGTAAACGCCGCGGAAACGCATGAAAAACGCATGGTAGAAGGGCAGCAATGTTCCCCAATTGAAATCCGCATGTGCTGTGCCCATGATGCGGATTTTTCCGCAGCGCAAACGCTGCGCTCAAAAATCCGCAGCATGTCAATTAATTTTGCGTAAACGCAGCGTTTTCGCCGCCATTGACTTGCATTAGAACGCGCCAATTCCGCAAGACAGCATCTGTACTTGCGTAATTGGCGCGTTCTAATGTGCGGATGGTACCCGAGTGTGGAGAAGAGGAGAGTCTCCTCCACACCCAGGTACCATTAAAAAAGCTGTAAAACAAGAATAAAATAAAAAATATATATATACTTACCATCTGTCGGCCCGCGCAGCGCTCCTGCTTGGTTCCCGGCACTTGCAGTGAGTTGAAGGACCTGCGCTGACGTCAGAGTCATGTGACGGGTCACGTGACGCTGACGTCGGCAGGTCTTTCAATTCAAAGTTGCCGGGAGAACGGAGTGTAAAGCAGGACAGCGCGGGCCATCGGAGGTAAGTATATACACTCTCTCGGGTCACGCTATATAAATCCATGCTGTTTGCATGGATTTATATAGTGTGACCTAGTTGTCAAGCACTTTCCAGGTGATGCTAAAATCGCCTGGAAAGCGCTTGTCAATCTGCATGCGGAAATGCATGTGAATCCGCATGTGGATCCGCATGTATTCTGCAGGAAAAACGCATGCACAATCTGCATGCGTTTTTTCTGCCAGGGAAATGCAGAAATGATGCAGAAATTTTCTGCTTCATTTCTGCATCGTGTGCACATACCCTTAGACAAAGTGAATTAGAATCTTTATGCTAGAGTAATTGAATTAACTCTAACTGAAATAGATTAATGCTTTTTTCCTAAATGTTGAAATTTGTTTAAATCCATCAGCTCAAAAAGGCTTTCTCGGACAGACTTGGCGCAAGCTACTCCATTCTGCAGATCCCAAGGGAACCCTGGCCTTTACCATTACACCCCTGTACAGGGATAGATACTTACCATAGGCCCAGGGCTGCATCTAAAGAGTAGCTGCTGGCCGGAGGAGCGAGCTTGAGGCTATAGTGGTTGATTCAACTCTAACTAAAGCCTTTTTTTTCCTAAATACTGGGATCTGTTTAAGGCTGTTGGCTCAAACAGACTTCCTCGGACAGACTTGGCGCAAGCTACTCCATTCTGCAGATCCCAAGGGAACCCTGGTTTTTACCATTACACCCCTGTACAGGGATAGATACTTACCATAGGCCCAGGGTTGCATCTACAGAGTATCTGCTGGCCGGAGGAGTGCGCTTCAGGCTTGAGTAGTTGAATCAAGCCTAACTAAAGAAAAACCTATCTAATGACACTTTCTTGTTAGGACCTGTCTGAGGCCTATGGCTCAAAAAAGCTTCTTTGGAAAGGCTTGGCAAAAGCCAGTCTATCCTACAGGTTCCAAAGGAACTCTGGCCTTCACTCTTACAGCCCTGTACAGCGATAAAGACTTATTACAGGGCCTTGATTGCATCTACATAGTAGATGCTGACTGGAGGGGCAAACTTAAGGCTAGAATAGTTGAGCCAACCCTAACTATGGCTACTTTCTTAAATGTTAAGATATTTCTGAGGCCATTGGCTCAAACAGGCTTCCTCGGACAGACTGGGCGCAAAACACACCATTTCTGATGGTTCCAAATGAACCCCGGGCTTCACCCTTGAACCTCAATACAGGGACAGTTTCATAGTTTTAAAGTTGAAAAACACAATTCCATCAAGTTCAACCTAAAAGCTAATGTGTTGATCCAGAGGAAGGCAAAAATCCCATGAGGCAGATGCTAATTGCCCCATATTAGGGGAAAAATTCCTTCCCGACTCCACATATGGCAATCAGACTAGTTCCCTGGATCAACATCCCATAACAAAATCTAGTACGAATAACCTGCAATTTTATATTATTCAAGAAAGGCACACACATGCCCTCCTTGAATTTTTTTTAGAAAATTAAGTATTTCAAGTTCATGTGGTAGAGAGTTCCATAACCTCATTGCTCACACAATAAAAATTTGCCAACTAACTTCCTTTAGACAAAGTGAATGAGGATCATTATGCTACAGTAATTGAACTAACTCTAACTGAAATAAATGAATGCTTTTTTCCTAAATGTTGAAATTTGTTTAAATCCATCAGCTCAAAAAGGCTTTCTCGGACAGACTTGGCGCAAGCTACTCCATTCTGCAGATCCCAAGGGAACCCTGGCCTTTACCATTACACCCCTGTACAGGGATAGATACTTACCATAGGCCCAGGGCTGCATCTACAGAGTAGCTGCTGGCCGGAGGAGCGAGCTTGAGGCTATAGTGGTTGATTCAACTCTAACTAAAGCTTTTTTTTTCCTAAATACTGGGATCTGTTTAAGGCTGTTGGCTCAAACAGACTTCCTCGGACAGACTTGGCGCAAGCTACTCCATTCTGCAGATCCCAAGGGAACCCTGGTTTTTACCATTACACCCCTGTACAGGGATAGATACTTACCATAGGCCCAGGGTTGCATCAACAGAGTAGCTGCTGGCCAGAGGAGTGCGCTTGAGGCTTGAGTAGGTGAATCAAGCCTAACTAAAGAAAAACCTATCTAATAACACTTTCTTGTTAGGACCTGTCTGAGGCCTATGGCTCAAAAAAGCTTCTTTGGAAAGGCTTGGCAAAAGCCAGTCTATCCTACAGGTTCCAAAGGAACTCTGGCCTTCACTCTTACAGCCCTGTACAGCGATAAAGACTTATTACAGGGCCTTGATTGCATCTACATAGTAGATGCTGACTGGAGGGGCAAACTTAAGGCTAGAATGGTTCAGCCAACCCTAACTATTGCTACTTTCTTAAATGTTAGGATATTTCTGAGGCCGTTGGCTCAAACAGGCTTCCTCGGACAGACTGGGTGCAAAACACACCATTTCTGATGGTTCCAAATGAACCCTGGGCTTCACCCTTGAACCTCAATACAGGGACAGTTTCATAGTTTTAAGGTTGAAAGACACAAGTCCATCAAGTTCAACCTAAAAGCTAATGTGTTGATCCAGAGGAAGGAAAAAACCCATGAGGCAGATGCTAATTGCCCCATATTAGGGGAAAAATTCCTTCCCGACTTCACATATGGCAATCAGACTAGTTCCCTGGATCAATGTCCCATATCAAAATCTAGTACGAATAACCTGCAATTTTATATTATTCAAGAAAGGCACACACATGCCCTCCTTGAATTTTTTTTAGAAAATTAAGTATTTCAAGTTCATGTGGTAGACAGTTTCATAACCTCATTGCTCACACAATAAAAATTTGCCAACTAACTTCCTTTAGACAAAGTGAATTAAGATCTTTATGCCAGAGTAATTGAATTAACTCTAACTGAAATAGATTAATGTTTTTTTCCTAAATGTTGAAATTTGTTTAAATCCATCAGCTCAAAAAGGCTTTCTCGGACAGACTTGGCGCAAGCTACTCCATTCTGCAGATCCCAAGGGAACCCTGGCCTTTACCATTACACCCCTGTACAGGGATAGATACTTACCATAGGCCCAGGGCTGCATCTACAGAGTAGCTGCTGGCCGGAGGAGCGAGCTTGAGGCTATAGTGGTTGATTCAACTCTAACTAAAGCTTTTTTTTTTCCTAAATACTGGGATCTGTTTAAGGCTGTTCGCTCAAACAGACTTCCTCGGACAGACTTGACGCAAGCTACTCCATTGTGCAGATCCCAAGGGAACCCTGGTTTTTACCATTACACCCCTGCACTGGGATAGATAGTTACCATAGGCCCAGGGTTGCATCTACAGAGTAGCTGCTGGCCGGAGGAGTGCGCTTCAGGCTTGAGTAGTTGAATCAATCCTAACTAAAGAAAAACCTATGTAATGCCAATTTCTTGTTAGGACCTGTCTAAGACCTATGGCTCAAAAAAGCTTCTTTGGAAAGACTTGGCAAAAGCCAGTCTATCCTACAGGTTCCAAAGGAACTCTGGCCTTCACTCTTACAGCCCTGTACAGTGATAAAGACTTATTACAGGGCCTTGGATTGCATCTACATAGTAGATGCTGACTGGAGGGGCGAACTTAAGGCTAGAATGGATCACCCACCCTAACTGTTGCTACTTTCTTAAATGTTAGGATATTTCTGAGGCCGTTGGCTCAAACAGGCTTTCTTGGACAGACTGGGCGCAAAACACACCATTTCTGATGGTTCCAAATGAACCCTGGGCTTCACCCTTGAACCTCAATACAGGGACAGTTTCATAGTTTTAAGGTTGAAAGACACAAGTCCATCAAGTTCAACCTAAAATCTAATGTGTTGATCCAGAGGAAGGCAAAAACCCCATGAGGCAGATGCTAATTGCCCCATATTAGGGGAAAAATTCCTTCCCGACTCCACATATGGCAGTCAGACTAGTTCCCTGGATCAACGTAACATAACAAAATCTATTACCACTAAACTGAAATGTTATATTATTCAAGGAACATTTTTCATCAAGCAGTTTTCACCGGAAATGTGTTGCACAACTGTTTGAATCTCAGTAAATTCCTGCACAACTTACATTTGAAAACTGTGACCTTTTTACACCCACTCTTTTAACTTCTTAAATAGTGAACAGAGCTTATCTGGACCGCTTGTGGCTTAGCTTTACCTGAAAACTTATTACAAATTAGGCTGGAAAAGTGGTGTAAATTAGGACTGAAATTGACTCCATCTTTTGACTGGAGTACATTTCTTGAGGTGTAGTACATCAGCTTTAAGGGGATATTTCAATAAATGAATGACCCTGGCTGCAGGTATAAAGAATCAAACTGTGCTGTCCTGACCCATTCCTGGGATTGTGTATGGCACTGCCATCACCTCAATACTGCCGCAGCCAACAAATGTAATCAGACGGACTGCCCAGCTGAGCGCACTGAGCTGCTGCAGCTCTGAGATGGTGGAACCTCTTTTTTTTAATTAAATGACCTGCATCTAGGGACATTCATTTATTGAAAGGGAACAACCCCTTTAAGGATGAGTCAAGTTCATTAAGAGGTTTAGTCTTTTTAATGAATTTGGTGCACGTTCCTCCAATAGGCGCTTCATGAATGCTGGTATAGAAATCCACCAGCCTTGATGAATCGGCCACCATAGGTTTACATGGCATGAGCATATACAGAACAGTTGTGTAGTATACGTTACCAGGCCCTCATGATGCTCTTGGTCCTGGATGGCCTTCCACAGTCTGCTTTCTTGCTTCATCATCTTGAAGGGCTCCACTTTCTTTTCTTCTGGCTGGCATGGTGCGGCTCTATCATCCTGCTCCTTTAACACGAAGGGACGAATGACTGTAAAGCTGCCAGGAGCGTTTTTTTATCCCCTTAGATCATTGTGACACCACAAAGTGATGACATAGACAAGTGGGTGAGGCGCCTTTATTCAGTCATCGGGTGTGGTCAGAAGAAATTAGCATATTCCGTGATGTTACTACAATGAGAACAGACATGAACATTCTATTCGGAACCCGACCGCCATTATCAGCGGAACCTTCACTGCTGTCAGATTGGCACTAAAAACAAAAAGAGACCGCGGTGAACCTGGACAGTAACAATCTACAGGGACAGTGACTGCTAAGCGGACTTCATGTCAGATGTTATGCAGTTTTGTCAGAAAAAAAAACAATAAAATATATAAAAGACAGGCTCCAATAAACCTTAAACACTGGGCTGTAGTCACAGATTCTCCTTCCACCTGCAGCACATTGCTCCCCTGCCTTACCCTCCCCGTCCTGCAGCATATTTCTCACTGCTTAATTCTCCCACTCCTGCAGCACATCGCTCCCCTGTCTAAACCTCCCCCTCTTGCGGCACATTGCTCCCATCTAATCCTCCCCTCCTTGCAGCACATTGTGCTCTTTCTAAATCTCCCGCTTCCTGCACCACATCACCCACTGCCAAATCCCCTCTTGCACCACATCGGCAACTGCCAAATCCTCCACCTCCTGCAGCATATCGCTCCCTGCCTAATCCTCCCTCTCCTGCGGCACATCGCTCACCTGCCTAATCCTCCCCCTCCTGCAGCACATCGCTCACTGCCTAATCCTCCACCTCCTGCAGCTCATCTCTCTCCTGCCTAAGCCTTCTCCTCATGGAGCACATCGCTCTCCTGTCTAATCCCCTCCAGCAACATTTCGCTGTCTGCCTATACAGCCACTGACTGCAGTATATCACTCCTCTCAGCACCGTGCTGCAGTACATCGCTCCACTCATCTATATACTGGTTATTTCTGCAGCACATCTCTAACTGCTTAATCCTCCCTCTCCTGTAGCACATCGCTTCCTGCCTAATCCTCTCTCTCCTGCATTTCATCAGTCCCCTGCCTACTCCTCCTTTTCTTGCAGCACATCGCTCCCCTGCCTAAGCCTCCCCCTCCTGCAGCACATTGCACCCCTGCCTAATCCCCTCCCCTTCCTGCAGCACATCGCACCCCTGCCTAATCCCCTCACCTTTCTGCAGCACATTGCACCCCTGCCTAATCCCCTCCCCTTCCTGCAGCACATCGCACCCCTGCCTAATCCCCTCCCCTTCCTGCAGCACACCACTCCCCTGGCTAATCTTCCCCCTCCTGCAGCACATCGCTCCCCTGACCCCCTCTTACGTGACATCTTTTCTATCAGTTACATTTGTGAAGTAACTGCTGTCTCCTGTGAGCAGTGGAGAGCGAAGCTGAGAGCCAGGAGGCTCTGCCCCTCTGCCCCTTCTTGCCACATCATCATCCATCTACATCAGGGCTGTCAAACTCAAATATATAGAGGGCCAAAAGGAAGAGTTTAACTCAGAAAAATAAGTCAACACTTTATCAGATGTTTCTGTGAAAACTTGAGTACAACAAATAAGATTTTGTTAATTTCCCTCAGTTATAAAAAAAATAGTTATGAGAAAAGTGTGACAAAAAGGAGTCATAAAATGCACCAAAATGAAATATCACAATTTATGGCTCAAATTGAGGTGAAGCAAGGAAGAGGTTGAGCTTAGCTAATGAGATGCATCAAACATACAGGTGCTTCTCACAAAATTAGAATATCATCAAAAAGTTTATTTATTTCAGTTCTTCAATCCAAAAAGTGAAACTCATATATTATACAGAGTCATTACAGAGTGATCTATTTTAAGTGTTTATTTCTGTTAATGTTGATAATGATGGCTTACAGCCAATGAAAACACAAAGTCATTATCTCAGTAAATTAGAATAATTAACAAAAATCACCTGCAAAGGCTTCTTACGCATTTAAAAAGGTCCCTTTGTCTGTTTCAGTAGGCTCCACAATCATGGGGAAGACTGCTGACTTGACAGATGTCCAGAAGGCAGTCATTGACACACTCCACAAGGAGTGTAAACCACAAAAGGTCATTGCTAAAGAAGCTGGCTGTTAACAGAGTGCTGTATCCAAGCATATTTATGGAAAGTTGAGTGGAAAGAAAAAGTGTGGTAGGAAGAGGTGCACAAGCAACCGGGATAACCGCAGCCTTGAAAAGATTGTTAAGGAAAGGCCATTCAAACATTTGGGGAAGATTCACAAGGAGTGGACTGCTGCTGGAGTCAGTGCTTCAAGAGCCACCACACACAGACGTATCCAGGACATTGGCTACAAGTGTCACATTCCTTGTGTCGAGCCACTCATCACCAATAGACAACGCCAGAAGCATCTTACCTGGGCCAAGGAGAAAAACACCTGGACTGTTGCTCAGTGGTCCAAGGTGTTGTTTTCCGATGAAAGTAAATTTTGCATTTAATTTGGAAATCAAGGTCCCAGAGTCTGGAGGAAGAGTGGAGAGGCCACAATCCAAGCTGCTGGAGGTCTAGTGTGAAGTTTCCACAATTGGTGATGGTTTGGGGAGCCGTGTCATCTGCTGGTGTAGGTCCACTGTGTTTTATCAAGACCAAAGTCAGCGCACCCGTCTACCAGGACATTGTAGAGCCCTTCATGCTTCCCTCTGCCCACAAGCTTTATGGAGATGGAAATGTCATTTTCCAGCAGGACTTGGCACCTGTCCACACGGCCAAAAGTACCAATACCTGGTTTACACAACAGTATCACTGTGCTTGATTGGCAGCAAACTCACCTGACCTTAACCCCATAGAGAATCTATTATAGAGAATCTATGGGGTATTGTCAAGAGAAAGATGAGAGACACCAGACCCAACAATGCAGACGAGCTGAAGGCTGCTATCAAAGCCACCTGGGCTTCCATAACACCTCAGCAGTGTCACAGGCTGATCGCCTCCATGCCACATTGCCGCATTGATGCAGTAATTGATGCAAAAGGAGCCTGGCCAAGTATTGAGGGCATTTACTGAACATATATTTCAGTAGGACAACATTTCAGATTTTAAAAACATTTTTCAAGCTGGTGTTATAAAGTATTCTAATTTACTGAGATAATAGCATTAACAGAAATAAACACTTAAAATAGATCACTCTGTCTGTAATGACTCTATATAATATGAGTTTTACTATTTGTATTGAAGAACTGAAATAAATTAACTTTTTGATGATATTCTAATTTTGTGAGAAGCACCTATAGTATGCTATATGCCCAATTTTAACAAATGTACTGCAATTTTTGCTGAATGTGTTCAGAAATGTACAGATGTGTAAGCAGACAAATGCAGAGACTTAGGCTATGTGCCCACGATGCAGAAATGCTCCGGATTTTTCCTGAGCGTTTCTGCATCTCGCTGGCAGAAAAAACGCATGCGGATTGTACATGCGGATTGTACATGCGGATTGTACATGCGGATTGTACACGCGGATTGTACACGCGGATTGTACACGCGGATTGTACACGCGGATTGTACATGCGGATTGTATATGCGGATTGTACACGCGGATTGTACATGCGGATTGTATATGCGGATTGTACACGCGGATTGTACATGCGGATTGTATATGCGGATTGTACACGCGGATTGTACACGCGGATTGTACATGCGGATTGTACATGCGGATTGTACACGCGGATTGTACATGCGGATTGTATATGCGGATTGTACATGCGGATTGTATATGCGGATTGTACATGCGTTTTTCCTGCCAGGGACATGCAGAAGTGGAGCGTTCTTCACATGCATTTCCGCATGCGGGTTGACAAGCGCTTTACAAGCGATTTTAGCATCACTTGGAAAGTGCTTGTCAACTTGGTCACACTATAGAAATCCATGAAAACGGCATGGATTTATATAGTGTGACCCCAACGACTGGTTAAAAATAAAAAAATAAATCTATACTTACCTTCCGATGGCCCCCGCAGTCTCGCTTCGCTCCGTCCTGGCTGCCGGCAGATCGCGGTACACTGAAGGACCTGCCGTCACATGACTATGACGTCAGCGCTGGTCCTTCAGTCCATCGCGAGCTGCCGACATGGGAGGACGAGCGCAGCGGGGGCCGTCAGAAGGTAAATATAACATTTATTTTTTATTTTATTCTTTATTTTGACAGGTTCTATGGTACCCGGGTCCAGAGGAGAGTCTCCCATCCTCCACACCCGGGTACCATCCGCACATTGAACGCATGTATTCCGCATGTGCTTATCTAGTGAAGCGGAATCCATGCGTTCCAATGCAAGTCAATGGCCAGGAAAACGCTGCGCTTCCGCAAAATAATTGGTAGTGCTGCGTTTTTTTCCGCAATGATAATCCGCAGCGGAAATTTCCGCAGCATGTGCACAGCACAAGCGGACTATCATTGGGGAACATGGCAGACCTTCTAACATGCGTCTTTAAGCGTTTCTGCAGCGTTTTTGCCATGCGGAAACGCTTAAAATACGCGTCGTGGGCACACAGCCTTAGGCTATGTGCCCACGTAGCGTTTTTGTAGCGTTTCTGCGGCGTTTTTACGGCCGCGAAAACGCTGGTAAAACAGTCTGCCATGCAAAGCCATGTGAATTCGGATGTGCTGTGCACATGATGCGCTAATTTGCGCGCCGAATTCGCATTACTTTGCAAAACGCAGCATGACCATTTCTACTGCGATTACGCTGAAGCTTATTCGCGATGCGTGTGGTATCTGGGAGGAAGACGAGACTACAACTCCTCTTCATCCCGGCTACCACGCGGTGAAAAAAAGAAATAAAAAAGTTAAAAACAAACAAAACCTGTATATTCACCTCTCCGGCGGCCCCCGGTCTGCTCTCCGGTCTCCTCCGGTCTGCTGTCTGTACTGTCAGGACCTGCGGTGACGTCATTTAGTCAGGTGATGGTCGCATGACCGCTGACGTCGGCATCAGGTGATGGTCGCGTGGCCATCAGCTGACTAAATGACGTCACCGCAGGTCCTGACCGTACACTGCAGGACGCTGAAGAGAGAAGACGCGGCCGGGAGCAGACCGGAGGAGACCGGAGAGCAGACCGGGGGCCGCCGGAGAGGTGAATATGTTTTTTTTTATTTATTAACGTTTTGATTCTTTTTTTTACTATAGATGCTGCATTTAAAGCATCTAAGTTGTTCACACATTATAGATCCATGTCGGTTGCATGGATTTATATTGTGTGATCAACTTGTCAAGCACTTTTCCAAGTGATGCTCAAAATTGCTTGGAAAAGTGCTTGAAAAAACGCATGTGAAAACGCTTCTCTCTGGCAGAAAAAACGCATGTAAATCTGCATCAAATCTGCTAGGTGTGCACACAGCCTTATAGCTGGTTTTGCTCTGAGCTGAGATGTCCGGGCTGAATAATGCTCTGGGAGCAGAACCCATCAGCAGAATCTGTCTGTTTCCTGCCTTGTAGCAGTGGATCCCGGCTATTTAGCTCACAGAGCATTGTCTACACAAGATACAATTGTATCCAATTTTCAGCTGGGAACAGGACTATGGACAAGTTTTGCAGCAACTGCATTTGTGATAGGAAATGTTGATCAATCTAGATTTTCTTCAGTGTTCTTATTCATTGCAGAAAATCTTAAAAAAGCCGAGGAATGTGGGCAACATGGTGGGTCAATGATTAACGCTGTAGGGCTGGGTTCATATAATAGCAAGGACAACATCTGCAAGGAGTTTGTATGTTCTCCCCGTGTTTGTGTGGGTTTCCTCCGGGTTCTCCGGTTTCCTCCCACACTCCAAAGACATACTGATAGGGAATTCATATTGTGAGCCCCAATGGGGACAGTGATGATAATGTCTGTAAGGTGCTACAAAATCTAACGGCGCTATATAAGAGAGTAAAATAAATATATAACTAAATAAAATGAATGTATTAAAAGGCTAAGATTGCAAAGAGCTTGTAAAAACAAGAAACTTTGCAATTTCCTTCTTATTCAAAATCTTCTCTGTTCTCAAGAAGGAAAAGATTTTTAATTCTGCAGTGTACAGCTCATTGCTATGGTTACTGACCACCTGAGAAGTGGCTGGTCTCCTTGGCAAGAAGCGCTCACTTGCAGACTGGTGGACTTCAGCGCCCCTGTGCCTGTCCCATTCTGCAGAGGCAAAGCCGCCTCTGCCCGCAGAATGCAAGAGGGCACAATTCAGACAAGCGGCTCAGCCAAGCCACCGGCCAGAACTGTAAATCTTCAGCTTCTGATGAGAGGAACACAAGACCACCCCTTTAATAAAGGAGTAGAGCAGAACTCATACAGTGATTAGTGGGGGTCTGACACCTGAAATCCCCAGACATCAGCTACTTCTGCAAGATGATGTACACAGTGTTAAGAGCTGGAATAGCACAGCTCCGCACACTGTGCAATGGCTGGTTTCAGGTACTACAGCTCAGATCACAATCATTTCAATAGGAGCTGCAGTACCAAGATCGGCCACTACACAGTGTACAGCGCTGTGCTGTTTGGGCTCTACGCTGAGTATTTCCAGCTGCTGTCTTATTGGTGAGGGGGCCGTGTGTTGGAACCTCACTGATCTGATATTGATGACCAGGGTCGGACTGCGGTGTCTGGGGCCCACAGGGGAAATTAACTCTAGGGGCCCACCTACAGCAAGATGCAAATATCTGTTATCCGCTCTCGCTGTTATAGTGGAGCATTGACTGGCGGCTCCTGCACATCTACTGGGCGACACTCTAACTGGGATGGACATGTTTGCATTAAAGGGCTTCTTTGGTTAAAACTAGTGTTGAGCGAGTATGTTCTGTTAACCCTTTCGGCGAGTATGCTCGGGCCGAGCTCCGAGTATTTATAGCTGCTCGGTGACATGGTTGAATCGCTCCCGTGTGCATGATTTGCGACTGTTTGACGGTTTTAATACATGTGAGGAATGTGTAAGAAATAGACATTCCTCACATGTATTAACCCCTTAAGCCGCGGAGCATTTTCCATTTTTGCATTTTCGCTTTTTGCTCCACTTGTTCCCAGAGCCATAGCGTTTTTATTTTTTAGTCAATATGGCCATGTTAGGGCTTATTTTTTGCGGGACGAGTTGTACTTTTCAACGCCATTACTAGTTTTACCATGCCGTGTACGGGAAAACGGGAAAAAAATTCCAAGCGCCGTGAAATTGCAAAAAAAGTGCAATACCACTGAGGTTTTTTTTAATTTTTTTTTACCACGTTCACTGAATGCTAAAACTGACCTGCCATTATTATTCTCCAGGTCATTAAGAGTTCAAAGACACCAAACATGTATAGGTTCTTTTTTATTTAAGTGATGAAAAAAAATTCCAAAGTTTGGTAAAAAAAAAAAAATGGTGCCATTTTCCGAGACCCGTAGCGTCTCCATTTTTCGGGATCTGGGGCAGGGTGAAGGCTTATTTTTTGTGAACCGAGCTGAAGTTTTTATAGATGCTATTTTGGGGTAGATCCGATGTTTTGATCGCCCGTTATTGCATTTTATTGCAATTTTACGGCGACCAAAAAACGTAATTCTGTCGTTTAGAATTTTTTTCTCATTACGCCATTTACCGATCGCATTAATTCTTTTTTTATATTGATAGATAGGGCAATTCTAAATGCGGCGATACCAAATATGTGTATGTAGGGTTTTTTTTTATGATTTTATTTTGAATGAGGCGAAAGGGGGGTGATTTAAACTTTTATATTTTTTTATTTTTTTTCATATTTTTTAAAACTTTTTTTTTCACTTTTTGCTTGCTTCTGTAGTTTCCATAGGAGACTAGAAGCAGCAACTGTCCGATCGCCTCTGCTACATACAGGGGACGATCAGATCCCCTGTATGCAGCAGAAATGGTCCTGTGCTATGAGCGCCGACCACTAGGTGGCGCTCACAGCGACAGGATCATTACAACCACTGGTGTCTGCTGCAGACCCAGGGTTGTCATGACCACCCATCGGCGACCCACGATCATGTGACGGGGTTGCCGATGGGAGGGGTAAGTGACGCGCTTTCAGGAAGCGCGCGTTAAATGCCGCTGTCGGAGATTGACAGCGGCATTTAATATGTTAACAGCCGCGGGTGGATCGCGATTCCACCCGCGCCTGTTGCGGGCACATGTAAGCTGTAATAATCAGCTGACATGTGCTTGGTTCAGTGCGGGCTCAGCGCAGCAGCCCTCACTGAACCAGAGGATAACGACATGCGCGTACTAATACGTGACATGTCGTTAAGGGGTTAAAGCTGTCAAACAGCTGCAAATCATGCACACGGGAGCGATTCAACCATATCACCGAGCAGCTGTAAATACTCGGAGCTCGGCCCGAGCATACTCGGACAGAACATACTCGCTCAACACTAGTTAAAACAAGTTATCACCGATCCATGGGCTCTACAGGATAGGTGATCACTTATTGAGCATTTGTTTCCGAACATTGGAAAACGCACCTATCGGAAGAATGGGGAAGTTTTATCCCTGACAGAACACTTATCCCTATTTTAAAATGCTGCGGCAGGTGGGACGTCTGACCGCAGCTCTATTCATTCTCTTAGAGACTTGCAAAAAAGAGCAGCGCTCACAGCCACTGAGAGAATGAATGGATCAGTGGTCGCATCTCACATGCCGCTCCAGTCTAATGGGGAGAAAAGCTCCACATTCTGCCGGTGTGTGCAAGCAGTCAGACCCCCACCAATCAATATTATCACTGATCCTGTGGAGAGGTGATTACTTGTTTTCACCGGAGAACCCCTGTAAGTGCATCTCTGCCGCTCTGGTCCAAGTATTTAATCGCTAAGGCCACGGCCCTACTATCAGTATTCGGTCAGTATCCAGTCAGTATTTTTTCTCAGGAGTGGGAGCCAAAACAGGTGATGAACAATCAGAGAAAAGGTATAATAGAAACAAGTCACCAATTCTGCATTTATCAACCATTCCTGGTTTTGGCAGCCACTCCTGAGAAAAATACTGAACAAATACTGATGGTGGGGCTGTGGCCTAATGGAAAAAAATCTTTTCCTAGTTAAGATCAGCGAGAACAGAATGACCGCCATACACAACACAGTCCACTATATCAACACCAATAATACCACATACAAAAGGGACAAATATCGCCACACCATGACTAGATCACATATTACCACTACATAGTGACCGAATAATACCACATACAAGGAACAAATATGGCCACACTATGACCAGACCATATATTACCACCCCAAAGTGACCAAATACTACAATACTGATCATGAATACAAAACCACTAATACTAACTAAGCTCTGTATATAGTGTCAGTGTACAGGTAACACAGTGATCACCAGTGACATTATAAACAGGAGCTCTGTATATAGTGTATAGGTAATACAGTGATCACCAGTGACATACACAGGAGCTCTGTATATACTATATACACACGTGGTCAAAATTGTTCGTACCCCTCGTTTAATGAAAGAAAAACCCACAATGGTCACAGAAAAAAATTGAATCTGACAAAAGTAATAATAAATTAAAAATCGATGAAAATGAACAAATGAAAGACAGACATTGCTTTTCTACCCTGCTTCCACAGAAATGAAAAAAAAATTAAACTCATGAAATAGGCCTGGACAGAAATGATGGTACCCTTGAAAATAATGTGACAAAAGGGACATGTTAAATCAAGTTGTGTCCACTAATTAGCATCACAGGTGTCTACAATCTTGTAATCAGTCAGTGGGCCTATATTTAGGGCTACAGATACTCACTGTGCTGTTTGGTGACATGGTGTGTACCACACTCAACATGGACCAGAGGAAGCAAAGGAAAGAGTTGTCTCAGGAGATTAGAAAGAAAATTATAGACAAGCATGTTAAAGGTAAAGGTTATAAGACCATCTCCAAGCAGCTTGATGTTCCTGTAACTACAGTTGCACATATTATTCAGAAATTTAAGATCCATGGGACTGTAGCCAACCTCCCTGGACGTGGCCGCAGGAGGAAAATTGATAACAAATCAAAGAGACGGATAATATGAATGGTAACAAGAGCCCAGGATAACTTCTAAAGAGATTAAAGGTGAACTTCAAGCTCAAGGAACATCAGTGTCAGATCGCACCATCCGTCGTTGTTTGATCTAAAGTGGACTTCATGGGAGACGACCAAGGAGAACACCATTGTTGAAAAAAAAACATAAAAAAGCCAGACTGGAATTTGCCAAACTACATGTTCACAAGTCACAAAGCTTTTAGGAGAATGTCCTATGGACAGATGAGACAAAAATGGAAGTTTTTGGCAAGGCACATCAGCTTTATGTTCACAGATGGAAAAATGAAGCATATCAAGATAAGAACACTGTCCCTACTGTGAAACATGGAGGAGTCTCTTTTATGCTTTGGGGCTGGTCTGCTGCATCTGGCACAGGGTGTCTTGAATCTGTGCAGGGTACAATGAAATCTCAAGACTATCAAGGGATTCTAGAGAGAAATGTGCTGCTCAGTGTCAGAAAGCGTGGTCTCAGTCGCAGGTCATGGGTCTTGCAACAGGATAATGACCCAAAACACACAGCTAAAAACACCCAACAATGGCTAAGAGGAAAACATTGGACTATTCTGAAGTGGCTTCTATGAGCCCTGACCTAAATCCTATTGAGCATCTTTGGAAAGAGCTGAAAGAGCTGAAACATGACATCTGGAAAAGGCAACCTTCAACCATGAGACAACTGGAGCAGTTTGCTCATGAGGAGTGGCCAAAATACCTGTGGAGAGGTGCAGAAGTCTGATTGACAGTTACAGGAATCGTTTGATTGCAGTGATTGCCTCAAAAGGTTGTTCAGCAAAATATTTGTCAGATTCAAGTTATTTCTGTGACCATTGTGGATTTTTCTTTCATTAATCGAGGGGTACCAACAATTTTGACCACGTGTGTAGTGTAAGTGTACATGTAATACACTGACTCACCAGTGACGTCTCTAGGTGAAGTCCTTCATCTTCGCTTTTCTTCTTCATCTGGCACAGACGGCCATCACTTCTTCCAGCCAGGAATCATCTCTGCAGAAAATAACACACAGTTATCAATAACTGATCTCTTCTAGAGAATATTCCCACTCCACCCCCCGACTTCTACACTACACTAGTTGAAGAAAAAAATCAATATAGTGCGGCCCTGCACAGTAACAGGAGCCCGCTTTTGTCCCATCCCATGGAAAACAATTTCCTAAAAAGTAAATTATATTACAGAAGTAATAATGTCCCTAATTGGACTCTAAAATAATAATGTTCCCCACTGGCCACCATAAACTAATAAAGTATGTTCCTCAATCTGGCCCCAAACAGTAATTAAGTCCCTTGTTCATCCTGGCACCCTCATATATCCATCCTGGCCCCCCCTTCCCTGCATATATCCATCCTGACACCCCCCCATATATCCCTTCTGGCCCCCATATGTCCAGTGTGACCCCTCCATATATTTATCCTAGCCCACGTGTATCGAGCCTGCCCCCTCCCATATATCCATCCTAGTCCCCCATGTGGCCTGCCTGTTCCCCCCATATATCCATCCTGGCCTCCATGTGTCCAGCCTGCCCCCCCATATATCTGTCCTGGCCTCCATGTGTCCAGCCTGCCCCCTCCCATATATCCGTCCTAAAGCCCCATGTGTCCAGCCTGCCCCCCTATATATCCATCCTGGCCTCCATGTGTCCAGCATGCCCCCCTACATATCCATCCTGGCCTCCATGTATCCAGCCTGCCCCCCGCAATATATCCATCCTGGCCTCCATGTTTCCAGCCTGCCCCCCCATATATCCATCCTGGCCTCCATGTGTCCAGCCTGCCCCCTCATATATCCATCCTGCCCTTCCCCCCTGCATATATCCATCCTGACACCCCCCCATATATCCATTCTGGCCCCCATATGTCCAGCGTGGCCCCTCCATATATTTATCCTAGCCCACGTGTATCGAGCCTGCCCCCCCACATATCTATCCTAGCCCCTCATGTGTCCAGCCTGCCCCCTCACATATCCATCCTGGCCATCCTGTGTCCAGCCTGCCCCGCCCCCCATATATCCGGCCCCCCCATATATCCATCCCCCCCACATATCCATCCTGGCCTCCATGTGTCCAGCCTGCACCCCCATATAGCCATCCTGCCCCCCCTTTCCCATGTGTCCAGCCAGGCTCCTCCTTATGTGTCCATCCAGACTCCCCCCCTTGTGTGTCCAGCCAGGGTTCCCCCCTTGTGTGTCCAGCCAGGGTTCCCTCTTGTGTGTCCAGCCAGCTCCCCCCTTGTGTGTCCAACCAGGGCTCCCCCTTGTGTGTCCAGCCAGGGTTCCCCCTTGTGTGTCCAGCCAGGGCTCCCCCTTGTGTGTCCATCAAGGCCCCTCTTGTGTGTCCAGCCGGGCCCCCCCTTGTGTGTCCAGCCTGCCCCCCATATAGCCATCTGCCCCCCCTTTCCCATGTGTCCAGCCAGGCTCCCCCTTATGTGTCCAGCCAGGCTCCCCCCCTTGTGTGTCAAGCCAGGGTTCCCCCCTTGTGTGTCCAGTCATGGTTCACTCTTGTGTGTCCAGCCAGCTCCCCCCTTGTGTGTCCAGGCGGGCCCCCCCTTGTGTGTCCAGCCAGGGTCCCCCTTGTGTGTCCAGCGGGCCCCCCTTGTGTGTCCAGCCAGCGGCCCATCCCATTCTGCATCCACTCATATACACACAGACACACACAGACACACACACAGACAAAGACACCTCTTACCTTCCTGCGCTCCCGTGCGGTGTCCTTCTTCTCCGGCGGCTGAGTTGCGTGCCTCCTTCACAGCAGGCGCATGACGATGACATCATATGCTGGCCGGGGAAGGGAGACGCGCAGTTTCAGCTGCTTCACTGGGACGTGTGTCGCGGCGGTTCAGGTAATGAGCGCCGCGTGCGCGCGTCCCTGCATACACTGTGCCTGTGCTTTTAAAGGGCCCGTGCCCCTTAAAACCGCAGGTTTTTTTTTTCTTCATTCTCTTCTCCCCCTCTCCTCTGCAGGAGGGTACCCCGCCAGCCCAGTCCCACCCTGTTGATGACTTATCCTAAAATCGGTCATTAATATATAAGTCCTGGACAGTCCCGTTAAGCTTGTTTTACCTAGTTATAAAAGCCCTTTAAGTCCTCATTATAAGGTAAGGTATGAATGGATCTAATTAAATTCTCCAAAGAGAACTATTTATACATTTTTAGACACTGTGAGCTTTCTACAAGATATTGCGGGCAGTATATAGCGAATATATGGACACAGAGCCATTCGCCGGCTCAGATTGCCAATAAGCACCTTGTAAATATGAGACCTTGACTCAGAAAGTTTAGGATCAATGGTCCATTTGTAACGGTACACCGAACAGGTGTAGAGGCACAAAATCATTGCATTTATGCGACGTCTGCTCCGGTACACCCCTGCCTTCTAAAATTGGGGAGCACAGTTTTTTCTTTATTAGGTTGAATATTATATGATTTTACGATGTCGCATTATTTTGAAATTATGGAGAAATCTTATTACTGAAATACCATAACTATACAGTAAAACCAGGAGACTCTGAGTTTTGTTAAATAAAGTTTCAAAATTATTAGTTTTAAAAGCAAACACTCACTTTAAAGGAGTTATCACCTGATTTAAAAGTGATTCTTAAAGGGGCTTTCCACTAATGGCCAATAGCTTTACTGGCCATTTTGAAAATTAAAAAAAAAAATCTTCACACCTCCCGGACCAACATGGTTCCTCCAATCACAGGGCTGTGTCTGCCAGCTTTCACATGACATGTCTTATGACCAATCAGCAGCCATTGGCAGCGGGGAGGAAGGGGCGTAATGATCACATCACAAGAGTGGGCGACGGCAATCAGGCTCATGTGGGGGACGTCGCCTACGCCAGCGCTTATTCCACCTGGATGTACATCCTCGGATGCACATTCAGATGAAATGTACTGTGGCGCAGAGACCCACTGATTCCCTGCACTTCAATACATGCTGCCGGCCAATCAGAGGCTGGCAGCTGACCTTGGCTTGCCCGTCATGGGCAGCACATGGAAATGACGTCTTGCGCTACTCATGCAGGCTCATCAAAGTCAGCTGCTGGCTTTTGCACCAGCTATAAAAGAGGATGCCGCACATTGTGGCAGCGGGAAGGTAAGAATTAATGTTTTGTTTTTTTTTTAAATGTACTGGAGAACAAATTATTACTGGAAGGGGCCTAGAATGGGGGGCTATATAGCAGGATGGGGACCAGGAAGTGGGAAATTGTTCTAAGATGGGGCCCAGGATGGAGAGGGGCATTATTACAGGGAGAAGCCAGGAGGGGGACATTATTACTGGAAGGGACTCAGGATGGGGAGCTATATATCAGGAAGGGGCCAAGGATGTGGGAAATTGTTATAGGATGGGGCCCAGGATGAAGTGGGGCATTATCACAGGAAGAAGCCAAGAGGGGAACATTATTACTGGAAGGTTTCAGGAAGGGGACATTATTACTGGAAGGGGCCAAGGATGGAGGACTTTATACCAGGAAGTGGTCAAAGTTGGGAGACATTATATCAGAAAGGAACACAGTATGGGGAATATTTTGCCAGGAAAGGGCACAGTAAGGGGTACATTGTTATCGAATAGAGGGGCATTAATACAGGAATGGGCCCAGGACAGGGGACAATAATTCAGGAAGGGGTCAGGAGGGGAACATTATTACTTGAAGGGGCCAGGACGGAGGACATTATTACAGGCAAGGACCAGGATGAGGAAAATTATTACAGGAAGGAGACAGGATGGGGGACATTATTACATGGGGGGGGGCGAATATATATGTTTTTGTAGGTTCTAGAACGCTTACAGAAGGTAAGGTCCAAATTTTGCATGGGGCCAATCGGACTCTAGTTAAGCCACTGCAGAGATCTCTCCTGATGGTTGAAAAGCGCTGATCCAGGTGGTAAGTAGTTGTTTATTTTATGATGGTCAGTTTAGCTGTTAAGAAGGAGCTGGACAACCACTTTAATGAGTTTAGGGTAGGGATATAATGTAAATAAAAAGGACAACATCTTCAAGGAGTTTGTATGTTCTCCCCGTGTTTGCATGAATTTCCTCTGGGTTCTCCATTTTCACTCATACTGCAAAAACAAACTGACATCATAGGTTACTTGGCTTAATATGAAATTGTCCCTCATGTGTACCGCATTGTGGGCAGGGACTATATGTACATCACTGCAGAATATGTTGGCAATAAAAAGTCAACAGAAATTAATATCATGCAGATTGTTATGGGTCCGGGTGGTGGAACCTCTGTGCTGAGGTGCAAGGAGGGACCCAGAGGGGCGTGACTAAGTATCCACCCGAACCAACCCTGGTCGTACGGCAGCTGACGACACTGTGACCAGGGAGGATCCGGGCTGAGGGACCAGGTGCTACTCTGGGGACGACCTTGTAAGAGAGCAGGTGGCTCCCACGGGTCAGATGGCTGGGACTGACCGGTATGGCGGATGGACACGGCAAGCAGGCGGAAGTCTCTGGTAGCAGACAGGTGGTCACAGTTCAAGAAAGCAGAGCAAGCAGCAGTCTTTAGGTTTACCAGGAAGGTGGTCACAGCAAGTGACGGCAGGGTCTCCAGGCAGGCTGGCAGGAAACAGGCAGGTGCTCCCAGGTGAGCGGGCAGACAGATGAGGCGGGTAACTGGCAGGTAACTGGTGGGTGCTCCCAGGTGAGCCGGCAGACAGACGAGGCAGGTAACTGGCAGGTAACAGGTGGGCGCTCCCAGGTGAGCGGACAGACAGACGAGGCAGGTAACAGGCGGGTGCTCCCAGGTGAGCGGCCAGACAGACGAGGCAGGTAACAGGCGGGTGCTCCCAGGTGAGCGGACAGATAGCCAAGGCAGGTAACCGGCAGATAACAGGTGAGCACTCCAGGTGAGCAGGCTGGCAGGTAACGGGCAGATAATAGGCTGGCAGGCAGGAAGAGGAGTCAGGCTAGCAGCGGGACCTCAGGGCTGAAGCACAGATCAGACACAGTGCAAACAACTTTGCTCGGGCTCCTCCATTTTGGAGGAGGTGCCTTATATATGGGAGGTCCTCTGGCAATTGGCCGGGGACTCCTTAGGACGGCGTGCGCGGTCCCTTTAAGAGAGGGGAAGTGCGCGAGCGCGCGCCCTAAGCACACAGCCGGGGAAGGAGCGCGTGCCGGAAGCAGTTGGGAGAGAAGCGCTAGAGGACGCCGCGCCAGGAGTGGGGAGGTTAGAGGGATGGTGTCTCTGCCTAGCAAGGGGCAGAGACGCCGATGCTACACAGATCCTCACCAGGACTCCAGCAGTGTCACCATCCTGCCACCATACAGCTATAGAAGGACAATAAACCTGCAGGGTTCTCCCCTCAGTTATTTTTTCCTTTAATTTTATTATCTGTTTCTTACTCACAGTGACAGAACAGTCATCAGATATTTTATTCTTCACTTTTTATTTTACAGTCTCAGCTCTGAAGAATAGAACGTCTTATGAATAAATGACAGCTCACTTACACTGTGTTCCAAATTATTATGCAAATAATATTTTCTCAGATTTCCCAAATTACCTATATGAATTGCAGTCATTGTAATTTTCCAGTCAAATAACTATTAGAGTACAATTGAAAGGTTTTTGTACAAAGTGCCTATGATAACAGTATATTTTTAAAAAAATAAAAAACTCAAACTGCACTCAAAATGCATGTTCCAAATTATTATGCACAGCAGAGTTTTCAACCTTTTCATTTTAATAAAGAACAAAAAAAATGTTCATTTTTGAAATTATAGGCATTAGCAGGTTATTACAAACTGAAATCAAACAGTTTTCAACTCAAAACTTTATTCTAGGTGATGTTACATTTGCACATAGGACCCCTTGTTCGAAAGGAGCTTCTGAACTCTCTCGTCCATTGAATTTGTCAGGTTTTGGATGGTTTCTGCTTCCAATTGTTTTGCATGATGACAGAATACCCTCCCAGAGCTGTTGCTTAGATGTGAACTGCCTCCAGCCATCATAGACACGCCTTTTGATGATGCTCAAGAGGTTCTCAATGGGGTTGAGGTCTGGGGAGCATGGGTACCACACCATAAGTTTGTCCCCTTTTATGCCCATAGCAGCCAGAGATGCAGATGTGTTATGTGCAGCATGAGACGGGGCATTATCATGCATGAAAATGATCTTGCTGCGGAATGCACGGTTCTTCTTCTTGAACCATGGAAGGAAGTGCTGTTTAAGAAACTCAACATACATTATGGAGTTCATCTTTACCCCTTCAGGGATCCTAAAAGGGCCGACAATCTCTCTCCCCATGATTCCAGCCCAAAACATTACTCCACCTTCTCCTTGTTAGCGCCGTAGCCGTGTTTGCATGGGGTGTCCATCAACCAGCCATCCTCCACTCCATCCATCTGGACCATCGAGATCATTCATGCATGATAATGCCCCGTCTCATGCTGCACATAACACATCTGCATCTCTGGCTGCTATGGGCATAAAAGGGGACAAACTTATGGTGTGGCACCCATGCTCCCCTGACCTCAACCCCATTGAGAACCTCTGGAGCATCATCAAAAGGAGTGTCTATGATGGCAGGAGGCAGTTCACATCTAAGCAACAGCTCTGGGAGGGTATTCTGTCCTCATGCAAAATAATTGGAAGCAGAAACCATCCAAAACCTGACAAATTCAATGGACGAGAGAGTTCAGAAGCTCCTTTCGAACAAGGGGTCCTATGTGCAAATGTAACATCACCTAGAATAAAGTTTTGAGTTGAAAACTGTTTGATTTCAGTTTGTAATAACCTGCTAATGCTTATAATTTCAAAAATGACCATTTTTTTGTTCTTTATTAAAATGAAAAGGTTGAAAACTCTGCTGTGCATAATAATTTGGAACATGCATTTTGAGTGCAGTTTGAGTTTTTTATTTTTTTTTAAATATACTGTTATCATAGGCAGTTTGTACAAAAACCTTTCAATTGTACTCCAATAGTTATTTGACTGGAAAATTACAATGACTGCAATTCATATAGGTAATTTGGGAAAATCTGAGAAAATATTATTTGCATAATAATTTGGAACACAGTGTATTACAGTGGTGGCCAAAAGTATTGGCACCCCTGCAATTCTGTCAGATAATACTCAGTTTCTTCCTGAAAATGATTGCAATCACAAATTCTTTGGTATTATTATCTTCATTTAATTTGCTTGCAAGGAAAAAACACAAAAGAGAATGAAGCAAAAATCAAAACCTTGATCATTTCACACAAAACTCCAAAAATGGGCCGGACAAAAGTATTGGCACCCTCAGCCTAATACTTGGTTGCACAACCTTTAGCCAAAATAACTGCGAACAACCGCTTCCGGTAACCATCAATGAGTTTCTTACAATGCTCTGCTGGAATTATAGACCATTCTTCTTTGGCAAACTGCTCCAGGTCCCTGATATTTGAAGGGTGCCTTCTCCAAACTGCCATTTTGAGATCTCTCCACAGGTGTTCTATGGGATTCAGGTCTGGACTCATTGCTGGCCACCTTAGACGTCTCCAGTGCTTTCTCTCAAACCATTTTATAGTGCTTTTGGAAGTGTGTTTTGGGTCATTGTCCTGCTGGAAGACCCATGACCTCTGAGAGAGACCCAGCTTTCTCACACCGGGCCCTACATTATGCTGCAAAATTTGTTGGCAGCATAGGCGGATTATAATGAGGGCAATCCGGGCTACCGCCCAGGCCCCCGAGCCTGCAGAGGGCCCGCGGCTCCGGGCGGGGTGTCTAATACCGGATTGCCCTCATTATATGTGCGGGCCACCGCGGCACATACCGGTAGCAGTGGCGGGAGGGGGGGCCCCGGACCGCTCCCCCAGCAGCGGCCGCCGCTACTTCTTCATCGGCCGGGCCAGCACTGCAGCAGTTAACTTCCCTGTGCTGGCCCAACCGCGTCACTGCTAGGAGACACGGCCCCGTCACTGCTAGGAGACACGGCCCTGTGCGCTGTGATGTCACGCAGTGCGCGCCCGGCCTGCACTGCTGCAACGGAGAAATCAGAGCAGGCAGGAGGAATGGAGCCGGGGGATGGTGAGTCTGTGTCTGTATGTATGTACAGTCATGGCCAAAAGTTTTGAGAATGACACCAAAATTATATTTTCCCATGATCTGCTGGCCTCTGGTTTTTATTAGTGTTTGTCTGATGTTTATATCACATACAGAAATATAATTGCAATCATATTATGAGTACCAATAGGTTATATTGACAGTTAGAATGAGTTAATGCAGCAAGTCAATATTTGCAGTGTTGCCCCTTCTTCTTCAAGACCTCTGTAATTCTCCCTGGCATACTCTCAATCAACTTTTGGACCAAATCCTGACTGATAGCAGTCCATTCTTGCATGATCAATGCTTGCATTTTGCCAGAATTTGTTGGTTTTTGTTTGTCCACCCGTCTCTTGATGATTGATCACAAGTTCTCAATGGGATTAAGATCTGGGGAGTTTCCAGGCCATGGACCCAAAATCTCTATGTTTTGTTCCATGAGCCATTTAGTTATCACCTTTGCTTTATGGCAAGGTGCTCCATCATGCTGGAAAAGGCATTGTTGGGCGCCAAACTGCTCTTGGACGGTTGGGAGAAGTTGCTCTTGGAGGACATTCTGGTACCCTTCTTTATTCATGGCTGTGTTTTTAGGCAAGACTGTGAGTGAGCCGATTCCCTTGGCTGAGAAGCAACCCCACACATGAATGGTTTCAGGATGCTTTACAGTTGGCATGAGACAAGACTGGTGGTAGCGCTCACCTCTTCTTCTCCGAATAAGCTGTTTTCCAGATGTCCCAAACAATCGAAAAGGGGATTCAGAGAAAATGACTTTGCCCCAGTCCTCAGCAGTCCACTCCCTGTACCTTTTGCAGAATATCAGTCGGTCCCTGATGTTTTTTCTGGAGAGAAGTGGCTTCTTTGCTGCCCTCCTTGAAACCAGCCCTTGCTCAAAGAGTCTCCGCCTCACAGTGCGTGCAGAAGCACTCACACCAGCCTGCTGCCATTCCTGAGCAAGCTCGGCACTGCTAGTAGTCCGATCCCGCAGCTGAAACAGTTTTAAGATACGGTCCTGGCGCTTGCTGGTCTGTCTTGGGCGCCCTGGAGCCTTTTTGACAACAATGGAAGCTCTCTCCTTGAAGTTCTTGATGATGCGATAGATTGCACCTCAGTCAACAATCTTTGTAGCTGCGATACTCTTCCCTGTTAGGCCATTTTTGTGCAGTGCAATGATGGCTGCACGTGTTTCTTTAGAGATAACCATGGTTAACTGAAGAGAAACAATGATACCAAGAACCAGCCTCATTTTAAAGTGTCCAGTGATGTCATTCTTACTTAATCATGACTGATTGATCGCCAGCCCTGTCCTCATCAACACCCACACCTGTGTTAATGGATCAATCACTAAAACGATGTTAGCTGCTCCTTTTAAGGCAGGACTGCAATGATATTGAAATGTGTTTTGGGGGTTAAAGTTCATTTTCTGGGCAAATATTGACTTTGCAAGTACAGTAATTGCTGTTAAGCTGATCACTCTTTGACATTCAGGAGTATATGCAAATTGCCATTACAAAAAATGAAGCAGTAAACTTTGGAAAAATTACTATTTGTCTCATTCTCAATACTTTTGGCCATGACTGTATGTATGTATGTATGTGTGTGTGTGTGTGTGTGTGTAGGCAGATATCATTGTGTGATGTCTGTTTATATGTATTTTTGTGTTTCAAATGTGTTTATGCTTGTATGTATATGTCTGTATATGTTTGTGTGTGTGCGTGACTGCATGCGGCCTCCTGCTGAGTATAGTTGGCGCCGTGCGGCCTCCTGCTGTCTCTGGGGGGGGCGCCGTGCGGCCTCCCACTATGTATAGATGGCACCGTGCGGCCTCCTGCTGTATATAGATGGCGCCGTGCGGCCCCTGCTTTGTATAGATGGTGCCGTGCGGCCTCCTGCTGTGTATAGATGGCTACATGCGGCCTCCTGCTGTGTATAGATGGCTATGTGCGGCCTCCTGCTGTGTATAGATGGCGCCGTGCGGCCCCCTGCTGTGTATAGATGGCGCCGTGCGGCCCTCTGCTGTGTATAGATGGCGCCGTGCGGCCTCCTGCTGTGTATAGATGGCGCCGTGCGGCCCCCTGCTGTGTATAGATGGCGCCGTAAGGCCCCCTGCTGTGAATAGATGACGCCGTGCGGCCCCCTGCTGTGTATAGATGGTGCCGTGCGGCCTCCTGCTGTGTATAGATGGCGCTGTGTGCCCTCCTGCTGTGTATAGATGGCTACGTGCGGCCTCCTGCTGTGTATAGATGGCTACGTGCGGCCTCCTGCTGTGTATAGATGGCGCCGTGCGGCCTACTGCTGTATATAGATGGCGCCGTGCGGCCTCCTGCTGTGTATAGATGGCGCCGTGTGGCCCCCTGCTGTGTATAGATGGCGCCGTGTGGCCCCCTGCTGTGTATAGATGGCGCCGTGCGGCCCCCTGCTGTGTATAGATGGCGCCGTGCGGCCTCCTGCTGTGTATAGATGGCGCCGTGCGGCCTCCTGCTGTGTATAGATGGCGCCGTGCGGCCTCCTGCTGTGTATAGATGGCGCCATGCGGCCTCCTGCTGTGTATAGATGGCGCCGTGCGGCCTCCTGCTGTGTATAGATGGCTACGTGCCCCCACCTGCTGTGTATAGATGGCGCCGTGCGGCCTCCTGCTGTCTCTGGGGGGGACGCCGTGTGGCCTTCCGCTGTGTATAGATGGTGCCGTGCGGCCTCCTGCTGTGTATAGATGGCGCCGTGCGGCCTCTCGCTGTGTATAGAAGGCTACGTGCGGCGTCCCGCTGTGTATAGATGGCTATGCGCGGCCTCACGCTGTGTATAGATGGCTACGTGTGCTCAATATTGAGTCATACAATTAATGTAAGGCTATGTGCCCACGATACAGAAATGTTCCGGATTTTTTTTGAGTGTTTCTGCATCTCCCTGGCAGAAAAAACGCATGCGGATTTTACATGTGGATTGTACATGCGGATTTTACATGCGTTTTCCTGCCAGGGACATGCAGATGTGAAGCGTTCTTCACTTACATTTCCGCATGCGGGTTGACAAGCGCTTTCCAAGCGACTTTAGCATCACTTGGAAAGTGCTTGACAACTTGGTCACACTATATAAATCCATGCAACCAGCAAGGATTTATATAGTGTGACCGTAAAAGAATGGTAAAAAATAAAAAAATATATACTTACCTTCTGATGGCCTGCCGATGTCAGCGGTCGCGTGACCCGTCACATGACTAAATGACGTCACGGCAGGTCCTTTTCAGACCATCGCGAGCTGCCGGCAAGCCAGGACGCATCGCTATGGAGACCGGGGGCCATCAGAAGGTAAGTATAATATTTATTTTTTATTTTATTCTTTTTTTACAGGTTCTATGGTACCCGGGTCCGGAGGAGAGTCTCCTGTCCTCCACACCCGGGTACCATCCGCACATTGAAACGCATGGATTCCGCATCTACAGATGCAGGGATGCGGATTCCATGCGTTCTAATGCAAGTCAACGGCGGCGAAAAGCCGCGCTTCTGCAAAATAATTGGTAATGCTGCGGATTTTTCCGCAATGATAATCCGCAGCGGAAATTTCCGCAGCATGTACACAGCACATGCAGATTATCATTGGGGAACATGGCAGACCTTCTACCAAGCGTTTTTTAAGCGTTTCGGCAGCCGAATTGTCGCTGCGGAAACGCTTAAAAAACGCATAGTGGGCACACAGCCTAAAAAAAGATATTATAATTAATATTGTGCCAAATTAATTTCACGTGAACTATCACATGATTTATCACAGGGGATCATGTGACATGTCACGTGATAAATCAGGTGTGTGTGGGGGGGCCCGTGCCTTCTAAACTGCCCCTGGGTCCTTGCTCCTCTTAATCCACCCCTGGTTGGTAGTCTTCAGACTTCATAATGCCATGCACACGGTCAAGCAGTCCAGTGCCAGAGGCAGCAAAGCAACCCCAAAACACCAGGGAACCTCCACCATGTTTGACTGTAGGGACCATGTTCTTTTCTTTGAATGCCTCTTTTTTTTCCCTGTACACTCTATGTTGATGGTTTTTCCCAAAAGCTCGACTTTTGTCTCATCTGACCAGAGAGCATTCTTCCAAAACGTTTTAGGCTTTATCAGGTAAGTTTTGGCAAACTCCAGCCTGGCATTTTTATGTCTCGGGATAAGAAGTGGGGTCTTCCTGGGTATCCTACCATACAGTTCCTTTTCATTCAGACGCTGACGGATAGTACGGGTTGACACTGTTGTACCCTCAGACTGCAGGGCAGCTTGAACTTGTTTGGATGTTAGTCGAGGTTCTTTATCCACCATCCGCACAATCTTGCGTTGAAATCTCTCGTCAATTTTTCTTTTCCGTCCACATCTAGGGAGGTTATCCACAGTGCCATGGGCTTTAAACTTCTTGAAGACACTGCGCACGGAAGACACAGGAACATTCAGGTCTTTGGAGATGGACTTGTAGCCTTGAGATTGCTCATGCTTCCTCACAATTTGGTTTCTCAAGTCCTCAGACAGTTCTTTGGTCTTCTTTCTTTTCTCCATGCTCAATGTGGTATACACAAGGACACAGGACAGAGGTTCAGTCAACTTTAATCCATGTTAACTGGCTGCAAGTGTGATTTAGTTATTGCCAACACCTGTTAGGTGCCACAGGTAAGTTACAGGTGCTGTTAATTACACGAATTAGAGAAGCATCACATGATTTTTCAAACAGTGCCAATACTTTTGTCCACCCCCTTTTTTAGGTTTGGTGTGGAATTATATGCAATTTGGCTTTAGGACAATTATTTTTGTGTTTTTTCATTGAAAACAAATTAAATGAAGATAATAATACCAAAGAATTTGTGATTGCAATCATTTTCAGGAAGAAACAGAGTATTATCTGACAGAATTGCAGGGGTGCCAATACTTTTGGCCACCACTGTATTTCATGCGGCAGAAGTTAGCCTCCAGTAATGGAAGAGGGAACCGAGAAAGTGTAGAAAATGCTCTATCATGGCAGCAGTGGTAAGAGACATTGGAAATGCACGATCAAACCTATCATATCATAGGATTATCTATCATCTATCTATCCTTATATTCTCTATTTCATATCTATCTATCCATCTATCTATCCATATATGTATCTATCTATCTTTCTATCTATCCATGTATGATAGATGGATAGATAGATGGATAGATGGATAAATAGATGGATAGATAGATGGATAGATAGATAAATAGATAGATAGATAATGTAGGGATTTGTACTCACTGAGCCGCGTAGGAGGTAGGCACGGGTTCACACAGTGATGCAGTCCACGGGTTCAAACAAACTGGTGGCTTATTTTAGTGTCCATACACCAGTTAAGAAACAAAAGTTACAGCCTTTTCCTGGCACAAAAAGGAATAACAGAACAAAGCTCAAAATAACAAGTCCATGCAGCACGGCTTCAGCCGTTTAAACAAGGTGCTTTTCTCTGCCTCCTGCAGAGTCTAAGAAGCACCTGCAAGGTCTGCTCACCTTGCCCAGCAAACACAGACAGACAGAGACAGGTGCAGCTGTCTTAAATTAGCCTTCCAAGACCTGGACTGGAGGTAAGTGAGCAGCTGTTCCCCCCCAGCTCTTTCAGCTGCTCATAAAACCTGGCCCTGTAATCCGGACCCATTAAATTCCTCTCAGCACTATGTGTGCTGGAGCCTGCTTCTCAGGGTCCTACATCACCGAAGCATGGCACTTCGAGGACACATACCTCCCATCCACAACCTGTCCGGCAGCAACCTTACATACACCCCCCCTCTGTCCAAAGCCGGAAGGCTTGGCACCTTCTGTCACCATACAATAAACCCTTGACAAGGCAGCGGCATTCCCATGTTGTTTCCCAGGCCTATGCTCTACCCGGAAACTAAAATCTTGTAGAGCCAGGAACCACCTAGTCACTCTGGCATTGTTTCCCTTCTTTTCTCGCATCCACCTCAATGGGGCATGGTCTGACACTAACCTGAACCTTCTACCTAATAGGTAATACCTCAGTGTCTAACGCCCACTTAATGGCCAAACATTCTTTTTCTACAATGGAGTAGTTCTTCTCACAAGCGGAGAGCTTCCGACTGAGGTATTTTACAGGGTGTTCTTCTCCGTTAACCTCCTGGGACAAGACAGCTCCCAGCCCGACATCCGATGCATCCATCTGGACCACAAACTCCTTGGAGAAGCTGGGTGCCAACAAGACTGGTTGTTTACAGAGGACCAGTTTCAATTCCTGGCAGGTCGCTTCTGCTTCCGGGGCCCACTTAGCCATAGCTGACTTCATCCCTTTCAGAAGATCCGTCAGTGGGGCTGCTATCAGGGCAAAGTTTGGGACAAATCTTCGATAGTAGCCCACAATGCCTAGAAACGCCCTGACCTGCTTCTTCGAGAGGGGCTGTGGCCAGTTCAAGATCGCCTCGACCTTATTTATTTGTAGTTTTATTTCCCCTCTACAACCACGTACCCTAGGTACTTGGCTTCCTCCATCCCCATGGCACATTTCTTCGGGTTGATAGTAAAGCCCACCTTCCTTAGGGCATCAAGTATGGCTTGAACTTTGTCCAGATGACTTTCCCAGTCCTGGCTAAATATGACGATGTCATCTAGGTAGGCCGCTGCATACTGTTTGTGGGGTGCTAAGATCCGGTCCATGGCTCCCTGGAAGGTGGCCGAAGCTCCCTGCAAACCAAACGGCATCCTGACGTATTGGCGTCGAGAAGGCTGTCTTCTCCTTGGCCTCTTTGGACAGGGGAATTTGCCAATATCCTTTGGTGAGGTCCAGAGTGGTGATGTACCGAGAGGGTCCTAGCCTTTCGATAAGCTCATCTAACCTAGGCATTGGGTAGGCGTCGAACTTTGAGACCTCGTTCAGCTTCTTATAGTCGTTGCAAAACCGCCATTCCCCATCTGGTTTCGGCACTAAGACTATAGGACTGGACCATCCACTTTTGGACTCTTCAATGACTCCCAGGTTAAGCATCCGCCTTACTTCTTTAGAGATCACCTCTCTGCGGGTTTCGGGGATCCGGTATGGTTTTAGATTGACGCGAACATGAGGCTCTGTGAGAACCTCATGCTCTATGACCTGAGTGAGTCCTGGCAACTCCGAAAACATGTCTTTATTTCGCTGTAACAACTCTTTGCACTATTGCTTTTGGGCACATGACAGTGACTCTGCCACCTTGCCCTCTTTCACATCGGCCTCAGCCTCAGCCACTAAACAGGGAGCTTCCGCAGGCTCTCTATCTGGCTTAATCAAGTTAACATGGTAAATGTGGTAGGGCTTCCTCTTCCCTGGTTGGTGGATCTTATAGTTGACTTCCCCCACTTTCTCTACCACCTCATAGGGGCCCTGCCACTTGGCCATGAACTTGCTCACCACTGTGGGACTAGCACAAGCACTCGATCTCCTGGGTTGAACGATCTCACCCTGGCCGACCTATTATACACCCTGGACTGTGCCTCTTGTGGCTTGAGGAGGTGCTCCCTCACAATGGGCATCACATGGGCAATCCTCTTTTGCATCTGGGCAACGTGCTACACCACTCTCCTATAGGGAGTGGTCTCAGCTTCCCAGGACTCTTTCGCCACCTCCAGGAGTCCTCGAGGGTGTCGTCCATAGAGTGGTTCAAACGGGGAGAAACCTGTGGAAGCTTTGGGAACTTCCCTCATGGCGAACAACAGATAGTCCCAGTCTCGGCCATCCTTTTCCACTGCTTTCCTCAACATTGCTTTCAAGGTTTTGTTAAACGTCTCGACCAGTCCGTCCGTCTGGGGATGGTACACGGAGGTTCTCAGTTGTGCAATGTGCAGTGTCTTGCACAATTCCCTCATGACCTTCGACATAAATGGAGTTCCTTGGTCTGTTAGGATCTCCTTAGGCAACCCGGTTCTTGAAAACATGTGGACTAACTCCGGGGCTATACACCTGGCGGAGGAGTTTCGTAGTGGTACGGCCTCCGGATACCGGGTAGCTTAATCTAATACCACCAGGATATACTGATGCCCTTGGGCGGACATGACCAGAGGCCCCACTAGACCCATTGCTATGCGTTCGAATGGAACCTCGATGACTGGTAGTGGCACTAGGGGACTGCGGAAGTGGGCCACTGGGGAGGTTATCTGGCATGTGGGGCAGGAACGACAATAACTCTATATTTCTCTATAGCAACCTGGCCAGTAGAATCTTTGGAGGATCCGTTCTTGAATCTTGTCTGCACCCAGGTGACCACCCAACACATAAGAATGAGCCATGTCTAACACCCTGCGTCTATAGGGCCCTGGCACCAGCAACTGTTCTATTACCTCACCCCTTGGCTTGGTTATTCTGTACAGCAAATCCCCATTCACAGCAAAATGAGGGAACCGAGTGTCAGCCTCCGGTTCCTGAGGCACCCCATTTAACACAGTAACATTTTCAAAGGCCCCTTTCAGAGTTAAATCCCTGAGTTGGGCAGTTCCAAAGTTTCCCTCGGACACCTCCAGCTCAGGGATATTGGCCTCAGGGGATGCTACTTCATCCTCATTGTCCACCAGCACACACATGGGAAACTCATCTACTATGTTCTGCGGGTAAGGTTCCTTAGGGGCGATCTGGCTGTCGTCCAAGCAGCCAGGTGTCCCCGCTTTCCCCCACATTTCCCAGAATAATGCAAAGTCACGTCCAATTATTATGGGATGCAATAGGTCCTTAACGACCGCCACTTCATGAGATGTGGTGCCACAGTCTGTGTTTACATCCACCTGGGCCACAGGATAGTTCTTAGCGTCCCCATGGATACACCGGACTCCCACCACCTTCCCAGGAACCAGCCGATGAGGGAGTGTGGCCCTTATCAGGGTCACCAAACTTCCTGAGTCCAATAGTCCAGAGACTTGTGCCCCTTTAACTGACACTGAGCATGCCTGAGGGACCTCGCCATGTTGACGAACCGCGCTGCAGGCGGGGTAGGCAAAATAAGAGCAACGCCGGCCCATGTTGCAGTCCATTGGTTCAGCGTTTATGGGACACCGGGCGGCAATATGGCCAGGGGTATGACATCTCCAACACACCATATTATGGGGTGGGACCTTGGGCAGCAACTCAGACCCCTCCTGAACTCTAGGATGCCCCCCAGGTGTGGCGCTAACTCCCTTCTTTTGGGTGTCCGCCACCTTTTGGGAACCCCAGTATTGAGAGGCTACGACCCCTTGTTTTCCCAACGGACTCTCAACCGCCTGGTATCTTTCCACCAACCCCACCAAGTCATCAGCATTATGGGGATCTCCCTGGGCAACCCAGGATTTCACCGACTTCGGGAGAGAGTGTATAAACCTGTCTATAACGACCTCTATCTCATATCATAGGACTATCTATCATCTATCTTTTATCTATCCATCTATCTATCTCATATCTATCTATCTATCTATCTATCTATCAATCTCATATCTATCTATCTTCTCCACTTTTTATTTGGTCTCAGGTATGACTTTCATATTACCCACGACTGTTACTTGCCACAGGTGAGTTTTAACGAGCATCACATGCTTGAAGCAAAGTTGTTTTTCCACAATTTTGGAAAGTGCCAATTTTGTCCGGCCCATTTTTGGAGTTTTGTGTGAAATTATGTCCAATATTCCTTTTTTTCTCATTTTTTTGTGCTGTTTCAATACAGACAAAGGAAATAAATATTATAACAATTGTGTAACAAAACATGTGTAATTGTAATAATTTTCTGGGAGAAATACTTCACTTTCTGGAACAATCTCAAGGTTGCTAAACACTTCCGGCCATGACTGTGTGTATATATGGGCCCTCAATAAACCATCCCTCCCAAGGAAAAGGCCACAGCAAGGGTCAGGAATCGGTGGCCTTCCTTCTCCGAATCTTAGGGAGAGACGGTTGTGCTTCTAGCATCCACCTAGGCTGCCACCGCAGTGGAACTAATAGCAGGGTAGCCAACTGTCCAGAAATTCTTGGACAGTCCATAAAAATAGGGCACTTTTTTCCCTGTCCGTAAAAAAAAATGTGATGCGTCCATAATCTTTTTGAAGCTGGAGAGACTTGTTCAGATGGAGGGAGATGTAGGGGCATCATATTGTGTATAGGGAGATGTAGGGGCATCATATTGTGTATAGGTATCATATTGTGTATCTGCATGTGTGGGGACATCATACGGTGTATATGGAGCTGTGAGCACATCATACTGTATTTAGGGAACAATGAGGGAATCATACTGTATACAAGGAGCTGTGGAAACATCATGCTGTGTATAGGGTCTGTGGGGTCATCATCTAATATATATAATCGTCTTATCCCGTCTGTCTGTCTGTCCTTCTGTCCAGGAAATCCTGCGTCGCTGATTGGTCCAGCCGCGGCCAATCAGTGACGCGGGATTTTAGAAAAAGGTGGCGGCCGTTAGCGGCTCATCAGCCGCACGGAGGTCAGCGGCGATGCAGCCGGTAGATGACCGGCGCTAGCCGCTCATCTCCTGGCTGCTCTCAGCATAAGTACCGCGACCGGCGGCGAAGCTGACCTCCATGCGGCTACCATCTGGAGATCAGTGGCTAGGGCCGCTGGGGGAGCGGCGCCGCCAGTCGGGATACTTCGGCTGTGAGCAGCCGGCCATCTCCCGGTTCCTCGCAGCGGAAGTACCCGCACAGGCAGCGTCGCTGTCCGGTCCTCAGTAATACGATTCGCTGATTGGTCGGAATCAGCGATATTGTCGCCGCGACCAATCAGCAATATTGGTGCCAAATTTAAACACCGCTCTGCTGATTGCGCCTGGTCGGCCGCATACAGAATCTAGAATACCCGATGCGTTAGAATCGGGCCACCATCTAGTACTGAATATAAAGAGCTGTGGGAGCCATCACACTATATATAGAGACCTGTGAAAAGCTAATGTGTTGATCCAGAGGAAGTCAAAAAACCCCATGAGGCAGATGCTGCTTGCCCAAAATTAGGGGAAAAATTCCTTCCCGACTCCACATATGGCAATCAGACTAGTTCCCTGGATCAACGTCCCATAACAAAATCTAGTATGAATAACCTGTAATGTTATTCAAGAAAGTCACACAGGATCTTCTTGAACTTTTTTTAGAGAATTAAGTATTACAAGGTCATGTGATAGAGAGTTCCATACCTCACACAATAAAACATTGCCATCTAACTTCCTTTAGACAAAGCGAATTAGGAGCTTGATGCTAGAGTAGTTGAATTAAAACTGAAAAAAATTATTAACACTGCAAAAAAGAGGAACAGTATTTATTCTCCAGCCCAGGTCTCAAAACTAATGCACTAATCAGGATGAAGCAAACCATATAATAAAGGCAGGGGCAGCACAGGTGCAAAATACTGATGAGACAACCAACTCATAACCTACCAATTCTTGGAGGGAGTCATTGCTTAGTATTAAAACTGCACACAAAAAAATGGCTTGTATAGGGCACTGGTCACACACAGATTGTTAGGGGAATGGTTGCAAACAACTTTATTAAATAATGGAAAGCAAACGAACCCGGGGTCCGCGATGCAGCCTGGAGGACTGCGGACGAACACCTTCCGGGTAAGAAGGTAAAACAACCAACTGAAATAACAATCCCCCCCGTGTTACTGCACACCGGAACGGGAATAGGGATTCGCACTATCTCCGTTAACTGCACGAGAGATGTGCGACACATAATGTAGCTGTAGCCCTGTTAACTGCACAGAGGCTACGCAGCAGGTGCTCGGATGCATGTGTGATTCACGCCGGCTTATACGTGCTCCCAGCCAGCGTGCTACCGGACTGCGGAGTATCTCTCCACGTGGCTAACAGGCGGTGCCGGGAATACGGAGTCCGCAGTCTGCTCGGGGTGTATAGCGACCCCCTTGTTGGAGCCAGACTGTCAGACGAAGCTACCTGCCTCCCTCCATCTAAGGCTGCCTATCCCCTGCTAAACCTGCCTGTCAGAAGCTATAACAGCAAAAGCACACGTGGAGCCGAAACGACCAAGCGTCCACACAATAACACCAACTCAGCTCAATGATCAGAGCGCGCCGCCATGTTTGTGGGCGTGCTATTTAAATATTAAGCCCTGCCCACCCTCATATTATTGGTGACGTCACCCGCGACCAATCAGGCGGTGCCAGGTCACCGGATCAGCCGACTCCCAAACCACCAATCACGGTCCGCCATGTCACGGGCATGCTCAGTGCAGTGTATCCTGGACTTAGGCTGTAACAGCCATGTTTCCCTCCGCAACCTATCCTTCATGTTGCTAGGAACAAAGACCTGAGAGACAGCTTGTACATCTCGTGCACCAGCTAGGCGTTGGGACTGATGATGATGCTGAGCAGCATCAGCCCTGGCTGGACCAGAATGGGAGACCACAGAATCCACTGATGATTCTGAACCCATTTCAGATCCAGAAAACACCTGACACCTAACACAGATAGTGCTCAATATAGGGCTTACAGCCTATTAGTGACCCTCATACTGTTAGATTAGGTGGGCTGCAAAGCACTATCTAAGTGCACCCCATGAGGACAGACCCCCTAGTTTACAAATCCAGCATTGATGGGCTTGGCTGCACCCTGAATAAAAATAATGTGCAAAATCTATATATGAGGTACTGGTAGATATTTTGGCGCTGGTCACGCACAGTGTCTGGTTTACAGCCTATTAGTGACGCCCATACTATTAGATTAGGCAGGCTATGCTCCCCTCATACACCTTACCACGGTGTGTAGTGTGACATGGAGCTAAACCCCCTGTCTTCTTAAGAATAAGGCTGCGAAAACCCTTCTCTTTATTGATAGTAGAGAAACCTCCATACAGTAGATGCAGAAAACATACGATGAACCCCAGTATTGTACCACATAGATAGGGCTCTTACCGGCTAAGCTTGGAGCAGGCTGTGTGCACAGAGCCCAAGATACAAAACTGTAGGGATGTGGACTGTCTTACCGTGTTCCTGCCCCTGAAGACAACAAACACCTCATGTGAACACTGTCTTGCGGTTTTATATCTAAAAGTGATATGTGTCTTATGTAATGTATAATGGTGATGTAACAGCATGTGAAGTGTTAATGCATAATGTGAGTATAGCATAAGATAAGCTTAGGATACCATAAGACATAAGTATAACATAAACCCTAAAATACAAATTTTATTAAATCTCTTTAAAATCGGGACATGCGGCATAAAGATGATCCGCATCAGTATTGCACTTTATCAAGATAAGTTCCTTTTATTGTTTAGTCTTGTGATCATTTATGTCATTGATACCTCTATGGGTGATTAATTCCAGGGCTGGCTAGGGTTATCCAGGGATAGCCGCCGTGGAGCGGGGCGCCACAGTGTCAACATTAACTAGGGTGTCACCCTCCACTATAAGGCAGGTAATCAGCATCTAGGGTGTTGAACAGGGCTGATTGTAGCCTTTGTTTGGATGCCCGAATGTATCCTTTGGCTTGGAGGTCCAAAGATATTAGGAACGTTCTTGGGTGTTTTTATAAATTTGCACATTGTCACTTTATTCACTGTTGTCACTTTAATCATTTAGTACACACTGAGGATTGATTGTTTGATGTGATATCTGTACCAGTTTCTGGTAGACTGTCAGATCTTTGGTCTATGTAAATACGAATAAGGGACTTTTAGGGTCTAGGGGCAGCTGCCGTTCAGCAAGGGTGCCATTGTCATCTATATGTAGGATGCCCATCTCCGCTGACATGCAGGTTCAGGCTAGGGTATCTATAGGGTGAGTTTTATTGAAGTACAGTGGGTACGGAAAGCATTCAGACCCCTTTAAATTTTTCACTCTTTGTTTCATTGCAGCCATTTGGTAAATTCTAAAAAGTTCATTTTTTTTCTCATTAAAGTACACTCTGCATCCCATCTTGACTGAAAAAAAACAGAAATGTAGAAATTTTTTCAAATTTATTAAAAAAGAAAAACTGAAATATCACATGGTCATAAGTATTCAGACCCTTTGCTCATATTTAAGTCACATGCTGTCCATTTCCTTGTGATCCTCCTTGAGATGGTTCTACTCTTTCATTGGAGTCCAGCTGTGTTTAATTAAACTGATAGGACTTGATTTGGAAAGGCACACACCTGTCTATATAAGACCTCACAGCTCACAGTGCATGTCAGACCCTTTGCTCAGTATTGAGTAGAAGCCCCCTTTTGAGCTAGTTCATCCATGAGTCTTCTTGGGAATGATGCAACAAGTTTTTCACACCTGGATTTGGGGTTCCTCTGCCATTCTTCCTTGCAGATCCTCTCCAGTTCTGTCAGGTTGGATGGTGAACGTTGGTGGACAGCCATTTTCAGGTCTCTCCAGAGATGTTCAATTGGGTTTAGGTCAGGGCTCTGGCTGGGCCAGTCTAGAATGGTCACAGAGTTGTTCTGAAGCCACTCCTTTGTTATTTTAACTGTGTGCATAGGGTCATTGTCTTGTTGGAAGGTGAACCTTCGGCCAAGTCTGAGGTCCAGAGCACTCTGGAAGAGGTTTTCATCCAGGATATCTGTATACTTGGCCGCATTCATGTTTCTTTCAATTGCAACCAGCCGTCCTGTCCCTGCAGCTGAAAAACACCCCCATGATGCTGCCACCACCATGTTTCACTGTTGGGATTGTATTGGGCAGGTGACGAGCAGTGCCTTGTTTTCTCCACACATACCGCTTAGAATTATCACCAAAAAGTTCTATCTTCGTCTCATCAGACCAAAGAATCTTATTTCTCATAGACTAGGAGTCCTTCATGTGTTTTTAAGCAAACTCTGTGCAGGCTTTCATATGTGTTGCACTGAGGAGAGGCTTCCGTTGGGCCACTCTGCCATAAAGGCTCGACTTGTGGAGGGCTGCAGTGATAGTTGACTTTATGCAACTTTCTCCCATCTCTCTACTGCATCTCTGGAGTTCAGCCACAGTGATCTTGGGGTTCTTCTTTACCTCTCTCACCAAGGCTCTTCTCCCACGATTGCTCAGTTTAGCTGGACGGCCAGGTCTAGGAAGACTTCTGGTGGTCCTAAACTTCTTCCATTTAAGGATTATGGAGGCCACTGTGTTCTTAGGACCCTTGACTAATGCAGAAATTCTTTTGTAAACTTGGCCAGATCTGTGCCTTGCCACAATTCTGTCTCTAAGCTCCTTGGGCAGTGTCAGGATGCCAGGTTTAATTTTACTTTGCCAATAGTTTTTCCCTTAGCCAAGATGGCTTCCATTGCCTCACTGGGGTCATGTGTTTCCTGCCTGTGGACCTACTTAAACTGCATGTGTTGCAATCATGCCTTGCCTGAGTATTGTGTGCTTGTAGCTTGCTACTCACCTGTGCTAGCCCTAGCCCTCTGAATAGAGTCTTGCTGACCTTGTGTTTACTCCTAGTCATCCGCTGAAAGGATTGCTGCCTGAATCCTCTGCTAAGGGGACTTCTGCTGAAAGGAACCGCTGGCTGTTGTTCACTCACGCTGGGATCTCTGAACTTTTGTCTTCCTGAAGCAAACTTCTCCTGGATCTCTACACCTCTGGTATAGTCACCATCTTGCTCTGTGTTTAAATACCCGGCTCCAGCTCTGCTTAAGACATCGCTGTTTCCTCCGCTGCACCTCCTGCATTCTTCAATATCCAGATCCATATTCCAGTTTGTCTTCTCTTCTGCACTACGTGAGTCCACAATCAACTGAGGAATACCTACGTCTGCTTACTATCCTTATTTCTGTTTGCATATTACTGTACCTAAGTAAACTTGGACTATCGTTAACGTTTACATACCCTAATAGTAATGAAGGCCATGCCTTACAGATTAGGTTCTAAGAAGTGTTGTTTGGAATGAACTTACCTTCATAAACTGTTTGCTGTGATCTTTTGCACTTGAGTTTAAAATAGACTTTCACACTACGCTTGTCTCAGTCTCTGCTTTTGGCCCACGCCATTGGACTTCAGGGTATCTACTAACATCGTAACAGGCAGTTCCTTTGAGCTCATGATTCTCATTTGGTCTGACATGCACTGTGAGCTGTGAGGTCTTATATAGACAGGTGTGTGCCTTTCCAAATCAAGTCCTATCAGTTTAATTAAACACAGCTGGACTCCAATGAAAGAGTAGAACCATCTCAAGGAGGATCACAAGGAAATGGACAGCATGTGACTTAAATATGAGCAAAGGGTCTGAATACTTATGACCATGTGATATTTCAGTTTTCCTTTTTTAATAAATTTGCAAAAATTTCTACATTTCTGTTTTTTTTCAGTCAAGATGGGATGCACAGTGTACTTTAATGAGAAAAAAAAAAGAACTTTTTAGAATTTACCAAATGGCTGCAATGAAACAAAGAGTGAAAAATGTAAAGGGGTCTGAATGCTTTCCGTACCCACTGTATATAGTACTCAATGGGTGTGGCCTGCCTCTGATTGAGAAGTGCCTCTTCCCGCAGTCTGAATAAGGGTCTATCATTAGGGGTGTGACTAATTTGTTTTCACTTAAGGTGATATATGTCCCGCTTTTAATGAGATTTAATAACATTTGTATTTTAGGGTTTCTATTATAATTCTGGGATTTCCTAATTTGTTTATAGAATTTTTGAATTGCATAACACATAGGATAAGGATAATAGGTTTAGTATATGAGATAGGAAATAGTTATTGATAGAACTAGTGCAGTGGATGTGCACTAGTGTTAATAAAAAGAGGGGCACTTCCTGATAGTGTGCGCCATGTCCCATGATTTGGGAATCTTACAGACCATAATGCACTATCATTAACCCCTTCCCGACCCGTTTCACACCGTCTGTGACATGGAATTCAGTTCGTTCCCGACCCGTGTCACAGCGTCTGTGACATGGAGGGATCGCTCCCCTGCAGTGCCTGCGAGCAGGGTCGCTCAGGTGTTACAGTTGCTACTGCAACTGTGACACCTGTAGTTGACCCCACAGGTGGTGGATTAACCCTCCCGTGCCTAAAACCCCCCCAATTGGCAGTTTCACTTTCACTTTAGTGAAACTGACAATCGGAATGAATTAAATATTTCACCAATGGAAATTGGTGAAATATTTACTATCTGGGCATGGATTGATGCATATAGCATGAGCCATTGGCTGGGGGAAGTGTCACCTCTGTCCCCCCCTCCCCCCAGATCTGATTGGGGGGCTAGCGTCACATGGACACTAGACCCAATCAGATGTGGAGGGAGTTGTTCACGATGGCTGAAACTCCCCAGCTCCATCCCGTCCCTGGATCGTCTGCTGCCGCCGTGGATCGTCTGCTGCCGCCGTGGATCGTCCTGCTGCCGCCGCCATGGATTGTCCTGCTGCCGCCGCCGTGGATCGTCCTGCTGCCGCCGCCGCCGTGGATCGTCTGCTGCCGCCGCTGATCCGCCACCGCTGATCCGCAGCAGGTAGTATTGCCCCCACTTCCCCCCGACCCCCCCCACCTCCACTACCCCCTCCCAATTTCTTACCTGCACCCCGACCTCCGCTCCCAATATCTTCCACGTCTTCATCCACCGGCTGCTGCTCTCCTTCTGACAGCCGGTGGACTGTGATCACAGGCAGCAGCAGGCTCAGTGTAAATGCCCTGCGCCTGTGATCACACCCACCATCCCCCAGTCCCAGTGATCTCACCCACCATCTCCCCCTCCCAGTGATAACCCCCCGTCCCAATGATCACCCCCTCCCAATGATCACCCCCTCTCCCCAGTGAACACCCCCCCCTCCCAATCATCACCCCCTCCACCCAGTGATCACCCCCCCATCCGAGTGATCACCCCCCCTGCTGCTGCCAGCTACTGCCTGCCGGCTCCTACCCCCGCTTGCTGCTGCTGGCTCCTGCCCCCCTTTCTGCCCCCTTTTGCCCCAGTGATCACCCCCCCCCTGCTGCTGCTGGCTCTTCCATCTCCTCAGCCCCCTCCTGCTCCCCGTGTGCCTGAGCGTGCCCCCTCCTGCGCCGCGTGTGCCTGAGCGTGCCCCCTCCTGCGCCGCGTGTGCCTGAGTGTGCCCCCTCCTGCGCCCCGTGTGCCTAAACATTGAAGCTCCCCCACAAGTGACCCCATTTTGGAAACTAGACCCCCCAAGGCACCTATCTAGATGCATAGTGAGCATTTGGTACCCCCAGGTGCTTCACAAATTGTTTCATAAAAATGAAAAAGTGGAAAAAAAATATACTTTTTCATTTTTACGGATTAATTTGTGAATCACCTGGGGGTTCAAAATGCTCACCACCCATCTAGATAAGTTCCCTGGGGGGTATAGTTTCCAAAATGGGGTCACTTGTTGGAGAGCTCCAATGTTTAGACACACAGGGGCACTCCAAACGCAACATGGTGTCCGCTAACAATTTGAGCTGATTTTCCATTCAATTTGTTAGCAGACACCATGTCGCGTTTGGAGAGCCCCTGTGTGCCTAAACATTGGAGCTCCCCCACAAGTGACCCCATTTTGGAAACTAGACCCCCCAAGGCACTTGGAACCCCCAGGTGCTTCACAAATGTTGATGATTATGGCTTACAGCGAATGAAAACACAAAAGTCATTAACTCAGTAAATTAAAATAATTAACAAAAAACACCTGCAAAGACTACCTAAGCATTTAAAAAGGTCCCTTAGTCTGTTTCAGTAGGCTCCACAATCTTGGTGAAGACTGCTGACTTGACAGATGTCCAGAAGGCAGTCATTGACACACTCCACAAGGTCCCAGAGTTCCAATTTTCATTTGAAATCAAGGTCCCAGAGTCTGGAAGAAGAGTGGAGAGGCCACAATCCAAGCTGCTTGAGGTCTAGTGTGAAGTTTCCACAATCAGTGATGGTTTGGGGAGCCGTGTCATCTGCTGGTGTAGGTCCACTGTGTTTTTTCAACACCAAAGTCAGCGCAGCCGTCTACCAGGAAATTTTAGAGCACTTCATGCTTCCCTCCGCCACAGTATCATAGCTACCAGGGGGGCAAAGGGGGCGGTGGCCCCGGGCCCCGCGCTCTTAGGGGACCCATCCAGGGCTACGCCAGTGTAACTGTATCTGGCATGCCCCTGGTGCCAGCATCGGGCCCCACCGCCTGTCACCGCTGCAAGTTTACTGATGAGAGAGGGAGCGCGGATCTCTCTCCCATTAGTCCCTTCTGTGTCTGACGTCTCTGACATCATCACTTGGCGCCCGGCCCGCTGTGCTGAAGATGTGTGCGGGCTGGGAGCTCTGAGCAGTGAGGGAACCAGGAGGAGAGGTGAGTACTGTTTATTTATTTTTTGCCGGGAGGGGGGCGGCATTATATTACAGACTCTGCCTATGGGAAGGGGGAGGTGCATTATACTACAGACTTTGCCTATGGGGGAGCATTATCCTAAAGACTCTGCCCACAGAGAGGGGGGGGCATTATACTAAAGACTCTGCCTATGGGGAGGGGGGCATTATACTACAGACTGTCTATGGGGAGGGGGGGAGCATTATACTAAAGACTCTCTCTATGGGGGGGCATTATACTACAGGCTCTGCCTATGGGGGGCATTATACTACAGACTCTGTTTATGAGCAGGGGAGAGCAGTATACTACAGACTCTGCCTATGGGGGGACATTGTACTACAGACTCTGCCTATAAGAGGGGGAGCATTATACTATGGACTCTGCCTATGAGATGGGGGGGCATTATACCACAGACTCTGCCTATGAGGAGGGGGGGCCCATTATACTACAGACTCTGCCTATGAGATGGGGGGGCATTATACTACAGACTCTGTCTATGAGGAGGGGGGAGCATTATACTACAGACTCTGCCTATGGGGGGGGGCATTATACTGCAGACAATGCCTATGGGGGGGCATTATACTACAGACTCTGCCTATGAGGAGGGGGGGAGCATTATACTACAGACTCTGCCTATGGGGGGGGGCATTATACTACAGACTCTGTCAATGGGGGGAGCATTTTACTACAGAATCTGCCTATGGGGGCGCATTATACTATACGAAGGACTATGGGGAGTGCATTATACTATATTGAGGACTATCTGGTGCATTATACTATATGTAGGCTATTTATACAGTGTGGGAGATAATGTGGGTTTTTTGAACAGTGTGGGGGCCATCATACAGTGTGGGAGATAATGTGGGGTCTTTGTATAGTGTGGAGGCCATCATACAGTGTTGGAGCCATCAGCTTGGGGGCTACTAAGGGGTCAGTATACTCTGTGGGGGTACTATACAGAGAGGGGGAATTATATCGTGAATAGGAGAACATCATACTGGTTAGAGCGGAGCTCTACATGGGGGGAGACTCAGGACATTATTAAATCTTAGGTGGGCACTTATTGTTATAGGAGAACTCAGGTTATCGTTACTGTCGAAGGGGCACTATTACTTTCTAGGGGGCACAATGCGGGCACTGTTTTCTAGGACACTTGCACACGGCATTACTTTATTTTAGAGGTTTGTTTTACCATCTAGAGGGCACACAGTAGGTGCAGTAATAGGGACACATTTTGCAGCAGAGGCTCAGTATTGGGGTATCAGCAGGATGAGAAGTTTGTGCAGGTTGGGGATAGATGTGGTCAGTGCCTGAAATGTAAGGAGTCAAATGTGTCTTTGTTGTGATCTCTGCAGACCTGAGACTCTGAGCCCTGGCTGGAGAAGTTGTCGTGTCGGTCTGGGCCAGAAGGAAAAGACGGGAAAAGTGAACAATTTAATCAGAAAGAACGTCCGATGTAAGGTACTATATATAACTGAGCTGTGATCTCTTATATGTTCTGCAGGACTGGCATCTATCAATATATGTCACCATATGGCGGTAATATCAGTGCTGGTCTTTGTATAGAGATTATTTTTAGTAACAGCGCGGTCATCTGCTGAGGTTTTCCTACATCCACTATCTGGGTGCGCCGCTATAGTTGTAATCAGGGTTACCTGGTTAGAGGCCCACTCAGAAGTTTCGGCCCCCTGAACCAAAACCTTAGCTACGCCAAGCTTTTTGGAGATGGAAATTTCATTTTCCAGCAGCACTTGGCCCCTGTCCACACTGACAAAAGTACTAATACCTGGTTTAAAACAACAGTATCACTGTGCTTGATTGGCAGCAAACTCACCTGACCTTAACCCCATAAAGAATCTATGGGGTATTGTCAAGAGGAAAATGAGAGACACCAGACCCAACAATGCAGACGACCTGAAGGCTTCTATCAAAGCCACCTGGGCTTCCATAACCCCTCAGCAGTGCCACAGGCTGATCCCTCCATGCCACATTGCCGCATTGATGCAGTAATTGATGTAAAAGGATCCCCGACCAAGTATTGAGGGCATTTATTGAACATACATTTCAGTAGGATAACATTTTGGATTTTGAAAACATTTTTCAAGCTGTTGTTATAAGGTATTCTAATTAATTGAAATAATGACTTTTGAGTTTTCATTGGCTGTAAGCCATAATCATCAACATTAACAGAAATAAACACGTGAAATAGATCACTCTGTGTGTAATGGCTCTATATAATATATGAGTTTCACGTTTTGTATTGAAGAACTGAAATAAATTAACTTTTATGGTGATATTCTAATTTTGTGAGATGCACCTGTAGATGGGCTTGGCTGCACCCTGAATAAAAATAGCATGTAAAAAATATATATGATATATATGAGGTATTGGTCGATATTTTGGCCAAAATATACAAGCTCGCAACCTGCTCAAGGGTCCTCATACTTGCGAGTCCCTACACTAACATTAAAAGCAAAGTCACAAAAACAAGGAATTAAAGTTCCCACCAAAATTCAAGAATTAACACCGCAAATACAGCAACAATAATTACAAGGATGCAGCAAACCCATATAATGAAGAAGTCAGCAACACAGGTGCAAAATATTGATGAGACAACCACTCACAACCTACCAATTCATGGAGGGGGTGATAGCTTAGTATTAAAACTGCACACAAATAAGCCTTGTATAGGGCACTGGTGACACATAGGTAGTGCACAATGTCTGGCTTACAGCCTATTAGTGAAGCCCAAACTATTAGATTAGGCGGGCTGCCCAGCACTTTTTAAGTACACCCCATGAAGACAGACACCCTAGTTTACAAGGCCAACATTGATGGGTCTGGCTGCACCCTGAATAAAAATAACGTGCAAAAAATATATATGATATATATGAGGTATTAGTAAATATTTTGGCCAAAATACACAAGCTCGCAACCCGCGTCAAGGGTCCTCATACTTGCGAGTCCCTACACTAACATTAAAAGCAAAGACAAATTTAAATTCCCACCAAAATTCAAGAATTAACACAGGAAAAAAGGGCAACAGTGTTTACCTGCCTAGGTCTCAGTACTAATCATACCATATAATAACGATGACAGCAATACAGGTGCAAAATACTGATGCGACAACCACTCACATATTACCAATTAATGGAGGGGGGTGATTACATAGTATTAAAACTGCACACAAAATTATATGGGATTGCTACATCCTAATAGTGCATTAGTTCTGAGATCTGGGCAGGTAAATGCTATATTAATAATTGATTTTTTGGGGAAAGTTAAATTCTCTTTTGTTGGCTTTACTTTTAATCTAACTGAAATACACATAAGCTTTTTTCCTAAACATTAGGATCTGTTTAGAGCCATCAGCTCAAAAAGGCTTCCTTTGACAGACTTGGCATAAGCAGGTCAAAAGGAACCCTGATCTTTACCATTACACCCCTTTACAGGAATGGAGACTTACCACATGCTCAGGGTTGCATCTACAGAGTAGCTGCTGGCCAGAGGAGCGAGCTTGAGGCTATAACTCTAACTAAAGCTTTTTTATTACTAAATGATGGGTTCTGTCTAAGGCCATTGGCTCAAAAAGACTTCCTCGGACAGACTTGGCGCAAGCTACTCCATTCTGCAGATCCCAAGGGAACCCTGGCCTTTACCATTACACCCCTGTACAGGGATAGATACTTACCATAGGCCCAGGGTTGCATCTACAGAGTAGCTGCTGGCCGGAGGAGCGAGCTTGAGGCTATAGTGGTTGATTCAACTCTAACTAAAGCTTTTTTTTCCTAAATACTGGGATCTGTTTAAGGCTGTTGGCTCAAACAGACTTCCTCGGACAGACTTGGCGCAAGCTACTCCATTCTGCAGATCCCAAGGGAACCCTGGTTTTTACCATTACACACCTGTACAGGGATAGATACTTACCATAGGCCCAGGGTTGCATCTACAGAGTAGCTGCTGCCCGGAGGAGTGCGCTTGAGGCTAGAGTAGTTGAATCAATCCTAACTAAAGAAAAACCTATCTAATGACACTTTCTTGTTAGGACCTGTCTGAGGCCTATGGCTCAAAAAAGCTTCTTTGGAAAAACTTGGCAAAAGCCAGTCTATCCTACAGGTTCCAAAGGAACTCTGACCTTCACTCTTACATCCCTGTACAGTGATAAAGACTTATTACAGGGCCTTGATTGCATCTACATAGTAGATGCTGACTGGAGGGGCAAACTTAAGGTTAGAATGGTTCAGCCAACCCTAACTATTGCTACTTTCTTAAATGTTAGGATATTTCTGAGGCCGTTGGCTCAAACAGGCTTCCTTGGACAGACTTGGAGCAAAACACACCATTTCTGATGTTTCCAAATGAACCCTGGGCTTCACCCTCGAACCTCTATACAGGGACCGTTTCATAGTTTTAAGGTTGAAAGACACAAGTCCATCAAGTTCAACCTAAAAGCTAATGTGTTGATCCAGAGGAAGGCAAAAACCCCATGAGGCAGATGCTAATTGCCCCATATTAGGGGAAAAATTCCTTCCCGACTCCACATATGGCAATCAGACTAGTTCCCTGGATCAACGTCCCATAACAAAATCTAGTACGGATAACTTGCAATTTTATATTATTCAAGAAAGGCACACACATGCCCTCCTTGAATTTTTTTTAGAAAATTAAGTATTTCAATTTCATGTGGTAGAGAGTTTCATAACCTCATTGCTCACACAATAAAAATTTGCCAACTAACTTCCTTTAGACAAAGTGAATTAGGATCCTTATGCTAGAGTAATTGAATTAACTCTAACTGAAATAGATTAATGCTTTTTTCCTAAATGTTGAAATTTGTTTAAATCCATCAGCTCAAAAAGGCTTTCTCGGACAGACTTGGCGCAAGCTACTCCATTCTGCAAATCCCAAGGGAACCCTGGCCTTTACCATTACACCCCTGTACAGGGATAGATACTTACCATAGGCCCAGGGCTGCATCTACAGAGTAGCTGCTGGCCGGAGGAGCGAGCTTGAGGCTATAGTGGTTGATTCAACTCTAACTAAAGCTTTTTTTTCCTAAATACTGGGATCTGTTTAAGGCTGTTGGCTCAAACAGACTTCCTCGGACAGACTTGGCGCAAGCTACTCCATTCTGCAGATCCCAAGGGAACCCTGGTTTTTACCATTACACACCTGTACAGGGATAGATACTTACCATAGGCCCAGGGTTGCATCTACAGAGTAGCTGCTGCCCGGAGGAGTGCGCTTGAGGCTTGAGTAGTTGAATCAATCCTAACTAAAGAAAACCTATCTAATGACACTTTCTTGTTAGGACCTGTCTGAGGCCTATGGCTCAAAAAAGATTCTTTGGAAAGACTTGGCAAAAGCCAGTCTATCCTACAGGTTCCAAAGGAACTCTGGCCTTCACTCTTACAGCCCTGTACAGTGATAAAGACTTATTACAGGGCCTTGATTGCATCTACATAGTAGATGCTGACTGGAGGGGCAAACTTAAAGTTAGAATGGTTCAGCCAACCCTAACTATTGCTACTTTCTTAAATGTTAGGATATTTCTGAGGCCATTGGCTCAAACAGGCTTCCTTGGACAGACTTGGCGCAAAACACACCATTTCTGATGTTTCCAAATGAACCCTGGGCTTCACCCTTGAACCTCTATACAGGGACCGTTTCATAGTTTTAAGGTTGAAAGACACAAGTCTGTCAAGTTCAACCTAAAAGCTAATGTGTTGATCCAGAGGAAGGCAAAAACCCCATGAGGCAGATGCTAATTGCCCCATATTAGGGGAAAAATTCCTTCCCGACTCCACATATGGCAATCAGACTAGTTCCCTGGATCAACGTCCCATAACAAAATCTAGTACGGATCACCTGCAATTTTATATTATTTAAGAAAGGCACACACATGCCCTCCTTGAATTTTTTTTAGAAAATTAAGTATTTCAATTTCATGTGGTAGAGAGTTTCATAACCTCATTGCTCACACAATAAAAATTTGCCAACTAACTTCCTTTAGACAAAGTGAATTAGGATCTTTATGCTAGAGTAATTGAATTAACTCTAACTGAAATAGATTAATGCTTTTTTCCTAAATGTTGAAATTTGTTTAAATCCATCAGCTCAAAAAGGCTTTCTCGGACAGACTTGGCGCAAGCTACTCCATTCTGCAGATCCCAAGGGAACCCTGGCCTTTACCATTACACCCCTGTACAGGGATAGATACTTACCATAGGCCCAGGGCTGCATCTACAGAGTAGCTGCTGGCCGGAGGAGCGAGCTTGAGGCTATAGTGGTTGATTCAACTCTAACTAAAGCTTTTTTTTCCTAAATACTGGGATCTGTTTAAGGCTGTTGGCTCAAACAGACTTCCTCGGACAGACTTGGCGCAAGCTACTCCATTCTGCAGATCCCAAGGGAACCCTGGTTTTTACCATTACACACCTGTACAGGGATAGATACTTACCATAGGCCCAGGGTTGCATCTACAGAGTAGCTGCTGGCCGGAGGAGTGCGCTTGAGGCTTGAGTAGTTGAATCAATCCTAACTAAAGAAAAACCTATCTAATGCCACTTTCTTGTTAGGACCTGTCTGAGGCCTATGGCTCAAAAAAGCTTCTTTGGAAAGACTTGGCAAAAGCCAGTCTATCCTACAGGTTCCAGAGGAACTCTGGCCTTCACTCTTACAGCCCTGTACAGCGATAAAGACTTATTACAGGGCCTTGATTGCATCTACATAGTAGATGCTGACTGGAGGGGCAAACTTAAGGCTAGAATGGTTCAGCCAACCCTAACTATTGCTACTTTCTTAAATGTTAAGATATTTCTGAGGCCGTTGGCTCAATCAGGCTTCCTTGGACAGACTGGGCGCAAAACACACCATTTCTGATGTTTCCAAATGAACCCTGGGCTTCACCCTTGAACCTCTATACAGGGACCGTTTCATAGTTTTAAGGTTGAAAGACACAAGTCCATCAAGTTTAACCTAAAAGCTAATGTGTTGATCCAGAGGAAGGCAAAAACCCCATGAGGCAGATGCTAATTGCCCCATATTAGGGGAAAAATTCCTTCCCGACTCCACATATGGCAATCAGACTAGTTCCCTGGATCAACGTCCCATAACAAAATCTAGTACGGATAACCTGCAATTTTATATTATTCAAGAAAGGCACACACATGCCCTCCTTGAATTTTTTTTAGAAAATTAAGTATTTCAATTTCATGTGGTAGAGAGTTTCATAACCTCATTGCTCACACAATAAAAATTTGCCAACTAACTTCCTTTAGACAAAGTGAATTAGGATCTTTATGCTAGAGTAATTGAATTAACTCTAACTGAAATAGATTAATGCTTTTTTCCTAAATGTTGAAATTTGTTTAAATCCATCAGCTCAAAAAGGCTTTCTCGGACAGACTTGGCGCAAGCTACTCCATTCTGCAGATTCCAAGGGAACCCTGGCCTTTACCATTACACCCCTGTACAGGGATAGATACTTACCATAGGCCCAGGGCTGCATCTACAGAGTAGCTGCTGGCCGGAGGAGCGAGCTTGAGGCTATAGTGGTTGATTCAACTCTAACTAAAGCTTTTTTTTCCTAAATACTGGGATCTGTTTAAGGCTGTTGGCTCAAACAGACTTCCTCGGACAGACTTGGCGCAAGCTACTCCATTCTGCAGATCCCAAGGGAACCCTGTTTTTTACCATTACACCCCTGTACAGGGATAGATACTTACCATAGGCCCAGGGTTGCATCTACAGAGTAGCTGCTGGCCGGAGGAGTGCACTTGAGGCTTGAGTAGTTGAATCAATCCTAACTAAAGAAAAACCTATCTAATGCCACTTTCTTGTTAGGACCTGTCTGAGGCCTATGGCTCAAAAAAGCTTCTTTGGAAAGACTTGGCAAAAGCCAGTCTATCCTACAGGTTCCAAAGGAACTCTGGCCTTCACTCTTTCAGCTCTGTACAGCGATAAAGACTTATTGCAGGGCCTTGATTGCATCTACATAGTAGATACTGACTGGAGGGGCAAACTTAAGGCTAGAATGGTTCAGCCAACCCTAACTATTGCTACTTTCTTAAATGTTAGGATATTTCTGAGGCCGTTGGCTCAAACAGGCTTCCTTGGACAGACTGGGCGCAAAACACACCATTTCTGATGTTTCCAAATGAACCCTGGGCTTCACCCTTGAACCTCTATACAGGGACCGTTTCATAGTTTTAAGGTTGAAAGACACAAGTCCATCAAGTTCAACCTAAAAGCTAATGTGTTGATCCAGAGGAAGGCAAAAACCCCATGAGGCAGATGCTAATTGCCCCATATTAGGGGAAAAATTCCTTCCCGACTCCACATATGGCAATCAGACTAGTTCCCTGGATCAACGTCCCATAACAAAATCTAGTACGGATAACCTGTAATTTTATATTATTCAAGAAAGGCACACACATGCCCTCCTTGAATTTTTTTTAGAAAATTAAGTATTTCAATTTCATGTGGTAGAGAGTTTCATAACCTCATTGCTCACACAATAAAAATTTGCCAACTAACTTCCTTTAGACAAAGTGAATTAGGATCTTTATGCTAGAGTAATTGAATTAACTCTAACTGAAATAGATTAATGCTTTTTTCCTAAATGTTGAAATTTGTTTAAATCCATCAGCTCAAAAAGGCTTTCTCGGACAGACTTGGCGCAAGCTACTCCATTCTGCAGATTCCAAGGGAACCCTGGCCTTTACCATTACACCCCTGTACAGGGATAGATACTTACCATAGGCCCAGGGCTGCATCTACAGAGTAGCTGCTGGCCGGAGGAGCGAGCTTGAGGCTATAGTGGTTGATTCAACTCTAACTAAAGCTTTTTTTTCCTAAATACTGGGATCTGTTTAAGGCTGTTGGCTCAAACAGACTTCCTCGGACAGACTTGGCGCAAGCTACTCCATTCTGCAGATCCCAAGGGAACCCTGGTTTTTACCATTACACCCCTGTACAGGGATAGATACTTACCATAGGCCCAGGGTTGCATCTACAGAGTAGCTGCTGGCCGGAGGAGTGCGCTTGAGGCTTGAGTAGTTGAATCAATCCTAACTAAAGAAAAACCTATCTAATGCCACTTTCTTGTTAGGACCTGTCTGAGGCCTATGGCTCAAAAAAGCTTCTTTGGAAAGACTTGGCAAAAGCCAGTCTATCCTACAGGTTCCAAAGGAACTCTGGCCTTCACTCTTTCAGCTCTGTACAGCGATAAAGACTTATTGCAGGGCCTTGATTGCATCTACATAGTAGATACTGACTGGAGGGGCAAACTTAAGGCTAGAATGGTTCAGCCAACCCTAACTATTGCTACTTTCTTAAATGTTAGGATATTTCTGAGGCCGTTGGCTCAAACAGGCTTCCTTGGACAGACTGGGCGCAAAACACACCATTTCTGATGTTTCCAAATGAACCCTGGGCTTCGCCCTTGAACCTCAATACATGGACAGTTTCATAGTTTTAAGGTTGAAAGACACAAGTCCATCAAGTTCAACCTAAAAGCTAATGTGTTGATCCAGAGGAAGGCAAAAACCCCATGAGGCAGATGCTAATTGCCCCATATTAGAGGAAAAATTCCTTCCCGACTCCACATATGGCAATCAGAGTAGTTCCCTGGATCAACGTCCCATAACAAAATCTAGTACGGATAACCTGCAATTTTATATTATTCAAGAAAGGCACACATATGCCCTCCTTGAATTTTTTTTAGAAAATTAAGTATTTCAAGTTCATGTGGTAGAGAATTCCATAACCTCATTGCTCACACAATAAAAATTTGCCAACTAACTTCCTTTAGACAAAGTGAATTAGGATCTTTATGCTAGAGTAATTGAATTAACTCTAACTGAAATAGATTAATGCTTTTTTCCTAAATGTTGAAATTTGTTTAAATCCATCAGCTCAAAAAGGCTTTCTCGGACAGACTTGGCGCAAGCTACTCCATTCTGCAGATCCCAAGGGAACCCTGGCCTTTACCATTACACGCCTGTACATGGATAGATACTTACCATAGGCCCAGGGCTGCATCTACAGAGTAGCTGCTGGCCGGAGGAGCGAGCTTGAGGCTATAGTGGTTGATTCAACTCTAACTGAAGCTTTTTTTTTTCCTAAATACTGGGATCTGTTTAAGGCTGTTGGCTCAAACAGACTTCCTCGGACAGACTTGGCGCAAGCTACTCCATTCTGCAGATCCCAAGGGAACCCAGGTTTTTACCATAACACCCCTGTACAGGGATAGATACTTACCATAGGCCCAGGGTTGCATCTACAGAGTAGCTGCTGGCCGGAGGAGTGCGCTTGAGGCTTGAGTAGTTGAATCAATCCTAACTAAAGAAAAACCTATCTAATGCCACTTTCTTGTTAGGACCTGTCTGAGGCCTATGGCTCAAAAAAGCTTCTTTGGAAAGACTTGGCAAAAGCCAGTCTATCCTACAGGTTTCAAAGGAACTCTGGCCTTCACTCTTACAGCCCTGTACAGCGATAAAGACTTATTACATGGCCTTGATTGCATCTACATAGTAGATGCTGACTGGAGGGGCAAACTTAAGGCTAGAATGGTTCAGCCACCCTAACTATTGGTACTTTCTGAAATGTTAGGATATTTCTGAGGCCGTTGGCTCAAACAGGCTTCCTTGGACAGACTGGGCGCAAAACACACCATTTCTGATGGTTCCAAATGAACCCTGGGCTTCACCCTTGAACCTCAATACAGGGACAGTTTCATAGTTTTAAGGTTGAAAGACACAAGTCCATCAAGTTCAACCTAAAAGCTAATGTGTTGATCCAGAGGAAGGCAAAAACCCCATGAGGCAGATGCTAATTGCCCCATATTAGGGGAAAAATTCCTTCCCGACTCCACATATGGCAATCAGACTAGTTCCCTGGATCAACGTCCCATAACAAAATCTAGTACGGATAACCTGCAATTTTATATTATTCAAGAAAGGCACACACATGCCCTCCTTGAATTTTTTTTTAGAAAATTAAGTATTTCAATTTCATGTGGTAGAGAGTTTCATAACCTCATTGCTCACACAATAAAAATTTGCCAACTAACTTCCTTTAGACAAAGTGAATTAGGATCTTTATGCTAGAGTAATTGAATTAACTCTAACTGAAATAGATTAATGCTTTTTTCCTAAATGTTGAAATTTGTTTAAATCCATCAGCTCAAAAAGGCTTTCTCGGACAGACTTGGCGCAAGCTACTCCATTCTGCAAATCCCAAGGGAACCCTGGCCTTTACCATTACACCCCTGTACAGGGATAGATACTTACCATAGGCCCAGGGCTGCATCTACAGAGTAGCTGCTGGCCGGAGGAGCGAGCTTGAGGCTATAGTGGTTGATTCAACTCTAACTAAAGCTTTTTTTTCCTAAATACTGGGATCTGTTTAAGGCTGTTGGCTCAAACAGACTTCCTCGGACAGACTTGGCGCAAGCTACTCCATTCTGCAGATCCCAAGGGAACCCTGGTTTTTACCATTACACACCTGTACAGGGATAGATACTTACCATAGGCCCAGGGTTGCATCTACAGAGTAGCTGCTGCCCGGAGGAGTGCGCTTGAGGCTTGAGTAGTTGAATCAATCCTAACTAAAGAAAACCTATCTAATGACACTTTCTTGTTAGGACCTGTCTGAGGCCTATGGCTCAAAAAAGATTCTTTGGAAAGACTTGGCAAAAGCCAGTCTATCCTACAGGTTCCAAAGGAACTCTGGCCTTCACTCTTACAGCCCTGTACAGTGATAAAGACTTATTACAGGGCCTTGATTGCATCTACATAGTAGATGCTGACTGGAGGGGCAAACTTAAAGTTAGAATGGTTCAGCCAACCCTAACTATTGCTACTTTCTTAAATGTTAGGATATTTCTGAGGCCATTGGCTCAAACAGGCTTCCTTGGACAGACTTGGCGCAAAACACACCATTTCTGATGTTTCCAAATGAACCCTGGGCTTCACCCTTGAACCTCTATACAGGGACCGTTTCATAGTTTTAAGGTTGAAAGACACAAGTCTGTCAAGTTCAACCTAAAAGCTAATGTGTTGATCCAGAGGAAGGCAAAAACCCCATGAGGCAGATGCTAATTGCCCCATATTAGGGGAAAAATTCCTTCCCGACTCCACATATGGCAATCAGACTAGTTCCCTGGATCAACGTCCCATAACAAAATCTAGTACGGATCACCTGCAATTTTATATTATTTAAGAAAGGCACACACATGCCCTCCTTGAATTTTTTTTAGAAAATTAAGTATTTCAATTTCATGTGGTAGAGAGTTTCATAACCTCATTGCTCACACAATAAAAATTTGCCAACTAACTTCCTTTAGACAAAGTGAATTAGGATCTTTATGCTAGAGTAATTGAATTAACTCTAACTGAAATAGATTAATGCTTTTTTCCTAAATGTTGAAATTTGTTTAAATCCATCAGCTCAAAAAGGCTTTCTCGGACAGACTTGGCGCAAGCTACTCCATTCTGCAGATTCCAAGGGAACCCTGGCCTTTACCATTACACCCCTGTACAGGGATAGATACTTACCATAGGCCCAGGGCTGCATCTACAGAGTAGCTGCTGGCCGGAGGAGCGAGCTTGAGGCTATAGTGGTTGATTCAACTCTAACTAAAGCTTTTTTTTCCTAAATACTGGGATCTGTTTAAGGCTGTTGGCTCAAACAGACTTCCTCGGACAGACTTGGCGCAAGCTACTCCATTCTGCAGATCCCAAGGGAACCCTGGTTTTTACCATTACACATCTGTACAGGGATAGATACTTACCATAGGCCCAGGGTTGCATCTACAGAGTAGCTGCTGGCCGGAGGAGTGCGCTTGAGGCTTGAGTAGTTGAATCAATCCTAACTAAAGAAAAACCTATCTAATGCCACTTTCTTGTTAGGACCTGTCTGAGGCCTATGGCTCAAAAAAGCTTCTTTGGAAAGACTTGGCAAAAGCCAGTCTATCATACAGGTTCCAGAGGAACTCTGGCCTTCACTCTTACAGCCCTGTACAGCGATAAAGACTTATTACAGGGCCTTGATTGCATCTACATAGTAGATGCTGACTGGAGGGGCAAACTTAAGGCTAGAATGGTTCAGCCAACCCTAACTATTGCTACTTTCTTAAATGTTAAGATATTTCTGAGGCCGTTGGCTCAATCAGGCTTCCTTGGACAGACTGGGCGCAAAACACACCATTTCTGATGTTTCCAAATGAACCCTGGGCTTCACCCTTGAACCTCTATACAGGGACCGTTTCATAGTTTTAAGGTTGAAAGACACAAGTCCATCAAGTTCAACCTAAAAGCTAATGTGTTGATCCAGAGGAAGGCAAAAACCCCATGAGGCAGATGCTAATTGCCCCATATTAGGGGAAAAATTCCTTCCCGACTCCACATATGGCAATCAGACTAGTTCCCTGGATCAACGTCCCATAACAAAATCTAGTACGGATAACCTGCAATTTTATATTATTCAAGAAAGGCACACACATGCCCTCCTTGAATTTTTTTTAGAAAATTAAGTATTTCAATTTCATGTGGTAGAGAGTTTCATAACCTCATTGCTCACACAATAAAAATTTGCCAACTAACTTCCTTTAGACAAAGTGAATTAGGATCTTTATGCTAGAGTAATTGAATTAACTCTAACTGAAATAGATTAATGCTTTTTTCCTAAATGTTGAAATTTGTTTAAATCCATCAGCTCAAAAAGGCTTTCTCGGACAGACTTGGCGCAAGCTACTCCATTCTGCAGATTCCAAGGGAACCCTGGCCTTTACCATTACACCCCTGTACAGGGATAGATACTTACCATAGGCCCAGGGCTGCATCTACAGAGTAGCTGCTGGCCGGAGGAGCGAGCTTGAGGCTATAGTGGTTGATTCAACTCTAACTAAAGCTTTTTTTTCCTAAATACTGGGATCTGTTTAAGGCTGTTGGCTCAAACAGACTTCCTCGGACAGACTTGGCGCAAGCTACTCCATTCTGCAGATCCCAAGGGAACCCTGTTTTTTACCATTACACCCCTGTACAGGGATAGATACTTACCATAGGCCCAGGGTTGCATCTACAGAGTAGCTGCTGGCCGGAGGAGTGCGCTTGAGGCTTGAGTAGTTGAATCAATCCTAACTAAAGAAAAACCTATCTAATGCCACTTTCTTGTTAGGACCTGTCTGAGGCCTATGGCTCAAAAAAGCTTCTTTGGAAAGACTTGGCAAAAGCCAGTCTATCCTACAGGTTCCAAAGGAACTCTGGCCTTCACTCTTTCAGCTCTGTACAGCGATAAAGACTTATTGCAGGGCCTTGATTGCATCTACATAGTAGATACTGACTGGAGGGGCAAACTTAAGGCTAGAATGGTTCAGCCAACCCTAACTATTGCTACTTTCTTAAATGTTAGGATATTTCTGAGGCCGTTGGCTCAAACAGGCTTCCTTGGACAGACTGGGCGCAAAACACACCATTTCTGATGTTTCCAAATGAACCCTGGGCTTCACCCTTGAACCTCTATACAGGGACCGTTTCATAGTTTTAAGGTTGAAAGACACAAGTCCATCAAGTTCAACCTAAAAGCTAATGTGTTGATCCAGAGGAAGGCAAAAACCCCATGAGGCAGATGCTAATTGCCCCATATTAGGGGAAAAATTCCTTCCCGACTCCACATATGGCAATCAGACTAGTTCCCTGGATCAACGTCCCATAACAAAATCTAGTACGGATAACCTGTAATTTTATATTATTCAAGAAAGGCACACACATGCCCTCCTTGAATTTTTTTTAGAAAATTAAGTATTTCAATTTCATGTGGTAGAGAGTTTCATAACCTCATTGCTCACACAATAAAAATTTGCCAACTAACTTCCTTTAGACAAAGTGAATTAGGATCTTTATGCTAGAGTAATTGAATTAACTCTAACTGAAATAGATTAATGCTTTTTTCCTAAATGTTGAAATTTGTTTAAATCCATCAGCTCAAAAAGGCTTTCTCGGACAGACTTGGCGCAAGCTACTCCATTCTGCAGATTCCAAGGGAACCCTGGCCTTTACCATTACACCCCTGTACAGGGATAGATACTTACCATAGGCCCAGGGCTGCATCTACAGAGTAGCTGCTGGCCGGAGGAGCGAGCTTGAGGCTATAGTGGTTGATTCAACTCTAACTAAAGCTTTTTTTTCCTAAATACTGGGATCTGTTTAAGGCTGTTGGCTCAAACAGACTTCCTCGGACAGACTTGGCGCAAGCTACTCCATTCTGCAGATCCCAAGGGAACCCTGGTTTTTACCATTACACCCCTGTACAGGGATAGATACTTACCATAGGCCCAGGGTTGCATCTACAGAGTAGCTGCTGGCCGGAGGAGTGCGCTTGAGGCTTGAGTAGTTGAATCAATCCTAACTAAAGAAAAACCTATCTAATGCCACTTTCTTGTTAGGACCTGTCTGAGGCCTATGGCTCAAAAAAGCTTCTTTGGAAAGACTTGGCAAAAGCCAGTCTATCCTACAGGTTCCAAAGGAACTCTGGCCTTCACTCTTTCAGCTCTGTACAGCGATAAAGACTTATTGCAGGGCCTTGATTGCATCTACATAGTAGATACTGACTGGAGGGGCAAACTTAAGGCTAGAATGGTTCAGCCAACCCTAACTATTGCTACTTTCTTAAATGTTAGGATATTTCTGAGGCCGTTGGCTCAAACAGGCTTCCTTGGACAGACTGGGCGCAAAACACACCATTTCTGATGTTTCCAAATGAACCCTGGGCTTTGCCCTTGAACCTCAATACATGGACAGTTTCATAGTTTTAAGGTTGAAAGACACAAGTCCATCAAGTTCAACCTAAAAGCTAATGTGTTGATCCAGAGGAAGGCAAAAACCCCATGAGGCAGATGCTAATTGCCCCATATTAGAGGAAAAATTCCTTCCCGACTCCACATATGGCAATCAGAGTAGTTCCCTGGATCAACGTCCCATAACAAAATCTAGTACGGATAACCTGCAATTTTATATTATTCAAGAAAGGCACACATATGCCCTCCTTGAATTTTTTTTAGAAAATTAAGTATTTCAAGTTCATGTGGTAGAGAATTCCATAACCTCATTGCTCACACAATAAAAATTTGCCAACTAACTTCCTTTAGACAAAGTGAATTAGGATCTTTATGCTAGAGTAATTGAATTAACTCTAACTGAAATAGATTAATGCTTTTTTCCTAAATGTTGAAATTTGTTTAAATCCATCAGCTCAAAAAGGCTTTCTCGGACAGACTTGGCGCAAGCTACTCCATTCTGCAGATCCCAAGGGAACCCTGGCCTTTACCATTACACGCCTGTACATGGATAGATACTTACCATAGGCCCAGGGCTGCATCTACAGAGTAGCTGCTGGCCGGAGGAGCGAGCTTGAGGCTATAGAGGTTGATTCAACTCTAACTGAAGCTTTTTTTTTTCCTAAATACTGGGATCTGTTTAAGGCTGTTGGCTCAAACAGACTTCCTCGGACAGACTTGGCGCAAGCTACTCCATTCTGCAGATCCCAAGGGAACCCAGGTTTTTACCATAACACCCCTGTACAGGGATAGATACTTACCATAGGCCCAGGGTTGCATCTACAGAGTAGCTGCTGGCCGGAGGAGTGCGCTTGAGGCTTGAGTAGTTGAATCAATCCTAACTAAAGAAAAACCTATCTAATGCCACTTTCTTGTTAGGACCTGTCTGAGGCCTATGGCTCAAAAAAGCTTCTTTGGAAAGACTTGGCAAAAGCCAGTCTATCCTACAGGTTTCAAAGGAACTCTGGCCTTCACTCTTACAGCCCTGTACAGCGATAAAGACTTATTACATGGCCTTGATTGCATCTACATAGTAGATGCTGACTGGAGGGGCAAACTTAAGGCTAGAATGGTTCAGCCACCCTAACTATTGCTACTTTCTGAAATGTTAGGATATTTCTGAGGCCGTTGGCTCAAACAGGCTTCCTTGGACAGACTGGGCGCAAAACACACCATTTCTGATGGTTCCAAATGAACCCTGGGCTTCACCCTTGAACCTCAATACAGGGACAGTTTCATAGTTTTAAGGTTGAAAGACACAAGTCCATCAAGTTCAACCTAAAAGCTAATGTGTTGATCCAGAGGAAGGCAAAAACCCCATGAGGCAGATGCTAATTGCCCCATTTTAGGGGAAAAATTCCTTCTCGACTCCACATATGGCAATCAGACTAGTTCCCTGGATCAACGTCCCATAATAAAATCTATTACCACTAACCTGAAATGTTATATTATTCAAGGAACATTTTTCATCAAGCAGTTTTCACCGGAAATGTGTTGCACAACTGTTTGAATCTCAGTAAATTCCTGCGCAACTTACATTTAAATACTCTGACCTTTTTACACCCACTCTTTTAACTTCTTAAATAGTGAACAGAGCTTATCTGGACCGCTTGTGGCTTAGCTTTACCTGAAAACTTATTACAAATTAGGCTGGAAAAGTGGTGTAAATTAGGACTGAAATTGACTCCATCTTTTGACTGGAGTACATTTCTTGAGGTGTAGTACGTCAGCTTTAAGGGGATATTTCAATAAATGAATGACCCTGGCTGCAGGTATAAAGAATCAAACTGTGCTGTCCTGACCCATTCCTGGGATTGTGTATGGCACTGCCATCACCTCAATACTGCCGCAGCCAACAAATGTAATCAGACGGACTGCCCAGCTGAGCGCACTGAGCTGCTGCAGCTCTGAGATGGTGGAACCTCTTTTTTTTAATTAAATGACCTGCAGCTAGGGACATTCATTTATTGAAAGGGAACAACCCCTTTAAGGATGAGTCAAATTCATTAAGAGGTTTAGTCTTTTTAATGAATTTGGTGCACGTTCCTCCAATAGGCGCTTCATGAATGCTGGTATAGAAATCCACCAGCCTTGATGAATCGGCCACCATAGGTTTACATGGCATGATCATATACAGAACAGTTGTGTAGTATACGTTACCAGGCCCTCATGATGCTCTTGGTCCTGGATGGCCTTCCACAGTCTGCTTTCTTGCTTCATCATCTTGAAGGGCTCCACTTTCTTTTCTTCTGGCTGGCATGGTGCGGCTCTATCATCCTGCTCCTTTAACACGAAGGGACGAATGACTGTAAAGCTGCCAGGAGCGTTTTTTTATCCCCTTAGATCATTGTGACACCACAAAGTGATGACATAGACAAGTGGGTGAGGCGCCTTTATTCAGTCATCGGGTGTGGTCAGAAGAAATTAGCATATTCCGTGATGTTACTACAATGAGAACAGACATGAACATTCTATTCGGAACCCGACCGCCATTATCAGCGGAACCTTCACTGCTGTCAGATTGGCACTAAAAACAAAAAGAGACCGCGGTGAACCTGGACAGTAACAATCTACAGGGACAGTGACTGCTAAGCGGACTTCATGTCAGATGTTATGCAGTTTTGTCAGAAAAAAAACAATAAAATATGTAAAAGACAGGCTCCAATAAACCTTAAACACTGGGCTGTAGTCACAGATTCTGCTTTCACCTGCAGCACATTGCTCCCCTGCCTTACCCTCCCCGTCCTGCAGCATATTTCTCACCGCTTAATTCTCCCACTCCTGCAGCACATCGCTCCCCTGTCTAAACCTCCCCCTCTTGCGGCACATTGCTCCCGTCTAATCCTCCCCTCCTTGCAGCACATTGTGCCCTTTCTAAATCTCCCGCTTCCTGCACCACATCGCCCACTGCCAAATCCCCTCTTGCACCACATCGCCCACAGCCAAATCCTGCACTTCCTGCAGCATATCGCTCCCTGCCTAATCCTCTCCTATTGCATTACATCACTCCCCTGCATAAGCCACCTCTTCCTGCAGCACATCGCTTCCCTGCCTAAGCCTCCCCCTCCTGCATTACATCACTCCCCTGCCTAATCCTCCTCTTCCTGCAGCGCAGCGCTCCCTGCCTAATCCTCCTCTTCCTGCAGCACATCGCTCCCCTGACCCCCTCTTACGTGACATCTTTTCTATCAGTTACATTTGTGAAGTAACTGCTGTCTCCTGTGAGCAGTGGAGAGCGAAGCTGAGAGCCAGGAGGCTCTGCCCCTCTGCCCCTTCTTGCCACATCATCATCCATCTACATCAGGGCTGTCAAACTCAAATATATAGAGGGCCAAAAGGAAGAGTTTAACTCAGAAAAATAAGTCAACACTTTATCAGATGTTTCTGTGAAAACTTGAGTACAACAAATAAGATTTTGTTATTTTCCCTCAGTTATAAAAAAAATAGTTATGAGAAAAGTGTGACAAAAAGGAGTCATAAAATGCACCAAAATGAAATATCACAATTTATGGCTCAAATTGAGGTGAAGCAAGGAAGAGGTTGAGCTTAGCTAATGAGATGCATCAAACATACAGGTGCTTCTCACAAAATTAGAATATCATCAAAAAGTTAATTTATTTCAGTTCTTCAATCCAAAAAGTGAAACTCATATATTATACAGAGTCATTACAGAGTGATCTATTTCAAGTGTTTATTTCTGTTAATGTTGATAATGATGGCTTACAGCCAATGAAAACACAAAGTCATTATCTCAGTAAATTAGAATAATTAACAAAAATCACCTGCAAAGGCTTCTTACGCATTTAAAAAGGTCCCTTTGTCTGTTTCAGTAGGCTCCACAATCATGGGGAAGACTGCTGACTTGACAGATGTCCAGAAGGCAGTCATTGACACACTCCACAAGGAGTGTAAACCACAAAAGGTCATTGCTAAAGAAGCTGGCTGTTAACAGAGTGCTGTATCCAAGCATATTTATGGAAAGTTGAGTGGAAAGAAAAAGTGTGGTAGGAAGAGGTGCACAAGCAACCGGGATAACCGCAGCCTTGAAAAGATTGTTAAGGAAAGGCCATTCAAACATTTGGGGAAGATTCACAAGGAGTGGACTGCTGCTGGAGTCATTGCTTCAAGAGCCACCACACACAGACGTATCCAGGACATGCGCTACAAGTGTCACATTCCTTGTGTCAAGCCACTCATCACCAATAGACAACGCCAGAAGCATCTTACCTGGGCCAAGGAGAAAAACACCTGGACTGTTGCTCAGTGGTCCAAGGTGTTGTTTTCCGATGAAAGTAAATTTTGCATTTAATTTGGAAATCAAGGTCCCAGAGTCTGGAGGAAGAGTGGAGAGGCCACAATCCAAGCTGCTGGAGGTCTCGTGTGAAGTTTCCACAATCGGTGATGGTTTGGGGAGCCATGTCATCTGCTGGTGTAGGTCCACTGTGTTTTATCAAGACCAAAGTCAGCGCACCCGTCTACCAGGACATTGTAGAGCCCTTCATGCTTCCCTCTGCCCACAAGCTTTTTGGAGATGGAAATGTCATTTTCCAGCAGGACTTGGCCCCTGTCCACACGGCCAAAAGTACCAATACCTGGTTTACACAACAGTATCACTGTGCTTGATTGGCAGCAAACTCACCTGACCTTAACCCCATAGAGAATCTATTATAGAGAATCTATGGGGTATTGTCAAGAGAAAGATGAGAGACACCAGACCCAACAATGCAGACGAGCTGAAGGCTTCTATCAAAGCCACCTGGGCTTCCATAACACCTCAGCAGTGTCACAGGCTGATCGCCTCCATGCCACATTGCCGCATTGATGCAGTAATTGATGCAAAAGGAGCCTGGCCAAGTATTGAGGGCATTTACTGAACATACATTTCAGTAGGACAACATTTCAGATTTTAAAAACATTTTTCAAGCTGGTGTTATAAAGTATTCTAATTTACTGAGATAATAACATTAACAGAAATAAACACTTGAAATAGATCACTCTGTCTGTAATGACTCTATATAATATGAGTTTTACTATTTGTATTGAAGAACTGAAATAAATTAACTTTTTGATGATATTCTAATTTTGTGAGAAGCACCTATAGTATGCTATATGCCCAATTTTAACAAATGTACTGCAATTTTTGCTGAATGTGTTCAGAAATGTACTGATGTGTAAGCAGACAAATGCAGACACTTAGGCTATGTGCCCACGATGCAGAAATGCTCCGGATTTTTCCTGAGCGTTTCTGCATCTCCCTGGCAGAAAAAATGCATGCGGATTGTACATGCGGATTGTACATGCGGATTGTACATGCGGATTGTACATGCGGATTGTACATGTGGATTGTACATGCGGATTGTACACGCGGATTGTACACGCGGATTATACATGCGGATTGTACACGCGGATTGTACATGCGGATTGTATATGCGGATTGTACACGCGGATTGTACATGCGGATTGTATATGCGGATTGTACACGCGGATTGTACATGCGGATTGTATATGCGGATTGTACACGCGGATTGTACACGCGGATTGTACACGCGGATTGTACACGCGGATTGTACACGCGGATTGTACATGCGGATTGTATATGCGGATTGTACATGCGGATTGTACATGCGGATTGTATATGCGGATTGTACACGCGGATTGTATATGCGGATTGTATATGCGGATTGTACATGCGGATTGTATATGCGGATTTTACATGCGTTTTTCCTGCCAGGGACATGCAGAAGTGAAGCGTTCTTCACATGCATTTCCGCATGCGGGTTGATTTTAGCATCACTTGGAAAGTGCTTGTCAACTTGGTCACACTATAGAAATCCATGAAAACGGCATGGATTTATATAGTGTGACCCCAACGACTGGTTAAAAATAAAAAAATAAATCTATACTTACCTTCCGATGGCCCCCGCAGTCTCGCTTCGCTCCGTCCTGGCTGCCGGCAGATCGCGGTACACTGAAGGACCTGCCGTCACATGACTATGACGTCAGCGCTGGTCCTTCAGTCCATCGCGAGCTGCCGACATGGGAGGACGAGCGCAGCGGGGGCCGTCAGAAGGTAAATATAACATTTATTTTTTATTTTATTCTTTATTTTGACAGGTTCTATGGTACCCGGGTCCGGAGGAGAGTCTCCCATCCTCCACACCCGGGTACCATCCGCACATTGAACGCATGTATTCCGCATGTGCTTATCTAGTGAAGCGGAATCCATGCGTTCCAATGCAAGTCAATGGCCAGGAAAACGCTGCGCTTCCGCAAAATAATTGGTAGTGCTGCGTTTTTTTCCGCAATGATAATCCGCAGTGGAAATTTCCGCAGCATGTGCACAGCACATGCGGACTATCATTGGGGAACATGGCAGACCTTCTAACATGCGTTTTTAAGCGTTTCTGCAGCGTTTTTGCCATGCCGAAACGCTTAAAAAACGCATTGTGGGCACACAGCCTTAGGCCATGTGCCCACGCAGCGTTTTTGTAGCATTTTTGCGGCATTTTTACGGCCGCGAAAACGTTTGTAGAACAGTCTGCCATGCAAAGCCATGTGAATTCGGATGTGCTGTGCACATGATGCCCTAATTTGCGCGCCGAATTCGCATTACTTTGCAAAACGCAGCATGACCATTTCTACTGCGATTACGCTGAAGCTTATTCGCGATGCGTGTGGTATCTGGGAGGAAGACGAGACTACAACTCCTCTTCATCCCGGCTACCACGCGGTGAAAAAAAGAAATAAAAAAGTTAAAAACAAACAAAACCTGTATATTCACCTCTCCGGCGGCCCCCGGTCTGCTCTCCGGTCTCCTCCGGTCTGCTGTCTGTACTGTCAGGACCTGCGCTGACCTCATTTAGTCAGGTGATGGTCGCATGACCGCTGACGTCGGCATCAGGTGATGGTCGCGTGACCATCAGCTGACTAAATGACGTCACCGCAGGTCCTGACCGTACACTGCAGGACGCTGAAGAGAGAAGACGCGGCCGGGAGCAGACCGGAGGAGACCGGAGAGCAGACCGGGGGCCGCCGGAGAGGTGAATATACCGTTGTTTTTTTTTATTTATTAACGTTTTCTTTTTTTTACTATAGATGCTGCATTTAAAGCATCTAAGTTGTTCACACATTATAGATCCATGTCGGTTGCATGGATTTATATTGTGTGATCAACTTGTCAAGCACTTTTCCAAGTGATGCTCAAAATTGCTTGGAAAAGTGCTTGAAAAAACGCATGTGAAAACGCTTCTCTCTGGCAGAAAAAACGCATGTAAATCTGCATCAAATCTGCTAGGTGTGCACACAGCCTTATAGCTGGTTTTGCTCTGAGCTGAGATGTCCGGGCTGAATAATGCTCTGGGAGCAGAACCCATCAGCAGAATCTGTTTCCTGCCTTGTAGCAGTGGATCCCGGCTATTTAGCTCACAGAGCATTGTCTACACAAGATACAATTGTATCCAATTTTCAGCTGGGAACAGGACTATGGACAAGTTTTGCAGCAACTGCATTTGTGATAGGAAATGTTGATCAATCTAGATTTTCTTCAGGGTTCTTATTCATTGCAGAAAATCTTAAAAAAGCCGAGGAATGTGGGCAACATGGTGGGTCAATGATTAACGCTGTGGGGCTGGGTTCATATAATAGCAAGGACAACATCTGCAAGGAGTTTGTATGTTCTCCCCGTGTTTGTGTGGGTTTCCTCCGGGTTCTCCGGTTTCCTCCCACACTCCAAAGACATACTGATAGGGAATTCATATTGTGAGCCCCAATGGGGACAGTGATGATAATGTCTGTAAGGTGCTACGAAATCTAACGGCGCTATATAAGAGAGTAAAATAAATATATAACTAAATAAAATGAATGTATTAAAAGGCTAAGATTGCAAAGAGCTTGTAAAAACAAGAAACTTTGCAATTTCCTTCTTATTCAAAATCTTCTCTGTTCTCAAGAAGGAAAAGATTTTTAATTCTGCAGTGTACAGCTCATTGCTATGGTTACTGACCACCTGAGAAGTGGCCGGTCTCCTTGGCAAGAAGCGCTCACTTGCAGACTGGTGGACTTCAGCGCCCCTGTGCCTGTCCCATTCTGCAGAGGCAAAGCCGCCTCTGCCCGCAGAATGCAAGAGGGCACAATTCAGACAAGCGGCTCAGCCAAGCCACCGGCCAGAACTGTAAATCTTCAGCTTCTGATGAGAGGAACACAAGACCACCCCTTTAATAAAGGAGTAGAGCAGAACTCATACAGTGATTAGTGGGGGTCTGACACCTGAAATCCCCAGACATCAGCTACTTCTGCAAGATGATGTACACAGTGTTAAGAGCTGGAATAGCACAGCTCCGCACACTGTGCAATGGCTGGTTTCAGGTACTACAGCTCAGATCACAATCATTTCAATAGGAGCTGCAGTACCAAGATCGGCCACTACACAGTGTACAGCGCTGTGCTGTTTGGGCTCTACGCTGAGTATTTCCAGCTGCTGTCTTATTGGTGAGGGGGCCGTGTGTTGGAACCTCACTGATCTGATATTGATGACCAGGGTCGGACTGCGGTGTCTGGGGCCCACAGGGGAAATTAACTCTAGGGGCCCACCTACAGCAAGATGCAAATATCTGTTATCCGCTCTCGCTGTTATAGTGGAGCATTGACTGGCGGCTCCTGCACATCTACTGGGCGACACTCTAACTGGGATGGACATGTTTGCATTAAAGGGCTTCTTTGGTTAAAACTAGTGTTGAGCGAGTATGTTCTGTTAACCCTTTCGGCGAGTATGCTCGGGCCGAGCTCCGAGTATTTATAGCTGCTCGGTGATATGGTTGAATCGCTCCCGTGTGCATGATTTGCGACTGTTTGACGGTTTTAATACATGTGAGGAATGTGTAAGAAATAGACATTCCTCACATGTATTAACCCCTTAAGCCGCGGAGCATTTTCCGTTTTTGCATTTTCGCTTTTTGCTCCACTTGTTCCCAGAGCCATAGCGTTTTTATTTTTTGGTCAATATGGCCATGTTAGGGCTTATTTTTTGCGGGACGAGTTGTACTTTTCAACGCCATTACTAGTTTTACCATGCCGTGTACGGGAAAACAGGAAAAAAATTCCAAGCGCCGTGAAATTGCAAAAAAAGTGCAATACCACAGGTTTTTTTTTATTTTTTTTACCACGTTCACTGAATGCTAAAATTGACCTGCCATTATTATTCTCCAGGTCATTACGAGTTCGTAGACACCAAACATGTATAGGTTCTTTTTTATTTAAGTGATGAAAAAAAATTCCAAAGTTTGGTAAAAAAAAAAAAAATGGTGCCATTTTCCGAGACCCGTAGCGTCTCCATTTTTCGGGATCTGGGGCAGGGTGAGGGCTTATTTTTTGTGAACCGAGCTGAAGTTTTTATAGATGCTATTTTGGGGTAGATCCGATGTTTTGATCGCCCGTTATTGCATTTTATTGCAATTTTACGGTGACCAAAAAACGTAATTTTGGCGTTTAGAATTTTTTTCTCATTACGCCATTTACCGATCGCATTAATTCTATTTTTATATTGATAGATCAGGCGATTCTGAACGCGGCAATGCCAAATATGTGTATGTGGGGTTTATTTTATGATTTTAGGGGGTGATTTAAACTTTTATATTTTTTTATTTTTTTTCATATTTTTTAAAACTTTTTTTTTCACTTTTTGCTTGCTTCTGTAGTCTCCATAGGAGACTTGAAGCAGCAACTGTCCGATCGCCTCTGCTACATACAGGGGACCAGCAGTTCCCCTGTATGCAGCAGAAATGGTCCTGTCCTATGAGCGCCGACCACTAGATGGCGCTCATAGCGACAGGATCATTACAACCACTGGTGTCTGCTGCAGACCCAGGGTTGTCATGACCACACATCGCCGACCCGCGATCATGTGACGGGGTCGCCGATGGGCGGGGTAAGTGACGCGCTTCCAGGAAGCGCGCATTAAATGCCGCTGTCGGAGATTGACAGCGGCATTTAATATGTTAACAGCCGCTGGTGGATCACGATTCCACCCGCGCCTGTTGCGGGCACATGTCAGCTGTAATAATCAGCTGACATGTGCTTGGTTCAGTGCGGGCTCAGCGCCGGAGCCCTCACTGAACCGGAGGATAACGACATGCGCGTACTAATACGTGACATGTCGTTAAGGGGTTAAAGCTGTCAAACAGTTGCAAATCATGCACACGGGAGCGATTCAACCATATCACCGAGCAGCTGTAAATACTCGGCGCTCGGCCCGAGCATACTCGGACAGAACATACTCGCTCAACACTAGTTAAAACAAGTTATCACCGATCCATGGGCTCTACAGGATAGGTGATCACTTATTGAGCATTTGTGTCCGAACATTGGAAAACGCACCTATCGGAAGAATGGGGAAGTTTTATCCCTGACAGAACACTTATCCCTATTTTAAAATGCTGCGGCAGGTGGGACGTCTGACCGCAGCTCTATTCATTCTCTTAGAGACTTGCAAAAAAGAGCAGCGCTCACAGCCACTGAGAGAATGAATGGATCAGTGGTCGCATCTCACATGCCGCTCCAGTCTAATGGGGAGAAAAGCTCCACATTCTGCCGGTGTGTGCAAGCAGTCAGACCCCCACCAATCAATATTATCAATGAGCCTGTGGAGAGGTGATTACTTGTTTTCACCGGAGAACCCCTGTAAGTGCATCTCTGCCGCTCTTGTCCAAGTATTTAATCGCTAAGGCCACGGCCCTACTATCAGTATTCGGTCAGTGTCCAGTCAGTATTTTTTCTCAGGAGTGGGAGCCAAAACAGGTGATGAACAATCAGAGAAAAGGTATAATAGAAACAAGTCACCAATTCTGCATTAATCAACCATTCCTGGTTTCGGCAGCCACTCCTGAGAAAAATACTGACCAAATACTGATGGTGGGGCTGTGGCCTAATGGAAAAAAATCTTTTCCTAGTTAAGATCAGCGAGAATAAAATGACCGCCATACACAACACAGTCCACTATATCAACACCAATAATACCACATACAAAAGGGACAAATATCGCCACACCTTGACTAGATCACATATTACCACTACATAGTGACCGAATAATACCACATACAAGGAACAAATATGGCCAAACTATGACCAGACCATATATTACCACCCCAAGGTGACCAAATACTACAATACTGATCATGAATACAAAACCACAATACTAACAACACTGTTATTACCACCAGCAACATTATACACAGGAGCTCTGTATATAGTGTCAGTGTACAGGTAACACAGTGATCACCAGTGACATTATAGACAGGAGCTCTGTATATAGTGTATAGGTAATACAGTGATCACCAGTGACATACACAGGAGCTCTGTATATACTATATACACACGTGGTCAAAATTGTTGGTACCCCTCGTTTAATGAAAGAAAAACCCACAATGGTCACAGAAAAAACTTGAATCTGACAAAAGTAATAATAAATTAAAAATCGATGAAAATGAACAAATGAAAGACAGACATTGCTTTTCAACCCTGCTTCCACAGAATTTAAAAAAAAATTAAACTCTTGAAATAATAGGCCTGGACAGAAATGATGGTACCCCTGAAAATAATGTGACAAAAGGGACATGTTAAATCAAGTTGTGTCCACTAATTAGCATCACAGGTGTCGACAATCTTGTAATCAGTCAGTGGGCCTGTATATAGGGCTACAGATACTCACTGTGCTGTTTGGTGACATGGTGTGTACCACACTCAACATGGACCAAAGGAAGCAAAGGAAAGAGTTGTCTCAGGAGATTAGAAAGAAAATTATAGACAAGCATGTTAAAGGTAAAGGTTATAAGACCATCTCCAAGCAGCTTGATGTTCCTGTAACTACAGTTGCACATATTATTCAGAAATTTAAGATCCATGGGACTGTAGCCAACCTCCCTGGACGTGGCCGCAGGAGGAAAATTGATAACAAATCAAAGAGACGAATAATATGAATGGTAACAAAAGAGCCCAGGAAAACTTCTAAAGAGATTAAAGGTGAACTTCAAGCTCAAGGAACATCAGTGTCAGATCGCACCATCCGTCATTGTTTGATCTAAAGTGGACTTCATGGGAGACGACCAAGGAGTACACCATTGTTGAAAAAAAATCATAAAAAAGCCAGACTGGAATTTGCCAAACTACATGTTCACAAGTCACAAAGCTTTTAGGAGAATGCCCTATGGACAGATGAGACAAAAATGGAAGTTTTTGGCAAGGCACATCAGATCTATGTTCACAGATGGAAAAATGAAGCATATCAAGATAAGAACACTGTCCCTACTGTGAAACATGGAGGAGTCTCTTTTATGTTTTGGGGCTGGTCTGCCGCATCTGGCACAGGGTGTCTTGAATCTGTGCAGGGTACAATGAAATCTCAAGACTATCAAGGGATTCTAGAGAGAAATGTGCTGCCCAGTGTCAGAAAGCGTGGTCTCAGTCGCAGGTCATGGGTCTTGCAACAGTATTATGACCCAAAACACACAGCTAAAAACACCCAACAATGGCTAAGAGGAAAACATTGGACTATTCTGAAGTGGCTTCTATGAGCCCTGACCTAAATCCTATTGAGCATCTTTGGAAAGAGCTGAAAAATGCCGTCTGGAAAAGGCAACCTTCAACCATGAGACAACTGGAGCAGTTTGCTCATGAGGAGTGGCCAAAATACCTCTGGAGAGGTGCAGAAGTCTCATTGACAGTTACAGGAGTCGTTTGATTGCAGTGATTGCCTCAAAAGGTTGTTCAGCAAAATATTAAGTTAAGAAGAACCATCATTTCTGTCCAGGCCTGTTTCATCAGTTTATTTTATTTTTTTTATTCTGTGGAAGCAGAAAAGCAATGTCTGACTTTCATTTGTTCATTTTCATAGATTTTTAATTTATTATTACTTTTGTCAGATTCAAGTTATTTCTGTGACCATTGTGGGTTTTTCTTTCATTAAACGAGGGGTACCAACAGTTTTGACCACGTGTGTAGTGTAAGTGTACATGTGTGTCACCCTGGCCTGGATGCCACAAGTGTAATTAAAGCTGTGTCTGAGAGCAGGGGGGAGGTTCTCTAGTCAGGGGAACATTAGCATGCAATGCCTCCTGTCTCAGGCCAGTAGGGGGAGCAGGCTGCCCCTATAAAAGCTGGTGCTGAGGTCAGGGTTAGAGAGAACCCAGATGACCTGTCTCAGGACTGAGACGTGTCTCAGCAGAGCAGGGACAGACAGTTGCACTGCACCTAAGAGGAAGTGTGGCAGGAGGAGAGCCACAAGCCAGAGACAAGAGGCGAAGAGAGCCTGTCTTGGCAGATAACAGACTTAATCTACCAGACTTTGGTGTCTGAGGCTGGAAGGATTCCACATCCCCCAGCAGAGAACCAGTCCGCAAGGGACTGTATATTCCTTGGCCTAAGAAGCCTGGAGGCTCTGCAACAACAGAAGGGACCAGTAAAGCCATACAAGGCTGGGAGCAGAAAGGAACCCACGTCGCAGGCCATACAGGCGAGAAAACACGGAAAGCTCGGAAACGTGGGCTGTTACCCTATCAGGAGGAGATAGCCAGAAGGAGCGCAGAAAGCACGGTAGGCCTACACCCTCACCCTGACCAGGGCCAATTTCCCCGTTGCTCTCAGACATCCAGGTCCCCTCCTAGCCGGGACTGTTTGTGGGTCAGTTTACCTGTTTAGTAAAGACCCTGGACTGCAACCTGTTGTCTGTGTGCTCCTTGCTCCTCCAGCACTATCAGCACTGGGACTCCCACTACCATCACTCCCAACATCCATTATACTGCCCTGGGGCCGCACTCTTCCCGTGGAGAGTCACACTACCCTAGATGCACACCTCATCAGCCCCAGCGGTCTGCATGCAGCGGCGGTTCCTAATAACCGCAATCCACGGGTGGCGTAGTCGGACATTATCAGCAGAACATAGCAGACTACCATTGGCCTGACCACCCTGAGCCACGGAACCGGGTCGCCACTACTACCCCCATCGTCTCCCTATTGCCCGGATCCGAGTGCCCCACGGCCCAGGGGGCGAGTCAGCAGGATTTCGTGCCCGCAACCACCGGGTACTGCGTGCCTGAAAAAGACTTTTGTAACTTACCTGTGGCAAAGTTTCCCGCCGTCCGGAGTCGTTTCCCGCCATCCGGAGCCGATTCCCGCCATCGGACGCCATCTTGGACCGTTTCCCGCCGTCTTCTGCCGCCTTCCCACCATCCGCAGCTGCTTCCCGCCATCGGACGCCATCTTCAGGACGCCGCGCGGGAAGAAGATGGGCGTGGACGTCAAAACCGCGCGAGATCCGAAGCTCCGCCCCACGCACCGACGCTGCGCAAGGTCCTGGAAGGGAGAGAGAGCGACGCTGACGTCATCAGGACGCGACGCCAGGTCCTCGTCCATAGCAGCAGCAGCGGAGCCGCGGCCTACAGAAGAGGATCGTCGGAAGGTAGGCCACGCGTAACTAGGGGGGGAGGAAGATGACGGACACAGAGACGCCCACTACCACCAACGCAGCTGCAGCAGCGGTGATGCCCTTTTCCTTGCCCTACATCCCTGGAGCGGCCTGGCTGCCCAAATACTCAGGGGAGCCCCATGCCCTAACTGACTTCAAGGAAAGGCTATACAGTTTGTTCCACGTTTACCCCCTGACAGAGGAACAGAAGGTCAGCATATTAACAGGGCAGTTAACTGGCGCAGCCCAGCGGGAGGTAAAATCATGGCCCACTGAGGAGAAAAGGACTGTGAAGGGTATTCTGGCCCGGCTGCGGGGTACCTTTGACACACGTACCTCCGCTGAGATTAAAATGAGGTTCTATGGATGTAAGCAGCGGGCACAGGACAGCATCAGAGACTATGCCCTAAATCTGCAGGAAGCCTTGAGGGCTATTCAACAAACTGACCCTGGCAGTGTGCAGGAAACGGATAAGCTGCTAACAGAACAATTCATAGAAGGTCTGCTGTCTAGCGCCCACAGGGCCCAACTGCGCCTCATGTTCTTTCAGAACCCCGACCTGACCTTTTCCCAATTTAAGGACAGGGCCATAAGGGTGCTCCGTGAATCTGCAACCAGTAGCGCTATAAAACCCCGGCGCCCTGCTATCACTTACCACCAGGAGGCGGCGCCCTCCTCTATGGACTCCGTGGAGGCTGATGCACAGGCCCTGAACCAAGCCCCGTCGAAAGATCTGCACCACCAAGTCCAGGAGCTGACCAGGAGCGTCGCGGCGTTGACCAGGACCGTCCAGGCGTTGCAAGTGGACCCGTCAAGACCCATCGAGCTGGCTTCAAGTCCGGAGAATGTCCCATGGCGTCGACAGAGGAGGATCCCGTCGTTCCGAGGGAGGCCCACAGACCGCTACGCAGAGGATGGACAGCCCATTTGCCGTCGATGCAACCAGCCCGGACACATTTCCAGGTACTGTAATTTAAACGGGTCCAACCTGGGGCAGAGGGCCAACCCCCAGGCATAAGATCACCAGGCCCTTACAATTGGCGTAATAAGTACGTTGGGGGGCGCCCGGTTTTACCCGTGGTGCTGGACGGTATCCCCATGAGCGCCTTGCTGGATACTGGGTCACAAGTAACCACTATCCCTTATGTACTTTTTAAGCAGTATTGGACTGATGCTGATATCACACGGTATCCAGACGGTAACTTGAGCATCATCGCCAGTAATGGCTTACCCGTGCCGCAGATGGGGTTCAAGGAGATGACCATTAAGATTGGTAAAGTTGAACTACCGGCACAGGGAGTGATTATTGTGGACATTGACCGTCATGAAAGTCACCCTAAAATAACTGTGGGTACTAACGTGATTGAAAATTGTCTTTCAGAGGTAATTGTAATCTTACAACAGGTGGCGGTGAATGCTAGTTCCAGCCAACAGAGAATCCTCAACAAGGAGATAAAGGCCCTGATGAGACGGCAGCAGGTAGAACTGTCTGGTGGTGAGATCGGTAGCGTAAGACTGAGTGACCCATTCCCCATTTCCATGCCTCCCAAAAGTGAAATGATGATCTGGTGTCGGACTGCAATCGGGTTGAGAGGTAGAGACTACCAAGACATGGTAGAAGCCGTGTACTCAGACAGCAGGCCCACCATTTTGACAGCCCGGGGGGTGGTTGATGTCCGTCATGGGAGGGTGCCCGTCCGCATCCTCAACATTGGGGAGAGGGAGGTACACTTACCCAGGTACGCTACACTTGCCAAGCTGTTTGTGGTCGAACACAAAGCTATCAGGGCCGTGGAACCTTTGCCTCCATCTCCACAGGCGGAGAGTAATGGCTCCCAGAAACAAAAGGAGGACTGGTGCCAGAAACTCCACGTGGGTGCTGACTCCACTCCCCTGCACCAAAAACAAGGAGTCTACTGGGTGGTACAGGAGTACGAGAGAGTCTTTAGTAAGCACCCGCTAGACTTCGGCAGAGTAAAGGGGATAGAACACCACATCCCCACAGGGAGCCACCCACCGATAAAAGAGAGGCACAGACCTGTACCCCCTGCACATTATCAGAACGCAAGGGGCATGCTAAGAGAGATGAAAGAAGCTGGGGTTATTAGAGACAGCTGTAGCCCCTGGGCAGCCCCCTTGGTTCTGGTCAAAAAGAAAGACGGCACCATGAGAATGTGCGTCGACTATAGACAAATCAACCGTATCACTCACAAAGACGCATATCCGCTGCCTAGAATAGAGGAGTCTTTAGCCGCACTAAAATCAGCTAACTTCTTTTCTACTTTGGACCTTACTAGCGGGTACTGGCAGGTTCCTGTGGCAGAGGCTGACAAGGAGAAGACCGCCTTCACCACCCCGATGGGACTGAGCGAATTCAACTGCATGCCTTTCGGGCTCTGCAACGCACCAGGGACCTTCCAGCGGCTGATGGAATGCTGTCTAGGGCACCGAAACTTCGAGACGGTCCTCCTTTACCTGGACGACGTGATCGTCTATTCGAAGACCTACGAGGACCATCTGAAGCACCTGGCCGAGGTGTTCGAAGCCCTGGCAGGCTATGGCCTGAAGGTGAAACCATCGAAGTGTCACCTGCTGAAACCAAAGGTCCAGTACCTAGGGCACGTGGTAAGCGCGGAAGGAGTGGCCCCCGACCCTGACAAGGTCACGGCAATCAAGAGCTGGCCAAGCCCCTCGAACATCAAAGAGGTGAGACAGTTTCTCGGGTTGGTAGGCTACTACCGACGATACATCCCCGGGTTCACCAAGATGGCAGCTCCTATGCAGGACCTCCTGATCGGACAGTCTAAGTCCAGGAGCCAAAAGCCGCCCTTCAAGTGGGATAAACCGGAAGAGGAGTCCTTCCGCCAGCTAAAGATGGCCCTCACAGGGGATGAGATCCTGGCCTACCCTGATTATGGCCAGCCTTTCATTCTCCACACAGATGCCAGTAATGTGGGACTGGGAGCCGTATTGTCCCAAAACCAACAGGGCAGATAACAGGTGATCGCATACGCCAGCCGGAAGCTGAGGCCCACCGAAAGGAACCCGGAGAATTACAGCTCCTTCAAGCTAGAATTCTTGGCGGTGGTGTGGGCCGTGACGGAACGCTTCAAGCATTACCTGGCCTCCGCAAAGTTCACCGTGTACACGGACAACAACCCGTTGACACACCTGGACAATGCAAGACTGGGTGCCCTGGAACAGCGGTGGATGGCCCGTCTCTCCAACTATGACTTCGTGATCAAGTACCGGGCAGGCAAAACCAACGCCAACGCGGACGCCCTATCAAGGATGCCTCACTTACCTGAAGGTGACGAAGACCCAGAAGAGCTGGAGGAGGTAGAACTCCCCGCGTTTCACCGGTATGGAGCCGCTCAACACTCTCACCGCGTGAAGGAGGAGGATCTAACAACTGTGATGATGAATCCCCTACCTCACCACAGCTGGGCCGAGACCCAAGATAGTGACCCTGCAGTCCGCCTGGTGAAAGATCTGCTGACCCGGGAAGACGCCCGCTTAGATCCAGATGCCCCAGAGGAAGCCAAGCAGCTATGGAAGGAGAAGAGCAAGCTGTTCCTCTACGAAGGCAAGTTGTGCAGAAGGATTGTCAACCACCGGACGCACGAGCTGACCTGGCAAGTCGTGGTCCCAAGGAGGGATGCAGCTATGGTCCTGGGGGCTTACCATGACAGAGCGGGACACTTCGGTTGGAACAAACTGGAGTTCCTACTAAGAGGAAGATTCTTTTGGGTCGGCATGAGAGGAGCTGTAGAAAAATGGTGCAGAGACTGTGGCCCTTGTCACCTAAGGAGGAAGGACCATGCCAGCCAGAAGACACCCTTGAGGCCCATCGTCACCACGCAGCCTCTTGAGCTGGTAGCTCTGGACCACGTCAAATTGGCTCCCAGCCGGTCAGGATACATCTATGCCCTGACAATCGTGGACCACTATTCCCGTTTTCTAGTGGTGGTCCCGGTAAAGGACTTGACAGCCCAAACAGCGGCCAGAGCCTTCCAGCAATATTTCTGCCGTCCACACGGGTATCCGGAACAGGTCCTGACAGACCAGGGTCCAGCGTTCGAGGCTGAAATCTTCCAGGAGTTCTGCAACCTCTATGGCTGTAAGAAGATTCGTACAACGCCTTACCACCCCCAAACCAACGGGATGTGTGAGAAGATGAACAATATAGTCATTGATCTCCTGAAGACGTTGCCCCTGGAGGAACGCAGCCTGTGGCCAGAAAAACTGCCGGACCTGATAGACCTATACAACAATATCCCGGTGAATGCTACAAACTGCACCCCGGCTTACCTGATGCGAGCTAGACCAGGAAAGCTGCCCGTAGACCTGGAGATGGGAGTCCTAATACCTGAGGACACCTCCCCGGATGCGGACTGGGATACGGAAAGGCAACTGCAGTACAAGAAGGTACAGGAGAGTGTGGAGAAGAACCTGGCCCAGGTGAGAGAGAAGCAAGAAAGACTCTTCAATCAACACGCCCCTGCTAGTCCCCTAGAACCTGGTGAGCAAGTCCTAAAGCGAAAAAGAAGGCTACATAAGTTGGACGACCAGTGGGAAAGGGAACCCTACACCGTACTGCAGTCTGACCACGACAACCCAAAGGTGTGCGTAATCACCAAGGACGGAGGAGAAACCACTAGTGTCGTCTCCAGAGACCATCTCAAAAGGTGCCCTGAGCAACTCCGTAGTGCAGAAGAGGATCAGAGTGACCTTGAACCCGCAGAGGACAAAGAAGAAATGATCAGCACCGTTCTCGGAGAGTTCCCTCAGTCCTGGACTCGCATAAATGATGCCATAGTGGTACCTGTCCTGCATTTCCTGCAACCGGCACAGCAACAACCAACACCAGAGCCGGAAGGTGAAGAGGAGCAAGCAGTTCCAGAGGCAGAAGAGCCTGTACCAGCAGCCCAGGAGAGTCAACCCTCTGCTGACAGTGAGCCTGCCATGCCTGCGGTAAGCCAAAGGACCCGCAGACAGCTGCCTGCCCTACCTGTACACCCAGCTGGTAGCTGCACCCCTAACGCTAGTGGGGAAAGCCAAGTCAGTCCACCACCAGACAGTGGGCTACGTAGGTCAACCAGGAGCACAAAGGGACAGATACCCGCTCGCTGGAGAATATAGAGTGTACTAAAATTGTAAATAACCCTGTTGCCAAATGTTGAATTGTTTGCAAAGTTACATGCATGTTTGGTAATACTCTGTTTCAGTTTCTTGCAGCTACCGTAAGGACTCACAGGTTATTGACTTTTTATAACCGGGACCTTGTATGGACTGCGTTGAGAGCCTAACCCAGGAATGAACTAAGACTGTGAAGGACTTGGGGTAGGACAGTCCCCCACCTGGTTAAGGCTCCCCGTTGTGCTGGTGATATGGACACCCGGTCACAGGCCACACTGTGACCTTAAGAACTCAATTTGTGCGTCGTCTGTCTATTAATGTTTTATTGTTATGCATATTGTCTTTGTTTACTGTTTAGTCCCGGAGTACTAAATTTCACTAGGGGGGAATGTGTCAACCTGGCCTGGATGCCACAAGTGTAATTAAAGCTGTGTCTGAGAGCAGGGGGGAGGTTCTCTAGTCAGGGGAACATTAGCATGCAATGCCTCCTGTCTCAGGCCAGTAGGGGGAGCAGGCTGCCCCTATAAAAGCTGGTGCTGGGGGCAGGGTTAGAGAGAACCCAGATGACCTGTCTCAGGACTGAGACGTGTCTCAGCAGAGCAGGGACAGACAGTTGCACTGCACCTAAGAGGAAGTGTGGCAGGAGGAGAGCCACAAGCCAGAGACAAGAGGCGAAGCAAGCCTGTCTTGGCAGATAACAGACTTAATCTACCAGACTTTGGTGTCTGAGGCTGGAAGGATTCCACATCCCCCAGCAGAGAACCAGTCCGCAAGGGACTGTATATTCCTTGGCGTAAGAAGCCTAGAGGCCCTGCCACAACAGAAGGGACCAGTAAAGCCATACAAGGCTGGGAGCAGAAAGGAACCCACGTCGCAGGCCATACAGGCGAGAAAACACGGAAAGCTCGGAAACGTGGGCTGTTACCCTATCAGGAGGAGATAGCCAGAAGGAGTGCAGAAAGCACGGTAGGCCTACACCCTCACCCTGACCAGGGCCAATTTCCCCGTTGCTCTCAGACATCCAGGTCTCCTCCTAGCCGGGACTGTTTGTGGGTCAGTTTACCTGTTTAGTAAAGACCCTGGACTGCAACCTGTTGTCTGTGTGCTCCTTGCTCCTCCAGCACTATCAGCACTGGGACTCCCACTACCATCACTCCCAACATCCATTATACTGCCCTGGGGCCGCACTCTTCCCGTGGAGAGTCACACTACCCTAGATGCACACCTCATCAGCCCCAGCGGTCTGCATGCAGCGGCGGTTCCTAATAACCGCAATCCACGGGTGGCGTAGTCGGACATTATCAGCAGAACATAGCAGACTACCATTGGCCTGACCACCCTGAGCCACGGAACCGGGTCGCCACTACTACCCCCATCGTCTCCCTATTGCCCGGATCCGAGTGCCCCACGGCCCAGGGGGCGAGTCACATGTAATACACTGACTCACCAGTGACGTCTCTAGGTGAAGTCCTTCATCTTCGCTTTTCTTCTTCATCTGGCACAGACGGCCATCACTTCTTCCAGCCAGGAATCATCTCTGCAGAAAATAACACACAGTTATCAATAACTGATCACTTCTAGGGAATATTCCCACTCCACCCCCCGACTTCTACACTACACCAGTTGAAGAAAAAAAGCGATATAGTGCCGCCCTGCACAGTAACAGGAGCCCGCTTTTGTCCTATCCCATGGAAAACAATTTCCTAAAAAGTAAATTATATTACAGAAGTAATAATGTCTCTAATTGGACTCTAAAATAATAATGTTCCTCACTGGCCACCATAAACTAATAAAGTATGTTCCTCAATCTGGCCCCAAACAGTAATTAAGTCCCTTGTTCAGCCTGGCACCCCCATATATCCATCCTGGCCCCCCCTTCCCTGCATATATCCATCCTGACACCCCCCATATATCCCTTCTGGCCCCCATATGTCCAGTGTGACCCCTCCATATATTTATCCTAGCCCACGTGTATCGAGCCTGCCCCCTCCCATATACCCATCCTAGTCCCCCATGTGGCCCTCCTGTTCCCCCCATATATCCATCCTGGCCTCCATGTGTCCAGCCTGCCCCCCCACATATCCATCCTGGCCTCCATGTTTCCAGCCTGCCCCCCCATATATCTGTCCTGGCCTCCATGTGTCCAGCCTGCCCCCTCCCATATATCTGTCCTAAAGCCCCATGTGTCAAGCCTGCCCCCCCATATATCCATCCTGGCCTCCATGTGTCCAGCATGCCCCCCCTACATATCCATCCTGGCCTCCATGTGTCCAGCCTGCCCCCCCCAATATATCCATCCTGGCCTCCATGTTTCCAGCCTGCCCCCCATATATCCATCCTGGCCTCCATGTGTCCAGCCAGCCCCCTCATATATCCATCCTGCCCTTCCCCCCTGCATATATCCATCCTGACACCCCCCCATATATCCATACTGGCCCCCATATGTCCAGCGTGGCCCCTCCATATATTTATCCTAGCCCACGTGTATTGAGCCTGCCCTCCCACATACCTATCCTAGCCCCCCATGTGTCCAGCCTGCCCCCCACATATCCATCCTGGCCATCATGTGTCCAGCCTGCCCCGCCTCCCATATATCCGGCCCCCCATATATCCATCCCCCTCACATATCCATCCTGGCCTCCATGTGTCCAGCCTGCCCCACCATATAGCCATCCTGCCCACCCTTTCCCATGTGTCCAGCCAGGCTCCCCCCCTTGTGTGTCCAGCCAGGCTCCCCCCCTTGTGTGTCCAGCCAGGGTTCCCCCTTGTGTGTCCAGCCAGGCTCACACCCTTGTGTGTCCAGCCAGTGTTCCCTCTTGTGTGTCCAGTCAGGGCTTCCCCTTGTGTGTCCAGCCAGGGCTCCCCCTTGTGGGTCCAGCCAGGGTTCCCCCTTGTGTGTCCATCCACCTCCCCCCTTGTGGGGGCCCATCCCATTCTGCATCCACTCATATACACACAGACACACACACAGACACCTATTACCTTCCTGCTCTCCCGTGCGGTGTCCTCCTTCTCCGGCGGCTGAGTTGCGCGCCTCCTTCACTGCAGGCGCATGACAATGACGTCATACGCCGGCCGGGGAAGGGAGACGCGCAGCTTCAGCTGCTTCACTGGGACGTGTGTCGCGGCGGTTCAGGTAATGAACGCCGCGTGAGCGCGTCCCTGCATACACTGTGCCTGCGCTTTTAAAGGGCCCGTGCCCCTTAAAACCGCAGGTTTTTTTATTTTTTCATTCTCTTCTCCCCCTCTCCTCTGCAGAAGGGTACCCCGCCAGCCCAGTCCCTCCCTGTTGATGACTTATCCTAAAATCGGTCATTAATATATAAGTCCTGGACAGTCCCGTTAAGCTTGTTTTACCTAGTTATAAAAGCCCTTTAAGTCCTCATTATAAGGTAAGGTATGAATGGATCTAATTAAATTCTCCAAAGAGAACTATTTATACATTTTAGTCACTGTGAGCTTTCTACAAGATATTGCGGGCAGTATATAGCGAATATACGGACACAGAGCCATTTTCCGGCTCAGATTGCCAATAAGCACCTTGTAAATATGAGACCTTGACATCATAGGTTACTTGGCTTAATATGAAATTGTCCCTCATGTGTACCGCATTGTGGGCAGGGACTATATGTACATCACTGCAGAATATGTTGGCAATAAAAAGTCAACAGAAATGAATATCATGCAGATCCTCACCAGGACTCCAGCAGTGTCACCATCCTGCCACCATACAGCTATAGAAGGACAATAAACCTGCAGGGTTCTCCCCTCAGTTATTTTTTCCTTTAATTTTATTATCTGTTTCTTACTCACAGTGAAAGAACAGTCATCAGATATTTTATTGTTCACTTTTTATTTTACAGTCTCAGCTCTGAAGAATAGAACGTCTTATGAATAAATGACAGCTCACTTATTACAGTGGTGGCCAAAAGTATTGGCACCCCTGCAATTCTGACAGATAATACTCAGTTTCTTCCTGAAAATGATTGCAATCACAAATTCTTTGGTATTATTATCTTCATTTAATTTGCTTGCAAGGAAAAAAATACAAAAGAGAATGAAGCAAAAATCAAATCATTGATCATTTCACACAAAACTCCAAAAATGAGCCAGACAAAAGTATTGGCACCCTCAGCCTAATACTTGGTTGCACAACCTTTAGCCAAAATAACTGCGAACAACCGCTTCCGGTAACCATCAATGAGTTTCTTACAATGCTCTGCTGGAATCGTAGACCATTCTTCTTTGGCAAACTGCTCCAGGTCCCTGATATTTGAAGGGTGCCTTCTCCAAACTGCCATTTTGTGATCTCTCCACAGGTGTTCTATGGGATTCAGGTCTGGACTCATTGCTGGCCACCTTAGAAGTCTCCAGTGCTTTCTCTAAAACCATTTTATAGTGCTTTTGGAAGTGTGTTTTGGGTCATTGTCCTGCTGGAAGACCCATGACCTCTAAGGGCGACCCAGCTTTCTCACACTGGGCCCTACATTATGCTGCAAAATTTGTTGGTAGTCTTCAGACTTCATAATGCCATGCACACTGTCAAGCAGTCCAGTGCCAGAGGCAGCAAAGCAACCCCAAAACATCAGGGAACCTCCGCCATGTTTGACTATAGGGACCATGTTCTTTTCTTTGAATGCCTCTTTTTTTTTCCTGTACACTCTATGTTGATGGTTTTTCCCAAAAAGCTCGACTTTTGTCTCATCTGACCAGAGAACATTCTTCCAAAACATAGTAACATAGTTTGTAAACATAGTTAGTAAAGCCGAATAAAGACTTGCGTCCATCAAGTTCGACCTGTTAGTTCTGTAATTGGTAAAGTTGATCCAGAGGAGGGCAAAAACCCCAAATGATTTGGCCAATCTTCACCTGAGGAAAAATTCCCTCCTGACTCTGAAACCAGCAGTCAGAATAAATCCCTGTATCAACTTACTATTTTATTTTATTTTTAAGTATATGCTGAAATCTGCCTGGTATCTAGAAATGCATCCAGTCCCCGCTTGAACTGGTTTAGTGAATCTGACATTACCGTCTCCTCACTCAGTGAATTCCATATTCTCACTGCTCTTACCGTAAAGAACCCCTTCCTATGCTGGTGCTGAAACCTTTTCTCTTCCAGTCTTAGTGAATGCCCTCTTGTTACCGTAATATCCCTCCTTTTGAACAAATCCCTGGCAAGGTCTCTATACTGTCCCCTAACATATTTGTACACATTTATTATGTCCCCCCTCAACCTTCTCTTTTCCAGGCTGAATAGTCCTAGTTTTGCCAACCTCTCTGGGTATTGCAGTCCCTCCATTCCCTTTATTAATTTTGTTGCCCTCCTTTGTACCTTTTCAAGCTCATTTATATCCTTTCTATATATTGGGGCCCATAACTGAGCACAGTATTCCAAGTGTGGTCTGACCAGTGCTTTGTACAGTGGAAGAACAATGTTCTCATCCTTTGCAGCTATACCTCTTCTGATACATCCCATTACCCTGTTTGCCCTTACAGCAGCGGCCTGACTTTGGGCACTCCAATTTAGTTTGCTATCAATCAAGATGCCCAAGTCCTTCTCCATCTCTGAATTCCCCAATGATTTCCCATTCAGTGAGTACTGGTGACTTCCATTTTTCCTTCCCATCTGTATGACCTTACATTTCTCCTCGTTAAACCTCATTTGCCATTTAATGCTCCACCTACCCAGCTTATCCAAATCCCTCTGTAGGTCTTCACTATCCTCTTTTGTATTAATTGTTTTACATAACTTTGTGTCATCTGCAAATATTGATATTTTACTATTTATCCCGTTGACTATGTCGTTAATAAAGATATTAAATAACATTGGGCCTAGTACAGACCCCTGTGGTACCCCACTAGTGACGCTTACCCAATCTGAGTATATTCCATTTATAACCACCCTCTGCCTTCTATCCCTTAGCCAGTTAGCTACCCACTTGCAGACATTTTCCCCCAGCCCCATCATTCTCATTTTGTATACCAACCTATTATGTGGCACGCTATCGAAAGCTTTTGAGAAGTCGAGATACACGACATCCACTGGTTCCCCCTGATCTACTTGAGAGCTAACCTCCTCGTAGAAGTCAATCAGGTTTGTTTGGCAGGAGCGATTCCTCATGAATCCATGTTGGTTCGGGATTAAAAGATTATTAGCATCAAGATGCTCCATAATTGCCTCTTTAATGAAGCTTTCAAAAATTTTGCCCACAACAGACGTCAGACTCACCGGCCGATAGTTTCCGGCGTCACTTTTCGCTCCCTTTTTGAATATTGGCACTACATTCGCCTGTCGCCAATCAAGTGGCACAGACCCAGTCTCAACAGAGTCCTTAAATATAAGATATAACGGTCTGTCTATCACATTACTTAGTTCCCTTAGTACCCGTGGGTGTATGCCATCAGGTCCTGGTGATTTGTTTATTTTAATGTTACTGAGGCGTTTCTGTACCCCAGCTTGGGTTAGATTTGTCATACTTAGTGGAGGATTAAGTTTGTCACTTCTCATTTCTCCTGTTAGTTCGATTTCCTTTGTGAAAGTTGTCGAAAAAAAATTATTTAATAGATTAGCTTTATCCTCATCTTTCTCTATGATTTTGCCTTCCTCACTTTTTATCGGTCCAATATTATCCGATTTAATCCTTTTACTATTTATATACGTAAAGAACAGTTTGGGATTTGATCTACTTTCCCTAGCAATACGTCTCTCTGTTTCCTCCTTCGCTATTTTTATTTGTTTTTTACAGGTTCTCGTTTTTTCCTTGTAACACATTAGTGCCTCCTTACTGTTTTCCTGTTTTAATCTCTTGAATGCCTCTTTTTTGCTATTTAACGCCCCTTTTACGTTCTTGTTCAACCATATTGGTTTCCTCTTATTTCTGGCCCTTTTATTCCCATACGGTATATACCTCTCGCACTGAGTATTCAGAATTCTTTTGAAGGTTTCCCATTTACTATTCGTATTCCTTTGATTAAGAACTTTGTCCCAGTCAATAAGTTGAAGGCTTTCTTTCAGCTGATCAAACTTCGCCCTCCTAAAGTTTAATGTTTTTGTTGTTCCCTTATTGATAACTCTACTGAAGGGCATTTTGAAGTCGATAATATTATGGTCGCTATTACCTAGGTGCCCCCCTATCTGTACCTCAGTTATTCTATCAGGCCTATTAGTCAATATTAAGTCTAACACGGCCTTCCCTCTCGTTGGTTCCTGCACTAGTTGGGAGAGATAATTATCCTTAATATTTGTCAAGAACCTTTTTCCTTTCTGAGATCTACAGGTTTCTGTTTCCCAGTCAATATCCGGGTAGTTGAAATCCCCCATTACAATCACTTCATTATGTTTTGCTACTTTGTCTATTTGTCCTAATAGCAGTTTCTCATTCTCCTCTGTTATATTGGGTGGCTTATAGCAGACCCCCAGTAATATTTTATTATTATTTTTAGTTCCCTCTATCTCTACCCACATGGACTCGACCCCCTCTTCTCCCTCTCCTATATCTTCCCTTAGTCTGGGTTTTAGACATGACTTTACATATAAGCAGACTCCTCCGCCTTTCCCCTGTTTCCGGTCCCTTCTAAATAAACTATAATCTAATAAATTTACCGCCCAGTCGTAGCTATCGTCTAGCCAAGTCTCTGTTATACCTACGATGTCATACCTCTCCTCCCATATAAGCGCCCGCAGCTCATCCGCCTTATTGGTCAGGCTTCTTGCGTTGGTCAGCATGCAAGATAAAACTTTGTGGTTATTTAGCATCCTATTCTTCTCTAACGATCTAACTGTACTATCCCCACCCCCCTCTCCACCTTCATTATATTCACTTCTCCCCTTCCCCCTTGCTTGCCTCACATCCCACCTATTTCCTTGGTTTCCCCCCCCCCGTCTCTAGTTTAAAAACTCCTCCAACCTATTAGCCATCTTCTTCCCCAGCACCGCTGCACCCTCCCCATTGAGGTGCAGCCCGTCCCTACGGTAGAGCCTGTAGCCGACCGCGAAGTCGGCCCAGTTCTCCATGAACCCAAACCCTTCTGCCTTGCACCAACTCTTTAGCCACTTATTCACCTCCCTAACCTCCTGTTGGCGCTCCTGTGTGGCTCGCGGGATTGGTAGTATTTCTGAGAAAACTACCTTGGAGGTCCTTGCCCTAAGCTTCCTACCTAGGTCCCTGAAATAATTTTTAAGGACCCTCCATCTACCACTCACTTTGTCATTGGTGCCGATGTGGACCATGACCGCTGGGTCTTCGCCAGCCCCACCCAGTAACCTGTCAACCCGATCCGCGATGTGCCGGACTCGAGCGCCAGGGAGGCAGCACACCGTTCGGCGATCCCGGTCTTTGTGACAGATTGCCCTGTCTGTCCCCCTAATAATAGAGTCACCCACTACCAGAACCTGTCTTGCCTGCCCTACACTTCCCCCCTCCCCCTCATTACTGGAGCATACACTCCCCCGGCGGTCAGAGGATCTGTCGTGCTCCAATAATGCCGGTTCTGAACCAGCCTTCCTATACTTCTTCCATCTATCCCTCCTTACTGTTATCCAGCTCCCTGCCTGTTCAGCCTGCACTTCCCCTCTATGCTCCACCCCCAGTATTGACCCATTGAGTGTCTGCTCGGTGAGCAGCAAACTCCGTTCTATGTTGTCGATGCTCCTCAGTACCGCTATCTGAGCACTTAGATCCAGAATTTGGGCTTCCAAGTGCACGATATGCTCACATCTCTCGCAGCAGTATGGATCCTCGAGCGGGTGCTCACGGAATGCATACATTGCGCAAGATGTACACTGCACGGCTCCGTCCAACATGGACGTCATTCTAAATATGGGGATACAGTCAGTATATATATACAAGTACAAAACACAATTATTTATATATAGGTGTATGGACGGGGATCAATTAGGGATGTGCAAGTGTATCAATTAGATATCGGCGGGGGATCAGTTAAGTATGGACGGGGGATCAATTAAGTATCAAGTATGGACGGGGGAATCAGCTAAGTAGGTCAGGTGGATTAATTAAGTAAAAAGTAAAGTAAAGAAAGAATGAAATACAGTCAGCAATTCAGTCCTAAGTCCTCCCTTCCAAACTCCCTGAATCCAAAGTCACTGAAAAACAAGTCACACACTTACTTTCGTTCGCACTTACGCTCCGGACACACGCAGCTCGTTCACACTCGCAAACTAAGAGATTTAAATTGTTTTTTTTTGTTTGTTTTTTTTTTTCCTTTTCCAGCAATGTACCCTTCACCTCAATGCACTTCCAAAGGACTTGATGCCCAACCAGCTGCCCCTTATAAACCCTTAATTATGACCCCTTCCCCTTAATTAACCCCTTGTGAGTAAATCTACACCTCAGGATTTTAGTGCAATGTAGTTAACCCTTAAATACACAGGTAGTAAACTAAGAAACTAAAACTGTAGTGAGAAAATAGATTTTTAATAGCCCAATAAATCTAAACAGGTAGAAAAGCACTCAGCAGATCACAATGCAGCACTCACCGCAATTCACACAGGTATTTTCTGCAGGATTCCCAATACCTCTTCACTGAAAAACAAGTCACACACTTACTTTCGTTCGCACTTACGCTCCGGACACACGCAGCTCGTTCACACTCGCAAACTAAGAGATTTAAAGTGTTTTTTTTTTTTTTTTTCCTTTTCCAGCAATGTACCCTTCACCTCAATGCACTTCCAAAGGACTTTATGCCCAACCAGCTGCCCCTTATAAACCCTTAATTATGACCCCTTCCCCTTAATTAACCCCTTGTGAGTAAATCTACACCTCAGGATTTTAGTGCAATGTAGTTAACCCTTAAATACACAGGTAGTAAACTAAGAAACTAAAACTGTAGTGAGAAAATAGATTTTAAAAAGCCCAATAAATCTAAACAGGTAGAAAAGCACTCAGCAGATCACAATGCAGCACTCACCGCAATTCACACAGGTATTTTCTGCAGGATTCCCAATACCTCTTCACACAATTCACACAGGTATTTTCTGCAGGATTCCCAATACCTCTTCACGCAATTCACACAGGTATTTTCTGCAGGATTCCCAATACCTCTTCACCTTCACCTCAATGCACTTCCAGTTTTAGGCTTTATCAGGTAAGTTTTGGCAAACTCCAGCCTCGGGGTAAGAAGTGGGGTCTTCCTGGGTATCCTACCATACAGTCCCTTTTCATTCAGACGCCGACGGATAATACGGGTTGACACTGTTGTAGCCTCGGACTGCAGGGCAGCTTGAACTTGTTTGGATGTTAGTCGAGGTTCTTTATCCACCATCCGCACAATCTTGCGTTGAAATCTCTCGTCAATTTTTCTTTTCCGTCCACATGTAGGGAGGTTAGCCACAGTGCCATGGGCTTTAAACTTCTTGATGACACTGCGCACGGAAGACACAGGAACATTCAGGTCTTTGGAGACGGACTTGTAGCCTTCAGATTGCTCATGCTTCCTCACAATTTGGTTTCACAAGTCCGCAAACAGTTCTTTGGTCTTCTTTCTTTTCTCCATGCTCAATGTGGTACACACAAGGACACAGGACAGAAGTTGAGTTAACTTTAATCCATGTTAACTGGCTGCAAGTGTGATTTAGTTATTGCCAACACCTGTTAGGTGCCACAGGTGCTCTTTCAGCTGCTCATAAAACCCGGCCCTGTGATCCGGACCCATTAAATTCCTTTCAGCACTATGTGTGCTGGAGCCTGCTTCTCCGGATCCTACATCACCGAAGCATGGCACTTCGAGGACACATACCTCCCGTCCACGATCTGTCCGGCAGCAACCTTACATACACCCCCCCTCTGTCCAAAGCCGTAGGGCTTGGCACCTTCTGTCACCATACAATAAACCCTTGACAAGGCAGCGGCATTCCCATGTTGTTTCCCAGGCCTATGCTCTACCCGGAAACTAAAATCTTGTAGAGCCAGGAACCACCTAGTCACTCTGGCATTGTTTCCCTTCTTTTCTCGCATCCACCTCAATGGGGCATGGTCTGACACTAACCTGAACCTTCTACCTAATAGGTAATACCTCAGAGTGTTTAACGCCCACTTAATGGCCAAACATTCTTTTTCTACAATGGAGTAGTCCTTCTCACAAGCGGAGAGCTTCAGACTGAGGTATTTTACAGGGTGTTCTTCTCCATTAATCTCCTGGGACAAGACTGCTCCCAGCCCGACATCCGATGCATCCATCTGGACCACAAACTCCTTGGAGAAGCTGGGTGCCACCAAGACTGGTTGTTTACAGAGGACCAGTTTCAATTCCTGGCAGGTCGCTTCTGCTTCCGGGGACCACTTGGCCATAGCTGACTTCATCCCTTTCGGAAGATCCATCAGTGGGGCTGCTATCAGGGCAAAGTTAGGGACAAATCTTCGATAGTAGCCCACAATGCCTAGAAACGCCATGACCTGCTTCTTCGAGAGGGGCTGTGGCCAGTTCAAGATCGCCTCGACCTTATTTATTTGTGGTTTTATTTCCCCTCTACCAACCACGTACCCTAGGTACTTGGCTTCCTCCATCCCCATGGCACATTTCTTCGGGTTGATAGTAAAGCCCGCCTTCCTTAGGGCATCAAGTATGGCTTGAACTTTGTCCAGATGACTTTCCCAGTCCTGGCTAAATATGACGATGGCATCTAGGTAGGCCGCTGCATACTGTTTGTGGGGTGCTAAGATCCGGTCCATGGCTCTCTGGAAGGTGGCCGGAGCTCCCTTCAACCCAAACGGCATCCTGACGTATTGGCGTCGAGAAGGCTGTCTTCTCCTTAGCCTCTTTGGACAGGGGAATTTGCCAATATCCTTTGGTGAGGTCCAGAGTGGTGATGTACCGAGCGGGTCCTAGCCTTTCGATAAGCTCATCTACCCTAGGCATTGGGTAGGCGTCGAACTTTGAGACCTCCTTCAGCTTCCTATAGTCGTTGCAAAACCGCCATTCCCCATCTGGTTTCGGCACTAAGACTATAGGACTGGACCATCCACTTTTGGACTCTTCAATGACTCCCAGGTTTAGCATCCGCCTTACTTCTTTAGAGATCACCTCTCTGCGGGCTTCGGGGATCCGGTATGGTTTTAGATTGACGCGAACATGAGGCTCTGTGAGAACCTCATGCTCTATGACCTGAGTGAGTCCTGGCAACTCCGAAAACATGTCTTTATTTCGCTGTAACAACTCTTTGCACTGTTGCTTTTGGGCATGTGACAGTGACTCTGCCACCTTGACCTCTTTCACATCGGCCTCAGCCTCAGCCATTAAACAGGGAGCTTCCGCAGGCTCTCTATCTTGCCATGGCTTAATCAAGTTAACATGGTAAATTTGGTAGGGCTTCCTCTTCCCTGGTTGGTGGATCTTAAAGTTGACTTCCCCCACTTTCTCTACCACCTCATAGGGGCCCTGCCACTTGGCCATGAACTTGTCTCCACTGTGGGACTAGCACAAGCACTCGATCTCCTGGGTTGAACGATCTCACCCTGGCCGACCTATTATACACCCTGGACTGTGCCTCTTGTGCCTTAAGGAGGTGCTCCCTCACAATGGGCATCACATGGGCAATCCTCTCTTGCATCTGGGCAACGTGCTCCACCACTCTCCTATAGGGAGTGGTCTCAGCTTCCCAGGACTCTTTCTCCACCTCCAGGAGTCCTGAGGGTGTCGTCCATAGAGTGGTTCAAACGGGGAGAAACCTGTGGAAGCTTTGGGAACTTCCCTCATGGCGAACAACATATAGTCCCAGTCTCGGCCATCCTTTTCCACTGCTTTCCTCAACATTGCTTTCAAGGTTTTGTTAAACCTCTCTACCAGTCCGTCCGTCTGGGGAGAGTACACGGAGGTTCTCAGTTGTGCAATCTGCAGTGTCTTGCACAATTCCCTCATGACCTTCGACATAAATGGAGTTCCTTGGTCTGTTAGGATCTCGTTAGGCAACCCAGTTCTTGAAAACATGTGGTCTAACTCCCGGGCTATACACCTGGTGGAGGAGTTTCGTAGTGGTACGGCCTCCAGATACCATGTAGCATAATCTAATACCACCAGGATATACTGATGCACTTGGGCGGACTTGACCAGAGGCCCCACTAGATCCATTGCTATGCGTTCGAATGGAACCTCGATGACTGGTAGTGGCACTAGGGGACTGCGGAAGTGGGCCACTGGGGAGGTTATCTGGCATGTGGGGCAGGAACGACAATAACTCTATATTTCTCTATAGCAACCTGGCCAGTAGAATCTTTGGAGGATCCGTTCTTGAATCTTGTCTGCACCCAGGTGACCACCCAACACATGAGAATGAGCCATGTCTAACACCCTGCGTCTATAGGGCCCTGGCACCAGCAACTGTTCTATTACCTCACCCATTGGCTTGGTTATTCTGTACAGCAAATCCCCATTCACAGCAAAATGAGGGAACCGAGTGTCAGCCCCCGGTTCCTGAGGCACCCCATTTAACACAGTAACATTTTCAAAGGCCCCTTTCAGAGTTAAATCCCTGAGTTGGGCAGTTCCAAAGTTTCCCTCGGACACCTAAAGCTCAGGGATATTGGACTCAGGGGATGCTACTTCAGCCTCATTGCCCACCAGCACACACATGGGAAACTCATCTACTATGTTCTGCGGGTAAGTTTCCTTAGGGGCGATCTGGCTGTCGTCCAAGCAACCAGGTGTCCCCGCTTTCCCCCACATTTCCCAGAATAATGCAAAGTAACGTCCAATTATTATGGGATGCAATAGGTCCTTAACGACCGCCACTTCATGAGATGTGGTGCCACAGTCTGTGTTTACATCCACCTGGGCCACAGGATAGTTCTTAGCGTCCCCATTGATACACCGGACACCCACCACCTTCCCAGAAACCAGCCGATGAGGGAGTGTGGCCCTTATCAGGGTCACCAAACTTCCTGAGACCAAAAGTCCAGAGACTTGTGCCCCGTTAACTGACACTGAGCATGCCTGAGGGCCCTCGCCATGTTGACGAACCGCGCTGCAGGCGGGGTAGGCAAAATAAGAGCAACGCCGGCCCATGTTACAGTCCATTGGTTCAAAGGTTATGGGACACCGGGAGGCAATATGGCCAGGGGTATGACATCTCCAACACACTATATTATGGGGTGGGACCTTGGGCAGCAACTCAGACCCCTCCTGAACTCTAGGATGCCCCCCAGGTGTGGCGCTAGCTCCCTTCTTTTGGGTGTCCGCCACCTTTTGGGAACCCCAGTATTGAGAGGCTACGACCCCTTGTTTTCCCAACGGACTCTCAACCGCCTGGTATCTTTCCACCAACCCCACCAAGTCATCAGCATTATAGGGATCTCCCTGGGCAACCCAGGATTTTACCGACTTCGGGAGAGAGTGTATAAACCTGTCTATAACGACCTCTATCTCATATCATAGGACTATCTATCATCTATCTATTATCTATATGACGCGCCCCCTGGGCCATGGGGCACCCGGGACCGGACTTCAGGGCAATGCTGGGAGTAGTTGTGGCGACCTGGTCCCGTGGCTCAGGGTGGCCAGACCAATATTGTGGCAATCTCTGTATCAGTATAATGCAATGTCCGACTACGCCACCCGTGGATTGCGGTCAATAAGAACCGCCGCTGCTGAGCAGACCTCTGAGGCTGATGTTGTGAGGGCAGCAGAGTGTAGTATAACTCCCCACGGGAGGAGTATAGCCTCAGGCTAGTGAGTGTGGATGATAGGAGTGATGGTACACGAGCGCAGCAGGAACGACTCAGAGGCTTTGCAGTGCAGTTCAGGGTCTTTACTGATGGTGATAAGGCAGACCCTCCCGGGAGTACTGGCTAGCATAAGAGGCCTGGTCAGTCTGTGAGCAAACTGGAGTTCCCCTGGCCAGGTGGAGTTGTAGGCCTCCCCGACTATCTGCACTCTTCCTGGCTACCTTGCTGTAAGCGAGTGGAAGTAGCCCACGTCCCTGAGTGTTCCGTGTGGTGCTCACCTGTATGGCTGGTGACTTGGAGCCTTCTGATAGCCCCCGCTCCTCGATTGCAGTGCTGGTCCCTTGCTCGTGACTGAGCCTCCGAGCTTCTATGGCGAGAGGACTTGAAATCCCCTGCCGGCGGGTTTCTGCTGCTGGGTATATATAAGTCCCCGCAACCTCGGACTCCTGTGTCCGGTTCTCAGAGTCTTCTGCCAGGACGAACTCCGCTTAGCTCAAGTCCCTGGTCTTCAGCTCCTGCTCCTACAGAGCTCCTCGCTGTTACTTTCCCTGTGTCTGGAACTAACTCCAGGCTCTGACTTCACTAACCCCGCCCCAGATCCAGTTTATATAGGGCAGGTTCCTCCCCTATCTGGTCTGGGACAGGAGGTGTTGCATGTTTAAGGGCTCCGAACCAGGAAACCTCCCACTTGCTCTCAGACATAATATTTCTATTACAGTGCTAACCAGACCCCTGGGGTGCCACATATCCATCTATCTATCTCATATCTATCTATCTATCAATCTCATATCTATCTATCTTCTCCACTTTTTATCTGGTCTCAGGTATGACTTTCATATTACCCACGACTGTTACTTGCCACAGGTGAGTTTTAACGAGCATCACATGCTTGAAGCAAAGTTGTTTTTCCACAATTTTGGAAAAGTGCCAACAATTTTGTCCGGCCCATTTTTGGAGTTTTGTGTGAAATTATGTCCAATTTGCCTTTTTTTCCCATTTTTTTGTGCTGTTTCAATACACACAAAGGAAATAAATATTATAACAAATGTATAACAAAACATGTGTAATTGTAATAATTTTCTGGGAGAAATACTTCACTTTCTGGAACAATCTCAAGGTTGCTAAACACTTCCGGCCATGACTGTGTGTATATATGGGCCCTCAATAAACCATCCCTCTCAACGAAAAGGCCACAGCAAGGGTCAGGAATCGGTGGCCTTCCCTCTCCGAATCTTAGGGAGAGACGGTTGTGCTTCCAGCATCCACCTAGGCTGCCACCCCAGTGGAACTAATAGCAGGGTAGCCAACTGTCCAGAAATTCTTGGACAGTCCATAAAAATAGGGCACTTTTTTCCCTGTCCGTAAAAAAAATGTGATGCGTCCATAATCTTTCTGAAGCTGGAGAGACTTGTTCAGATGGAGGGAGATGTAGGGGCATCATATTGTGTATAGGGAGATGTAGGGGCATCATATTGTGTATAGGTATCATATTGTGTATCTGCATGTGTGGGGACATCATACGGTGTATATGGAGCTGTGAGCACATCATACTGTATTTAGGGAACAATGAGGGAATCATACTGTATACAAGGAGCTGTGGAAACATAATGCTGTGTAAAGGGTCTGTGGGGTCATCATCTAATATACAGTACAGACCAAAAGTTTGGACACACCTTCTCATTTAAAGATTTTTCTGTATTTTCATGACTATGAAAATTGTACATTCACACTGAAGGCATCAAAACTATGAATTAACACATGTGAAATTATATACTTAACAAAAAAAGTGTGAAACAACTGAAAATATGTCTTATATTCTAGGTTCTTCAAAGTAGCCACCTTTTGCTTTGATGACTGCTTTGCACACTCTTGGCATTCTCTTGATGAGCTTCAAGAGGTAGTCACCGGAAATGGTTTTCACTTCACAGGTGTGCCCTGTCAGGTTTAATAAGTGGGAGTTCTTGCCTTATAAATGGGGTTCGGATCATCAGCTGTGTTGTGCAGAAGTCTGGTGGATACACAGCTGATAGTCCTACTAAATAGACTGTTAGAATTTGTATTATGGCAAGAAAAAAGCAGCTAAGTAAAGAAAAATGAGTGGCCATCATTACTTTAAGAAATGAAGGTCAGTCAATGCAAAAAATTGGTAAAACTTTGAAAGTGTCCCCAAGTGCAGATGCAAAAACCATCAAGCGCTGCAAGAAACTGGCTCACATGAGGACTGCCCCAGGAAAGGAAGACCAAGAGTCACCTCTGCTTCTGAGGATAAGTTTATCCGAGTCACCAGCCTCAGAAATCGCAGGTTAACAGCAGCTCAGATTAGAGACCAGGTCAATGCCACACAGAGTTCTAGCAGCAGACACATCTCTTCAACAACTGTTAAGAGGAGACTTTGTGCAGCAGGCCTTCATGGTAAAATAGCTGCTAGGAAACCACTGCTAAGGACAGGCAACAAGCAGAAGAGACTTATTTGGGCTAAAGAACACAAGGAATGGACATTAGACCAGTGGAAATCTGTGCTTTGGTCTGATGAGTCTAAATTTGAGATCTTTGGTTCCAACCACCGTGTCTTTGTGCGATGCAGAAAAGGTGAACGGATGGACTCTACATGTCTGGTTCCCACCGAGAAGCATGGAGGAGGAGGTGTGATGGTGTGGGGGTGCTTTGCTGGTGACACTGTTGGGGATTTATTCAAAATTGAAGGCATACTGAACCAGCATGGCTACAACAGCATCTTGCAGCGGCATGCTATTCCATCCGGTTTGCGTTTAGTTGGACCATCATTTATTTTTCAACAGGACAATGACCCCAAACACACCTCCAGGCTGCGTAAGGGCTATTTGACCAAGAAGGAGAATGATGGGGTGCTACGCCAGATGACCTGGCCTCCACAGTCACCAGACCTGAACCCAATCGAGATGATTTGGGGTGAGCTGGACCGCAGAGTGAAGGCAAAAGGGCCAACAAGTGCTAAGCATCTCTGGGAACTCCTTCAAGATTGTTGGAAGACCATTTCCATTGACTACCTCTTGAAGCTCATCAAGAGAATGCCAAGAGTGTGCAAAGCAGTCATCAAAGCAAAAGGTGGCTACTTTGAAGAACCTAGAATATAAGACATATTTTCAGTTGTTTCACACTTTTTTGTTAAGTATATAATTCCACATGTGTTAATTCATAGTTTTGATGCCTTCAGTGTGAATGTACAATTTTCATAGTCATGAAAATACAGAAAAATCTTGAAATGAGAAGGTGTGTCCAAACTTTTGGTCTGTACTGTATATAATCGTCTAATCCCGTCTGTCTGTCTGTCCTTCTGTCCAGGAAATCCTGCGTCGCTGATTGGTCCAGCCGCGGCCAATCAGCGACGCGGGATTTCAGAAAAAGATGGCGGCCGTTAGCAGCTCATCTGCCGCACGGAGGTCAGCGGCGATGCAGCCGGGAGATGACCGGCGCTAGCCGCTCATCTCCCGGCTGCTCGCAGCAGAAGTACCGCGACCGGCGGCGCTGCTGACCTCCATGCGGCTACCGTCGGGAGATCAATGGCTAGGGCCGCTGATCTCCCGACGGCAAGTGTGAAGCGAGGACCGGGGAGCGGCGCCGCCAGTCGGGATACTTCGGCTGTGAGCAGCCGGCCATCTCCCGGTTCCTCGCAGCGGAAGTACCCGCACAGGTAGCGTCGCTGCCCGGTCCTCAGTAATACGATTCGCTGATTGGTCGGAATCAGCGATATTGGCGCCGCGACCAATCAGCGATACTGGCGCCAAATTTAAACACCGCTCTGCTGATTGGTCGTGGCCGGCGGCCGCGACCAATCAGCGATTTTGGCGCCACATTTAAACACCACTCTGTTGATTGCGCCTGGTCGGCCGCATACAGATTCTAGAATACCCGATGCGTTAGAATCGGGACACCATCTAGTACTGTATATAAAGAGCTGTGGGAGCCATCACACTATATATAGAGACCTGTGAAAAGCTAATGTGTTGATCCAGAGGAAGTCAAAAAACCCCATGAGGCAGATGCTGCTTGCCCAAAATTAGGGGAAAAATTCCTTCCCGACTCCACATATGGCAATCAGACTAGTTGCTTGGATCAACGTCCCATAACAAAATCTAGTATGAATAACCTGTAATGTTATTCAAGAAAGTCACACAGGACCTCCTTGAACTTTTTTTTAGAGAATTAAGTATTACAAGGTCATGTGGTAGAGAGTTCCATACCTCACACAATAAAACATTGCCATCTAACTTCCTTTAGACAAAGCGAATTAGGAGCTTGATGCTAGAGTAGTTGAATTAAAACTGAAAAAAATTATTAACACAGCAAAAAAGAGGAACAGTATTTATTCACCTGCCCAGGTCTCAAAACGAATGCACTAATCAGGATGAAGCAAACCATATAATAAAGGCAGGGGCAGCACAGGTGCAAAATACTGATGAGACAACCAACTCATAACCTACCAATTCTTGGAGGGGGTCATTGCTTAGTATTAAAACTGCACACAAAAAATGGCTTGTATAGGTCACTGGTCACACACAGATTGTTAGGGGAATGGTTGCAAACAACTTTATTAAATAATGGAAAGCAAACGAACCCGGGGTCCGCGATGCAGCCTGGAGGACTGCGGACGAACACCTTCCGGGTAAGAAGGTAAAACAACCAACTGAAATAACAATCCCCCCCGTGTTACTGCACACCGGAACGGGAATAGGGATTCGCACTATCTCCGTTAACTGCACGAGAGATGTGCGACACATAATGTAGCTGTAGCCCTGTTAACTGCACAGAGGCTACGCAGCAGGCGCTAGGATGCGTGTGTGATTCACGCCGGCGTATACATGCTCCCAGCCGGCGTGCTACCCGACTGAGGAGTATCTCTCCACGTGGCTAACAGGCGGTGCCGGGAATACGGAGTCCGCAGTCTGCTCGGGGTGTATAGCGACCCCCTTGTTGGAGCCAGACTGTCAGACGAAGCTACCTGCCTCCCTCCATCTAAGGCTGTCTATCCCCTGCTAAACCTGCCTGTCAGAAGCTATAACAGCAAAAGTACACGTGGAGCCGAAACGACCAAGCGTCCACACAATAACACCAACTCAGCTCAATGATCAGAGCGCGCCGCCATGTTTGTGGGCGTGCTATTTAAATATTAAGCCCTGCCCACCGTCACATTATTGGTGACGTCACCCGCGACCAATCAGGCGGTGCCAGGTCACCGGATCAGCTGACTCCCAAACCACTAATCACGGTCCGCCATGTCACGGGCATGCTCAGTGCAGTGTATCCTGGACTTAGGCTGTAACAGCCCTGTTTCCCTCCGCAACCTATCCTTCATGTTGCTAGGAACAAAGACCCGAGAGACAGCTTGTACATCTCGTGCACCAGCTAGGCGTTGGGACCGATGACGATGCTGAGAAGCATCTGGACCGGAATGGGAGACCACAGAATCCACTGATGATTCTGAACCCATTTCAGATCCAGAAAACACCTGACGCCTAACACAGATAGTGCTCAATATAGGGCTTACAGCCTATTAGTGACCCTCATACTGTTAGATTAGGCAGGCTGCAAAGCACTATCTAAGTGCACCCCATGAGGACAGACCCCCTAGTTTACAAATCCAGCATTGATGGGCTTGTCTGAACCCTGAATAAAAATAACATGCAAAATCAATATATGAGGTACTGGTAGATATTTTGGCGCTGGTCACGCACAGTGTCTGGTTTACAGCCTATTAGTGACGCCCATACTATTAGATTAGGCGGGCTATGCTCCCCTCATACACCTTACCACGGTGTGTAGTGTGACATGGAGCTAAACCCCCTGTCTTCTTAAGAATAAGGCTGCGAAAAACCTTCTCTTTATTGATAGTAGAGAAACCTCCATACAGTAGATGCGGAAAACATACGATGAACCCAGTATTGTACCACATAGATAGGGCTCTTACCGGCTAAGCTTGGAGCAGGCTGTGTGCACAGAGCCCAAGATACAAAACTGTAGGGATGTGGACTGTGTTACCCTGTTCCTGCCCCTGAAGACAACAAACACCTCATGTGAACACTCTCTTGCGGTTTTATATGTAAAAGTGATATGTGTCTTATGTAATGTATAATGGTGATGTAACAGCATGTGAAGTGTTAATGCATAATGTGAGTATAGCATAAGATAAGCTTAGGATACCATAAGACATAAGTATAACATAAACCCTAAAATACAAATTTTATTAAATCTCTTTAAAATCGGGACATGCGGCATAAAGATGATCCGCATCAGTATTGCACTTTATCAAGATAAGTTCCTTTTATTGTTTAGTCTTGTGATCATTTATGTCATTGATACCTCTATGGGTGATTAATTCCAGGGCTGGCTAGGGTTATCCAGGGATAGCCGCCGTGGAGCGGGGGCGCCACAGTGTCAACATTAACTAGGGTGTCACCCTCCACTATAAGGCAGGTAATCAGCATCTAGGGTGTTGAACAGGGCTGATTGTAGCCTTTGTTTGGATGCCCGAATGTATCCTTTGGCTTGGAGGTCCAAAGATATTAGGAACGTTCTTGGGTGTTTTTATAAATTTGCACATTGTCACTTTATTCACTGTTGTCACTTTAATCATTTAGTACACACTGAGGATTGATTGTTTGATGTGATATCTGTACCAGTTTCTGGTAGACTGTCAGATCTTTGGTCTATGTAAGTACGAATAAGGGACTTTTAGGGTCTAGGGGCAGCTGCCGTTCAGCAAGGGTGCCATTGTCATCTATATGTAGGATGCCCATCTCCGTTGACATGCAGGTTCAGGCTAGGGTATCTATAGGGTGAGTTTTATTGAAGTACAGTGGGTACGGAAAGCATTCAGACCCCTTTAAATTTTTCACTCTTTGTTTCATTGCAGCCATTTGGTAAATTCTAAAAAGTTCATTTTTTTCTCATTAAAGTACACTGTGCACCCCATGTTGACTGAAAAAAACAGAAATGTAGAAATTTTTGCAAATTTATTAAAAAAGGAAAACTGAAATATCACATGGTCATAAGTATTCAGACCCTTTGCTCATATTTAAGTCACATGCTGTCCATTTCCTTGTGATCCTCCTTGAGATGGTTCTACTCTTTCATTGGAGTCCAGCTGTGTTTAATTAAACTGATAGGACTTGATTTGGAAAGGCACACACCTGTCTATATAAGACCTCACAGCTCACAGTGCATGTCAGACCCTTTGCTCAGTATTGAGTAGAAGCCCCCTTTTGAGCTAGTGCATCCATGAGTCTTCTTGGGAATGATGCAACAAGTTTTTCACACCTGGATTTGGGGTTCCTCTGCCATTCTTCCTTGCAGATCCTCTACAGTTCTGTCAGGTTGGATGGTGAACGTTGGTGGACAGCCATTTTCAGGTCTCTCCAGAGATGTTCAATTGGGTTTAGGTCAGGGCTCTGGCTGGGCCAGTCTAGAATGGTCACAGAGTTGTTCTGAAGCCACTCCTTTGTTATTTTAACTGTGTGCATAGGGTCATTGTCTTGTTGGAAGGTGAACCTTCGGCCAAGTCTGAGGTCCAGAGCACTCTGGAAGAGGTTTTCATCCAGGATATCTCTGTACTTGGCCGCATTCATGTTTCCTTCAATTCCAACCAGTCGTCCTGTCCCTGCAGCTGAAAAACACCCCCATGATGCTGCCACCACCATGTTTCACTGTTGGGATTGTATTGGGCAGGTGATGAGCAGTGCCTGGTTTTCTCCACACATACCCCTTAGAATTATCACCAAAAAGTTCTATCTTAGTCTCATCAGACCAAAGAATCTTATTTCTCATAGACTGGGAGTCCTTCATGTGTTTTTAAGCAAACTCTGTGCAGGCCTTCATATGTCTTGCACTGAGGAGAGGCTTCCGTTGGGCCACTCTGCCATAAAGGCTCGACTTGTGGAGGGCTGCAGTGATAGTTGACTTTATGCAACTTTCTCCCATCTCCCTACTGCATCTTTGGAGCTCAGCCACAGTGATCTTGGGGTTCATCTTTACCTCTCTCACCAAGGCTCTTCTCCCACGATTGCTCAGTTGAGCTGGACGGCCAGGTCTAGGAAGACTTCTGGTGGTCCCAAACTTTTTCCACTTAAGGATTATGGAGGCCACTGTGTTCTTAGGACCCTTGACTAATGCAGAAATTCTTTTGTAAACTTGGCCAGATCTGTGCCTTGCCACAATTCTGTCTCTAAGCTCCTTTGGCAGTGTCAGGATGCCAGGTTTAATTTTACTTTGCCAGTAGTTTTTCCCTTAGCCAAGATGGCTTCCATTGCCTCACTGGGGTCATGTGTTTCCTGCCTGTGGACCTACTTAAACTGCATGTGTTGCAATCATGCCTTGCCTGAGTATTGTGTGCTTTTAGCTTTCTACTCACCTGTGCTAGCCCTCTGAATAGAGTCTTGCTGACTTTGTGTTTACTCCTAGTCATCCGCTGAAAGGATTGCTGCCTGAATCCTCTGCTAAGGGGACTTCTGCTGAAAGGAACCGCTGGCTGTTGTTCACTCAAGCTGGGATCTCTGAACTTTTGTCTTCCTGAAGAAAACTTCTCCTGGATCTCTACACCTCTGGTATAGTCACCATCTTGCTCTGTGTTTAAATACCCGGCTTCAGCTCTGCTTAAGACATCGCTGTTTCCTCCGCTGCACCTCCTGCATTCTTCAATATCCAGATCCATATTCCAGTTTGTCTTCTCTTCTGCACTACGTGAGTCCACAATCAACTGAGGAATACCTACGTCTGCTTACTATCCTTATTTCTGTTTGCATATTACTGTACCTAAGTAAACTTGGACTATCGTTAACGTTTACATACCCTAATAGTAATGAAGGCCGTGCCTTACAGATTAGGTTCTAAGAAGTATTGTTTGGAATGAACTTACCTTCATAAACTGTTTGCTGTGATCTTTTGCACTTGAGTTTAAAATAGACTTTCACACTACTCTTGTCTCAGTCTCTGCTTTTGGCCCACGCCATTGGACTTCAGGGTATCTACTAACATCGTAACAGGCAGTTCCTTTGAGCTCATGATTCTCATTTGGTCTGACATGCACTGTGAGCTGTGAGGTCTTATATAGACAGGTGTGTGCCTTTCCAAATCAAGTCCTATCAGTTTAATTAAACACAGCTGGACTCCAATGAAAGAGTAGAACCATCTCAAGGAGGATCACAAGGAAATGGACAGCATGTGACTTAAATATGAGCAAAGGGTCTGAATACTTATGACCATGTGATATTTCAGTTTTCCTTTCTTAATAAATTTGCAAAAATTTCTACATTTCTGTTTTTTTTTCAGTCAAGATGGGGTGCACAGTGTACTTTAATGAGAAAAAAAATGAACTTTTTAGAATTTACCAAATGGCTGCAATGAAACAAAGAGTGAAAGATGTAAAGGGGTCTGAATGCTTTCCGTACCCACTGTATATAGTACTCAATGTTCCAGGCAGTGGGAGGCATTACTGGGATCCAGAGCAGTCGCTCCAGTCACGTCCAGAGCCTAAGGTCTGGCATAGGAGCTGCCGGACACTTTGTGTGCTCTGAAGTACAAAGGAAGATGGACAGGGACCTGCATAGATGGAAGTTGAAGGCCAGTCCCGGGTGCACTGCAGAGGTGGACGAGAAATACAGGATGAGCTAGCAACAGGGCTGAAGAGGAGTTATGCTAAGAAGGAGGATAATGTGAATTGCTGTGCCTTATCCCATCTGTACCCACCTGATGAACTTGAACTGTCAAGTATATGTTTGACTGTTACAAAGAACTTCGTGTTCCCTAAATTGTGAGCGGCGGCTTCTGAGGACAGAAGCCTGAAGGCAGTGGAGGCCTGCGGCCTACAAGAGAGTGTGCTGCACCCCACACCCTAGAGCACACTGGGACTGGGACACCCATTGTCTGTAAAGTGCCAGAGCGAAATCAGACCGACGTTCAGTCACGACTACCGCTCTGTGCCACTTTACAAGATGAGTGATAAGGGAACTTCTCCATCAGAAGAGAAGAGGAAATAATGGTCGCTGCCCAAACTGTGACAAGAACAGGACCACAATGCAACAAGAACTGTCTCACAATGCTCTTGGAACTTTCCCATAATGCATTGCAAATTGAAACTAGAGCAAATACATTAAATCACTAGCAGACAGTGCAGTTATCAAACAATAAAAAAGAGAGAGGATTCAAATGCAAGCAACATAATGTCAGAACTGATATACACATAAAGTGACTAGATTCCCTGGATAGCTAAATTCGCTGCTGAGGCAAGAACACGGGCTGCCCAGCACTATTTAAGTGCACCCCATGAAGATAGACACTCTAATTTACAAGGCCATAACATATAGGTGCATCTCACAAAATTAGAATATCATCAAAAAGTTAATTTATTTCAGTTCTTCAATGCAAAAAGTGAACCTCATATATTATATAGAGTCATTACAAACACAGTGATCTATTTCAAGTGTTTATTTCTGTTAATGTTGATGATTATGGCTTATAGCCAATGAAAACACAAAAGTCATTAACTCAGTAAATTAAAATAATTAACAAAAAACACCTGCAAAGACTTCCTAAGCATTTAAAAAGGTCCCTTAGTCTGTTTTAGTAGGCTCCACAATCATGACAATCATGATGAAGACTGCTGGCTTGACAGATGTCCAGAGTTCCAATTTTCATTTGAAATCAAGGTCCCAGAGTCTGGAAGAAGAGTGGAGAGGCCACAATCCAAGCTGCTTGAGGTCTAGTGTGAAGTTTCCACAATCAGTGATGGTTTGGGGAGCCGTGTCATCTGCTGGTGTAGGTCCACTGTGTTTTTTCAACACAAAAGTCAGCGCAGCCGTCTACCAGGAAATTTTAGAGCACTTCATGCTTCCCTCTGCCACAGTATCAAGCTACCAGGGGGGCAAAGGGGGCGGTGGCCCCGGGCCCCTCGCTCTTAGGGGGCCCATCCAGGGCTACGCCAGTGTAACTGTATCTAGCATGCCCCTGGTGCCAGCATCGGGCCCCACTGCCCGCCACCGCCGCAAGTTTACTGATGAGAGAGGGAGCGCGGATCTCTCTCCCATTAGTCCCTTCTGTGACTGACGTCTCTGACATCATCACTTGGCGCCCAGCCCGCTGTGCTGAAGATGTGTGCGTGCTGGGTGCTCTGAGCAGCGAGGGAACCAGGAGGAGAGATGAGTACTGTTTATTTATTTTTTGCCGGGTGGGGGGCGGCATTATATTACAGACTCTGCCTTAGGGAAGGGGGAGGTGCATTATACTACAGACTCTGCCTATGGGGGAGCATTATCCTAAAGACTCTGCCCACAGAGAGGGGGGGCATTATACTAAAGACTCTGCCTATGGGGAGGGGGGGCATTATACTACAGACTGTCTATGGGGAGGGGGGGAGCATTATACTAAAGCCTCTGTCTATGGGGGGGCATTCTACTACAGACTCTGCCTATGGGGGGCATTATACTACAGACTCTGTTTATGAGCAGGGGAGAGCAGTAGACTACAGACTCTGCCTATGGGGGGACATTGTACTACAGACTCTGCCTATAAGAGGGGGAGCATTATACTACAGACTCTGCCTATGGGGGTGCATTTTACTACAGACTCTGCCTATAGGTGGGGCATTATACTACAGACGCTGCCTATGAGATGGGGGGGGCATTATATCACAGACTCTGCCTATGAGGAGGGGGGGGCACATTATACTACAGACTCTGCCTATGGGGGCGCATTATACTATACGAAGGACTATGGGGAGTGCATTATACTATATTGAGGACTATCTGGTGCATTATACTATATGTACTCTATTTATACAGTGTGGGAGATAATGTGGGTTCTTTGAACAGTGTGGGGGCCATCATACAGTGTGGGAGATAATGTGGGATCTTTGTATGGTGTGGAGGCCATCATACAGTGTTGGAGTCATCAGCTTGTGGGCTACTAAGGGGTCAGTATACTGTGTGGGGGTACTATACAGTGAGGGGGAATTATATCGTGAATAGGAGAACATCATACTGGTTAGAGCGGAGCTCTACATGGGGGGAGACTCAGGACATTATTAAATCTTAGGTGGGCACTTATTGTTATAGGGGAACTCAGGTTATCGTGACTGTCGAAGGGGCACTATTACTTTCTAGGGGGCACAATGTGGGCACTGTTTTCTAGGACACTTGCACACGGCATTACTTTATTTTAGAGGTTTGTTTTACCATCTAGAGGGCACACAGTAGGTGCAGTAATAGGGACACATTTTGCAGCAGAGGCTCAGTATTGGGGTATCAGCAGGATGAGAAGTTTGTGCAGGTTGGGGATAGATGTGGTCAGTGCCTGAAATGTAAGGAGTCAAATGTGTCTTTGTTGTGATCTCTGCATACCTGAGACTCTGAGTCCTGGCTGGAGAAGTTGTCGTGTCGGTCTGGGCCAGATGGAAAAGACGGGAAAAGTGAACAATTTAATCAGAAAGAACGTCAGCTGTAAGGTACTATATATAACTGAGCTGTGATCTCTTATATGTTCTGCAGGACTGGCATCTATCAATATATGTCACCATATGGCGGTAATATCAGTGCTGGTCTTTGTATAGAGATTATTTTTAGTAACAGCGCGGTCATCTGCTGAGGTTTTCCTACATCAACTATCTGGGTGCGCCGCTATAGTTGGAATCAGGGTTACCTGGTTAGAGGCCCACTCAGAAGTTTCGTCCCCCTGAACCAAAACCTTAGCTACGCCAAGCTTTTTGGAGATGGAAATTTCATTTTCCAGCAGGACTTGGCCCCTGTCCACACTGACAAAAGTACTAATACCTGGTTTAAAACAACAGTATCACTGTGCTTGATTGGCAGCAAACTCACCTGACCTTAACTCCATAAAGAATCTATGGGGTATTGTCAAGAGGAAAATGAGAGACACCAGACCCAACAATGCAGACGACCTGAAGGCTTCTATCAAAGCCACCTGGGCTTCCATAACCCCTCAGCAGTGCCACAGGCTGATCGCCTCCATGCCACATTGCCGCATTGATGCAGTAATTGATGTAAAAGGAGCCCCGACCAAGTATTGAGGGCATTTATTGAACATACATTTCAGTAGGATAACATTTTGGATTTTGAAAACATTTTTCAAGCTGTTGTTATAAGGTATTCTAATTAATTGAAATAATGACTTTTGAGTTTTCATTGGCTGTAAGCCATAATCATCAACATTAACAGAAATAAACACGTGAAATAGATCACTCTGTGTGTAATGGCTCTATATAATATATGAGTTTCACGTTTTGTATTGAAGAACTGAAATAAATTAACTTTTATGGTGATATTCTAATTTTGTGAGATGCACCTGTAGATGGGCTTGGCTGCACCCTGAATAAAAATAGCATGTAAAAAATATATATGATATATATGAGGTATTGGTCGATATTTTGGCCAAAATATACAAGCTCGCAACCTGCTCAAGGGTCCTCATACTTGCGAGTCCCTACACTAACATTAAAAGCAAAGTCACAAAAACAAGGAATTAAAGTTCCCACCAAAATTCAAGAATTAACACAGCAAATACAGCAACAATAATTACAAGGATGCAGCAAACCCATATAATGAAGAAGTCAGCAGCACAGGTGCAAAATACTGATGAGACAACCACTCACAACCTACCAATTCATGGAGGGGGTGATAGCTTAGTATTAAAACTGCACACAAATAAGCCTTGTATAGGGCACTGGTCACACACAGGTAGTGCACAATGTCTGGCTTACAGCCTATTAGTGAAGCCCAAACTATTAGATTAGGCGGGCTGCCCAGCACTTTTTAAGTACACCCCATGAAGACAGACACCCTAGTTTACAAGGCCAACATTGATGGGTCTGGCTGCACCCTGAATAAAAATAACGTGCAAAAAATATATATGATATATATGAGGTATTAGTAAATATTTTGGCCAAAATACACAAGCTCGCAACCCGCGTCAAGGGTCCTCATACTTGCGAGTCCCTACACTAACATTAAAAGCAAAGACAAATTTAAATTCCCACCAAAATTCAAGAATTAACACAGGAAAAAAGGGCAACAGTGTTTACCTGCCTAGGTCTCAGTACTAATCATACCATATAATAACGATGACAGCAACACAGGTGCAAAATACTGATGTGACAACCACTCACATATTACCAATTAATGGAGGGGGGTGATTACATAGTATTAAAACTGCACACAAAATTATATGGGATTGCTACATCCTAATAGTGCATTAGTTCTGAGATCTGGGCAGGTAAATGCTATATTAATAATTGATTTTTTGGGGAAAGTTAAATTCTCTTTTGTTGGCTTTACTTTTAATCTAACTGAAATACACATAAGCTTTTTTCCTAAACATTAGGATCTGTTTAGAGCCATCAGCTCAAAAAGGCTTCCTTTGACAGACTTGGCATAAGCAGGTCAAAAGGAACCCTGAACTTTACCATTACACCCCTTTACAGGAATGGAGACTTACCACATGCTCAGGGTTGCATCTACAGAGTAGCTGCTGGCCAGAGGAGCGAGCTTGAGGCTATAACTCTAACTAAAGCTTTTTTATTACTAAATGATGGGTTCTGTCTAAGGCCATTGGCTCAAAAAGACTTCCTCGGACAGACTTGGCGCAAGCTACTCCATTCTGCAGATCCCAAGGGAACCCTGGCCTTTACCATTACACCCCTGTACAGGGATAGATACTTACCATAGGCCCAGGGTTGCATCTACAGAGTAGCTGCTGGCCAGAGGAGTGCGCTTGAGGCTTGAGTAGTTGAGTCAATCCTAACTAAAGAAAAACCTATCTAATGACACTTTCTTGTTAGGACCTGTCTGAGGCCTATGGCTCAAAAAAGCAACTTTGGAAAAACTTGGCAAAAGCCAGTCTATCCTACAGGTTCCAAAGGAACTCTGACCTTCACTCTTACAGCCCTGTACAGTGATAAAGACTTATTACAGGGCCTTGATTGCATCTACATAGTAGATGCTGACTGGAGGGGCAAACTTAAGGTTAGAATGGTTCAGCCAACCCTAACTATTGCTACTTTCTTAAATGTTAGGATATTTCTGAGGCCGTTGGCTCAAACAGGCTTCCTTGGACAGACTTGGCGCAAAACACACCATTTCTGATGTTTCCAAATGAACCCTGGGCTTCACCCTTGAACCTCTATACAGGGACCGTTTCATAGTTTTAAGGTTGAAAGACACAAGTCCATCAAGTTCAACCTAAAAGCTAATGTGTTGATCCAGAGGAAGGCAAAAACCCCATGAGGCAGATGCTAATTGCCCCATATTAGGGGAAAAATTCCTTCCCGACTCCACATATGGCAATCAGACTAGTTCCCTGGATCAACGTCCCATAACAAAATCTAGTACGGATCACCTGCAATTTTATATTATTCAAGAAAGGCACACACATGCCCTCCTTGAATTTTTTTTAGAAAATTAAGTATTTCAATTTCATGTGGTAGAGAGTTTCATAACCTCATTGCTCACACAATAAAAATTTGCCAACTAACTTCCTTTAGACAAAGTGAATGAGGATCTTTATGCTAGAGTAATTGAATTAACTCTAACTGAAATAGATTAATGCTTTTTTCCTAAATGTTGAAATTTGTTTAAATCCATCAGCTCAAAAAGGCTTTCTCGGACAGACTTGGCGCAAGCTACTCCATTCTGCAGATCCCAAGGGAATCCTGGCCTTTACCATTACACCCCTGTACAGGGATAGATACTTACCATAGGCCCAGGGCTGCATCTACAGAGTAGCTGCTGGCCGGAGGAGCGAGCTTGAGGCTATAGTGGTTGATTCAACTCTAACTAAAGCTTTTTTTTCCTAAATACTGGGATCTGTTTAAGGCTGTTGGCTCAAACAGACTTCCTCGGACAGAGTTGGCGCAAGCTACTCCATTCTGCAGATCCCAAGGGAACCCTGGTTTTTACCATTACACACCTGTACAGGGATAGATACTTACCATAGGCCCAGGGTTGCATCTACAGAGTAGCTGCTGGCCGGAGGAGTGCGCTTGAGGCTTGAGTAGTTGAATCAATCCTAACTAAAGAAAAACCTATCTAATGACACTTTCTTGTTAGGACCTGTCTGAGGCCTATGGCTCAAAAAAGCTTCTTTGGAAAGACTTGGCAAAAGCCAGTCTATCCTACAGGTTCCAAAGGAACTCTGGCCTTCACTCTTACAGCCCTGTACAGCGATAAAGACTTATTACAGGGCCTTGATTGCATCTACATAGTAGATGCTGACTGGAGGGGCAAACTTAAGGCTAGAATGGTTCAGCCAACCCTAACTATTGCTACTTTCTTAAATGTTAGGATATTTCTGAGGCCGTTGGCTCAAACAGGCTTCCTTGGACAGACTGGGCGCAAAACACACCATTTCTGATGTTTCCAAATGAACCCTGGGCTTCACCCTTGAACCTCTATACAGGGACCGTTTCATAGTTTTAAGGTTGAAAGACACAAGTCCATCAAGTTCAACCTAAAAGCTAATGTGTTGATCCAGAGGAAGGCAAAAACCCCATGAGGCAGATGCTAATTGCCCCATATTAGGGGAAAAATTCCTTCCCGACTCCACATATGGCAATCAGACTAGTTCCCTGGATCAACGTCCCATAACAAAATCTAGTACGGATAACCTGCAATTTTATATTATTCAAGAAAGGCACACATATGCCCTCCTTGAATTTTTTTTAGAAAATTAAGTATTTCAAGTTCATGTGGTAGAGAGTTCCATAACCTCATTGCTCACACAATAAAAATTTGCCAACTAACTGCCTTTAGACAAAGTGAATTAGGATCTTTATGCTAGAGTAATTGAATTAACTCTAACTGAAATAGATTAATGCTTTTTTCCTAAATGTTGAAATTTGTTTAAATCCATCAGCTCAAAAAGGCTTTCTCGGACAGACTTGGCGCAAGCTACTCCATTCTGCAGATCCCAAGGGAACCCTGGCCTTTACCATTACACCCCTGTACAGGGATAGATACTTACCATAGGCCCAGGGTTGCATCTACAGAGTAGCTGCTGGCCGGAGGAGCGAGCTTGAGGCTATAGTGGTTGATTCAACTCTAACTAAAGCTTTTTTTTTTTAAATACTGGGATCTGTTTAAGGCTGTTGGCTCAAACAGACTTCCTCAGACAGACTTGGCGCAAACTACTCCATTCTGCAGATCCCAAGGGAACCCTGGTTTTTACCATTACACCCCTGTACAGGGATAGATACTTACCATAGGCCCAGGGTTGCATCTACAGAGTAGCTGCTGGCCGGAGGAGTGCGCTTGAGGCTTGAGTAGTTGAGTCAATCCTAACTAAAGAAAAACCTATCTAATGACACTTTCTTGTTAGGACCTGTCTGAGGCCTATGGCTCAAAAAAGCTTCTTTGGAAAAACTTGGCAAAAGCCAGTCTATCCTACAGGTTCCAAAGGAACTCTGACCTTCACTCTTACATCCCTGTACAGTGATAAAGACTTATTACAGGGACTTGATTGCATCTACATAGTAGATGCTGACTGGAGGGGCAAACTTAAGGTTAGAATGGTTCAGCCAACCCTAACTATTGCTACTTTCTTAAATGTTAGGATATTTCTGAGGCCGTTGGCTCAAACAGGCTTCCTTGGACAGACTTGGCGCAAAACACACCATTTCTGATGTTTCCAAATGAACCCTGGGCTTCACCCTTGAACCTCTATACAGGGACCGTTTCATAGTTTTAAGGTTGAAAGACACAAGTCTGTCAAGTTCAACCTAAAAGCTAATGTGTTGATCCAGAGGAAGGCAAAAACCCCATGAGGCAGATGCTAATTGCCCCATATTAGGGGAAAAATTCCTTCCCGACTCCACATATGGCAATCAGACTAGTTCCCTGGATCAACGTCCCATAACAAAATCTAGTACGGATAACCTGCAATTTTATATTATTTAAGAAAGGCACACACATGCCCTCCTTGAATTTTTTTTAGAAAATTAAGTATTTCAATTTCATGTGGTAGAGAGTTTCATAACCTCTTTGCTCACACAATAAAAATTTGCCAACTAACTTCCTTTAGACAAATTGAATTAGGATCTTTATGCTAGAGTAATTGAATTAACTCTAACTGAAATAGATTAATGCTTTTTTCCTAAATGTTGAAATTTGTTTAAATCCATCAGCTCAAAAAGGCTTTCTCGGACAGACTTGGCGCAAGCTACTCCATTCTGCAGATCCCAAGGGAACCCTGGCCTTTACCATTACACCCCTGTACAGGGATAGATACTTACCATAGGCCCAGGGCTGCATCTACAGAGTAGCTGCTGGCCGGAGGAGCGAGCTTGAGGCTATAGTGGTTGATTCAACTCTAACTAAAGCTTTTTTTTCCTAAATACTGGGATCTGTTTAAGGCTGTTGGCTCAAACAGACTTCCTCGGACAGACTTGGCGCAAGCTACTCCATTCTGCAGATCCCAAGGGAACCCTGGTTTTTACCATTACACCCCTGTACAGGGATAGATACTTACCATAGGCCCAGGGTTGCATCTACAGAGTAGCTGCTGGCCGGAGGAGTGCGCTTGAGGCTTGAGTAGTTGAATCAATCCTAACTAAAGAAAAACCTATCTAATGCCACTTTCTTGTTAGGACCTGTCTGAGGCCTATTGCTCAAAAAAGCTTCTTTGGAAAGACTTGGCAAAAGCCAGTCTATCCTACAGGTTCCAAAGGAACTCTGGCCTTCACTCTTACAGCCCTGTACAGCGATAAAGACTTATTACAGGGCCTTGATTGCATCTACATAGTAGATGCTGACTGGAGGGGCAAACTTAAGGCTAGAATGGTTCAGCCAACCCTAACTATTGCTACTTTCTTAAATGTTAAGATATTTCTGAGGCCGTTGGCTCAAACAGGCTTCCTTGGACAGACTGGGCGCAAAACACACCATTTCTGATGTTTCCAAATGAACCCTGGGCTTCACCCTTGAAGCTCTATACAGGGACCGTTTCATAGTTTTAAGGTTGAAAGACACAAGTCCATCAAGTTCAACCTAAAAGCTAATCTGTTGATCCAGAGGAAGGCAAAAACCCCATGAGGCAGATGCTAATTGCCCCATATTAGGAGAAAAATTCCTTCCCGACTCCACATATGGCAATCAGACTAGTTCCCTGGATCAACGTCCCATAACAAAATCTAGTACGGATAACCTGCAATTTTATATTATTCAAGAAAGGCACACATATGCCCTCCTTGAATTTTTTTTAGAAAATTAAGTATTTCAAGTTCATGTGGTAGAGAGTTCCATAACCTCATTGCTCACACAATAAAAATTTGCCAACTAACTTCCTTTAGACAAAGTGAATTAGGATCTTTATGCTAGAGTAATTGAATTAACTCTAACTGAAATAGATTAATGCTTTTTTCCTAAATGTTGAAATTTGTTTAAATCCATCAGCTCAAAAAGGCTTTCTCGGACAGACTTGGCGCAAGCTACTCCATTCTGCAGATCCCAAGGGAACCCTGGCCTTTACCATTACACCCCTGTACAGGGATAGATACTTACCATAGGCCCAGGGTTGCATCTACAGAGTAGCTGCTGGCCGGAGGAGCGAGCTTGAGGCTATAGTGGTTGATTCAACTCTAACTAAAGCTTTTTTTTCCTAAATACTGGGATCTGTTTAAGGCTGTTGGCTCAAACAGACTTCCTCGGACAGACTTGGCGCAAGCTACTCCATTCTGCAGATCCCAAGGGAACCCTGGTTTTTACCATTACACCCCTGTACAGGGATAGATACTTACCATAGGCCCAGGGTTGCATCTACAGAGTAGCTGCTGGCCGGAGGAGTGCGCTTGAGGCTTGAGTAGTTGAGTCAATCCTAACTAAAGAAAAACCTATCTAATGACACTTTCTTGTTAGGACCTGTCTGAGGCCTATGGCTCAAAAAAGCTTCTTTGGAAAAACTTGGCAAAAGCCAGTCTATCCTACAGGTTCCAAAGGAACTCTGACCTTCACTCTTACATCCCTGTACAGTGATAAAGACTTATTACAGGGCCTTGATTGCATCTACATAGTAGATGCTGACTGGAGGGGCAAACTTAAGGTTAGAATGGTTCAGCCAACCCTAACTATTGCTACTTTCTTAAATGTTAGGATATTTCTGGGGCCGTTGGCTCAAACAGGCTTCCTTGGACAGACTTGGCGCAAAACACACCATTTCTGATGTTTCCAAATGAACCCTGGGCTTCACCCTTGAACCTCTATACAGGGACCGTTTCATAGTTTTAAGGTTGAAAGACACAAGTCTGTCAAGTTCAACCTAAAAGCTAATGTGTTGATCCAGAGGAAGGCAAAAACCCCATGAGGCAGATGCTAATTGCCCCATATTAGGGGAAAAATTCCTTCCCGACTCCACATATGGCAATCAGACTAGTTCCCTGGATCAACGTCCCATAACAAAATCTAGTACGGATAACCTGCAATTTTATATTATTTAAGAAAGGCACACACATGCCCTCCTTGAATTTTTTTTAGAAAATTAAGTATTTCAATTTCATGTGGTAGAGAGTTTCATAACCTCTTTGCTCACACAATAAAAATTTGCCAACTAACTTCCTTTAGACAAAGTGAATTAGGATCTTTATGCTAGAGTAATTGAATTAACTCTAACTGAAATAGATTAATGCTTTTTTCCTAAATGTTGAAATTTGTTTAAATCCATCAGCTCAAAAAGGCTTTCTCGGACAGACTTGGCGCAAGCTACTCCATTCTGCAGATCCCAAGGGAACCCTGGCCTTTACCATTACACCCCTGTACAGGGATAGATACTTACCATAGGCCCAGGGCTGCATCTACAGAGTAGCTGCTGGCCGGAGGAGCGAGCTTGAGGCTATAGTGGTTGATTCAACTCTAACTAAAGCTTTTTTTTCCTAAATACTGGGATCTGTTTAAGGCTGTTGGCTCAAACAGACTTCCTCGGACAGACTTGGCGCAAGCTACTCCATTCTGCAGATCCCAAGGGAACCCTGGTTTTTACCATTACACCCCTGTACAGGGATAGATACTTACCATAGGCCCAGGGTTGCATCTACAGAGTAGCTGCTGGCCGGAGGAGTGCGCTTGAGGCTTGAGTAGTTGAATCAATCCTAACTAAAGAAAAACCTATCTAATGCCACTTTCTTGTTAGGACCTGTCTGAGGCCTATGGCTCAAAAAAGCTTCTTTGGAAAGACTTGGCAAAAGCCAGTCTATCCTACAGGTTCCAAAGGAACTCTGGCCTTCACTCTTACAGCCCTGTACAGCGATAAAGACTTATTACAGGGCCTTGATTGCATCTACATAGTAGATGCTGACTGGAGGGGCAAACTTAAGGCTAGAATGGTTCAGCCAACCCTAACTATTGCTACTTTCTTAAATGTTAAGATATTTCTGAGGCCGTTGGCTCAAACAGGCTTCCTTGGACAGACTGGGCGCAAAACACACCATTTCTGATGTTTCCAAATGAACCCTGGGCTTCACCCTTGAACCTCTATACAGGGACCGTTTCATAGTTTTAAGGTTGAAAGACACAAGTCCATCAAGTTCAACCTAAAAGCTAATGTGTTGATCCAGAGGAAGGCAAAAACCCCATGAGGCAGATGCTAATTGCCCCATATTAGGAGAAAAATTCCTTCCCGACTCCACATATGGCAATCAGACTAGTTCCCTGGATCAACGTCCCATAACAAAATCTAGTACGGATAACCTGCAATTTTATATTATTCAAGAAAGGCACACATATGCCCTCCTTGAATTTTTTTTAGAAAATTAAGTATTTCAAGTTCATGTGGTAGAGAGTTCCATAACCTCTTTGCTCACACAATAAAAATTTGCCAACTAACTTCCTTTAGACAAAGTGAATTAGGATCTTTATGCTAGAGTAATTGAATTAACTCTAACTGAAATAGATTAATGCTTTTTTCCTAAATGTTGAAATTTGTTTAAATCCATCAGCTCAAAAAGGCTTTCTCGGACAGACTTGGTGCAAGCTACTCCATTCTGCAGATCCCAAGGGAACCCTGGCCTTTACCATTACACCCCTGTACAGGGATAGATACTTACCATAGGCCCAGGGTTGCATCTACAGAGTAGCTGCTGGCCGGAGGAGCGAGCTTGAGGCTATAGTGGTTGATTCAATTCTAACTAAAGCTTTTTTTTCCTAAATACTGGGATCTGTTTAAGGCTGTTGGCTCAAACAGACTTCCTCGGACAGACTTGGCGCAAGCTACTCCATTCTGCAGATCCCAAGGGAACCCTGGTTTTTACCATTACACCCCTGTACAGGGATAGATACTTACCATAGGCCCAGGGTTGCATCTACAGAGTAGCTGCTGGCCGGAGGAGTGCGCTTGAGGCTTGAGTAGTTGAGTCAATCCTAACTAAAGAAAAACCTATCTAATGACACTTTATTGTTAGGACCTGTCTGAGGCCTATGGCTCAAAAAAGCTTCTTTGGAAAAACTTGGCAAAAGCCAGTCTATCCTACAGGTTCCAAAGGAACTCTGACCTTCACTCTTACATCCCTGTACAGTGATAAAGACTTATTACAGGGCCTTGATTGCATCTACATAGTAGATGCTGACTGGAGGGGCAAACTTAAGGTTAGAATGGTTCAGCCAACCCTAACTATTGCTACTTTCTTAAATGTTAGGATATTTCTGAGGCCGTTGGCTCAAACAGGCTTCCTTGGACAGAGTTGGCGCAAAACACACCATTTCTGATGTTTCCAAATGAACCCTGGGCTTCACCCTTGAACCTCTATACAGGGACCGTTTCATAGTTTTAAGGTTGAAAGACACAAGTCCATCAAGTTCAACCTAAAAGCTAATGTGTTGATCCAGAGGAAGGCAAAAACCCCATGAGGCAGATGCTAATTGCCCCATATTAGGGGAAAAATTCCTTCCCGACTCCACATATGGCAATCAGACTAGTTCCCTGGATCAACGTCCCATAACAAAATCTAGTACGGATAACCTGCAATTTTATATTATTCAAGAAAGGCACACATATGCCCTCCTTGAATTTTTTTTAGAAAATTAAGTATTTCAAGTTCATGTGGTAGAGAGTTCCATAACCTCATTGCTCACACAATAAAAATTTGCCAACTAACTTCCTTTAGACAAAGTGAATTAGGATATTTATGCTAGAGTAATTGAATTAACTCTAACTGAAATAGATTAATGCTTTTTTCCTAAATGTTGAAATTTGTTTAAATCCATCAGCTCAAAAAGGCTTTCTCGGACAGACTTGGCGCAAGCTACTCCATTCTGCAGATCCCAAGGGAACCCTGGCCTTTACCATTACACGCCTGTACATGGATAGATACTTACCATAGGCCCAGGGCTGCATCTACAGAGTAGCTGCTGGCCGGAGGAGCGAGCTTGAGGCTATAGTGGTTGATTCAACTCTAACTAAAGCTTTTTTTTTTCCTAAATACTGGGATCTGTTTAAGGCTGTTGGCTCAAACAGACTTCCTCGGACAGACTTGGCGCAAGCTACTCCATTCTGCAGATCCCAAGGGAACCCAGGTTTTTACCATTACACCCCTGTACAGGGATAGATACTTACCATAGGCCCCGGGTTGCATCTACAGAGTAGCTGCTGGCCGGAGGAGTGCGCTTGAGGCTTGAGTAGTTGAATCAATCCTAACTAAAGAAAAACCTATCTAATGCCACTTTCTTGTTAGGACCTGTCTGAGGCCTATGGCTCAAAAAAGCTTCTTTGGAAAGACTTGGCAAAAGCCAGTCTATCCTACAGGTTCCAAAGGAACTCTGGCCTTCACTCTTACAGCCCTGTACAGCGATAAAGACTTATTACAGGGCCTTGATTGCATCTACATAGTAGATGCTGACTGGAGGGGCAAACTTAAGGCTAGAATGGTTCAGCCAACCCTAACTATTGCTACTTTCTTAAATGTTAGGATATTTCTGAGGCCGTTGGCTCAAACAGGCTTCCTTGGACAGACTGGGCGCAAAACACACCATTTCTGATGTTTCCAAATGAACCCTGGGCTTCACCCTTGAACCTCTATACAGGGACCGTTTCATAGTTTTAAGGTTGAAAGACACAAGTCCATCAAGTTCAACCTAAAAGCTAATGTGTTGATCCAGAGGAAGGCAAAAACTCCATGAGGCAGATGCTAATTGCCACATTTTAGGGGAAAAATTCCTTCCCGACTCCACATATGGCAATCAGACTAGTTCCCTGGATCAACGTCCCATAATAAAATCTATTACCACTAACCTGAAATGTTATATTATTCAAGGAACATTTTTCATCAAGCAGTTTTCACCGGAAATGTGTTGCACAACTGTTTGAATCTCAGTAAATTCCTGCGCAACTTACATTTAAATACTCTGACCTTTTTACACCCACTCTTTTAACTTCTTAAATAGTGAACAGAGCTTATCTGGACCGCTTGTGGCTTAGCTTTACCTGAAAACTTATTACAAATTAGGCTGGAAAAGTGGTGTAAACTAGGACTGAAATTGACTCCATCTTTTGACTGGAGTACATTTCTTGAGGTGTAGTACGTCAGCTTTAAGGGGATATTTCAATAAATGAATGACCCTGGCTGCAGGTATAAAGAATCAAACTGTGCTGTCCTGACCCATTCCTGGGATTGTGTATGGCACTGACATCACCTCAATACTGCCGCAGCCAACAAATGTAATCAGACGGACTGCCCAGCTGAGCGCACTGAGCTGCTGCAGCTCTGAGATGGTGGAACCTCTTTTTTTTAATTAAATTACCTGCAGCTAGGGACATTCATTTATTGAAAGGGAACAACCCCTTTAAGGATGAGTCAAGTTCATTAAGAGGTTTAGTCTTTTTAATGAATTTGGTGCACGTTCCTCCAATAGGCGCTTCATGAATGCTGGTATAGAAATCCACCAGCCTTGATGAATCGGCCACCATAGGTTTACATGGCATGAGCATATACAGAACAGTTGTGTAGTATACGTTACCAGGCCCTCATGATGCTCTTGGTCCTGGATGGCCTTCCACAGTCTGCTTTCTTGCTTCATCATCTTGAAGGGCTCCACTTTCTTTTCTTCTGGCTGGCATGGTGCGGCTCTATCATCCTGCTCCTTTAACACGAAGGGACGAATGACTGTAAAGCTGCCAGGAGCGTTTTTTTATCCCCTTAGATCATTGTGACACCACAAAGTGATGACATAGACAAGTGGGTGAGGCGCCTTTATTCAGTCATCGGGTGTGGTCAGAAGAAATTAGCATATTCCGTGATGTTACTACAATGAGAACAGACATGAACATTCTATTCGGAACCCGACCGCCATTATCAGCGGAACCTTCACTGCTGTCAGATTGGCACTAAAAACAAAAAGAGACAGCGGTGAACCTGGACAGTAACAATCTACAGGGACAGTGACTGCTAAGCGGACTTCATGTCAGATGTTATGCAGTTTTGTCAGAAAAAAAAACAATAAAATATATAAAAGACAGGCTCCAATAAACCTTAAACACTGGGCTGTAGTCACAGATTCTCCTTCCACCTGCAGCACATTGCTCCCCTGCCTAACCCTCCCCGTCCTGCAGCATGTTTCTCACCGCTTAATTCTCCCACTCCTGCAGCACATCACTCCCCTGTCTAAACCTCCCCCTCTTGCGGCACATTGCTCCCGTCTAATCCTCCCCTCCTTGCAGCACATTGTGCCCTTTCTAAATCTCCCCCTTCCTGCACCACATCACCCACTGCCAAATCCCCTCTTGCACCACATCGCCCACTGCCAAATCCTGCACTTCCTGCAGCATATCGCTCCCTGCCTAATCCTCTCCTATTGCATTACATCACTCCCCTGCATAAGCCACCTCTTCCTGCAGCACATCGCTTCCCTGCCTAAGCCTCCCCCTCCTGCATTACATCACTCCCCTGCCTAATCCTCCCCTTCCTGCAGCACACCACTCCCCTGGCTAATCTTCCCCCTCCTGCAGCACATCGCTCCCCTGACCCCCTCTTACGTGACATCTTTTCTATCAGTTACATTTGTGAAGTAACTGCTGTCTCCTGTGAGCAGTGGAGAGCGAAGCTGAGAGCCAGGAGGCTCTGCCCCTCTGCCCCTTCTTGCCACATCATCATCCATCTACATCAGGGCTGTCAAACTCAAATATATAGAGGGCCAAAAGGAAGAGTTTAACTCAGAAAAATAAGTCAACACTTTATCAGATGTTTCTGTGAAAACTTGAGTACAACAAATAAGATTTTGTTATTTTCCCTCAGTTATAAAAAAAATAGTTATGAGAAAAGTGTGACAAAAAGGAGTCATAAAATGCACCAAAATGAAATATCACAATTTATGGCTCAAATTGAGGTGAAGCAAGGAAGAGGTTGAGCTTAGCTAATGAGATGCATCAAACATACAGGTGCTTCTCACAAAATTAGAATATCATCAAAAAGTTTATTTATTTCAGTTCTTCAATCCAAAAAGTGAAACTCATATATTATACAGAGTCATTACAGAGTGATCTATTTCAAGTGTTTATTTCTGTTAATGTTGATAATGATGGCTTACAGCCAATGAAAACACAAAAGTCATTATCTCAGTAAATTAGAATAATTAACAAAAAACACCTGCAAAGGCTTCTTACGCATTTAAAAAGGTCCCTTTGTCTGTTTCAGTAGGCTCCACAATCATGGGGAAGGCTAATGACTTGACAGATGTCCAGAAGGCAGTCATTGACACACTCCACAAGGAGTGTAAACCACAAAAGGTCATTGCTAAAGAAGCTGGCTGTTAACAGAGTGCTGTATCCAAGCATATTTATGGAAAGTTGAGTGGAAAGAAAAAGTGTGGTAGGAAGAGGTGCACAAGCAACCGGGATAACCGCAGCCTTGAAAAGATTGTTAAGGAAAGGCCATTCAAACATTTGGGGAAGATTCACAAGGAGTGGACTGCTGCTGGAGTCATTGCTTCAAGAGCCACCACACACAGACGTATCCAGGACATGGGCTACAAGTGTCACATTCCTTGTGTCGAGCCACTCATCACCAATAGACAACGCCAGAAGCATCTTACCTGGGCCAAGGAGAAAAACACCTGGACTGTTGCTCAGTGGTCCAAGGTGTTGTTTTCCGATGAAAGTAAATTTTGCATTTAATTTGGAAATCAAGGTCCCAGAGTCTGGAGGAAGAGTGGAGAGGCCACAATCCAAGCTGCTTGAGGTCTCGTGTGAAGTTTCCACAATCGGTGATGGTTTGGGGAGCCATGTCATCTGCTGGTGTAGGTCCACTGTGTTTTATCAAGACCAAAGTCAGCGCACCCGTCTACCAGGACATTGTAGAGCACTTCATGCTTCCCTCTGCCGACAAGCTTTTTGGAGATGGAAATGTCATTTTCCAGCAGGACTTGGCCCCTGTCCACACTGCCAAAAGTACCAATACCTGGTTTACACAACAGTATCACTGTGCTTGATTGGCAGCAAACTCACCTGACCTTAACCCCATAGAGAATCTATTATAGAGAATCTATGGGGTATTGTCAAGAGAAAGATGAGAGACACCAGACCCAACAATGCAGACGAGCTGAAGGCTTCTATCAAAGCCACCTGGGCTTCCATAACACCTCAGCAGTGTCACAGGCTGATCGCCTCCATGCCACATTGCCGCATTGATGCAGTAATTGATGCAAAAGGAGCCTGGCCAAGTATTGAGGGCATTTACTGAACATATATTTCAGTAGGACAACATTTCAGATTTTAAAAACATTTTTCAAGCTGGTGTTATAAAGTATTCTAATTTACTGAGATAATAGCATTAACAGAAATAAACACTTGAAATAGATCACTCTGTCTGTAATGACTCTATATAATATGAGTTTTACTATTTGTATTGAAGAACTGAAATAAATTAACTTTTTGATGATATTCTAATTTTGTGAGAAGCACCTATAGTATGCTATATGCCCAATTTTAACAAATGTACTGCAATTTTTGCTGAATGTGTTCAGAAATGTACAGATGTGTAAGCAGACAAATGCAGAGACTTAGGCTATGTGCCCACGATGCAGAAATGCACCGGATTTTTCCTGAGCGTTTCTGCATCTCGCTGGCAGAAAAAACGCATGCGGATTGTACATGCGGATTGTACATGCGGATTGTACACGCGGATTGTACACGCGGATTGTACACGCGGATTGTACACGCGGATTGTACATGCGGATTGTATATGCGGATTGTACACGCGGATTGTACATGCGGATTGTATATGCGGATTGTACACGCGGATTGTACATGCGGATTGTACATGCGGATTGTACATGCGTTTTTCCTGCCAGGGACATGCAGAAGTGAAGCGCTCTTCACATGCATTTCCGCATGCGGGTTGACAAGCGCTTTACAAGCGATTTTAGCATCACTTGGAAAGTGCTTGTCAACTTGGTCACACTATAGAAATCCATGAAAACGGCATGGATTTATATAGTGTGACCCCAACGACTGGTTAAAAATAAAAAAATAAATCTATACTTAACTTCCGATGGCCCCCGCAGTCTTGCTTCGCTCCGTCCTGGCTGCCGGCAGATCGCGGTACACTGAAGGACCTGCCGTCACATGACTATGACGTCAGCGCTGGTCCTTCAGTCCATCGCGAGCTGCCGGCATGGGAGGACGAGCACAGCGGGGCCGTCAGAAGGTAAATATAACATTTATTTTTTATTTTATTCTTTATTTTGACAGGTTCTATGGTACCCGGGTCCGGAGGAGAGTCTCCCATCCTCCACACCCGGGTACCATCCGCACATTGAACGCATGTATTCCGCATGTGCTTATCTAGTGAAGCGGAATCCATGCGTTCCAATGCAAGTCAATGGCCAGGAAAACGCTGCGCTTCCGCAAAATAATTGGTAGTGCTGCGTTTTTTTCCGCAATGATAATCCGCAGCGGAAATTTCCGCAGCATGTGCACAGCACATGCGGACTATCATTGGGGAACATGGCAGACCTTCTAACATGCGTCTTTAAGCGTTTCTGCAGCGTTTTTGCCATGCGGAAACGCTTAAAATACGCGTCGTGGGCACACAGCCTTAGGCTATGTGCCCACGTAGCGTTTTTGTAGCGTTTTTGCGGCGTTTTTACGGCCGCGAAAACGCTTGTAAAACAGTCTGCCATGCAAAGCCATGTGAATTCGGATGTGCTGTGCACATGATGCGCTAATTTGCGCGCCGAATTCGCATTACTTTGCAAAACGCAGCATGACCATTTCTACTGCGATTACGCTGAAGCTTATTCGCGATGCGTGTGGTATCTGGGAGGAAGACGAGACTACAACTCCTCTTCATCCCGGCTACCACGCGGTGAAAAAAAGAAATAAAAAAGTTAAAAACAAACAAAACCTGTATATTCACCTCTCCGGCGGCCCCCGGTCTGCTCTCCGGTCTCCTCCGGTCTGCTGTCTGTACTGTCAGGACCTGCGCTGACGTCATTTAGTCAGGTGATGGTCGCATGACCGCTGACGTCGGCATCAGGTGATGGTCGCGTGGCCATCAGCTGACTAAATGATGTCACCGCAGGTCCTGACCGTACAATGCGGGACGCTGAAGAGAGAAGATGCGGCCGGGAGCAGACCGGAGGAGACCGGAGAGCAGACCGGGGGCCGCCGGAGAGGTGAATATACAGTTGTTTTTTTTTATTTATTAACGTTTTGATTCTTTTTTTTACTATAGATGCTGCATTTAAAGCATCTAAGTTGTTCACACATTATAGATCCATGTCGGTTGCATGGATTTATATTGTGTGATCAACTTGTCAAGCACTTTTCCAAGTGATGCTCAAAATCGCTTGGAAAATTGCTTGAAAAAATGCATGTGAAAACGCTTCTCTCTGGCAGAAAAAACGCATGTAAATCTGCATGAGAGAGGCAAAAACGCTCTGCATTAAATCTGCTAGGTGTGCACACAGCCTTATAGCTGGTTTTGCTCTGAGCTGAGATGTCCGGGCTGAATAATGCTCTGGGAGCAGAACCCATCAGCAGAATCTGTCTGTTTCCTGCCTTGTAGCAGTGGATCCCGGCTATTTAGCTCACAGAGCATTGTCTACACAAGATACAATTGTATCCAATTTTCAGCTGGGAACAGGACTATGGACAAGTTTTTCAGCAACTGCATTTGTGATAGGAAATGTTGATCAATCTAGATTTTCTTCAGTGTTCTTATTCATTGCAGAAAATCTTAAAAAAGCCGAGGAATGTGGGCAACATGGTGGGTCAATGATTAACGCTGTGGGGCTGGGTTCATATAATAGCAAGGACAACATCTGCAAGGAGTTTGTATGTTCTCCCCGTGTTTGTGTGGGTTTCCTCCGGGTTCTCCGGTTTCCTCCCACACTCCAAAGACATACTGATAGGGAATTCATATTGTGAGCCCCAATGGGGACAGTGATGATAATGTCTGTAAGGTGCTACGAAATCTAACGGCGCTATATAAGAGAGTAAAATAAATATATAACTAAATAAAATGAATGTATTAAAAGGCTAAGATTGCAAAGAGCTTGTAAAAACAAGAAACTTTGCAATTTCCTTCTTATTCAAAATCTTCTCTGTTCTCAAGAAGGAAAAGATTTTTAATTCTGCAGTGTACAGCTCATTGCTATGGTTACTGACCACCTGAGAAGTGGCCGGTCTCCTTGGCAAGAAGCGCTCACTTGCAGACTGGTGGACTTCAGTGCCCCTGTGCCTGTCCCATTCTGCAGAGGCAAAGCCGCCTCTGCCCGCAGAATGCAAGAGGGCACAATTCAGACAAGCGGCTCAGCCAAGCCACCGGCCAGAACTGTAAATCTTCAGCTTCTGATGAGAGGAACACAAGACCACCCCTTTAATAAAGGAGTAGAGCAGAACTCATACAGTGATTAGTGGGGGTCTGACACCTGAAATCCCCAGACATCAGCTACTTCTGCAAGATGATGTACACAGTGTTAAGAGCTGGAATAGCACAGCTCCGCACACTGTGCAATGGCTGGTTTCAGGTACTACAGCTCAGATCACAATCATTTCAATAGGAGCTGCAGTACCAAGATCGGCCACTACACAGTGTACAGCGCTGTGCTGTTTGGTCTCTACGCTGAGTATTTCCAGCTGCTGTCTTATTGGTGAGGGGGCCGTGTGTTGGAACCTCACTGATCTGATATTGATGACCAGGGTCGGACTGCGGTGTCTGGGGCCCACAGGGGAAATTAACTCTAGGGGCCCACCTACAGCAAGATGCAAATATCTGTTATCCGCTCTCGCTGTTATAGTGGAGCATTGACTGGCGGCTCCTGCACATCTACTGGGCGACACTCTAACTGGGATGGACATGTTTGCATTAAAGGGCTTCTTTGGTTAAAACTAGTGTTGAGCGAGTATGTTCTGTTAACCCTTTCGGTGAGTATGCTCGGGCCGAGCTCCGAGTATTTATAGCTGCTCGGTGATATGGTTGAATCGCTCCCGTGTGCATGATTTGCGACTGTTTGACGGTTTTAATACATGTGAGGAATGTGTAAGAAATAGACATTCCTCACATGTATTAACCCCTTAAGCCGCGGAGCATTTTCCGTTTTTGCATTTTCGCTTTTTGCTCCACTTGTTCCCAGAGCCATAGCGTTTTTATTTTTTGGTCAATATGGCCATGTTAGGGCTTATTTTTTGCGGGACGAGTTGTACTTTTTAACGCCATTACTAGTTTTACCATGCCGTGTACGGGAAAACGGGAAAAAAATTCCAAGCGCCGTGAAATTGCAAAAAAAGTGCAATACCACTGAGGTTTTTTTTTATTTTTTTTACCACGTTCACTGAATGCTAAAACTGACCTACCATTATTATTCTCCATGTCATTAAGAGCTCGTAGACACCAAACATGTATAGGTTCTTTTTTATTTAAGTGATGAAAAAAAAATCCAAAGTTTGGTAAAAAAAAAAAAAAAAAATGGTGCCATTTTCCGAGACCCGTAGCGTCTCCATTTTTCGGGATCTGGGGCAGGGTGAGGGCTTATTTTTTGTGAACCGAGCTGAAGTTTTTATAGATGCTATTTTGGGGTAGATCCGATGTTTTGATCGTCCGTTATTGCATTTTATTGCAATTTTACGGTGACCAAAAAACGTAATTCTGGCGTTTAGAATTTTTTTCTCATTACGCCATTTACCGATCGCATTAATTCTATTTTTATATTGATAGATCAGGCGATTCTGAACGCGGCAATGCCAAATATGTGTATGTGGTGTTTATTTTATGATTTTAGGGGGTGATTTAAACTTTTACATTTTTTTATTTTTTTTCATATTTTTTAAAACTTTTTTTTTCACTTTTTGCTTGCTTCTGTAGTCTCCATAGGAGACTTGAAGCAGCAACTGTCCGATCGCCTCTGCTACATACAGGGGACCAGCAGTTCCCCTGTATGCAGCAGAAATGGTCCTGTCCTATGAGCGCCGACCACTAGATGGCGCTCATAGCGACAGGATCATTACAACCACTGGTGTCTGCTGCAGACCCAGGGTTGTCATGACCACACATCGCCGACCCGCGATCATGTGACGGGGTCGCCGATGGGCGGGGTAAGTGACGCGCTTCCAGGAAGCGCGCATTAAATGCCGCTGTCGGAGATTGACAGCGGCATTTAATATGTTAACAGCCGCTGGTGGATCGCGATTCCACCCGCGCCTGTTGCGGGCACATGTCAGCTGTAATAATCAGCTGACATGTGCTTGGTTCAGTGCGGGCTCAGCGCCGGAGCCCTCACTGAACCGGAGGATAACGACATGCGCGTACTAATACGTGACATGTCGTTAAGGGGTTAAAGCTGTCAAACAGTTGCAAATCATGCACACGGGAGCGATTCAACCATATCACCGAGCAGCTGTAAATACTCGGCGCTCGGCCCGAGCATACTCGGACAGAACATACTCGCTCAACACTAGTTAAAACAAGTTATCACCGATCCATGGGCTCTACAGGATAGGTGATCACTTATTGAGCATTTGTGTCCGAACATTGGAAAACGCACCTATCGGAAGAATGGGGAAGTTTTATCCCTGACAGAACACTTATCCCTATTTTAAAATGCTGCGGCAGGTGGGACGTCTGACCGCAGCTCTATTCATTCTCTTAGAGACTTGCAAAAAAGAGCAGCGCTCACAGCCACTGAGAGAATGAATGGATCAGTGGTCGCATCTCACATGCCGCTCCAGTCTAATGGGGAGAAAAGCTCCACATTCTGCCGGTGTGTGCAAGCAGTCAGACCCCCACCAATCATTATTATCAATGATCCTGTGGAGAGGTGATTACTTGTTTTCACCGGAGAACCCCTGTAAGTGCATCTCTGCCGCTCTGGTCCAAGTATTTAATCGCTAAGGCCACGGCCCTACTATCAGTATTCGGTCAGTGTCCAGTCAGTATTTTTTCTCAGGAGTGGGAGCCAAAACAGGTGATGAACAATCAGAGAAAAGGTATAATAGAAACAAGTCACCAATTCTGCATTAATCAACCATTCCTGGTTTCGGCAGCCACTCCTGAGAAAAATACTGACCAAATACTGATGGTGGGGCTGTGGCCTAATGGAAAAAAATCTTTTCCTAGTTAAGATCAGCGAGAATAAAATGACCGCCATACACAACACAGTCCACTATATCAACACCAATAATACCACATACAAAAGGGACAAATATCGCCACACCTTGACTAGATCACATATTACCACTACATAGTGACCGAATAATACCACATACAAGGAACAAATATGGCCAAACTATGACCAGACCATATATTACCACCCCAAGGTGACCAAATACTACAATACTGATCATGAATACAAAACCACAATACTAACAACACTGTTATTACCACCAGCAACATTATACACAGGAGCTCTGTATATAGTGTCAGTGTACAGGTAACACAGTGATCACCAGTGACATTATAGACAGGAGCTCTGTATATAGTGTATAGGTAATACAGTGATCACCAGTGACATACACAGGAGCTCTGTATATACTATATACACACGTGGTCAAAATTGTTGGTACCCCTCGTTTAATGAAAGAAAAACCCACAATGGTCACAGAAAAAACTTGAATCTGACAAAAGTAATAATAAATTAAAAATCGATGAAAATGAACAAATGAAAGACAGACATTGCTTTTCAACCCTGCTTCCACAGAATTTAAAAAAAAATTAAACTCTTGAAATAGGCCTGGACAGAAATGATGGTACCCCTGAAAATAATGTGACAAAAGGGACATGTTAAATCAAGTTGTGTCCACTAATTAGCATCACAGGTGTCGACAATCTTGTAATCAGTCAGTGGGCCTGTATATAGGGCTACAGATACTCACTGTGCTGTTTGGTGACATGGTGTGTACCACACTCAACATGGACCAAAGGAAGCAAAGGAAAGAGTTGTCTCAGGAGATTAGAAAGAAAATTATAGACAAGCATGTTAAAGGTAAAGGTTATAAGACCATCTCCAAGCAGCTTGATGTTCCTGTAACTACAGTTGCACATATTATTCAGAAATTTAAGATCCATGGGACTGTAGCCAACCTCCCTGGACGTGGCCGCAGGAGGAAAATTGATAACAAATCAAAGAGACGAATAATATGAATGGTAACAAAAGAGCCCAGGAAAACTTCTAAAGAGATTAAAGGTGAACTTCAAGCTCAAGGAACATCAGTGTCAGATCGCACCATCCGTCGTTGTTTGATCTAAAGTGGACTTCATGGGAGACGACCAAGGAGTACACCATTGTTGAAAAAAAATCATAAAAAAGCCAGACTGGAATTTGCCAAACTACATGTTCACAAGTCACAAAGCTTTTAGGAGAATGCCCTATGGACAGATGAGACAAAAATGGAAGTTTTTGGCAAGGCACATCAGATCTATGTTCACAGATGGAAAAATGAAGCATATCAAGATAAGAACACTGTCCCTACTGTGAAACATGGAGGAGTCTCTTTTATGTTTTGGGGCTGGTCTGCCGCATCTGGCACAGGGTGTCTTGAATCTGTGCAGGGTACAATGAAATCTCAAGACTATCAAGGGATTCTAGAGAGAAATGTGCTGCCCAGTGTCAGAAAGCGTGGTCTCAGTCGCAGGTCATGGGTCTTGCAACAGTATTATGACCCAAAACACACAGCTAAAAACACCCAACAATGGCTAAGAGGAAAACATTGGACTATTCTGAAGTGGCTTCTATGAGCCCTGACCTAAATCCTATTGAGCATCTTTGGAAAGAGCTGAAACATGCCGTCTGGAAAAGGCAACCTTCAACCATGAGACAACTGGAGCAGTTTGCTCATGAGGAGTGGCCAAAATACCTGTGGAGAGGTGCAGAAGTCTCATTGACAGTTACAGGAGTCGTTTGATTGCAGTGATTGCCTCAAAAGGTTGTTCAGCAAAATATAAAGTTAAGAAGAACCATCATTTCTGTCCAGGCCTGTTTCATCAGTTTATTTTATTTTTTTTATTCTGTGGAAGCAGAAAAGCAATGTCTGACTTTCATTTGTTCATTTTCATAGATTTTTAATTTATTATTACTTTTGTCAGATTCAAGTTATTTCTGTGACCATTGTGGGTTTTTCTTTCATTAAACGAGGGGTACCAACAGTTTTGACCACGTGTGTAGTGTAAGTGTACATGTGTGTCACCCTGGCCTGGATGCCACAAGTGTAATTAAAGCTGTGTCTGAGAGCAGGGGGGAGGTTCTCTAGTCAGGGGAACATTAGCATGCAATGCCTCCTGTCTCAGGCCAGTAGGGGGAGCAGGCTGCCCCTATAAAAGCTGGTGCTGAGGGCAGGGTTAGAGAGAACCCAGATGACCTGTCTCAGGACTGAGACGTGTCTCAGCAGAGCAGGGACAGACAGTTGCACTGCACCTAAGAGGAAGTGTGGCAGGAGGAGAGCCACAAGCCAGAGACAAGAGGCGAAGCAAGCCTGTCTTGGCAGATAACAGACTTAATCTACCAGAGTTTGGTGTCTGAGGCTGGAAGGATTCCACATCCCCCAGCAGAGAACCAGTCCGCAAGGGACTGTATATTCCTTGGCCTAAGAAGCCTGGAGGCCCTGCCACAACAGAAGGGACCAGTAAAGCCATACAAGGCTGGGAGCAGAAAGGAACCCACGTCGCAGGCCATACAGGCGAGAAAACATGGAAAGCTCGGAAACGTGGGCTGTTACCCTATCAGGAGGAGATAGCCAGAAGGAGCGCAGAAAGCACGGTAGGCCTACACCCTCACCCTGACCAAGGCCAATTTCCCCGTTGCTCTCAGACATCCAGGTCCCCTCCTAGCCGGGACTGTTTGTGGGTCAGTTTACCTGTTTAGTAAAGACCCTAGACTGCAACCTGTTGTCTGTGTGCTCCTTGCTCCTCCAGCACTATCAGCACTGGGACTCCCACTACCATCACTCCCAACATCCATTATACTGCCCTGGGGCCGCACTCTTCCCGTGGAGAGTCACACTACCCTAGCTGCACACCTCATCAGCCCCAGCGGTCTGCATGCAGCGGCGGTTCCTAATAACCGCAATCCATGGGTGGCGTAGTCGGACATTATCAGCAGAACATAGCAGACTACCATTGGCCTGACCACCCTGAGCCACGGAACCGGGTCGCCACTACTACCCCCATCGTCTCCCTATTGCCCGGATCCGAGTGCCGCACTGCCCAGGGGGCGAGTCAGCTTTGGCGTAGTCGGCAGGATTTCGTGCCCGCAACCACCGGGTACTGCGTGCCTGAAAAAGACTTTTGTAACTTACCTGTGGCAAAGTTTCCCGCCGTCCGGAGTCTTTTCCCGCCATCCGGAGCCGATTCCCGCCATCGGATGCCATCTTGGACCGTTTCCCGCCATCTTCTGCCGCCTTCCCGCCATCCGCAGCTGCTTCCCGCCATCGGACGCCATCTTCAGGACGCCGCGCGGGAAGAAGAGGGGAGTGGACGTCAAAACCGCGCGAGATCCGAAGCTCCGCCCCACGCACCGACGCTGCGCAAGGTCCTGGAAGGGAGAGAAAGCGACGCTGACGTCATCAGGACGCGACGCCAGGTCCTCGTCCATAGCAGCAGCAGCGGAGCCGCGGCCTACAGAAGAGGATCGTCGGAAGGTAGGCCACGCGTAACTAGGGGGGGAGGAAGATGACGGACACAGAGGCGCCCACTACCACCAACGCAACTGCAGCAGCGGTGATGCCCTTTTCCTTGCCCTACATCCCTGGAGCGGCCTGGCTGCCCAAATACTCAGGGAAGCCCCATGCCCTAACTGACTTCAAGGAAAGGCTATACAGTTTGTTCCACGTTTACCCCCTGACAGAGGAACAGAAGGTCAGCATATTAACAGGGCAGTTAACTGGCGCAGCCCAGCGGGAGGTAAAATCATGGCCCACTGAGGAGAAAAGGACTGTGAAGGGTATTCTGGCCCGGCTGCGGGGTACCTTTGACACACGTACCTCCGCTGAGATTAAAATGAGGTTCTATGGATGTAAGCAGCGGGCACAGGACAGCATCAGAGACTATGCCCTAAATCTGCAGGAAGCCTTGAGGGCTATTCAACAAACTGACCCTGGCAGTGTGCAGGAAACGGATAAGCTGCTAACAGAACAATTCATAGAAGGTCTGCTGTCTAGCGCCCACAGGGCCCAACTGCGCCTCATGTTCTTTCAGAACCTCGACCTGACCTTTGCCCAATTTAAGGACAGGGCCATAAGGGTGCTCCGTGAATCTGCAACCAGTGGCGCTATAAACCCCCAGCGCCCTGCTATCACTTACCACCAGGAGGCGGCGCCCTCCTCTATGGACTCCGTGGAGGCTGATGCACAGGCCCTGAACCAAGCCCCGTCGAAAGATCTGCACCAACAAGTCCAGGAGCTGACCAGGAGCGTCGCGGCGTTGACCAGGACCGTCCAGGCGTTGCAAGTGGACCCGTCAAGACCCATCGAGCTGGCTTCAAGTCCGGAGGATGTCCCATGGCGTCGACAGAGGAGGATCCCGTCGTTCCGAGGGAGGCCCACAGACCGCTACGCAGAGGATGGACAGCCCATTTGCCGTCGATGCAACCAGCCCGGACACATTTCCAGGTACTGTAATTTAAACGGGTCCAACCTGGGGCAGAGGGCCAACCCCCAGGCATAAGATCACCAGGCCCTTACAATTGGCGTAATAAGTACGTTGGGGGGCGCCCGGTTTTACCCGTGGTGCTGGACGGTATCCCCATGAGCGCCTTGCTGGATACTGGGTCACAAGTAACCACTATCCCTTATGTACTTTTTAAGCAGTATTGGACTGATGCTGATATCACACGGTATCCAGACGGTAACTTGAGCATCATCGCCAGTAATGGCTTACCCTTGCCGCAGATGGGGTTCAAGGAGATGACCATTAAGATTGGTAAAGTTGAACTACCGGCACAGGGAGTGATTATTGTGGACATTGACCGTCGTGAAAGTCACCCTAAAATAACTGTGGGTACTAATGTAATTGAAAATTGTCTTTCAGAGGTAATTGTAATCTTACAACAGGTGGCGGTGAATGCTAGTTCCAGCCAACAGAGAGTTCTCAACAAGGAGATAAAGGCCCTGATGAGACGGCAGCAGGTAGAACTGTCTGGTGGTGAGATCGGTAGCGTAAGACTGAGTGACCCATTCCCCATTTCCATGCCTCCCAAAAGTGAAATGATGATCTGGTGTCGGACTGCAATCGGGTTGAGAGGTAGAGACTACCAAGCCATGGTAGAACCCGTGTACTCAGACAGCAGGCCCACCATTTTGACAGCCCGGGGGGTGGTTGATGTCCGTCATGGGAGGGTGCCCGTCCGCATCCTCAACATTGGGGAGAGGGAGGTACACTTACCCAGGTACGCTACACTCGCCAAGCTGTTTGTGGTCGAACACAAAGCTATCAGGGCCGTGGAACCCTTGCCTCCATCTCCTCAGGCGGAGGGTAATGGCTCCCAGAAACAAAAGGAGGACTGGTGCCAGAAACTCCACGTGGGTGCTGACTCCACTCCCCTGCACCAAAAACAAGGAGTCTACCGGGTGGTACAGGAGTACGAGAGAGTCTTTAGTAAGCACCCGCTAGACTTCGGCAGAGTAAAGGGGATAGAACACCACATCCCCACAGGGAGCCACCCACCGATAAAAGAGAGGCACAGACCTGTACCCCCTGCACATTATCAGAACGCAAGGGGCATGCTAAGAGAGATGAAAGAAGCTGGGGTTATTAGAGACAGCTGTAGCCCCTGGGCAGCCCCCTTGGTTCTGGTCAAAAAGAAAGACGGCACCATGAGAATGTGCGTCGACTATAGACAAATCAACCGTATCACTCACAAAGACGCATATCCGCTGCCTAAAATAGAGGAGTCTTTAGCCGCACTAAAATCAGCTAACTTCTTTTCTACTTTGGACCTTACTAGCGGGTACTGGCAGGTTCCTGTGGCAGAGGCTGACAAGGAGAAGACCGCCTTCACCACCCCGATGGGACTGAGCGAATTCAACTGCATGCCTTTCGGGCTCTGCAACGCACCAGGGACCTTCCAGCGGCTGATGGAATGCTGTCTAGGGCACCGAAACTTCGAGACGGTCCTCCTTTACCTGGACGACGTGATCGTCTATTCGAAGACCTACGAGGACCATCTGAAGCACCTGGCCGAGGTGTTCGAAGCCCTGGCAGGCTATGGCCTGAAGGTGAAACCATCGAAGTTTCACCTGCTGAAACCAAAGGTCCAGTACCTAGGGCACGTGGTAAGCGCGGAAGGAGTGGCCCCCGACCCTGACAAGGTCACGGCAATCAAGAGCTGGCCAAGCCCCTCGAACATCAAAGAGGTGAGACAGTTTCTCGGGTTGGTAGGCTACTACCGAAGATTCATCCCCGGGTTCACCAAGATGGCAGCTCCTATGCAGGACCTCCTGATCGGACAGTCTAAGTCCAGGAGGCAAAAGCCGCCCTTCAAGTGGGATAAACCGGAAGAGGAGTCCTTCCGCCAGCTAAAGATGGCCCTCACAGGGGATGAGATCCTGGCCTACCCTGATTATGGCCAGCCTTTCATTCTCCACACAGATGCCAGTAATGTGGGACTGGGAGCCGTATTGTCCCAAAACCAACAGGGCAGAGAACGGGTGATCGCATACGCCAGCCGGAAGCTGAGGCCCACCGAGAGGAACCCGGAGAATTACAGCTCCTTCAAGCTAGAATTCTTGGCGGTGGTGTGGGCCGTGACGGAACGCTTCAAGCATTACCTGGCCTCCGCAAAGTTCACCGTGTACACGGACAACAACCCGTTGACACACCTGGACAATGCAAGACTGGGTGCCCTGGAACAGCGGTGGATGGCCCGTCTCTCCAACTATGACTTCGTGATCAAGTACCGGGCAGGCAAAACCAACTCCAACGCGGACGCCCTATCAAGGATGCCTCACTTACCTGAAGGTGACGAAGACCCAGAAGAGCTGGAGGAGGTAGAACTCCCCGCGTTTCACCGGTATGGAGCCGCTCAACACTCTCACCGCGTGAAGGAGGAGGATCTAACAACTGTGATGATGAATCCCCTACCTCACCACAGCTGGGCCGAGACCCAAGATAGTGACCCTGCAGTCCGCCTGGTGAAAGATCTGCTGACCCGGGAAGACGCCCGCTTAGATCCAGATGCCCCAGAGGAAGCCAAGCAGCTATGGAAGGAGAAGAGCAAGCTGTTCCTCTACGAAGGCAAGTTGTGCAGAAGGATTGTCAACCACCGGACGCACGAGCTGACCTGGCAAGTCGTGGTCCCAAGGAGGGATGCAGCTATGGTCCTTGGGGGCTTACCATGACAGAGCGGGACACTTCGGTTGGAAGAAACTGGAGTTCCTACTAAGAGGAAGATTCTTTTGGGTCGGCATGAGAGGAGCTGTAGAAAAATGGTGCAGAGACTGTGGCCCTTGTCACCTAAGGAGGAAGGACCGTGCCAGCCAGAAGACACCCTTGAGGCCCATCATCACCACGCAGCCTCTTGAGCTGGTAGCTCTGGACCATGTCAAATTGGCTCCCAGCCGGTCAGGATACATCTATGCCCTGACAATCGTGGACCACTATTCCCGTTTTCTAGTGGTGGTCCCGGTAAAGGACTTGACAGCCCAAACAGCGGCCAGAGCCTTCCAGCAATATTTCTGCCGTCCACACGGGTATCCGGAACAGGTCCTGACAGACCAGGGTCCAGCGTTCGAGGCTGAAATCTTCCAGGAGTTCTGCAACCTCTATGGCTGTAAGAAGATTCGTACAACGCCTTACCACCCCCAAACCAACGGGATGTGTGAGAAGATGAACAATATAGTCATTGATCTCCTGAAGACGTTGCCCCTGGAGGAACGCAGCCTGTGGCCAGAAAAACTGCCGGACCTGATAGACCTATACAACAATATCCCGGTGAATGCTACAAACTGCACCCCGGCTTACCTGATGCGAGCTAGACCAGGAAAGCTGCCCGTAGACCTGGAGATGGGAGTCCTAATACCTGAGGACACCTCCCCGGATGCGGACTGGGATACGGAAAGGCAACTGCAGTACAAGAAGGTACAGGAGAGTGTGGAGAAGAGCCTGGCCCAGGTGAGAGAGAAGCAAGAAAGACTCTTCAATCAACACGCCCCTGCTAGTCCCCTAGAACCTGGTGAGCAAGTCCTAAAGCGAAAAAGAAGGCTACATAAGTTGGACGACCAGTGGGAAAGGGAACCCTACACCGTACTGCAGTCTGACCACGACAACCCAAAGGTGTGCGTAATCACCAAGGACGGAGGAGAAACCACTAGTGTCGTCTCCAGAGACCATCTCAAAAGGTGCCCCGAGCAACTCCGTAGTGCAGAAGAGGATCAGAGTGACCTTGAACCCGCAGAGGACAAGGAAGAAATGATCAGCACCGTTCTCGGAGAGTTTCCTCAGTCCTGGACTCGCATAAATGATGCCATAGTGGTACCTGTCCTGCATTTCCTGCAACCGGCACAGCAACAACCAACACCAGAGCCGGAAGGTGAAGAGGAGCAAGCAGTTCCAGAGGCAGAAGAGCCTGTACCAGCAGCCCAGGAGAGTCAACCCTCTGCTGACAGTGAGCCTGCCATGCCTGCGGTAAGCCAAAGGACCCGCAGACAGCTGCCTGCCCTACCTGTACACCCAGCTGGTAGCTGCACCCCTAACGCTAGTGGGGAAAGCCAAGTAGGTCCACCACCAGACAGTGGGCTACGTAGGTCAACCAGGAGCACAAAGGGACAGATACCCGCTCGCTGGAGAATATAGAGTGTACTAAAATTGTAAATAACCCTGTTGCCAAATGTTGAATTGTTTGCAAAGTTACATGCATGTTTGGTAATACTCTGTTTCAGTTTCTTGCAGCTACCGTAAGGACTCACAGGTTATGGACTTTTTATAACCGGGACCTTGTATGGACTGCGTTCAGAGCCTAACCCAGGAATGAACTAAGACTGTGAAGGACTTGGGGTAGGACAGACCCCCACCTGGTTAAGGCTCCCCGTTGTGCTGGTGATATGGACACCCGGTCACAGGCCACACTGTGACCTTAAGAACTCAATTTGTGCGTCGTCTGTCTATTAATGTTTTATTGTTATGCATATTGTCTTTGTTTACTGTTTAGTCCCGGAGTACTAAATTTCACTAGGGGGGAATGTGTCACCCTGGCCTGGATGCCACAAGTGTAATTAAAGCTGTGTCTGAGAGCAGGGGGGAGGTTCTCTAGTCAGGGGAACATTAGCATGCAATGCCTCCTGTCTCAGGCCAGTAGGGGGAGCAGGCTGCCCCTATAAAAGCTGGTGCTGGGGGCAGGGTTAGAGAGAACCCAGATGACCTGTCTCAGGACTGAGACGTGTCTCAGCAGAGCAGGGACAGACAGTTGCACTGCACCTAAGAGGAAGTGTGGCAGGAGGAGAGCCACAAGCCAGAGACAAGAGGCGAAGCAAGCCTGTCTTGGCAGATAACAGACTTAATCTACCAGACTTTGGTGTCTGAGGCTGGAAGGATTCCACATCCCCCAGCAGAGAACCAGTCCGCAAGGGACTGTATATTCCTTGGCCTAAGAAGCCTGGAGGCCCTGCCACAACAGAAGGGACCAGTAAAGCCATACAAGGCTGGGAGCAGAAAGGAACCCACGTCGCAGGCCATACAGGCGAGAAAACACGGAAAGCTCGGAAACGTGGGCTGTTACCCTATCAGGAGGAGATAGCCAGAAGGAGCGCAGAAAGCACGGTAGGCCTACACCCTCACCCTGACCAGGGCCAATTTCCCCGTTGCTCTCAGACATCCAGGTCCCCTCCTAGCCGGGACTGTTTGTGGGTCAGTTTACCTGTTTAGTAAAGACCCTGGACTGCAACCTGTTGTCTGTGTGCTCCTTGCTCCTCCAGCACTATCAGCACTGGGACTCCCACTACCATCACTCCCAACATCCATTATACTGCCCTGGGGCCGCACTCTTCCCGTGGAGAGTCACACTACCCTAGCTGCACACCTCATCAGCCCCAGCGGTCTGCATGCAGCGGCGGTTCCTAATAACCGCAATCCACGGGTGGCGTAGTCGGACATTATCAGCAGAACATAGCAGACTACCATTGGCCTGACCACCCTGAGCCACGGAACCGGGTCGCCACTACTACCCCCATCGTCTCCCTATTGCCCGGATCCGAGTGCCCCACGGCCCAGGGGGCGAGTCACATGTAATACACTGACTCACCAGTGACGTCTCTAGGTGAAGTCCTTCATCTTCGCTTTTCTTCTTCATCTGGCACAGACGGCCATCACTTCTTCCAGCCAGGAATCATCTCTGCAGAAAATAACACACAGTTATCAATAACTGATCTCTTCTAGGGAATATTCCCACTCCACCCCCCGACTTCTACACTACACCAGTTGAAGAAAAAAAGCGATATAGTGCCGCCCTGCACAGTAACAGGAGCCCGCTTTTGTCCTATCCCATGGAAAACAATTTCCTAAAAAGTAAATTATATTACAGAAGTAATAATGTCTCTAATTGGACTCTAGAATAATAATGTTCCTCACTGGCCACCATAAACTAATAAAGTATGTTCCTCAATCTGGCCCCAAACAGTAATTAAGTCCCTTGTTCAGCCTGGCACCCCCATATATCCATCCTGGCCCCCCCTTCCCTGCATATATCCATCCTGACACCCCCCATATATCCCTTCTGGCCCCCATATGTCCAGTGTGACCCCTCCATATATTTATCCTAGCCCACGTGTATCGAGCCTGCCCCCTCCCATATACCCATCCTAGTCCCCATGTGGCCCTCCTGTTCCCCCCATATATCCATCCTGGCCCCCATGTGTCCAGCCTGCCCCCCCACATATCCATCCTGGCCTCCATGTTTCCAGCCTGCCCCCCCATATATCTGTCCTGGCCTCCATGTGTCCAGCCTGCCCCCTCCCATATATCTGTCCTAAAGCCCCATGTGTCAAGCCTGCCCCCCATATATCCATCCTGGCCTCCATGTGTCCAGCATGCCCCCCCTACATATCCTTCCTGGCCTCCATGTGTCCAGCCTGCCCCCCACAATATATCCATCCTGGCCTCCATGTTTCCAGCCTGCCCCCCATATATCCATCCTGGCCTCCATGTGTCCAGGCTGCCCCCTCATATATCCATCCTGCCCTTCCCCCCTGCATATATCCATCCTGACACCCCCCCATATATCCATACTGGCCCCCATATGTCCAGCGTGGCCCCTCCATATATTTATCCTAGCCCACGTGTATCGAGCCTGCCCCTCCACATATCTATCCTAGCCCCCCATGTGTCCAGCCTGCCCCCCACATATCCATCCTGGCCATCATGTGTCCAGCCTGCCCCGCCCCACATATATCCGGCCCCCCCATATATCCATCCCCCTCACATATCCATCCTGGCCTCCATGTGTCCAGCCTGCCCCACCATATAGCCATCCTGCCCACCCTTTCCCATGTGTCCAGCCAGGCTCCCCCTTATGTGTCCAGCCAGGCTCCCCCCCTTGTGTGTCCAGCCAGGGTTCCCCCTTGTGTGTCCAGCCAGGCTCTCACCCTTGTGTGTCCAACCAGTGTTCCCCCTTGTGTGTCCAGCCAGGGTTCCTCCTTGTGTGTCCAGCCAGGGTTCCCTCTTGTGTGTCCAGTCAGGGCTTCCCCTTGTGTGTCCAGCCAGGGCTCCCCCTTGTGGGTCCAGCCAGGGTTCCCCCTTGTGTGTCCATCCAGCTCCCCCCTTGTGTGTCCAGCCAGGGCTCCCCCTTGTGTGTCCAGTCAGGGCTCCCCCTTGTGTGTCCAGCCAGGGCTCCCCCTTGTGTGTCCAGCCAGGGTTCCCTCTTGTGTGTCCAGTCAGGGCTCCCCCTTGTGTGTCCAGTCAGGGCTCCCCCTTGTGTGTCCAGTCAGGGCTCCCCCTTGTGTGTCCAGCCAGGGCTTCCCCTTGTGTGTCCAGCCAGGGCTCCCCCTTGTGTGTCCAGCCAGGGCTCCCCCTTGTGTGTCCAGCAAGGCCCCCCTTGTGTATCCATCCGGGCCCCCCCTTGTGTGTCCAGCCAGGGTCCCCCCTTGTGTGTCTAGCAGGGCCCCCCCTTGTGTGTCCAGCCAGGGGCCCATCCCATTCTGCATCCACTCATATACACACAGACACACACACAGACACCTCTTACCTTCCTGCTCTCCCGTGCGGTGTCCTCCTTCTCCGGTGACGTCATACGCCGGCCGGGGAAGGGAGACGCGCAGCTTCAGCTGCTTCACTGGGACGTGTGTCGCGGCGGTTCAGGTAATGAATGCCGCGTGCGCGCGTCACTGCATACACTGTGCCTGCGCTTTTAAAGGGCCCGTGCCCCTTAAAACCGCAGGTTTTTTTATTTTTTCATTCTCTTCTCCCCCTCTCCTCTGCAGAAGGGTACCCCGCCAGCCCAGTCCCACCCTGTTGATGACTTATCCTAAAATCGGTCATTAATATATAAGTCCTGGACAGTCCCGTTAAGCTTGTTTTACCTAGTTATAAAAGCCCTTTAAGTCCTCATTATAAGGTAAGGTATGAATGGATCTAATTAAATTCTCCAAAGAGAACTATTTATACATTTTAGTCACTGTGAGCTTTCTACAAGATATTGCGGGCAGTATATAGCGAATATACGGACACAGAGCCATTCGCCGGCTCAGATTGCCAATAAGCACCTTGTAAATATGAGACCTTGACATCATAGGTTACTTGGCTTAATATGAAATTGTCCCTCATGTGTACCGCATTGTGGGCAGGGACTATATGTACATCACTGCAGAGTATGTTGGCAATAAAAAGTCAACAGAAATGAATATCATGCAGATCCTCACCAGGACTCCAGCAGTGTCACCATCCTGCCACCATACAGCTATAGAAGGACAATAAACCTGCAGGGTTCTCCCCTCAGTTATTTTTCCTTTAATTTTATTATCTGTTTCTTACTCACAGTGAAAGAACAGTCATCAGATATTTTATTGTTCACTTTTTATTTTACAGTCTCAGCTCTGAAGAATAGAACGTCTTATGAATAAATGACAGCTCACTTATTACAGTGGTGGCCAAAAGTATTGGCACCCCTGCAATTCTGACAGATAATACTCAGTTTCTTCCTGAAAATGATTGCAATCACAAATTCTTTGGTATTATTATCTTCATTTAATTTGCTTGCAAGGAAAAAACACAAAAGAGAATGAAGCAAAAATCAAATCATTGATCATTTCACACAAAACTCCAAAAATGGGCCAGACAAAAGTATTGGCACCCTCAGCCTAATACTTGGTTGCACAACCTTTAGCCAAAATAACTGCGAACAGCCACTTCCGGTAACCATCAATGAGTTTCTTACAATGCTCTGCTGGAATTGTAGACCATTCTTCTTTGGCAAACTGCTCCAGGTCCCTGATATTTGAAGGGTGCCTTCTCCAAACTGCCATTTTGTGATCTCTCCACAGGTGTTCTATGGGATTCAGGTCTGGACTCATTGCTGGCCACCTTAGAAGTCTCCAGTGCTTTCTCTAAAACCATTTTATAGTGCTTTTGGAAGTGTGTTTTGGGTCATTGTCCTGCTGGAAGACCCATGACCTCTAAGGGCGACCCAGCTTTCTCACACTGGGCCCTACATTATGCTGAAAAATTTGTTGGTAGTCTTCAGACTTCATAATGCCATGCACACTGTCAAGCAGTCCAGTGCCAGAGGCAGCAAAGCAACCCCAAAACATCAGGGAACCTCCGCCATGTTTGACTGTAGGGACCATGTTCTTTTCTTTGAATGCCTCTTTTTTTTCCTGTACACTCTATGTTGATGGTTTTTCCCAAAAAGCTCGACTTTTGTCTCATCTGACCAGAGAACATTCTTCCAAAACATAGTAACATAGTTTGTAAACATAGTTAGTAAAGCCGAATAAAGACTTGCGTCCATCAAGTTCGACCTGTTAGTTCTGTAATTGGTAAAGTTGATCCAGAGGAGGGCAAAAACCCCAAATGATTTGGCCAATCTTCACCTGAGGAAAAATTCCCTCCTGACTCTGAAACCAGCAGTCAGAATAAATCCCTGTATCAACTTACTATTTTATTTTATTTTTAAGTATATGCTGAAATCTGCCTGGTATCTAGAAATGCATCCAGTCCCCGCTTGAACTGGTGTAGTGAATCTGACATCACCGTCTCCTCACTCTGTGAATTCCATATTCTCACTGCTCTTACCGTAAAGAACCCCTCTAGTGACGCTTACCCAATCTGAGTATATTCCATTTATAACCACCCTCTGCCTTCTATCCCTTAGCCAGTTAGCTACCCACTTGCAGACATTTTCCCCCAGCCCCATCATTCTCATTTTGTATACCAACCTATTATGTGGCACGCTATCGAAAGCTTTTGAGAAGTTGAGATACACGACATCCACTGGTTCCCCCTGATCTACTCGAGAGCTAATCTCCTCGTAGAAGTCAATCAGGTTTGTTTGGCAGGAGCGATTCCTCATGAATCCATGTTGGTTCGGGATTAAAAGATTATTAGCATCAAGATGCTCCGTAATTGCCTCTTTAATGAAGCTTTCAAAAATTTTGCCCACAACGGACGTCAGACTCACCGGCCGATAGTTTCCGGCGTCACTTTTCGCTCCCTTTTTGAATATTGGCACTACATTCGCCTGTCGCCAATCAAGTGGCACAGACCCAGTCTCAACAGAGTCCTTAAATATAAGATATAACGGTCTGTCTATCACATTACTTAGTTCCCTTAGTACCCGTGGGTGTATGCCATCAGGTTCTGGTGATTTGTTTATTTTAATGTTACTGAGGCGTTTCTGTACCCCAGCTTGGGTTAGATTTGTCATACTTAGTGGAGGATTAAGCTTGTCACTTCTCATTTCTCCTGTTAGTTTGATTTCCTTTGTGAAAGTTGTCGAAAAAAAATTATTTAATAGATTAGCTTTATCCTCATCTTTCTCTATGATTTTGCCTTCCTCACTTTTTATTGGTCCAATATTATCCGATTTAATCCTTTTACTATTTATATACGTAAAGAACAGTTTGGGATTTGATCTACTTTCCCTAGCAATACGTCTCTCTGTTTCCTCCTTCGCTATTTTTATTTGTTTTTTACAGGTTCTCGTTTTTTCCTTGTAACACATTAGTGCCTCCTTACTGTTTTCCTGTTTTAATCTCTTGAATGCCTCTTTTTTGCTATTTAACGCCCCTTTTACGTTCTTGTTCAACCATATTGGTTTCCTCTTATTTCTGGCCCTTTTATTCCCATACGGTATATACCTCTCGCACTGAGTATTCAGAATTCTTTTGAAGGTTTCCCATTTACTATTCGTATTCCTTTGATTAAGAACTTTGTCCCAGTCAATAAGTTGAAGGCTTTCTTTCAGCTGATCAAACTTCGCCCTCCTAAAGTTTAATGTTTTTGTTGTTCCCTTATTGATAACCCTACTGAAGGGCATTTTGAAGTCGATAATATTATGGTCGCTATTACCTAGGTGCCCCCCTATCTGTACCTCAGTTATTCTATCAGGCCTATTAGTCAATATTAAGTCCAACACGGCCTTCCCTCTCGTTGGTTCCTGCACTAGTTGGGAGAGATAATTATCCTTAATATTTGTCAAGAACCTTTTTCCTTTCTGAGATCTACAGGTTTCTGTTTCCCAGTCAATATCCGGGTAGTTGAAATCCCCCATTACAATCACTTCATTATGTTTTGCTACTTTGTCTATTTGTCCTAATAGCAGATTCTCATTCTCCTCTGTTATATTGGGTGGCTTATAGCAGACCCCCAGTAATATTTTATTATTATTTTTAGTTCCCTCTATCTCTACCCATATGGACTCGACCCCCTCTTCTCCCTCTCCTATATCTTCCCTTAGTCTGGGTTTTAGACATGACTTTACATATAAGCAGACTCCTCTGCCTTTCCCCTGTTTCCGGTCCCTTCTAAATAAACTATAATCTAATAAATTTACCGCCCAGTCGTAGCTATCGTCTAGCCAAGTCTCTGTTATACCTACGATGTCATACCTCTCCTCCCATATAAGCGCCCGCAGCTCATCCGCCTTATTGGTCAGGCTTCTTGCGTTGGTCAGCATGCAAGATAAAACTTTGGGGTTATTTAGCATCCTATTCTTCTCTAACGATCTAACTGTACTATCCCCACCCCCCTCTCCACCCTCATTATATTCACTTCTCCCCTTCCCCCTTGCTTGCCTCACATCCCACCTATTTCCTTGGTTCCCCCCCCGTCTCTAGTTTAAAAACTCCTCCAACCTATTAGCTATCTTCTTCCCCAGCACCGCTGCACCCTCCCCATTGAGGTGCAGCCCGTCCCTACGGTAGATCCTGTATATGACCGCGAAGTCGGCCCAGTTCTCCATGAACCCAAACCCTTCTGCCTTGCACCAACTCTTTAGCCACTTATTCACCTCCCTAACTTCCTGTTGGCGCTCCTGTGTGGCTCGCGGGATTGGTAGTATTTCTGAGAAAACTACCTTGGAGGTCCTTGCCCTAAGCTTCCTACCTAGGTCCCTGAAATCATTTTTAAGGACCCTCCATCTACCACTCACTTTGTCATTGGTGCCGATGTGGACCATGACCGCTGGGTCTTCGCCAGCCCCACCCAGTAACCTGTCAACCCGATCCGCGATGTGCCGGACTCGAGCGCCAGGGAGGCAGCACACCGTTCGGCGATCCCGGTCTTTGTGACAGATTGCCCTGTCTGTCCCCCTAATAATAGAGTCACCCACTACCAGAACCTGTCTTGCCTGCCCTACACTTCCCCCCTCCCCCTCATTACTGGAGCATACACTCCCCCGGCGGTCAGAGGATCTGTCATGCTCCAATAATGCCGGTTCTGAACCAGCCTTCCTATACTTCTTCCCTCTATCCCTCCTTACTGTTATCCAGCTCTCTTCCTGTTCAGCCTGCACTTCCCCTCTATGCTCCACCCCCAGTATTGACCCATTGAGTGTCTGCTCGGTGAGCAGCAAACTCCGTTCTATGTTGTCGATGCTCCTCAGTACCGCTATCTGAGCACTTAGATCCAGAATTTGGGCTTCCAAGTGCACGATATGCTCACATCTCTCGCAGCAGTATGGATCCTCGAGTGGGTGCTCACGGAATGCATACATTGCGCAAGATGTACACTGCACGGCTCCGTCCAACATGGACGTCATTCTAAATATGGGGATACAGTCAGTATATATATACAAGTACAAAACACAATTATTTATATATAGGTGTATGGACGGGGATCAATTAGGGATGTGCAAGTGTATCAATTAGATATTGGCAGGGGATCAGTTAAGTATGGACGGGGGATCAATTAAGTATCAAGTATGGACGGGGGAATCAGCTAAGTAGGTCAGGTGGATTAATTAAGTAAAAAGTAAAGTAAAGAAAGAATGAAATACAGTCAGCAATTCAGTCCTAAGTCCTCCCTTCCAAACTCCCTGAATCCAAAGTCACTGAAAAACAAGTCACACACTTACTTTCGTTCTCACTTACACTCCGGACACACGCAGCTCGTTCACACTCGCAAACTAAGAGATTTAAAGTGTTTTTTTTTTTTTCCTTTTCCAGCAATGTACCCTTCACCTCAATGCACTTCCAAAGGACTTTATGCCCAACCAGCTGCCCCTTATAAACCCTTAATTATGACCCCTTCCCCTTAATTAACCCCTTGTGAGTAAATCTACACCTCAGGATTTTAGTGCAATGTAGTTAACCTTTAAATACACAGGTAGTAAACTAAGAAACTAAAACTGTAGTGAGAAAATAGATTTTAAAAAGCCCAATAAATCTAAACAGGTAGAAAAGCACTCAGCAGATCACAATGCAGCACTCACCGCAATTCACACAGGTATTTTCTGCAGGATTCCCAATACCTCTTCACGCAATTCACACAGGTATTTTCTGCAGGATTCCCAATACCTCTTCACGCAATTCACACAGGTATTTTCTGCAGGATTCCCAATACCTCTTCACCTTCACCTCAATGCACTTCCAGTTCTAGGCTTTATCAGGTAAGTTTTGGCAAACTCCAGCCTGGCTTTTTTATGTCTCGGGGTAAGAAGTGGGGTCTTCCTGGGTATCCTACCATACAGTCCCTTTTCATTCAGACGCCGACGGATAGTACGGGTTGACACTGTTGTACCCTCAGACTGCAGGGCAGCTTGAACTTGTTTGGATGTTAGTCGAGGTTCTTTATCCACCATCCGCACAATCTTGCGTTGAAATCTCTCGTCAATTTTTCTTTTCCGTCCACATGTAGGGAGGTTAGCCACAGTGCCATGGGCTTTAAATTTCTTGATGACACTGCGCACGGAAGACACAGGAACATTCAGGTCTTTGGAGACGGACTTGTAGCCTTCAGATTGCTCATGCTTCCTCACAATTTGGTTTCACAAGTCCTCAGACAATTCTTTGGTCTTCTTTCTTTTCTCCATGCTCAATGTGGTATACACAAGGACACAGGACAGAGGTTGAGTCAACTTTAATCCATGTTAACTGGCTGCAAGTGTGATTTAGTTATTGCCAACACCTGTTAGGTGCCACAGGTAAGTTACAGGTGCTGTTAATTACACGAATTAGAGAAGCATCACATGATTTTTCAAACAGTGCCAATACTTTTGTCCATCCCCTTTTTTAGGTTTGATGTGGAATTATATCCAATTTGGCTTTAGGACAATTCTATTTGTGTTTTTTCATTGAAGACAAATTAAATGAAGATAATAATACCAAAGAATTTGTGATTGCAATCATTTTCAGGAAGAAACTGAGTATTATCTGACAGAATTGCCGGGGTGCCAATACTTTTGGCCACCACTGTATTTCATGCGGCAGAAGTTAGCCTCCAGCAATGGAAGAGGGAACCGAGAAAGTGTAGAAAATGCTCTATCATGGCAGCAGTGGTAAGAGACATTGGAAATGCACGATCAAACCTATCATATCATAGGATTATCTATCATCTATCTATCCTTATATACTCTATTTCATATCTATCTATCCATCTATCTATCCATATATGTATCTATCTATCTTTCTATCTATCCATGTATGATGGATGGATAGATAGATGGATAGATGAATAAATAGATGGATAGATAGATGGATAGATAGATAAATAGATAGATAGATAGTGTAGGGATTTGTACTCACTGAGCCGCGTTGGAGGTAGGCACAGGTTCACACAGTGATGCAGTCCACGGGTTCAAACAAACTGGTGGCTTATTTTAGTGTCCATACACCAGTTAAGAAACAAAAGTTACAGCCTTTTCCTGGCACAAAAAGGAATAACAGAACAAAGCTCAAAATAACAAGTCCATGCAGCACGGCTTCAGCCGTTTAAACAAGGTGCTTTTCTCTGCCTCCTGCAGAATCTAAGAAGCACCTGCAAGGTCTGCTCACCTTGCCCAGCAAACACAGACAGACAGAGACAGGCGCAGCTGTCTTAAATTAGCCTTCCAAGACCTGGACTGGAGGTAAGTGAGCAGCTGTTCCCCCCAGCTCTTTCAGCTGCTCATAAAACCCGGCCCTGTAATCCGGACCCATTAAATTCCTCTCAGCACTATGTGTGCTGGAGCCTGCTTCTCCGGATCCTACATCACCGAAGCATGGCACTTCGAGGACACATACCTCCCGTCCACGATCTGTCCGGCAGCAACCTTACATACACCCCCCCTCTGTCCAAAGCCGTAGGGCTTGGCACCTTCTGTCACCATACAATAAATCCTTGACAAGGCAGCGGCATTCCCATGTTGTTTCCCAGGCCTATGCTCTACCCGGAAACTAAAATCTTGTAGAGCCAGGAACCACCTAGTCACTCTGGCATTGTTTCCCTTCTTTTCTCGCATCCACCTCAATGGGACATGGTCTGACACTAACCTGAACCTTCTACATAATAGGTAATACCTCAGAGTGTCTAACGCCCACTTAATGGCCAAACATTCTTTTTCTACAATGGAGTAGTCCTTCTCACAAGCGGAGAGCTTCAGACAGAGGTATTTTACAGGGTGTTCTTCTCCGTTAATCTCCTGGGACAAGACTGCTCCCAGCCCGACATCCGATGCATCCATCTGGACCACAAACTCCTTGGAGAAGCTGGGTGCCACCAAGACTGGTTGTTTACAGAGGACCAGTTTCAATTCCTGGCAGGTCGCTTCTGCTTCCGGGGACCACTTGGCCATAGCTGACTTCATCCCTTTCAGAAGATCCATCAGTGGGGCTGCTATCAGGGCAAAGTTAGGGACAAATCTTCGATAGTAGGCCACAATGCCTAGAAACGCCCTGACCTGCTTCTTCGAGAGGGGCTGTGGCCAGTTCAAGATCGCCTCGACCTTATTTATTTGTGGTTTTATTTCCCCTCTACCAACCACGTACCCTAGGTACTTGGCTTCCTCCATCCCCATGGCACATTTCTTTGGGTTGATAGTAAAGCCCGCCTTCCTTAGGGCATCAAGTATGGCTTGAACTTTGTCCAGATGACTTTCCCAGTCCTGGCTAAATATGACGATAGCATCTAGGTAGGCCGCTGCATACTGTTTGTGGGGTGCTAAGATCCGGTCCATGGCTCTCTGGAAGGTGGCCGGAGCTCCCTTCAACCCAAACGGCATCCTGACGTATTGGCGTCGAGAAGGCTGTCTTCTCCTTAGCCTCTTTGGACAGGGGAATTTGCCAATATCCTTTGGTGAGGTCCAGAGTGGTGATGTACCGAGCGGGTCCTAGCCTTTCGATAAGCTCATCTACCCTAGGCATTGGGTAGGCGTCGAACTTTGAGACCTCCTTCAGCTTCCTATAGTCATTGCAAAACCGCCATTCCCCATCTGGTTTCGGCACTAAGACTATAGGACTGGACCATCCACTTTTGGACTCTTCAATGACTCCCAGGTTTAGCATCCGCCTTACTTCTTTAGAGATCACCTCTCTGCGGGCTTCGGGGATCCGGTATGGTTTTAGATTGACGCGAACATGAGGCTCTGTGAGAACCTCATGCTCTATGACCTGAGTGAGTCCTGGCAACTCCGAAAACATGTCTTTATTTCGCTGTAACAACTCTTTGCACTGTTGCTTTTGGGCATGTGACAGTGACTCTGCCACCTTGACCTCTTTCACATCGGCCTCAGCCTCAGCCACTAAACAGGGAGCTTCCGCAGGCTCTCTATCTTGCCATGGCTTAATCAAGTTAACATGGTAAATTTGGTAGGGCTTCCTCTTCCCTGGTTGGTGGATCTTAAAGTTGACTTCCCCCACTTTCTCTACCACCTCATAGGGGCCCTGCCACTTGGCCATGAACTTGCTCTCCACTGTGGGACTAGCACAAGCACTCGATCTCCTGGGTTGAACGATCTCACCCTGGCCGACCTATTATACACCCTGGACTGTGCCTCTTGTGCCTTGAGGAGGTGCTCCCTCACAATGGGCATCACATGGGCAATCCTCTCTTGCATCTGGGCAACGTGCTCCACCACTCTCCTATAGGGAGTGGTCTCAGCTTCCCAGGACTCTTTCTCCACCTCCAGGAGTCCTGAGGGTGTCGTCGATAGAGTGGTTCAAACGGGGAGAAACCTGTGGAAGCTTTGGGAACTTCCCTCATGGCGAACAACATATAGTCCCAGTCTCGGCCATCCTTTTCCACTGCTTTCCTCAACATTGCTTTCAAGGTTTTGTTAAACCTCTCTACCAGTCCGTCCGTCTGGGGAGAGTACACGGAGGTTCTCAGTTGTGCAATCTGCAGTGTCTTGCACAATTCTCTCATGACCTTCGACATAAATGGAGTTCCTTGGTCTGTTAGGATCTCGTTAGGCAACCCGGTTCTTGAAAACATGTGCACTAACTCCCGGGCTATACACCTGGTGGAGGAGTTTCGTAGTGGTACGGCCTCCAGATACCATGTAGCATAATCTAATACCACCAGGATATACTGATGCCCTTGGGCGGACTTGACCAGAGGCCCCACTAGATCCATTGCTATGCGTTCGAATGGAACCTCGATGACTGGTAGTGGCACTAGGGGACTGCGGAAGTGGGCCACTGGGGAGGTTATCTGGCATGTGGGGCAGGAACGACAATAACTCTATATTTCTCTATAGCAACCTGGCCAGTAGAATCTTTGGAGGATCCGTTCTTGAATCTTGTCTGCACCCAGGTGACCACCCAACACATGAGAATGAGCCATGTCTAACACCCTGCGTCTATAGGGCCCTGGCACCAGCAACTGTTCTATTACCTCACCCCTTGGCTTGGTTATTCTGTACAGCAAATCCCCATTCACAGCAAAATGAGGGAACCGAGTGTCAGCCCCCGGTTCCTGAGGCACCCCATTTAACACAGTAACATTTTCAAAGGCCCCTTTCAGAGTTAAATCCCTGAGTTGGGCAGTTCCAAAGTTTCCCTCGGACACCTCCAGCTCAGGGATATTGGACTCAGGGGATGCTACTTCATCCTCATTGCCCACCAGCACACACATGGGAAACTCATCTACTATGTTCTGCGGGTAAGTTTCCTTAGGGGCGATCTGGCTGTCGTCCAAGCAACCAGGTGTCCCCGCTTTCCCCCACATTTCCCAGAATAATGCAAAGTAACGTCCAATTATTATGGGATGCAATAGGTCCTTAACGACCGCCACTTCATGAGATGTGGTGCCACAGTCTGTGTTTACATCCACCTGGGCCACAGGATAGTTCTTAGCGTCCCCATGGATACACCGGACATCCACCACCTTCCCAGAAACCGGCCGATGAGGGAGTGTGGCCCTTATCAGGGTCACCAAACTTCCTGAGACCAATAGTCCAGAGACTTGTGCCCCGTTAACTGACACTGAGCATGCCTGAGGGCCCTCGCCATGTTGACGAACCGCGCTGCAGGCGGGGTAGGCAAAATAAGAGCAACGCCGGCCCATGTTACAGTCCATTGGTTCAGAGGTTATGGGACACCGGGAGGCAATATGGCCAGGGGTATGACATCTCCAACACACTATATTATGGGGTGGGACCTTGGGCAGCAACTCAGACCCCTCCTGAACTCTAGGATGCCCCCCAGGTGTGGCGCTAGCTCGCTTCTTTTGGGTGTCCGCCACCTTTTGGGAACCCCAGTATTGAGAGGCTACGACCCCTTGTTTTCCCAACGGACTCTCAACCGCCTGGTATCTTTCCACCAACCCCACCAAGTCATCAGCATTATAGGGATCTCCCTGGGCAACCCAGGATTTTACCGACTTCGGGAGAGAGTGTATAAACCTGTCTATAACGACCTCTATCTCATATCATAGGACTATCTATCATCTATCTATTATCTATATGACGCGCCCCCTGGGCCATGGGGCACCCGGGACCGGACTTCAGGGCAATGCTGGGAGTAGTAGTGGCGACCCGGTCCCGTGGCTCAGGGTGGCCAGACCAATATTGTGGCAGTCTCTGTATCAGTATAATGCAATGTCCGACTACGCCACCCGTGGATTGCGGTCAATAAGAACCGCCGCTGCTGAGCAGACCTCTGAGGCTGATGTTGTGAGGGCAGCAGAGTGTAGTATAACTCCCCACGGGAGGAGTATAGCCTCAGGCTAGTGAGTGTGGATGATAGGAGTGATGGTGCACGAGCGCAGCAGGAACGACTCAGAGGCTTTGCAGTGCAGTTCAGGGTCTTTACTGATGGTGATAAGGCAGACCCTCCCGGGAGTACTGGCTAGCGTAAGAGGCCTGGTCAGTCTGTGAGCAAACTGGAGTTCCCCTGGCCAGGTGGAGTTGTAGGCCTCCCTGACTATCTGCACTCTTCCTGGCTACCTTGCTGTAAGCGAGTGGAAGTAGCCCACGTCCCTGAGTGTTCCGTGTGGTGCTCACCTGTATGGCTGGTGACTTGGGGCCTTCTGATAGCCCCCGCTCCTCGATTGCAGTGCTGGTCCCTTGCTCGTGACTGAGCCTCCGGGCTTCTATGGCCAGAGGACTTGAAATCCCCTGCCGGCGGGTTTCTGCTGCTGGGTATATATAAGTCCCCGCAACCTCGGACTCCTGTGTCCGGTTCTCAGAGTCTTCTGCCAGGACGAACTCCGCTTAGCTCAAGTCCCTGGTCTTCAGCTCCTGCTCCTACAGAGCTCCTCGCTGTTACTTTCCCTGTGTCTGGAACTAACTCCAGGCTCTGACTTCACTAACCCCGCCCCAGATCCAGTTTATATAGGGCAGGTTCCTCCCCTATCTGGTCTGGGACAGGAGGTGTTGCATGTTTAAGGGCTCCGAACCAGGAAACCTCCCACTTGCTCTCAGAATATTTCTATTACAGTGGTAACCAGACCCTGGGGTGCCACATATCCATCTATCTATCTCATATCTATCTATCTATCAATCTCATATCTATCTATCTTCTCCACTTTTTATCTGGTCTCAGGTATGACTTTCATATTACCCACGACTGTTAGTTGCCACAGGTGAGTTTTAACGAGCATCACATGCTTGAAGCAAAGTTGTTTTTCCACAATTTTGGAAAAGTGCCAACAATTTTGTCCGGCCCATTTTTGGAGTTTTGTGTGAAATTATGTCCAATTTGCCTTTTTTTCCCATTTTTTTGTGCTGTTTCAATACACACAAAGGAAATAAATATTATAACAAATGTATAACAAAACATGTGTAATTGTAATAATTTTCTGGGAGAAATACTTCACTTTCTGGAACAATCTCAAGGTTGCTAAACACTTCCGGCCATGACTGTGTGTATATATGGGCCCTCAATAAACCATCCCTCTCAACGAAAAGGCCACAGCAAGGGTCAGGAATCGGTGGCCTTCCCTCTCCGAATCTTAGGGAGAGACGGTTGTGCTTCCAGCATCCACCTAGGCTGCCACCCCAGTGGAACTAATAGCAGGGTTGCCAACTGTCCAGAAATTCTTGGACAGTCCATAAAAATAGGGCACTTTTTTCCCTGTCCGTAAAAAAAAATGTGATGCGTCCATAATCTTTCTGAAGCTGGAGAGACTTGTTCAGATGGAGGGAGATGTAGGGGCATCATATTGTGTATAGGGAGGTGTAGGGGCATCATATTGTGTATAGGTATCATATTGTGTATCTGCATGTGTGGGGACATCATACGGTGTATATGGAGCTGTGAGCACATCATACTGTATTTAGGGAACAATGAGGGAATCATACTGTATACAAGGAGCTGTGGAAACATAATGCTGTGTAAAGGGTCTGTGGGGTCATCATCTAATATACAGTACAGCAATATTGTCGCCGCGACCAATCAGCAATATTGGTGCCAAATTTAAACACCGCTCTGCTGATTACGCCTGGTCGGCCGCATACAGAATCTAGAATACCCGATGCGTTAGAATCGGGCCACCATCTAGTACTGTATATAAAGAGCTGTGGGAGCCATCACACTATATATAGAGACCTGTGAAAAGCTAATGTGTTGATCCAGAGGAAGTCAAAAAACCCCATGAGGCAGATGCTGCTTGCCCAAAATTAGGGGAAAAATTCCTTCCCGACTCCACATATGGCAATCAGACTAGTTCCCTGGATCAACGTCCCATAACAAAATCTAGTATGAATAACCTGTAATGTTATTCAAGAAAGTCACACAGGATCTTCTTGAACTTTTTTTAGAGAATTAAGTATTACAAGGTCATGTGGTAGAGAGTTCCATAACTCACACAATAAAAAATTGCCATCTAACTTCCTTTAGACAAAGCGAATTAGGAGCTTGATGCTAGAGTAGTTGAATTAAAACTGAAAAAAATTATTAACACAGCAAAAAAGAGGAACAGTATTTATTCACCTGCCCAGGTCTCAAAACTAATGCACTAATCAGGATGAAGCAAACCATATAATAAAGGCAGGGGCAGCACAGGTGCAAAATACTGATGAGACAACCAACTCATAACCTACCAATTCTTGGAGGGAGTCATTGCTTAGTATTAAAACTGCACACAAAAAATGGCTTGTATAGGGCACTGGTCACACACAGATTGTTAGGGGAATGGTTGCAAACAACTTTATTAAATAATGGAAAGCAAACGAACCCGGGGTCTGCGATGCAGCCTGGAGGACTGCGGACGAACACCTTCCGGGTAAGAAGGTAAAACAACCAACTGAAATAACAATCTCCCCCGTGTTACTGCACACCGGAACGGGAATAGGGATTCGCACTATCTCCGTTAACTGCACGAGAGATGTGCGACACATAATGTAGCTGTAGCCCTGTTAACTGCACAGAGGCTACGCAGCAGGCGCTAGGATTCACGCCGGCGTATACATGCTCCCAGCCAGCGTGCTACCGGACTGAGGAGTATCTCTCCACGTGGCTAACAGGCGGTGCCGGTAATACGGAGTCCGCAGTCTGCTCGGGGTGTATAGCGACCCCCTTGTTGGAGCCAGACTGTCAGACGAAGCTACCTGCCTCCCTCCATCTAAGGCTGCCTATCCCCTGCTAAACCTGCCTGTCAGAAGCTATAACAGCAAAAGTACACGTGGAGCCGAAACGACCAAGCGTCCACACAATAACACCAACTCAGCTCAATGATCAGAGTGCGCAGCCATGTTTGTGGGCGTGCTATTTAAATATTAAGCCCTGCCCACCCTCATATTATTGGTGACGTCACCCGCGACCAATCAGGCGGTGCCAGGTCACCGGATCAGCCGACTCCCAAACCACCAATCACGGTCCGCCATGTCACGGGCATGCTCAGTGCAGTGTATCCTGGACTTAGGCTGTAACAGCCATGTTTCCCTCCGCAACCTATCCTTCATGTTGCTAGGAACAAAGACCTGAGAGACAGCTTGTACATCTCGTGCACCAGCTAGGCGTTGGGACTGATGATGATGCTGAGCAGCATCAGCCCTGGCTGGACCAGAATGGGAGACCACAGAATCCACTGATGATTCTGAACCCATTTCAGATCCAGAAAACACCTAACACAGATAGTGCTCAATATAGGGCTTACAGCCTATTAGTGACACTCATACTATTAGATTAGGTGGGTTGCAAAGCACTATCTAAGTGCACCCCATGAGGACAGACCCCCTAGTTTACAAATCCAACATTGATGGGCTTGGCTGCACCCTGAATAAAAATAATGTGCAAAATCTATATATGAGGTTCTGGTAGATATTTTGGCGCTGGTCACGCACAGTGTCTGGTTTACAGCCTATTAGTGACGCCCATACTATTAGATTAGGCAGGCTATGCTCCCCTCATACACCTTACCACGGTGTGTAGTGTGACATGGAGCTAAACCCCCTGTCTTCTTAAGAATAAGGCTGCGAAAACCCTTCTCTTTATTGATAGTAGAGAAACCTCCATACAGTAGATGCGGAAAACATACGATGAACCCCAGTATTGTACCACATTGTGCCTTTCCAAATCAAGTCCTATCAGTTTAATTAAACACAGCTGGACTCCAATGAAAGAGTAGAACCATCTCAAAGAGGATCACAAGGAAATGGACAGCATGTGACTTAAATATGAGCAAAGGGTCTGAATACTTATGACCATGTGATATTTCAGTTTTCCTTTTTTAATAAATTTGCAAAAATTTCTACATTTCTGTTTTTTTTCAGTCAAGATGGGGTGCACAGTGTACTTTAATGAGAAAAAAAAAAGAACTTTTTAGAATTTACCAAATGGCTGCAATGAAACAAAGAGTGAAAAATGTAAAGGGGTCTGAATGCTTTCCGTACCCACTGTATATAGTACTCAATGGGTGTGGCCTGCCTCTGATTGAGAAGTGCCTCTTCCCGCAGTCTGAATAAGGGTCTATCATTAGGGGTGTGACTAATTTGTTTTCACTTAAGGTGATATATGTCCCGCTTTTAATGAGATTTAATAACATTTGTATTTTAGGGTTTCTATTATAATTCTGGGATTTCCTAATTTGTTTATAGAATTTTTGAATTGCATAACACATAGGATAAGGATAATAGGTTTAGTATATGAGATAGGAAATAGTTATTGATAGAACTAGTGCAGTGGATGGGCACTAGTGTTAATAAAAAGAGGGGCACTTCCTGATAGTGTGCGCCATGTCCCATGATTTGGGAATCTTACAGACCATATTGCACTATCATTAACCCCTTCCCGACCCGTTTCACACCGCCTGTGACATGGAATTCAGTTCGTTCCCGACCCGTTTCACAGCGTCTGTGACATGGAGGGATCGCTCCCCTTCAGTGCCTGCGAGCAGGGTCGCTCAGGTGTCACAGTTGCTACTGCAACTGTGACACCTGTAGTTGACCCCACAGGTGGTGGATTAACCCTCCCGTGCCTAAAACCCCCCCAATTGGCAGTTTCACTTTCACTTTAGTGAAACTGACAATCGGAATGAATTAAATATTTCACCAATGGAAATTGGTGAAATATTTACTATCTGGGCATGGATTGATGCATATAGCATGAGCCATTGGCTGGGGGGAGTGTCACCTCTGTCCCCCCCTCCCCCCAGATCTGATTGGGGGGCTAGCGTCACATGGACACTAGACCCAATCAGATGTGGAGGGAGTTGTTCACGATGGCTGAAACTCCCCAGCTCCATCATGTCCCTGGATCGTCTGCTGCCGCCGTGGATCGTCCTGCTGCCGCCGCCATGGATTGTCCTGCTGCCGCCGCCGTGGATCGTCCTGCTGCCGCCGCCGTGGATCGTCTGCTGCCGCCGCTGATCCGCCACCGCTGATCCGTAGCAGGTAGTATTGCCCCCACTTCCCCCCGACCCCCCCCACCTCCACTACCCCCTCCCAATTTCTTACCTGCACCCCGACCTCCGCTCCCAATATCTTCCACGTCTTCATCCACCGGCTGCTGCTCTCCTTCTGACAGCCGGTGGACTGTGATCACAGGCAGCAGCAGGCTCAGTATAAATGCCCTGCGCCTGTGATCACACCCACCATCCCCCAGTCCCAGTGATCTCACCCACCATCTCCCCCTCCCAGTGATAACCCCCCGTCCCAATGATCACCCCCTCCCAATGATCACCCCCTCTCCCCAGTGAACACCCCCCCTCCCAATCATCACCCCCTCCCCCCAGTGATCACCCCCCCATCCGAGTGATCACCCCCCCTGCTGCTGCCAGCTACTGCCTGCCGGCTCCTACCCCCGCTTGCTGCTGCTGGCTCCTGCCCCCCTTTCTGCCCCCTTTTGCCCCAGTGATCACCCCCCCCCTGCTGCTGCTGGCTCTTCCATCTCCTCAGCCCCCTCCTGCTCCCCGTGTGCCTGAGCGTGCCCCCTCCTGCACCACGTGTGCCTGAGCGTGCCCCCTCCTGCGCCGCGTGTGCCTGAGCGTGCCCCCTCCTGCGCCGCGTGTGCCTGAGTGTGCCCCCTCCTGCGCCCCGTGTGCCTAAACATTGAAGCTCCCCCACAAGTGACCCCATTTTGGAAACTAGACCCCCCAAGGCACCTATCTAGATGCATAGTGAGCATTTGGTACCCCCAGGTGCTTCACAAATTGTTTCATAAAAATGAAAAAGTGGAAAAAAAATATACTTTTTCATTTTTACGGATTAATTTGTGAATCACCTGGGGGTTCAAAATGCTCACCACCCATCTAGATAAGTTCCCTGGGGGGTATAGTTTCCAAAATGGGGTCACTTGTTGGAGAGCTCCAATGTTTAGACACACAGGGGCACTCCAAACGCAACATGGTGTCCGCTAACAATTTGAGCTGATTTTCCATTCAATTTGTTAGCAGACACCATGTTGCGTTTGGAGAGCCCCTGTGTGCCTAAACATTGGAGCTCCCCCACAAGTGACCCCATTTTGGAAACTAGACCCCCCAAGGCACCTATCTAGATGCATAATGAGCACTTGGAACCCCCAGGTGCTTCACAAATGTTGATGATTATGGCTTACAGCGAATGAAAACACAAAAGTCATTAACTCAGTAAATTAAAATAATTAACAAAAAACACCTGCAAAGACTACTTAAGCATTTAAAAAGGTCCCTTAGTCTGTTTCAGTAGGCTCCACAATCTTGGTGAAGACTGCTGACTTGACAGATGTCCAGAAGGCAGTCATTGACACACTCCACAAGGTCCCAGAGTTCCAATTTTCATTTGAAATCAAGGTCCCAGAGTCTGGAAGAAGAGTGGAGAGGCCACAATCCAAGCTGCTTGAGGTCTAGTGTGAAGTTTCCACAATCAGTGATGGTTTGGGGAGCCGTGTCATCTGCTGGTGTAGGTCCACTGTGTTTTTTCAACACCAAAGTCAGCGCAGCCGTCTACCAGGAAATTTTAGAGCACTTCATGCTTCCCTCCGCCACAGTATCATAGCTACCAGGGGGGCAAAGGGGGCGGTGGCCCCGGGCCCCGCGCTCTTAGGGGGCCCATCCAGGGCTACGCCAGTGTAACTGTATCTGGCATGCCCCTGGTGCCAGCATCGGGCCCCACCGCCTGTCACCGCCGCAAGTTTACTGATGAGAGAGGGAGCGCGGATCTCTCTCCCATTAGTCCCTTCTGTGTCTGACGTCTCTGACATCATCACTTGGCGCCCGGCCCGCTGTGCTGAAGATGTGTGCGGCTGGGTGCTCTGAGCAGTGAGGGAACCAGGAGGAGAGGTGAGTACTGTTTATTTATTTTTTGCCGGGAGGGGGGCGGCATTATATTACAGACTCTGCCTATGGGAAGGGGGAGGTGCATTATACTACAGACTCTGCCTATGGGGAAGCATTATCCTAAAGACTCTGCCCACAGAGAGGGGGGGGCATTATACTAAAGACTCTGCCTATGGGGAGGGGGGGCATTATACTACAGACTGTCTATGGGGAGGGGGGGAGCATTATACTAAAGACTCTCTCTATGGGGGGGCATTATACTACAGGCTCTGCCTATGGGGGGCATTATACTACAGACTCTGTTTATGAGCAGGGGAGAGCAGTATACTACAGACTCTGCCTATGGGGGGGACATTGTACTACAGACTCTGCCTATAAGAGGGGGAGCATTATACTATGGACTCTGCCTATGAGATGGGGGGGCATTATACCACAGACTCTGCCTATGAGGAGGGGGGGCCCATTATACTACAGACTCTGCCTATGAGATGGGGGGGCATTATACTACAGATTCTGCCTATGAGGAGGGGGGGGCATTATACTACAGACTCTGTCTATGAGGAGGGGGGAGCATTATACTACAGACTCTGCCTATGGGGGGGGGGCATTATACTGCAGACAATGCCTATGGGGGGGCATTATACTACAGACTCTGCCTATGAGGAGGGGGGGAGCATTATACTACAGACTCTGCCTATGGGGGGGGAGCATTATACTACAGACTCTGTCAATGGGGGGAGCATTTTACTACAGACTCTGCCTATGGGGGCGCATTATACTATACGAAGGACTATGGGGAGTGCATTATACTATATTGAGGACTATCTGGTGCATTATACTATATGTAGGCTATTTATACAGTGTGGGAGATAATGTGGGTTTTTTGAACAGTGTGGGGGCCATCATACAGTGTGGGAGATAATGTGGGGTCTTTGTATAGTGTGGAGGCCATCATACAGTGTTGGAGCCATCAGCTTGGGGGCTACTAAGGGGTCAGTATACTGTGTGGGGGTACTATACAGAGAGGGGGAATTATATCGTGAATAGGAGAACATCATACTGGTTAGAGCGGAGCTCTACATGGGGGGAGACTCAGGACATTATTAAATCTTTGGTGGGCACTTATTGTTATAGGAGAACTCAGGTTATCGTGACTGTCGAAGGGGCACTATTACTTTCTAGGGGGCACAATGCGGGCACTGTTTTCTAGGACACTTGCACACGGCATTACTTTATTTTAGAGGTTTGTTTTACCATCTAGAGGGCACACAGTAGGTGCAGTAATAGGGACACATTTTGCAGCAGAGGCTCAGTATTGGGGTATCAGCAGGATGAGAAGTTTGTGCAGGTTGGGGATAGATGTGGTCAGTGCCTGAAATGTAAGGAGTCAAATGTGTCTTTGTTGTGATCTCTGCAGACCTGAGACTCTGAGTCCTGGCTGGAGAAGTTGTCGTGTCGGTCTGGGCCAGAAGGAAAAGACGGGAAAAGTGAACAATTTAATCAGAAAGAACGTCCGCTGTAAGGTACTATATATAACTGAGCTGTGATCTCTTATATGTTCTGCAGGACTGGCATCTATCAATATATGTCACCATATGGCGGTAATATCAGTGCTGGTCTTTGTATAGAGATTATTTTTAGTAACAGCGCGGTCATCTGCTGAGGTTTTCCTACATCCACTATCTGGGTGCGCCGCTATAGTTGTAATCAGGGTTACCTGGTTAGAGGCCCACTCAGAAGTTTCGGCCCCCTGAACCAAAACCTTAGCTACGCCAAGCTTTTTGGAGATGGAAATTTCATTTTCCAGCAGCACTTGGCCCCTGTCCACACTGACAAAAGTACTAATACCTGGTTTAAAAACAACAGTATCACTGTGCTTGATTGGCAGCAAACTCACCTGACCTTAACCCCATAAAGAATCTATGGGGTATTGTCAAGAGGAAAATGAGAGACACCAGACCCAACAATGCAGACGAGCTGAAGGCTGCTATCAAAGCCACCTGGGCTTCCATAACCCCTCAGCAGTGCCACAGGCTGATCGCCTCCATGCCACATTGCCGCATTGATGCAGTAATTGATGTAAAAGGAGCCCCGACCAAGTATTGAGGGCATTTATTGAACATACATTTCAGTAGGATAACATTTTGGATTTTAAAAACATTTTTCAAGCTGTTATAAGGTATTCTAATTAATTGAAATAATGACTTTTGAGTTTTCATTGGCTGTAAGCCATAATCATCAACATTAACAGAAATAAACACTTGAAATAGATCACTCTGTGTGTAATGGCTCTATATAATATATGAGTTTCACTTTTTGTATTGAAGAACTGAAATAAATTAACTTTTCTGGTGATATTCTAATTTTGTGAGATGCACCTGTAAATGGGCTTGGCTGCACCCTGAATAAAAATAGCATGTAAAAAATATATATGATATATATGAGGTATTGGTCGATATTTTGGCCAAAATATACAAGCTCGCAACCTGCTCAAGGGTCCTCATACTTGCGAGTCCCTACACTAACATTAAAAGCAAAGTCACAAAAACAAGGAATTAAAGTTCCCACCAAAATTCAAGAATTAACACCGCAAATACAGCAACAATAATTACAAGGATGCAGCAAACCCATATAATGAAGAAGTCAGCAGCACAGGTGCAAAATACTGATGAGACAACCACTCACAACCTACCAATTCATGGAGGGGGTGATTGCTTAGTATTAAAACTGCACACAAATAAAGCCTTGTATAGGGCACTGGTCACACACAGGTAGTGCACAATGTCTGGCTTACAGCCTATTAGTGAAGCCCAAACTATTAGATTAGGCAGGCTGCCCAGCACTTTTTAAGTGCACCCCATGAAGATAGACACCCTAGTTTACAAGGCCAACATTGATGGGTCTGGCTGCACCCTGAATAAAAATAACGTGCAAAAAATATATATGATATATATGAGGTATTAGTAAATATTTTGGCAAAAATACACAATCTCGCAACCCGCGTCAAGGGTCCTCATACTTGCGAGTCCCTACACTAACATTAAAGCAAAGACAAGTTTAAATTCCCACCAAAATTCAAGAATTAACACAGCAAGAAAAGGGCAACAGTGTTTACCTGCCTAGGTCTCAGTACTAATCATACCATATAATAACGATGACAGCAACACAGGTGCAAAATAATGATGTGACAACCACTCACATATTACCAATTAATGGAGGGGGGTGATTACATAGTATTAAACTGCACATAAAATTATATGGGATTGCTACATCCTAATAGTGCATTAGTTCTGAGATCTGGGCAGGTAAATGCTATATTAATAATTGATTTTTTGGGGAAAGTTAAATTCTCTTTTGTTGGCTTTACTTTTAATCTAACTGAAATACACATAAGCTTTTTTCCTAAACATTAGGATCTGTGTAGAGCCATCAGCTCAAAAAGTCTTCCTCGGAGAGACTTGGCATAAGCAGCTCAAAAGGAACCCTGACCTTTACCATTACACCCCTGTACAGGAATGGAGACTAACCAAATGCTCTGGGTTGCATCTACAGAGTAGCTGCTGGCCAGAGGAGCGAGCTTGAGGCTATAACTCTAACTAAAGCTTTTTTATTACTAAATAATGGGTTCTGTCTAAGGCAATTGGCTCAAAAAGGCTTCCTCGGACAGACTTGGTGCAAGCTACTCCATTCTGCAGATCCCAATGGAACCCTGGCCTTTACCATTACACCACTGTACAGGGATAGATACTTACCATAGGCCCAGGGCTGCATCTACAGAGTAGCTGCTGGCTGGAGGAGCGAGCTTGAGGCTGTAGTGGTTGATTCAACTCTAACTAAAGCTTTTTCTTCCCTAAATACTGGGATCTGTTTAAGGCTGTTGGCTCAAACAGACTTCCTCGGACAGACGTGGCGCAAGCTACTCCATTCTGCAGATCCCAAGGGAACCCTGGTTTTTACCATTACACCCCTGTACAGGGATAGATACTTACCATAGGCCCAGGGTTGCATCTACAGAGTAGCTGCTGGCCGGAGGAGTGCGCTTGAGGCTTGAGTAGTTGAATCAATCCTAACTAAAGAAAAACCTATCTAGTGACACTTTCTTGTTAGAACCTGTCTGAGGCCTATGGCTCAAAAAAGCTTCTTTGGAAAGACTTGGCAAAAGCCAGTCTATCCTACAGGTTCCAAAGGAACTCTGGCCTTCACTTTTACAGCCCTGTACAGCGATAAAGACTTATTACAGGGCCTTGATTGCATCTACATAGTAGATGCTGACTGGAGGGGCAAACTTAAGGCTAGAATGGTTCAGCCAACCTTAACTATTGCTACTTTCTTAAATGTTAGGATATTTCTGAGGCCGTTGACTCAAACAGGCTTCTTTGGACAGACTTGGCTCAAAACACACCATTTCTGATGGTTCCAAATGAACCCTGGGCTTCACCTTTGAACCTCAATACAGGGACAGTTTCATAGTTTTAAGGTTGAAAGACACAAGTCCATCAAGTTCAACCTAAAAGCTAATGTGTTGATCCAGAGGAAGGCAAAAACCCCATGAGGCAGAAGCTAATTTCCCCATATTAGGAGAAAAATTCCTTCCCGACTAGTGTTGAGCGATACCTTCCGATATCGGGAAATATCGGATCGGATTGGATCGGACCGATACCGAAAAAGTATCGGATATCGCCGATTCCGATACCGGAAACCAATGCAAGTCAATGGGACATAAATATCGGAATTAAAATAAACCCTTTCTTTCCTTGTAGGTTATTTCTACATGAAGGAAAACAACTAAGAATAATGTAGAATGTATTGGGGGAGGTGGGGGAGACAATAAAGGCATAGAGGTTTAGCCCAGTCAAATGGAATAGCAGGAATTAATATTTTTTTATTATGTTCTGAGTTACGGAAATATTAACTATGTTAAGTATTTTTATATTTTGTCAGATATTTATGTTTCACTACTTCCATGCTCTTCACCTTCTTTTTTACTTCTCCCACACTTTCTCCTTCATCATCCTCAGCATCTTTTTCATCCACTTCTTCTTCACCTTCTTCTTCTTCACCTTCTTCGTATTATTCTTTTTTTTACATTCTTCATATTCTACTTCTTCATCTTCTTCATATTCTTCTTCTTCATCATATTCTTATTTGTGACAGGCATTCCTGTAGTTGTTATCTATAAAAGGTTGGACATTACACCTTTCGTTCTGCCCGTCACAAAAGATTTACAACAGGATTTGTCCGCGTTCAGTTTGGCCTGCAGCAGCAGGTCTTTTCCAGGGGCACCACGAGGAGGAACGGACTCACCCCCATACACTGCTTAGTCATCTTCTGCTTATAATTTAGATATTATCTTTTGCTCTGATTTTTAGTCTTATGCTTAATGTTCTTCCGCTTTTTGTTCTGCAGCTTCTTGTATTTCTGCTTCTTGGTTTTCTGTCTCTTGTTTTTCTGTATCTTGGTGCTTGTCTTCTCTTCTTTGTCTTCTTGGTCAACTTCTTCAGGGTCATCTTCTTGGTCTTCTTCGGGGTGGTCTTCAGGGTCGTCGTCTTCGGGGGTCCTCGTCTTCGGGGTCCTCGTCTTCTTCGGGTTGGTCTTCTGGGTCCTCGTCTTCGGGGTCCTCGTCTTCTTCGGGGTGGTCTTCAGGGTCCTCGTCTTCTTCGGGGTGGTCTTCAGGGTCCTCGTCTTCTTCGGGGTGGTCTTCAGGGTCCTCGTCTTCAGGGTCATTGTCTTCGGGGTCCTCGTCTTCTTAGGGTTGGTCTTCAGGGTCCTCGTCTTCAGGGTCCTCGTCAGGGAGATCCAGAGTGATTACCAAGAACCATTTCAAAAAGCTTGAACTTGGAAATGTAGCAGAAGGTACAAGAAATCTGAGGAACTACCGAGGACCAGCTGACGGTACTGGAACCCGGATGGATAGCAGAAGGTACAAGAGCCAATGGAACTACCGAGGACCAGCTGATGTTACTGGAACTCGGTTACTAAGCAGGAGGTACCTGTGCCAGAAAGCACTACCAAGGACCAGCAGACGTTGGTGGAACTTGGATACCGAGAAGGAGGCACCTAATCCAAAGGCACTGCCGAGAACCAGCTGACGGTACTGGAACCCGGATGGGTAGCAGAAGGTACAAGAGCCAATGGAACTACCGAGGACCAGCTGATGTTACTGGAACCCGGATGGGTAGCAGAAGGTACAAGAGCCAATGGAACTACCGAGGACCAGCTGATGTTACTGGAACTCGGTTACTAAGCAGGAGGTACCTGTGCCAGAAAGCACTACCAAGGACCAGCAGACGTTGGTGGAACTTGGATACCGAGAAGGAGGCACCTAATCCAAAGGCACTGCCGAGAACCAGCTGACGGTACTGGAACCCGGATGGGTAGCAGAAGGTACCCATGTAAAAAAAAAGTTCAAGGCCGCGAGCCGGCCGCAGTTACCAAAACCCACAGTCCTACAGAGGGTGCTTGTCCTATTGGCACTATGGAACCAGCCTTCATTGCCAGATCCCGCAGCCCACATAGGAGTCACCTAAACTGCAGGCACCATAGAGTCGGCTAACCCGACCGCAACACGACAGGACAACGCATTGGAGGCAAAGTGACGTTGACACTACCCGGAAACAGCTGGCGTGCTGGAACCAGGCTGGGCAGGAGGGAGTACCCGTGCCAAAGACACTGCCGAGAACCAGCTGACGGTACTGGAACCCGGATGGGTAGCAGAAGATACAAGAGCAAATGGAACTACCGAGGACCAGCTGACGGTACTGGAACCCGGATGGGTAGCAGAAGGTACAAGAGCCAATGGAACTACCGAGGACCAGCTGATGTTACTGGAACTCGGTTACTAAGCAGGAGGTACCTGTGCCAGAAAGCACTACCAAGGACCAGCAGACGTTGGTGGAACTTGGATACCGAGAAGGAGGCACCTAATCCAAAGGCACTGCCGAGAACCAGCTGACGGTACTGGAACCCGGATGGGTAGCAGAAGGTACCCATGTAAAAAAAAAGTTCAAGGCCGCGAGCCGGCCGCAGTTACCAAAACCCACAGTCCTACAGAGGGTGCTTGTCCTATTGGCACTATGGAACCAGCCTTCATTGCCAGATCCCGCAGCCCACATAGGAGTCACCTAAACTGCAGGCACCATAGAGTCGGCTAACCCGACCGCAACACGACAGGACAACGCATTGGAGGCAAAGTGACGTTGACACTACCCGGAAACAGCTGGCGTGCTGGAACCAGGCTGGGCAGGAGGGAGTACCCGTGCCAAAGACACTGCCGAGAACCAGCTGACGGTACTGGAACCCGGATGGGTAGCAGAAGATACAAGAGCAAATGGAACTACCGAGGACCAGCTGACGGTACTGGAACCCGGATGGGTAGCAGAAGGTACAAGAGCCAATGGAACTACCGAGGACCAGCTGATGTTACTGGAACTCGGTTACTAAGCAGGAGGTACCTGTGCCAGAAAGCACTACCAAGGACCAGCAGACGTTGGTGGAACTTGGATACCGAGAAGGAGGCACCTAATCCAAAGGCACTGCCGAGAACCAGCTGACGGTACTGGAACCCGGATGGGTAGCAGAAGGTACCCATGTAAAAAAAAAGTTCAAGGCCGCGAGCCGGCCGCAGTTACCAAAACCCACAGTCCTACAGAGGGTGCTTGTCCTATTGGCACTATGGAACCAGCCTTCATTGCCAGATCCCGCAGCCCACATAGGAGTCACCTAAACTGCAGGCACCATAGAGTCGGCTAACCCGACCGCAACACGACAGGACAACGCATTGGAGGCAAAGTGACGTTGACACTACCCGGAAACAGCTGGCGTGCTGGAACCAGGCTGGGCAGGAGGGAGTACCCGTGCCAAAGACACTGCCGAGAACCAGCTGACGGTACTGGAACCTGGATGGGTAGCAGAAGATACAAGAGCAAATGGAACTACCGAGGACCAGCTGACGGTACTGGAACCCGGATGGGTAGCAGAAGGTACAAGAGCCAATGGAACTACCGAGGACCAGCTGATGTTACTGGAACTCGGTTACTAAGCAGGAGGTACCTGTGCCAGAAAGCACTACCAAGGACCAGCAGACATTGGTGGAACTTGGATACCGAGAAGGAGGCACCTAATCCAAAGGCACTGCCGAGAACCAGCTGACGGTACTGGAACCCGGATGGGTAGCAGAAGATACAAGAGCAAATGGAACTACCGAGGACCAGCTGACGGTACTGGAACCCGGATGGGTAGCAGAAGGTACAAGAGCCAATGGAACTACCGAGGACCAGCTGATGTTACTGGAACTCGGTTACTAAGCAGGAGGTACCTGTGCCAGAAAGCACTACCAAGGACCAGCAGACGTTGGTGGAACTTGGATACCGAGAAGGAGGCACCTAATCCAAAGGCACTGCCGAGAACCAGCTGACGGTACTGGAACCCGGATGGGTAGCAGAAGGTACCCATGTAAAAAAAAAGTTCAAGGCCGCGAGCCGGCCGCAGTTACCAAAACCCACAGTCCTACAGAGGGTGCTTGTCCTATTGGCACTATGGAACCAGCCTTCATTGCCAGATCCCGCAGCCCACATAGGAGTCACCTAAACTGCAGGCACCATAGAGTCGGCTAACCCGACCGCAACACGACAGGACAACGCATTGGAGGCAAAGTGACGTTGACACTACCCGGAAACAGCTGGCGTGCTGGAACCAGGCTGGGCAGGAGGGAGTACCCGTGCCAAAGACACTGCCGAGAACCAGCTGACGGTACTGGAACCCGGATGGGTAGCAGAAGATACAAGAGCAAATGGAACTACCGAGGACCAGCTGACGGTACTGGAACCCGGATGGGTAGCAGAAGGTACAAGAGCCAATGGAACTACCGAGGACCAGCTGATGTTACTGGAACTCGGTTACTAAGCAGGAGGTACCTGTGCCAGAAAGCACTACCAAGGACCAGCAGACGTTGGTGGAACTTGGATACCGAGAAGGAGGCACCTAATCCAAAGGCACTGCCGAGAACCAGCTGACGGTACTGGAACCCGGATGGGTAGCAGAAGGTACCCATGTAAAAAAAAAGTTCAAGGCCGCGAGCCGGCCGCAGTTACCAAAACCCACAGTCCTACAGAGGGTGCTTGTCCTATTGGCACTATGGAACCAGCCTTCATTGCCAGATCCCGCAGCCCACATAGGAGTCACCTAAACTGCAGGCACCATAGAGTCGGCTAACCCGACCGCAACACGACAGGACAACGCATTGGAGGCAAAGTGACGTTGACACTACCCGGAAACAGCTGGCGTGCTGGAACCAGGCTGGGCAGGAGGGAGTACCCGTGCCAAAGACACTGCCGAGAACCAGCTGACGGTACTGGAACCCGGATGGGTAGCAGAAGATACAAGAGCAAATGGAACTACCGAGGACCAGCTGACGGTACTGGAACCCGGATGGGTAGCAGAAGGTACAAGAGCCAATGGAACTGCCGAGAACCAGCTGGCGGTGCTGGAGCCCAGGGTAAATACTAAAAACAGAAGAGCCAGAGGTGTATTTGGAGGAGGTTTTAAATCCGTACTACAGTGGATGTGGACAAAGCAGGAGAATTTGCCGGACACACAGCTGGGGATCAGCTGACGTTACTGAATCCCAATAACACTGGAGCAAGCGTTGACTGTGCAGACGGCACTTCTGAGCAGCAACTAGCGGTATTGGAGCCCAGGGTAAATACTAAAAACGGAGGAGCCAGAGGTGTAATTGGAGCAAGTTTTAAATAAGTAGCACAGTGAATATGGACAGAGCAGGAGAAATTGCCGTGAACACAGCAGGGGAACAGCTGACGTTACCGAACCCCAATAACACCGCAGCAAGTGTTGACTGTGCAGACGGCACTTCCGAGCGCCAACTGGCGGTGCTGGAGCCCAGGGATAAGAATGAAAACAGAGGAGCCAGAGGTGTAATTCGAGCAACTTTAAAATGTGTAGTACAGTGGATGTGGACAAAGCAGGAGAAATTGCCGTCCGCACAGCAGGGGAACAGCTGACGTTACTGAACCCCAATAACATGGTAGCAAGTGTTGACTGTGCAGACAGCACTTCCGAGCGCCAACTGGCGGTGCTGGAGCCCAGGGATAAGAATGAAAACAGAGGAGCCAGAGGTGTAATTGGAGCAACTTTAAAATCTGTAGTAGTGAGAATGTGGACAGAGCAGGAGAAATTGCCGTCCGCACAGCAGGGGAACAGCTGACGTTACTGAACCCCAATAACATGGTAGCAAGTGTTGACTGTGCAGACAGCACTTCCGAGCGCCAACTGGCGGTGCTGGAGCCCAGGGATAAGAATGAAAACAGAGGAGCCAGAGGTGTAATTGGAGCAACTTTAAAATCTGTAGTAGTGAGAATGTGGACAGAGCAGGAGAAATTGCCGTCCGCACAGCAGGGGAACAGCTGACGTTACTGAACCCCAATAACACGGCAGCAAGTGTTGACTGTGCAGACAGCACTTCCGAGCGCCAACTGGCGGTGTTGGAGCCCAGGGTAAATACTAAAAACGGAGGAGCCAGAGGTGTAATTGGAGCAAGTTTTAAATAAGTAGCACAGTGAATATGGACAGAGCAGGAGAAATTGCCGTGAACACAGCAGGGGAACAGCTGACGTTACTGAACCCCAATAACATGGTAGCAAGTGTTGACTGTGCAGACGGCACTTCCGAGCGCCAACTGGCGGTGCTGGAGCCCAGGGATAAGAATGAAAACAGAGGAGCCAGAGGTGTAATTCGAGCAACTTTAAAATGTGTAGTACAGTGGATGTGGACAAAGCAGGAGAAATTGCCGTCCGCACAGCAGGAGAACAGCTGACGTTACTGAACCCCAATAACACGGCAGCAAGTGTTGACTGTGCAGACGGCACTTCCGAGCGCCAACTGGCGGTGCTGGAGCCCAGGGATAAGAATGAAAACAGAGGAGCCAGAGGTGTAATTCGAGCAACTTTAAAATGTGTAGTACAGTGGATTTGGACAAAGCAGGAGAAATTGCCGTCCGCACAGCAGGAGAACAGCTGACGTTACTGAACCCCAATAACACGGCAGCAAGTGTTGACTGTGCAGACGGCACTTCCGTGCGCCAACTGGCGGTGTTGGAGCTCAGGGATAATACTGAAAACAGAGGAGCCAGAGGTGTAATTGGAGCAACTTTAAAATCTGTAGTAGTGAGAATGTGGACAGAGCAGGAGAAATTGCCGTCCGCACAGCAGGGGAACAGCTGACGTTACTGAACCCCAATAACATGGTAGCAAGTGTTGACTGTGCAGACAGCACTTCCGAGCGCCAACTGGCGGTGCTGGAGCCCAGGGATAAGAATGAAAACAGAGGAGCCAGAGGAGTAATTGGAGCAACTTTAAAATGTGTAGTACAGTGGATGTGGACAAATCAGGAGAAATTGCCGTCCGCACAGCAGGAGAACAGCTGACGTTACTGAACCCCAATAACACGGCAGCAAGTGTTGACTGTGCAGACGGCACTTCCGAGCGCCAACTGGCGGTGTTGGAGCTCAGGGATTACAGTTCAGGTGGTAGAAACATGAACAGAACAGGAGACCTGGATACTGTTGCCAACCAATTATTTATTCTGGAAGAGGACTGGCAAATTCATGAGAGATCCAGGCCTTGTTCATTTTGAGAAAAGTAAGCCGGTCAACGTTATCGGAGGATAGTCGCATGCGACGGTCTGTTAGTACACCACCTGCGGCACTAAAGACGCGTTCCGATAATACACTAGCAGCAGGGCAAGCTAGCACCTCCAGTGCATACTGACTAAGCTCTGGCCATGTATCCAGCTTACAGACCCAAAACTTGAAGGGAGAAGAGCCGTCTGGGAGTACACTAAGAGGGCAAGACATGTAGTCTGTCACCATCTGACGGAAACGTTGCCTCCTGCTGACTGGAGCTGTCTGTGATGGTGTAGACATTTGTGGCGGCGGGGACACAAAACTTTGCCACATTTCGGCCATACTGGTCTTGCCTTGTGCTGAGGCGCTGCTTCTGCTCCCTCTTTGTGCAGAGCTTCCTCCACTGCCTCGACGCACTGAGCTGCTTTGTAAAGCACTAGCAGCACTGCTCTCGGTTGGAATGGAGAACATGATGGAATGCACCAGTGCGTCTTGGTACTCCCGCATTTTACGCTCCCGGTTCAATGGTGTTATGAGGCTTTGTAAGTTGTCCCGGTAGCGAGGATCTAGGAGGGTGGACACCCAATAATCAGCCGTGTTGAGAATGTGGGCGATGCGGCGGTCGTTTCTGAGGCACTGCAGCATGAAATCAACCATGTGCTGCAGACTGCCAACTGGCCAAGAAACGCTGTCCCCTGCTTGAGGCGTGATCTCTGCCTGCTCTGCATCACCCCACCCTCGCTCTAGATACTGACTACTAGAGCATTGTGTACCTCCCTCCTCTGGACAGATGTCTTCCTCATCCATTGACTCCTCCTCATCCTCCTCACAAAGTGTCCCCTGCCTAGGCCTTTGTGAGGAACCACGTTGCGCAGACTGTAGAGAAGCAGATGGCATTTGTGACTCCTCATCCTCCACCTCTTCCAAAACCTCGTCCCTTAGTGCTTGCAGTGTTTTTTCAAGCAGGCAGATAAGGGGGATAGTCATGCTGACTAGTGCATCATCTGCACTCGCCATCTGCGTGGAATAATCGAAGGCACGCAAAACGTGGCAAATGTCCTTCATAGAGGCCCACTCAGTGATGGTGAAGTGTGAACGGCGCGCACTGCGACTTGTTTGCGCCTGCTGCAGCTGGTACTCCATTACTGCTGCCTGCTGCTCACACAACCTCTCCAACATATGTAACGTTGAATTCCACCTGGTGGGTAGGTCACATATGATGCGATGTTCCGGAAGACATAATCGGCGCTGCAGAGCTGCAATGCGTGATCTTGCATTGCTGGAACGCCGCAAGTGAGCGCACTCTATGCGGACCTTGTGAAGCAGTGCATCAAGATCCGGATAGTCCCTCAAAAAACTCTGCACGACCAAGTTGAGCACATGTGCCAGACATGGGATGTGAGTGAGGTTGCCTAGGCCCAGAGCTGCCACCAGATTTCGGCCATTGTCACACACTACCATGCCTGGCTGGAGATTCGCTGGCACAAACCACACGTCACTCTGCTGCTTGATGGCATTCCAGAGCTCCTGCGCTGTGTGGCTTCGATTCCCCAAAGAAATTAATTTTAATACGGCCTGTTGACGTTTGGCCACGGCTGTGCTCATATCGGTCATCATAACAGGTAACCGTTCACGGGTCGATGTGGAGGTAGACCGTGACGGCTCCTGCAGCGCTGATTCAGAGGAACTGGAGTATGAGGAGGAGTCAATGTGTACAGACTGGATTCCTGCAATCCTTGGAGTTGGCAGAACACGTACAGCGCCACTCTCAAGATCTGTACCCGGCTCCACAACATTTACCCAATGGGCAGTGAGGGAAAGGTATCGTCCCTGTCCATGCTTACTGGTCCACGCATCAGTGGTCAGGTGGACCTTGCTACTGACGACGTTTTGTAGCGCATGTTTAATTTTTCCCTCCACATGATGTTGCAGGGCAGGGACGGCTTGCCTGCTGAAATAAAAGCGGCTGGGCACGTTGTATTGTGGGACTGCCAATGCCATAAAGTTACGGAATGTGTCAGTCTCCACCAGCCTGAATGATAGCATTTCAAGGGCCAGTAGTTTAGCAATGCCAGCATTCAGAGCCTGTGCTCGGGGGTGGTTTGCCGAGTATGGGCGCCTTTTCTCCCATGCCTGTGCTAACGATGGCTGTAGACTGGCCTGGGAGTGTGAGGATGACTGGGAAAGTGGTGCTGTGGGTGGAATTACACTGTGTCTCTGTACAACAGTGCCAGAGATTCTTCCATGGCGATCCTGTGAGGAAGCCGAACCAGCTGTGTGTGAGCTGGAGGAAGAGGCTACAACACGAGCTGAAGAGGTGGTAGGTGGCGCTGTAGGTTGGCCTAGGTCTTCAGTGTGTTTGTGTAACTCCACCACGTGCTTGGTCCGCACATGTTTCCACATATTTGTGGTATTGAGGTTGCTGACACTTTTCCCTCTTTTCACCTTCTGATTACACAGCTTGCATTTGACAAAGCAAATGTCATCTGCAACTGTGTCAAAAAAGGACCAGGCACTGCAAGTCTTGGGAGCGCCCGCTTTGGATTTTGGAAGAGCCATGCTCCTAATGGGTGCCGAAGTGGAGGCTACAGGCAACCAAGTCTGCCCCCTCCCTCTCCCTCCTTTTTGGGCCGTTCGGGGAATCTCTTCCTCAGAGCTGCTCCCACCACCTTCCTGTCCCTCACGCCATGATGGGTCAAGGACCTCATCATCTACACCACCCTCTTCAAACAACTGCTTCTCCTGGGTAGTCTCGACAGCACAGTACGCACCAGAAAGTGGCACCTGAGTCTCATCATCAGATGCGTACTGAGGTGTGCTGCTGACCATAGGCACTGGCCCACCCGCCTCTTCAGATTCAGAGAGACAAAACGGTTGCGCATCACTGCATACTACCTCTTCTTCAAATTCTCGAATTCTGCTTGGCTGGCCCCCTCTTTCCAAGCCAAGAGATTCAGAGAACAGAAGTAGAGATGGCTCCTGTCCAGGGCTCTCTGACTGCCTGGGCAATTTGGCAGGTGGTGAAGAGACAGATGGGTGCTCTTCAGTGCTCAGGACCTGAGAGGATCTGGAACTAATTGAAGTCGATGCGTTAGCTGCCATCCATCCGACAACGGCTTCAATTTGGTCCTCGCGCAGCAGTGGGGTACGGCTAGCTCCTACAAAGCTGCGCATAAAGGACTGTTCCCTGGTAAAACTGGGGGATGCTGAGTCACTGGTGCCCGCAGCAGGCACAGAATCCCCACGTCCTCTCCCTGCAGGCACAGAATCCTCACGTCCTCTCCCTGCAGAAACTCCACGCCCACGCCCACGACCACGACCACATGCCTTACTCCCTGCCTTCTTCATCTTGGTAGACTGATAAAGATAGGCAGAAAAGTACTAAGGGCTTAGTGTGCTTATTCCTGAACAGCTGCTAACAGGTATAAGAAACACTAATTTTATAAAGTGTGGACTAGACTTTAATATGAGCTAATGTGGCCTACACAACTGTAAAGTGGAGTGTTTGGTGAACTTTATTTAGGTTTTTTTTGTCACAAAAAGACACTGGATGTGCCTAAAGATGTAATAACGATAGTATCACAAACTTTTTGTAGCTATTACAATGTAGGAAGGTAACCTACAATGCAATAGATGAGGCTGCAAAAAATAGGCTAATACTAATCTGGCTGGGGCTGCAGGGCCCAATGCTGCAGAAAGGCTCCTCTATCTACTCCTATATAGTGTGTTTGGAATCAATTTAGCTGAATATGGATGGAACCACCACACTAATAGGAGATATCAGGAAAAATTATGAATTGGCAATAAAGGACAATGTATGAGGCAGTGACACACACTGAGTGCACTACAACCAGACGGGGTTGAAGCACACACTACAGGGTGAGCTGCACTCACACACCAGACCTTGCAGACAGCGGTGAACAGTACAGATGCAGAGCACTGTGCACTAGTGCTGCAAGACGGAAAAAAAATTCTCTATCTACTCCTATATAGTGTGTTTGGAACCAATTTAGCTGAATACAGATGGAACCACCACACTAATAGGAGATATCAGGAAAAATTATGAATTGGCAATAAAGGACAATGTATGAGGCAGTGACATACACTGAGTGCACTACAACCAGACGGGGTTGAAGCACACACTACAGGGTGAGCTGCACTCACACACCAGACCTTGCAGACAGCGGTGAACAGTACAGATGCAGAGCACTGTGCACTAGTGCTGCAAGACGGAAAAAAATTTCTCTATCTACTCCTATATAGTGTGTTTGGAACCAATTTAGCTGAATACAGATGGAACCACCACACTAATAGGAGATATCAGGAAAAATTATGAATTGGCAATAAAGGACAATGTATGAGGCAGTGACACACACTGAGTGCACTACAACCAGACGGGGTTGAAGCACACACTACAGGGTGAGCTGCACTCACACACCAGACCTTGCAGACAGCGGTGAACAGTACAGATGCAGAGCACTGTGCACTAGTGCTGCAAGACGGAAAAAAATTTCTCTATCTACTCCTATATAGTGTGTTTGGAACCAATTTAGCTGAATACAGATGGAACCACCACACTAATAGGAGATATCAGGAAAAATTATGAATTGGCAAAAAAGGACAATGTATGAGGCAGTGACACACACTGAGTGCACTACAACCAGACTTGGCTGAAGCACACACTACAGGGTGAGCTGCACTCACACACACAGACCTTGCAGATAGCGGTGAACAGCACAGGGAACTGTGCACTAGCACTGCAAGGCACAGTGATTTAGAAAGTAGCTTGGGTAAAGCAGTATAGAGCAAATAGGTAGCTAAAACTGTCCCTCAGAACAACAGCGTCCTATCCCTAACTGAATTCACAGCAGAGTGAGCTCAAAATGGCGGCGGTGGCTTTTATAGTGCATCATGACATCATTTCAGCAGCCAATCACAGCCATGCCATTAGTTAAGATGCCTACATGCCTAACAGGATGTGCCCACACTTCTTAGGATCCTCATTGGCTGAATAAAATGAAAATGTCTCATTGCATTATGGGAACTTCCGATTCCGGTATACGATATTGCAATAGTATCGGAATTAAGTATCGGAATTCCGATACCGCGAATATCGGCCGATACCCGATATTTCAGTATCGGAATGCTCAACACTATTCCCGACTCCACATATGGCAATCAGACTAGTTCCCTGGATCAACGTCCCATAACAAAATCTAGTACGAATAACCTGCAATTCTATATTTTTCAAGAAAGGCACACACATGCCCTCCTTGAATTTTTTTTAGAAAATTAAGTATTTCAAGTTCGTGTGGTAGAGAGTTCCATAACCTCATTGCTCACACAATAAAAATTTGCCAAATAACTTCCTTTAGACAAAGTGAATTAGGATCTTTATGCTAGAGTAATTGAATTAACTCTAACTGAAATAGATTAATGCTTTTTTCCTAAATGTTGAAATTTGTTAAAAATCCATCTGCTCAAAAAGGCTTTCTCGGACAGACTTGGCGCAAGCTACTCCATTCTGCAGATCCCAAGGGAACCCTGGCCTTTACCATTACACCACTGTACAGGGATAGATACTTACCATAGGCCCAGGGCTGCATCTACAGAGTAGCTGCTGGCCGGAGGAGCGAGCTTGAGGCTATAGTGGTTGATTCAACTCTAACTAAAGCTTTTTTTTCCCTAAATACTGGGATCTGTTTAAGGCTGTTGGGTCAAAAAGACTTCCTCGGACAGACTTGGCGCAAGCTACTCCATTCTGCAGATCCCAAGGGAACCCTGGTTTTTACCATTACACCCCTGTACAGGGATAGATACTTACCATAGGCCCAGGGTTGCATCTACAGAGTAGCTGCTGGCTGGAGGAGTGCGATTGAGGCTTGAGTAGTTGAATCAATCCTAACTAAAGAAAAACCTATGTAATGCCACTTTCTTGTTAGGACCTGTCTGAGGCCTATGGCTCTAAAAAGCTTCTTTGGAAAGACTTGGCAAAAGCCAGTCTATCCTACAGGTTCCAAAGGAACTCTTGCCTTCACTCTTTTACAGCCCTGTACAGCAATAAAGACTTATTACAGGGCCTTGATTGCATCTACATAGTAGATGCTGACTGGAGGGGCAAACTTAAGGCTAGAATGGTTCAGCCAACCCTAACTATTGCTACTTTCTTAAATTTTAAGATATTTCTGAGGCCGTTGACTCAAACAGGCTTCTTTGGACAGACTTGGCTCAAAACACACCATTTCTAATGGTTCCAAATGAATCCTGGGCTTTACCCTTGAACCTCAATACAGGGACAGTTTCATAGTTTTAAGGTTGAAAGACACAGGTCCATCAAGTTCAACCTAAAAGCTAATGTGTTGATCCAGAGGAAGGCAAAAACCCCATGAGGCAGATGCTAATTGCCCCATATTAGGGGAAAAATTCCTTCCCGACTCCACATATGGCAATCAGACTAGTTCCCTGGATCAACGTCCCATAACAAAATCTAGTACGGATAACCTGTAATTTTATATTATTCAAGAAAGGCACACACATGCCCTCCTTGAATTTTTTTTAGAACATTAAGTATTTCAAGTTCATGTGGTAGACAGTTTCATAACCTCATTGCTCACACAATAAAAATTTGCCAACTAACTTCCTTTAGACAAAGTGAATTAGGATCTTTATGCTAGAGTAATTGAATTAACTCTAACTGAAATAGATTAATGCTTTTTTCCTAAATGTTGAAATTTGTTTAAATGCATCAGCTCAAAAAGGCTTTCTTGGACAGACTTGGCGCAAGCTACTCCATTCTGCAGATCCCAAGGGAACCCTGGCCTTTACCATTACACCCCTGTACAGGGATAGATACTTACCATAGGCCCAGGGCTGCATCTACAGAGTAGCTGCTGGCCGGAGGAGCGAGCTTGAGGCTATAGTGGTTGATTCAACTCTAACTAAAGCTTTTTTTTTCCTAAATACTGGGATCTGTTTAAGGCTGTTGGCTCAAACAGACTTCCTCGGACAGACTTGGCGCAAGCTACTCCGTTCTGCAGATCCCAAGGGAACCCTGGTTTTCACCATTACACCCCTGTACAGGGATAGATACTTACCATAGGCCCAGGGTTGCTGAGTAGCTGCTGGCCGGTGGAGTGCGCTTGAGGCTTGAGTAGTTGAATCAATCCTAACTAAAAAAAAACCTATGTAATGCCACTTTCTTGTTAGGACCTGTCTGAGGCCTATGGCTCAAAAAAGCTTCTTTGGAAATACTTGGCAAAAGCCAGTGTATCCTACAGGTTCCAAAGGAACTCTGGCCTTCACTCTTACAGCCCTGTACAGCGATAAAGACTTATTACAGGGCCTTGATTGCATCTACATAGTAGATGCTGACTGGAGGGGCAAACTTAAGGCTAGAATGGTTCAGCCAACCCTAACTATTGCTACTTTATTAAATGTTAGGATATTTCTGAGGCCGTTGGCTCAAACAGGCTTCCTCGGACAGACTGGGCGCAAAACACACCATTTCTGATGGTTCCAAATGAACCCTGGGCTTCACCCTTGAACCTCAATACAGGGACAGTTTCATAGTTTTAAGGTTGAAAGACACAAGTCCATCAAGTTCAACCTAAAAGTTAATGTGTTGATCCAGAGGAAGGCAAAAACCCCATGAGGCAGATGCTAATTGCCCCATATTAGGGGAAAAATCCCTTCCCGACTCCACATATGGCAATCAGACTAGTTCCCTGGATCAACGTCCCATAACAAAATCTAGTACGGATAACCTGCAATTCTATATTATTCAAGAAAGGCACACACATGCCCTCCTTGAATTTTTTTTAGAAAATTAAGTATTTCAAGTTCGTGTGGTAGAGAGTTCCATAACCTCATTGCTCACACAATAAAAATTTGCCAACTAACTTTCTTTAGACAAAGTGAATTAGGGTCTTTATACTAGAGTAATTGAATTAACTCTAACTGAAATAAATGAATGCTTTTTTCCTAAATGTCAAAATTTGTTTAAATCCATTAGCTCAAAAAGGCTTTCTCGGACAGATTTGGCGCAAGCTACTCCATTCTGCAGATCCCAAGGGAACCCTGGCCTTTACCATTACACCCCTATACAGGGATAGATACTTACCAAAGGCCCAGGGCTGCATCTACAGAGTAGCTGCTGGCCGGAGGAGCGAGCTTGAGGCTATAGTGGTTGATTCAACTCTAACTAAAGCTTTTTTTTTCCCTAAATACTGGGATCTGTTTAAGGCTGTTGGCTCAAACAGACTTCCTCGGACAGACTTGGCGCAATCTACTCCATTCTGCAGATCCCAAGGGAACCCTGGCTTTTACCATTACACCCCTGTACAGGGATAGATATTTACCATAGGCCCAGGTTTGCATCTACAGAGCAGCTGCTGTCCGGAGGAGTGCGCTTGAGGCTTGAGTAGTTGAATCAATCCTAACTAAAGAAAAACCTATGTAATGCCACTTTCTTGTTAGGACCTGCCTGAGGCCTATGTCTCAAAAAAGCTTCTTTGGAAAGACTTGGCAAAAGCCAGTCTATCCTACAGGTTCCAAAGGAACTCTTGCCTTAACTCTTACAGCCCTGTACAGTGATAAAGACTTATTACAGGGCCTTGATTGCATCTACATAGTAGATGCTGACTAGAGGGGCAGACTTAAGGCTAGAATGGTTCAGCCAACCCTAACTATTGCTACTTTCTTAAATGTTAGGATATTTCTGAGGCCGATGGCTCAAACAGGCTTCCTTGGACAGACTGGGCGCCAAACACACAAACTGAAATATCACATGGTCATAAGTATTCAGACCCTTTGCTCATATTTAAGTCACATAGTTACATAGTTACATAGTTTATAAGGCCAAAAAAAACAAGCGTCCATCCAGTTCAGCCTATTTCTTGTGCACTGCAGCTATTCCGCAGCCTTGATCCAGGGGAAGGCAAAAAAAACCATGCGGTATAGGCCAATTTACATCATTGAGGAAAAATTCACTTCCCGACTCCAATCTGGCAGTCAGATTAAATCCCTGGATTAATTAACTATCACTAAGCATAAGATGTAATTTTATTGTTCTCAAGAAAGGCGTCCAGTCCTCTCTTGAACTCATTAAGTGAGTTGGACATCACCACTTCCTCTCCGAGAGAGTTCCAGAGTCTCACAGCTCTGACCGTAAAGAATCCCCTTCTATGCTGGTGCAGGAACCTCCTTTCCTCCAGACGCATAGTGTGCCCCCTCGTCTTTGTCACCATCCTTGGTATAAACAGGTCATGGGAGAGATCTCTGTACATCCCCCTGATGTATTTATACATGTTTATGAGGTCTCCCCTAAGCCTTCTCTTTTCCAACGTAAATAGGCCTAATTTGGACAACCTCTCTGGGTATTCTAGTCCCTCCATTCCCTTTATTACCTTAGTCGCCCTCCTTTGTACCCTCTCTAGCTCCAATATGTCTTTCCTGAGCACCGGAGCCCAGAACTGTGCACAATATTCTAAGTGCGGCCTTACCAGCGCTTTATACAGAGGAAGAACAATGTTCTCATCATATACCCCTATTCCTCTTCTGATGCATGCCATGACTCTATTTGCCTTCGCAGCTGCTGCCTGACACTGGGCACTCCAATTTAATTTGCTGTTAACCAAGACGCCCAGGTCCTTCTCCATGTCAGATTTCCCCAACGGTTTCCCATTTAATATGTATGGAAGACTGCTGTTTTTCTTTCCCATGTGCATGACCTTACATTTATCGGCATTGAACCCCATTTGCCATTTTTTGGCCCAACTCCCCAATTTATCTAAATCCTCCTGTAGCTGTGCCCTATCCTCATCTGTATTAACTACGTTACAAAGTTTAGTATCATCTGCAAATATTGCTATTTTACTATGCAACCCTTCCACTAGATCATTAATAAGTATATTAAATAATATAGGGCCCAAGACAGACCCTTGAGGCACCCCGCTAGTCGAGACGCAGTTATAAAAGGAATCCAATTTGTCCGCATTAATCAACTGCAGGGCATCTTGATTGGCAAATAGATTGATCACTTTGGGGTACCAAGTGTTCAGCAACTTTTCTTCTGTCTTGGCACAAGCCAAGGATACGCTGTTCCTTAGGGATTCACATTCTACAGGACCCCTGGACCCGACAAAGAATAAAGCACTTTATCATATTAAACCTGACAGGGCACACCTGTGAGGTGAAGACCATTTCCGGTGACTACCTCTAGAAGCTCATCAAGAGAACGCCAAGAGTGTGCAAAGCAGTCATCAAAGCAAAAGGTGGCTACTCTGAAGAACCTAGAATATAAGACATATTTTCAGTTGTTTCACACTTTTTTGTTAAGTATATAATTCCACATGTGTTAATTCATAGTTTTGATGCCTTCAGTGTGAATGTACAATTTTCATAGTCATGAAAATACAGAAAAATCTTTAAATGAGAAGGTGTGTCCAAACTTTTGGTCTGTACTGTATATATCCACCCATATACAGTATACATATATATACACACATATACAGTATACATATATACACACCCATATACAGTATACATATACACACACATATACAGTATACATATATACACACATATACAGTATACATATATACACACATATACAGTATACATATATATACACACATATACAGTATACATATATACACACATACAGTATACATATATATACACACACATACAGCATACATATATATACACACTTATACAGTATACATATACACACCCATATACAGTATACATATATATACACACTTATACAGTATACATATATACACACATATACAGTATACATATATACACATATACAGTATACATATATACACACATATACAGTATACATATATACACCCATATACAGTATACATATATATACACACATACAGTATACATATATACACACATATACAGTATACATATATATACACACACATACAGCATACATATATATACACACATATACAGTATACATATATATACACACACATATACAGTATACATATATATACACACTTATACAGTATACATATATACACACATATACAGCATACATATATATACACACATATACAGTATACATATATATACACACACATATACAGTATACATATATATACACACTTATACAGTATACATATATACACACATATACAGTATACATATATACACATATACAGTATACATATATACACACATATACAGTATACATATATACACCCATATACAGTATACATATATATACACACATACAGTATACATATATACACACATATACAGTATACATATATACAGCCATATACAGTATACATATATATATACATACAGTATGCATATACACATATACAGTATACATATATATATATACATACATATAGAGTATCTATAATATAACGCTACAAGCGTCCCTCTGTCTGAAGCCTTTATAGTCTGCGCTAGTGCGACACGCCTGCACAGTCTGGCTCCAGACTGAAGAACGCATGGAGCCGTTACAGGTAAGAGGAGTGTATGGTGCTGGAGATCATGGTATGCGTATACACTGAACACATACCGCGATCTCTGGCGCCATACTTACATACTTACCTGACCGGGATGAGCGCTACCGCGGCGCCTCTGTTCGGTCCAGAGTCCGGGGGAAGAGGGTAGCGTTGAAATTGGCGCATGCGCATAGCGCTATCTGGTGCCATTTTACTGAAGATACATTTGCAATGTGTCTTCAGCAAAATGGAGCCGGACAGCGTGGTATGAGCACACGCGTACTTCGGCGCCGCACTCCTCCCCCGGCCTCCAGCAGAACGGGAAACAGCGCTGGAGCACAGGGAAGAAAGGTGAGTATAAGTGTTTCTTTTCTTGTATGTGTGTGCAGCATGATAGGGATGAGGGGTGCCATACATACCAGGATTGGGGGGTGAGGGGTGCCATACATACCAGGATTGGGGGGTGAGAGGACCATACATACCAGGATTGGCGGGTGAGGGGACTATCCATACCAGGATTGGGGGGTGAGGGGTGCCATGCATACCAGAATTGGGGGTGAGGGGACCATGCATAACAGGATTGGGGATGAGGGGTGCCATGCATACCAGGATTGGGGGTGAGGGGTGCCATGCATATCAGGATAGGGATGAGGGGTGCCATGCATACCAGGAATGGGGATGAGGGGTACCATGCATACCAGGATTGGGGATGTGAGGGGGTACCATAGATACCAGGATAGGGATGAGGGGGTACCATGCATAACAGGATTGGGGATGAGGGGTGCCATGCATACCAGGATTGGGGGTGAGGGGTACCATGTATACCAGAATTGGGGGGTGAGGGGACCATGCATACCAGGATTGGGGGTGAGGGATGCCATGTATACCAGAATTGGGGGAGGGGAACATGCATACCAGGATTGGGGATGAGTGGTGCCATGCATACCAGGATTGGGGGATGAGGGGACCATGCATTCCAGTATTGGGGGTGAGGGGTGCCATGCATACCAGGATTGGGAAATGAGGGGTGCCAAGTATACCAGAATTGGGGGTGAGGGGTGCCATGCATACAAGGATTGGGGGGTGAGGGGTGCCATGTATACCAGGATTGGGAGGTGAGGTGACCATGCATACCAGGATTGGGGAATGAGGTGTGCCATGTATACCAGGATTGGGGAATGAGGGGTGCCATGCATACCAGGATTCGGGGGTGAGGGGACCATGCATACCAGGATTGGGGGGTGAGGGGTGCCATGCATACCAGGATTGGGGGGTGAGGGGACCATACATACCATGATTGGGGGGTGAGGGGAGCCATGCATACCAGGATTGGGGAATGAGGGATGCCATGTATACCAGGATTGGGGGGTGAGGTGACCATGCATACCAGGATTGGGGAATGAGGTGTGCCATGTATACCAGGATTGGGGAATGAGGGGTGCCATGCATACCAGGATTCGGGGGTGAGGGGACCATGCATACCAGGATTAGGGGGTGAGGGGACCATGCATACCAGGATTAGGGGGTAAGGGGACCATGCATACCAGGATTAGGGGGTGAGGGGTGCCATGCATACCACAATAGGATGGGGGCAGCACAAATACCAGGATGGGAGACCATATACCAATAAAAATGCTCGCCACCTGGGCGTAGAACGGGTTCAATAGCTAGTACATATATACACGCATATATACAGTAATACAGCATATACATACACATATATACTGTATATACACACACACACATATATACAGTAATACAGCATATACATACACATATATACTGTATATACACACACATATATATATCTGGCGACAGGGCCCCGCTGCGTCCTCTGTGTCTCTGTACAGATATAAGTGTAACACGTACTGGATCCAGCACAGGTGACAGTCTGCCATAGAGCTGACGTGCAGTACATACACTGTGTTATGGGGGCGCTCACCTGTGCTAACCCCGCGCTCCGGCCGCTACTTCTCTGCTCATATAAGGTCTCTCTTTCTGCCATTAAATAATTCGGTTGTCATGGCAGTGGAGGCGGGGCGTTGGTAGGGGGCGTGTCTGGTATAGGGCAGATTGGGGCGGGGCTGTCATGCAGTGCTTGTCTCATCGCTGTAATTTCCTGCTGATGCCACCTGGTGGACAGCATTGGTCAGTACGCGCTGAGAATGCTCACATGGTGGGGGAGGGGCAGCTTATATATGTATATACACAGTCACAATGCAGTTAGGGTTATGTTCACACAGTGTTTTTTTAAACGTTTTTTTCCACATTATAAAACTCAGTGTTGTCAGGAAAAGCATTGCCTGTATTTTTGATGTATGCCTCATACAAAATACATTTTTGAAGATTTTTTTTAATCTTCCATCCTATACTCGGGCACTGGCTGTATATTGTTGAGGCCCCGGGACTTGCTTAGATCCGCTGGGTGGCATTGCCAGCTGCATTGCAGTAAATGGGTGACCTGAAATCCCACATTTATCCTGTGATCAGTTAGGGACTGTTTTTTCTTAAAGAAGGGGCTCATGTTATTAATCCCAGACAATCCATTAATGGAGTTTCCAGTAGTATAATAATGATGATTTATCCTGGGGATGGGTTATCAATATCAGATCGGTGGGTCTCCGACACGCGGCACTGGCTCTACCCATCAGCTGATTGCAGCGCTCAGATGTAAATAGTGTGAAGATTGAACATCACCGCTCCATTCACTGTACTGCGGGTCCTGCAGATCAGCTAATATTCATGTAATAGGAGCTGATCTGCAGCACCAGGGAGCGGCCACTACACAGTGACCAGAGCTCTGATGTTCAGCTCCTCAACAATGTTTACATCTGACCTCGGCCAGAGTTTCAAACAACTGAGTAGTGGAGGAGCCACGTGCCGGACCCCCACAAATCTGATATTAATGAGCTAACCAGGGTATAGGCCATCAATATGTTTGTCCTGGAAATTCCCTTTAAGGCCCACCTGCACATACTATGTATATAATATATATATATATGGCAAAGAGTGGGAAGGGGTTAATAAAAGGCTCATAAAACGGACAAACAACACAAATATTGGTTCTATCTTTTACACATTTGGGGTAGCCCTTAAGAGGGCCGTTGGGTCAAAGAGAGAGAGAGAGAGAAGAGAGAGGGGAGGGAGAGATACCGGGAGATACCAAGAGAGAGAAAAAAAGAGAGACCCAACCAGTGCAAAGCTAAGCCGGGCAGGCGGCAGCGGCTATTTATACCCACTGCTGATCTCTGATTGGTGGAAAATCTGGGTGTGGCTGCTCTCTGATTGGTGGAAAATCTGGGTGTGGCTGCTCTGTGATTGGTCAGCATTATGACCTCACAGTGGCGATGACTCATACCTCCTGGGTGGTTCTTCTGGGCGGTTCTGTTTTCTGACTGGTGGAAATTCTAATCAGCATTATGACCTCACAGTGGCCGTGACTCATGTTTCATGGACTGTTCTATCTGGGTGACCTGAAACATGCTGATCTCTGATTGGTGGAAATTCAAGTCATCTTCATGACATCACAATCAGCATGTTATTACTGCTGAGATGTTCAGTTTTTTCCTAAATTTCCTACGTTTTGTCCTAATTTATTAGCACATATATACCACTCATTCCTACAAGCAAAGGGTCAGGAAACCCCTCTGAAATCAATATCCTACAATTTACCCCAACAGCAAAAAAACAACTATACACAAAATACCAAAAGATATATCAGATTATTAATATCCCCCATGCTGGTGTAATGCTCCCAATTCTGCTATAATGTCCCCAAAGCTGGTATAATGCCCCACATCCTGGTATAGTATCTCCAGTTCTGGCATAATGTCCCCCATGCTGCTATAATATCCCCTATACTGGTATAATATTATCATTGTGATATAATATCCCCCATCCTGGTGTAACATCATCATTGTGATATAATGTCCCCATTCTGATATAGTGTCACCCATCCGGGTATGGTGTACCCCTTTCTGGTATAGTGTCCCTTATTCTGGTATAATGTCCCCCTTCCTGGTATATTGTTCCTATTCTGATATATTGTCCCCATTCTTATATAGTGTCCTTCATCTTGGTAAAATGTCCCCATACTAGTATAATGTCCCCATCCTGGTATAATGCCCCCCATTCTGGTTTAATGACCATCATACTGGTATAATGTCCCCCTTCCTGGTATATTGTTCCCATTCCTACAATCAAAGGATCAGGAAACCCCTCTGAAATCAATATCCTACAATTTACCCCAACAGCAAAAAAACAACTATACACAAAATACCAAAAGATATATCAGATTATTAATGAGCAAATAAAAGACACAATCACATAAAAATAATTTTTAGAAAGGTGTAGAAAAAATGCTGTAAAGTAAGAACGCTTCAAAAATAGAAATGTTAATGATCTAATTAACAAAATACAAGTGAATGAACAAACAAAAAATCTAGATCCAATCAATATTTGGTGTGACCAACTTTTCACTTTAAGGCTGGGTGCCCACGTAGCATTTTTCAAGCGTTTATGCTGCAGAATTTCCGCAGCGTAAACGCTTGTTAAACGCTAGGTTATCGGCCCCCCATGGTCCCCAAGGGGATTCCGCATGTTCTATGCACATGCTGCGGATTTTTCCGCAGCGTTTATGCTGCGTACAAAAATCCGCAGTATGTCATTTAATTTTGCGGAAGCGCAGCGGAACTCCCGCCATTGACTTGCATTGAGACGCATAGAAACCGCGACTGTACATTTGTACAAGCGGCTTCTATGCGTCTCTATGTGCGGATGGTACCCAGTTCTGGAGGAGAGGAGACTCTCCTCCAGACCTGGGTACCATTGTACCTGTAAAAAAAGAATAAAATAAATAAAGTTTATACTCACCTTTCCGAAGGCTTCTCTCTGAATGCCGGCATCACTTGAGGACCTGCGGCGACGTCACAGTCATGTGACCGCAGGCCCTTCACCGCTCTGTCTCGCGATATGCCGGCATCCAGGAAGCAGAGAGGAACGAGCGCTGCAGCCACGCCGGGGCCTCGGGGGTGAGTATAGCTTTATTTGTTTTCATTTTTATGGTTCACACTGTATAAATCCATGCTGTTTGCATGGATTTATACAGTGTGACCTAGTTGTCAAGCACTTTCCAAGTGATGCTATCGCCTGGAAAGCGCTTGTCAATCTGCATGCGGAAACGCATGTGAATCCGCATGTGGATCCGCATGTATTCTGCAGGAAAAACGCATGCACAATCTGCATGCGTTTTTTCTGCCAGGGAGATGCAGAAATGCTGCAGAAATTTTCTGCTTCATTTCTGCATCGTGGGCACATAGCCTAAAACAGCATCAATTCTTCTAGGTACACCTGCGCAAAGTCTGGGATTTTGTAATAATACAGTCAGGTGTCTGGTCATACACCATGGCAAGACTGAGCAAGAATACACAAGGGAGTTATACTACATCAGCAAGGACTCTAAGGCACAAATTTCAAAGCAGATTGAGGGTTCAAGATGTGTCATTCAAGCACTTGTGAAGAAGCACAAGAAAATGTGCAACGTCGAGGTCAGTAGATGCAGTGGTCGGCCAAGGAAACTTAGTGCAGCAGATGTATGACACATTATGGTTACTTTCCTTCAAAAGTGGAAGATGTCCAGCAGTGCCATCAGCTCAGAACTGGCAGCAACCAGTGGGACTCAGCTTCACTCATCTAATGTTCAGAGAAGACTGGCCAGAAGTGGTCTTCATAGCAGAATTGTGGTGAAAAAGCCATATCTTCCACATCAAATCAAGGCCAAGTGACTCTGACGCGCCCCTGGGCCTGAGTCGCGCAGCGTTGCACACGCGGGAGCCTACCCGGACCCGGATCCGATAGGGGTAGTAGTCTCGTGGCGGGGACCCGGTCCGTGCCCAGGGAGTCAAACTGAGCGGCAGTATTAGCAGTAGATGTTAGAATGTTCGACTACGCCACCCGTTGAATGCCGCCGCTGCAGGGCAGACCGCTGAGGCCGGTGGTACGATTGTGCAGCGTAGATGGTATAACCCCCAACGGGAGGGGTATGGCCTCAGGGCAGCCGACGTGAATGATGGGGGTAGCAGGAGAGCATGCAGGTAGCAGGAACCACTCAGAGACGGTGCGGTGTAGTTCAGGGTCTTTACTGGTGACAAAGGTAGACCCTCCCGGAGTACTGGCTAGTGGTCGGGGCCTGGTCAGTCCGTGAGCAGATGGGATCTCCCCTGGCCAGGCGGAGTTGTAGGCCTCCCCAACTAATTGTACTCTTCTGGCTACCTTGCTATAGGCGGGTAAAAGTAGCCCACGTCCCTGAGTGTACCGTGTGGTGCTCACCCATATGGCCGGTGACTCGGGGCCTTTTGGTAGCTTCCGTTCCACGATGGTGGTGCTGGTCCCACGCGTGTGACCGTGCCTTCGGGTTTCTGGGCCAGAGGACCTGAAATCCCCTGCCGGTCGGTTTCTGCTGCTGGGTAAGGATTAGTCCCCACAGCCTCGGACTCCGGGTCCGGTGATAATTCTTCAATCAGGGCGAGCTCTACAGCTTCCAGCCCCTGACTCCTTTTAGCACTGCTCCCACTGAGCTCCTGATCTTTCTTTCCTATAGCTGCTCCTCTCCAGACCAGACTATGTCTCTGTCTGGGACTCCTCTTCTTCTCTCTCTCTTCTCACTCTAACCCTGCCTCAGCCCCAGTTTTATATAGGGGAAGTTCTTCCCCTCCCAGGACTGGGCAGGAGGTGTGGCATGCATAGGATTCCTGACCAGGAGACCTCCCACTTGCTCACAGACGTAATATTGCTATTACTGTGGAAACCAGACCCCTGGGGTGCCACAACTCAACTATGCATTAAAACAGAGGAACCAGGGTGTAGAAAATTGGCAGGATGTGCTCTGGACGGTTGAGTTAAAATATGAAAAATGTTATTACAGAAGAGATTTTGTTCACTGAAGGGCTGGAGAGCAGAACAATAATGAGCGTCTGTGGGCAATAGTGATGCATAAGCACGGTGGAGGCTCCTGTAAGTTTGGGGCTGCATTTCAGCAAATGGAGGTGGAAATTGGGTCAGAATTATTGGTTCCCTCAATGCTGAGATATAGAGGCAGATACTTAGCCATCATGCAATATCATCAGGGAGGTGTCTGATTGGATCCAAATGTTTTCTTCAGCAGAACAACAACCCCAAACATACAGCCAATGTCATTAAGAATTATCTTCAATGTAAAGAACAAGGAGTCCTGGAAATGATCTGGTGCCACCCAGTGGAGTAACTAGAGTCTGATAGGCCCCCACCGCCATGTTGGTCAGATGTATGGGCCCTTGTAGCGTTCTGGATCCTATAAAGAAATATGTGCTCTCTACCTATGTAGTAATGTCCCCCATCCTGGCTCCTTCTTGTAATAATCTCCCACATGCTGGGCCTTATGCTATAACATTTTCCCCCACCTGTGCCCCTGTCTGGTAATGTCCCCATTCTGGCATCATTTCCTTCATTCTGGTTTAATGTCCCCATCCTGGTATAGTGTCCCCATTCTGATATAATGTCCCCATTTTGGTATAATGTCTCTAACCTGGTATAATATTCCCCATGCTGGTGTAATGCTCCCAATTCTGCTATAATGTCCCCAAAGCTGGTATAATGCCCCACATCCTGGTATGGTATCTCCAATTCTGGCATAAGGTCCCCCATGCTGCTATAATATCCCCCATACTAGTATAATATTATCATTGTGATATAATGTCCCCCATCCTGGTGTAACATCATCATTGTGATATAATGTCCCCATTCTGATATAGTGTCACCCATCCGGGTATGGTGTACCCCTTTCTGGTATAGTGTCCCTTATTCTGGTATAATGTCCCCAATTCTGTTATAATTTCCCCATTCTGATACAATGTCCCCATTCTGATATAATGTCCCCATTCCTGGTATATTGTACCCATTCTGATATATTGTCCCCATCCTGGTTTAATGTCCCTCGCCCTGGTTTAATGTCCCCCATCCTGGTACAATGCACTCCATTCTGTTACAGTGTCTCACATTCTGGCATAATGACCTAATTCTGATATAATGTCCCCATTCTGGTATAATGTACCCATTCTGGCATAATGTCCCCCATCCTGGTACGGTATCTACTTAGCTGCCATCCTGGGGATGGGTTATCAATATCAGATCGGTGGACTCCGACACGCGGCACTGGCTCTACCCATCAGTTGTTTGCAACGCTCAGATGTAAATAGTTTGAAGATCTGAACATCACTGCTCCATTCACTGTACTGTGGGTCCTGCAAGTCAGCTAATATTCATGTAATAGGAGCTGATCTGCAGCACCAGGTAGCAGCCACTACACAGTGACCAGAGCTGTGATGTTCAGCTCCTCAACAATGTTTACATCTGACCTCTGCCGGAGTTTCAAACAACTGAGTAGTGGAGGTGCCACGTGCCGGACCCCCACAAATCTGATATTAACCCCTTCCTGATGTCAGGTGTAATAATATGTACCTGTGACCTGGGCCTATTGGACCAGGTGCGTATTATTATGCCTTGGCGATCGCACCCACACAGAAGCTGTGCTGGCGCGATCGCTGCCGGGTGTCAGCTGATTCTCACAGCCAACACCCGTTGCTTTGTGCCAGGAGTCGTGCCGCACCGCTCCCTCTAAATGTTGCGAACTAAGTCGATCGCAGCATTCCGGGAGCAGGGGGAGGTAAGCGCGACTCTCTTACCTTGAATCAAAAACCGCACTGTGAGCACGGGGTCCCGATCGTTGCTATGGTGACCCGATGTCGTCATGACAACATCCGGGTCACCAGAAAGTTACTTTGATCATGCGCAGTGCACAATCAAAATAACTTGTGCGTGTGCAGCGCTGACAGGCTGCATAGCATAGAGATGCCGCTGCTGCATCTCTATGCTGTACAAGCGATCGGCCTGCAAAAAATGAAAGTCCCATAGTGGGACAAAGTGTAAAAGTAAAAAAAAGTGTAAGAAAGTGAATATATATATATATATATATATATATATATATATATATACACATAATCAAAATATTTTTTTTAAATGAAAAAATAATCTACAAAAAATAAAACATATACTGTACCATAAATAAAATTTGGGTAAACGGATAAATCCAACGTCCAGACTTCCTTCTTAAAAACTTGTCTTTATTAAATGCGTTCCATAAAAAAATTCACATTCCAGTTAAAATGCCAGGCATATCTGTTTTGCAGTCCTGCAGCATATTAACCCTTTGTTTGTTCTCCACTATGTCATTAGCCCTGTTCAGCATCCACTTGGGATATTTCCTTTGCATTAGTCTCCCTGCAGCCTGCTCAGCATGATGTTCATAGCAGGAAGGGAGGGTCGAATTCCTCTTAAGGGTATGTGCACACTATCAGGATTTGAAGCAGAAATTTCCTGAGCATTTTTGCCTCTCCCTGGCAGAAAAAAGGAGATTTTTGTGTACTCACTGTAAAATCTCTTTCTCTTAGCCTCTAATTGGGGGACACAGGACCATGGGTGTTATGCTGCTGTCCACTAGGAGGCGACACTATGCATAATCTGAAAAAGATTAAGCGTGGCTCCTCCTCTGCAGTATACACCCCTGGACGGCATAAGCCTTCTCCAGTTTTGTGCAAAAGCATTAGGAGGAACGTAACATGGATAACATAACCATACCTATAAGAAGGCAACTACAGTTATATGAAAAAGTTTGGGCACCCCTATTAATCTTAAGCTTAATGTTTTATAAAAATTGGTGTTTTTGCAACAGCTATTTCAGTTTGATCTATGTAATAACTGTTGGACACAGTAATGTTTCTGCCTTGAAATGAGGTTTATTGTACTAACAGAAAATGTGCAATCTGCATTCAAACAAAATTTGACAGGTGCATAAGTATGGGCACCCTTATCATTTTCTTGTTTTAAATACTCCTACCTACTTTTTACTGACTTACTAAAGCCCTTTTTTTGGTTTTGTAACCTCATTGAGCTTTGAACTTCATAGGCAGGTGTATGCAATCATGAGAAAAGCTACTTAACCCCTTAAGCCCCGAGGGTGGTTTGCACGTTAATGACCAGGCCAATTTTTACAATTCTGACCACTGTCACTTTATGAGGTAATTACTCTGGAACGCTTCAACGGATCCCCCTGATTCTGAGACTGTTTTTTCGTGACATATTGTACTTCATGATTGTGGTGAAATTTCTTCGATATCACTTGCGTTTATTTGTGAAAAAAACGGAAATTTGGCGAAAATTTTGAAAATTTTGCAATTTTCAAAATTTGAATTTTTGAGCCCTGAAATCAGAGAGATATGTCACACAAAAGAGTTAATAAATAACATTTCCCACATGTCTACTTTACATCAGCACAATTTTGGAACCCAAATTTTTTTTTGTTAGGGAGCTATAAGGGTTAAAAGTTCACCAGCGATTTCTCATTTTTCCAACAAAATTTACAAAACCATTTTTTTAGGGACCACATCACATTTGAAGTCACTTTGAGAGGTCTTTATGACAGAAAATACCCAAAAGTGACACCATTCTAAAAACTGCACCCCTCAAGGTGCTCAAAACCACATTCAAGAACTTTATTAACCCTTCAGGTGCTTCACAGGAATTTTTTGAATGTGGAAGAAAAAAATGAACATTTAACTTTTTTCACAAAAATGTTACTTTAGACCCATTTTTTTTATTTTCACAGGGGTAACAAGAAGAAATGGACTCCAAAAATTGTTGTGCAATTTCCCCTGGGCACGCAGATACCCAATATTTGGGGAAAAAACACTGTTTGCGCGCACGGCAGGGCTCGGAAGGGAAGGAGCGCCATTTGACTTTTTGATTGTAAAATTTGCTTGAATAATTAGCCGACACCATGTTGCGTTTGGAGAGCCCCTGTGTCCCCAAACATTGGAGCTCCCCCACAAGTGACCCCATTTTGGAAACTAGACCCCCCAAGGCACCTATCTAGATGCATAGTGAGCACTTGGAACCCCCAGGTGCTTCACAAATTGATTCGTAACAATGAAAAAGTGAAAAAAAAAACACTTTTTCATTTTTATGAATCAATTTGTGAAGCACCTGAGGGTTCCAAGTGCTCACAATGCATCTAGATAGGTGCCTTGGAGGGTCTAGTTTCCAAAATGGGGTCACTTGTGGGGGAGCTCCAATGTTTGGGCACACAGCGGCTCTCCAAACGCAACATGGTGTCGCTAACAATTTGAGCCGATTTTCCGTTAAATTTGTTAGCGGACACCATGTTGCATTTGGAGAGTCCCTGTGTGCCCAAATATTGGAGCTCCCCCACAAGTGACCCCATTTTGGAAACTAGACCACCCAAGGCACCTATCTAGATGCATAGTGAGCACTTGGAACCCTCAGGTGCTTCACAAATTGATTCATAAAAATGAAAAAGTGTTTTTTTTTTCACTTTTTCATTGTTATGAATCAATTTGTGAAGCACCTGGGTGTTCCAAGTGCTCACTATGCATCTAGATAGATGCATTGGGGGGTCTAGTTTCCAAAATGGGGTCACTTGTGGGGGAGCTCCAATGTTTGGGCACACAGCGGCTCTCCAAACGCAACATGGTGTCGATAACAATTTGAGCCGATTTTCCGTTAAATTTGTTAGCGGACACCATGTTGCATTTGGAGAGCCGCTGTGTGCCCAAATATTGGAGCTCCCCCACAAGTGACCCCATTTTGGAAACTAGACCCCCCAAGGCACCTATCGAGATGCATTGTGAGCACTTGGAACCCTCAGGTGCTTCACGAATTGATTCATAAAAATGAAAAAGTGTTTTTTTTTTCACTTTTTCATTGTTACGAATCATTTTGTGAAGCACCTGGGGGATTCAAGTGCTCACTATGCATCTAGATAGGTGCCCTGGGGGGTCTAGTTTCCAAAATGGGGTCACTTGTGGGGGAGCTCCAATGTTTGGGCACACAGCGGCTCTCCAAACGCAACATGGTGTCGTTAACAATTTGAGCCGATTTTCCGTTAAATTTGTTAGCGGACACCATGTTGCATTTCGAGAGCCGCTGTGTGCCCAAATATTGGAGCTCCCCCACAAGTGACCCCATTTTGGAAACTAGGCCCCCCAAGGCACCTATTGAGATGCATAGTGAGCACTTGGAACCCCCAGGTGCTTCACAAATTGATCCATAAAAATGAAAAAGTGTTTTTTTTTCACTTATTCAATTTTATGAATCAATTTGTGAAGCACCTGGGGTTCCAAGTGCTCATTATGCATCTAGATAGGTGCCATGGGGGGTCTAGTTTCCAAAATGGGGTCACTTGTGGGGGAGCTCCAATGTTTGGGCACACAGGGACTCTTCAAATGCCACATGGTATCAGCTAACAATTTGAGCCGACAATTTGTTAGCGGATACCATGTTGCATTTGAAGAGTCCCTGTGTGCCCAAACATTGGAGCTCCCCCACAAGTGACCCCATTTTGGAAACTAGACCCCCCAAGGCACCTATCTAGATGCATAATGAGCACTTGGAACCCCCAGGTGCTTCACAAATTGATTCGTAAAATTGAATAAGTGAAAAAAAAACACTTTTTCATTTTTATGGATCAATTTGTGAAGCACCTGGGGGTTCCAAGTGCTCACTATGCATCTAGATAGGTGCCTTGGGGGTTCTAGTTTCCAAAATGGGGTCACTTGTGGGGGAGCTCCAATGTTTAGACACACAGGATCTCTCCAAACGTGACATGGTTCCAATTTGTTAGCGGACACCATGTTGCGTTTCGAGAGCCCCTGTGTGTCTAAACATTGGAGCTCCCCCACAAGTGACCCCATTTTGGAAACTAGACCCCCCAGGGAACTTATATAGATGTGTGGTGAGCCCATTGAACCCCCAGGTGCCTCTCAGAAAATCATAATGTTGACTTGTGAAAATAAAAAAAAAAACATTTTTTCCACAAAATGCAAAAAAAAATATTTTCACAAGGGTACTAGGAGAAATTGCACCCCATAAGTTGTTGTGCAATTTCTCCTGAGTACTCATATACCCCATGTGTTGGAAAAAAACTACTGTTTGGGCGCATGTAAGGGCTCGGAAGGGAAGGAGTGACGCTTTTGAACGCAGACTTTGATGGAATGGTCTGCGGGCGTCATGTCATGTTCTCAGAGCCCTTGATGTGCCTAAACAGTGAAATGCCTAACAAGTGCCCCCTTTTTGGTAGTGTTAGTTGATTTTTGAATTTTGTAATGTAGTGTTATACATCAGTTGTGTAGGACAATCTGACGAACACTACACAACTGATGTATGACATCTTAGACCTCAGTTCACATTGTCTGGTTTTTTGACTTGTTTGCATTCTGTGCAATCTAAGGGTGTGGCATGCCCTTTGTTGAGCTGATTGGTATATATGTAGCTTACCACGGGCCTAGGTGGTCTGGAGTTGGGACCCGGTCCTATTTGTCTACCCTTTTATATGCATTACTTCAACTTTGATATACAGTAAGGTTTTTAATATAGGCAGTATAGGTACCGTCCCAATTTAGGGTCACCTTGCCGCTGGTGGGACGGCTTGTATACTTTTTTTGATCAAAAATAGTTCACTAAGTACCCTATATTTATTATGCAACTTTGCTTTACATTTATATATAATTATGGTAGGGTATGAGATATATTTTTGTCTTGCTTCTTTTTTTCTTTTTTGCTAGTGTGAACATGCCTCTGTTTCTTGTATGTCTGCCATCTTAGACCTCAGTTCACATTGTCTGGTTTTTTGACTTGTTTGCATTCTGTGCAATTTAAGGGTGTGGCATGCCCTTTGTTGAGCTGATTGGTATATATGTAGCTTACCACGGGCCTAGGTGGTCTGGAGTTGGGACCCGGTCCTATTTGTCTACCCTTTTATATGCATTACTTCAACTTTGATATACAGTAAGGTTTTTAATATAGGCAGTATAGGTACCGTCCCAATTTAGGGTCACCTTGCCGCTGGTGGGACGGCTTGTATACTTTTTTTGATCAAAAATAGTTCACTAAGTACCCTATATTTATTATGCAACTTTGCTTTACATTTATATATAATTATGGTAGGGTATGAGATATATTTTTGTCTTGCTTCTTTTTTTCTTTTTTGCTAGTGTGAACATGCCTCTGTTTCTTGTATGTCTGCCATCTTAGACCTCAGTTCACATTGTCTGGTTTTTTGACTTGTTTGCATTCTGTGCAATTTAAGGGTGTGGCATGCCCTTTGTTGAGCTGATTGGTATATATGTAGCTTACCACGGGCCTAGGTGGTCTGGAGTTGGGACCCGGTCCTATTTGTCTACCCTTTTATATGCATTACTTCAACTTTGATATACAGTAAGGTTTTTAATATAGGCAGTATAGGTACCGTCCCAATTTAGGGTCACCTTGCCGCTGGTGGGACGGCTTGTATACTTTTTTTGATCAAAAATAGTTCACTAAGTACCCTATATTTATTATGCAACTTTGCTTTACATTTATATATAATTATGGTAGGGTATGAGATATATTTTTGTCTTGCTTCTTTTTTTCTTTTTTGCAACTGATGTATGACAACCTGACGAACACTACGTCAGCTGTGCAGTGTTCGTCAGGTTGTCATACTTCAGAAATTAATTCAATAGTCCATCGAAGTATGGTACCTTTTGAAGCAGTCTTTCATACACAGGCCAGGTTTGTCAGGGCAGGTGTCACATTGATAAATGGTGTCCTTGCGTATTCCACTTTTATAACACACTCGGCACCTCTTTTGTGACTTTCCTTTTTTTCCGCTGTGAGGGATCTGCCCTGGGAAATGCTGGCCTGGTACAATTCTTGGTCCTTCAATTCCAGAAGTACTGGGGCCCTCTCTGTCACTGCTGCCAAATATCAGGGCCTTGATAACTGTTTCCTGAAACTGAAGGTACGACGCAGAAGTCTGGCCTGCACATTGTGACAGAAGGAAAGCATTGTGCATTGCCATCTGTACAATGTGCACGGCCAGCTTCTTGTACCACACTCTGGACTTTCTCAAAGCACTGTATGGCTGGAGGACTTGATCAGAGAGATCAACTCCCCCCATGTACTTGTTGTACCCCACTACACAGTCTGGTTTGACGACCTGTGTAGTGGAACCTCGTACAGTGCTGAGTGTGCTGCCATCACCATGTATGGTGGTCAAGAAAAGGACATCCCTTTTGTCCTTGTACTTGACCATCAACAGGTGGTCGCTACATTGGGCTCTGCTCTCACCCCTTTTGAGCAGCTGCCCAATTAGCGTCTTTGGGAGGCCTTTCTGAATTTTGCGGACAGTACCGCAGGCTGCGGTACGTCGCGCAGAGAGGGACTGGAAGGATACTTGTATAAAAGTTATCCACGTAGAAGTGATAACCTTTATCAAGCAGTGGGTGCACCAAGTCCCACACAATTTTCCCACTCACTCCCAGAACAGGGGGGCATTCAGGGGGTTCAATCCGGGAGTCCTTCCCTTCATAAACTCTAAACTTGTGAGTGTATCCTGAGGTACTCTCACAAAGTTTATACAGCTTGATCCCATACCTTGCCCTCTTACTGGGCAGGTACTGCCAGAATCCAAGCCGCCCCTTAAAAGAAATTAAGGACTCATCCACACAAATGTCCCTTTGGGGCACGTACACTTCACCAAACTTGTTGTTGAAGTGTTCGATGACCGGCCGAACTTTGAAAAGACGATCAAAGTTCGGGTCATCGCATGCAGGACACCTTGCATTATCTTGGTAATGCAAGAACTTGTAGATGGCCTGAAAACGTGTCCGGGGCATGACCATTCGGAACACTGGAGTGTTATACAAAACGTCAACACTCCAGTATTGCCGAAGCTCGGGCTTCTTCAAGTTCCCCATAAGAAGGATCAGGCCCCAAAACTTCATCATTTCTACTGCGTCTACAGGAGACCAGTTAGAAAATGATGAAGAGGGGTTTTGTTCTAAAAATTGATGAGCGTATAAATTAGTTTGGCCCACCATGAGGTTTATAAAATCCTCAGAGAAAAAGACTTTGAAAAAGTCTATTTCTGTGAGGCCGGTGGTGTCAAACTTGATTCCTGATTCCGCTACGAAATCAGGAATCAGCGGCTCATAATTTTCGGGGGGCGAAGTCCATATAGGCTCAGTAGTGGGGGGCGCTGGAACATCTCTCCTGCGACGACGGCGGGACGGGCCAGCAGAACCTGAGGAAGAGGAGGAAGAAGAGAAGGAGGAAGACGACGAGGAGTCGGAAAAAGAAAGAAATGTGGGATCCTCACCCTCACTGTCAGTGTCGGAGGCAAGAATAGCGTAAGCCTCCTCCGCTGAATAATGAGTTTGGGATGAGCAGGACATTGTTTGTTATGTATGTGGTGCGTGTGTGTCAATTCTTTGAGAGTGTGTGTGTGTCAGTACTTTATTTAGAGTGTGTGGAAAAAGGAAATACTGTATGTGGTGCAAACAGCGAGCACGAGTGTGGATTGGTGAACTATGCCACCGATCAATACTCGGCGGCTGCTGGATGTGCGCACAAATGTGTGGGGAGTGGGAAGAGGGGAATTGGGTTGGATGAGGGGAGATCAGATTACTTACCAAAGTCCTCTCTGTTCTTTCAGGACCGGGAGCCCGTAGCAGGAGCCCGGCGCTGGTGACCGGGAGCCCGGAGCAGGAGACCGGGAGCCCGGAGCAGGAGACCGGGAGCCCGGAGCAGGAGACCGGGGGCCCGGAGCAGGAGACCGGGAGCCCGGAGCAGGAGACCGGGGGCCCGGAGCAGAAGACCGGGGGCCCGGAGCAGGAGACCGGGAGCCCGGAGCAGGAAGACGGGAGCCCGGAGCAGGAAGACGGGAGCCCGGAGCAGGAGACCGGGAGCAGGAGACCGGGGGCCCGGAGCAGGAGACCGGGGGCCCGGAGCAGGAGACCGGGAGCCCGGAGCAGGAAGACGGGAGCCCGGAGCAGGAGACCGGGAGCCCGGAGCAGGAAGACGGGAGCCCGGAGCAGGAGACCGGGAGCCCGGAGCAGGAAGACGGGAGCCCGGAGCAGGAGACCAGGAGCACGGAGCAGGAGACTGGTACTGGAGCTGGAGATCAGAAGCAAAAGAATTAAAGAATTAACAGGGACACTGGGGTGAGGCGGATTGGGATGGGAAGGGGGGTAAAAAGACAGGGGAGTGGGAAGAGGGGTAAAAAGACAGGAGAGTGGGAAGAGGGGGATTGGGGTGGATGAGGGGAGATCAGAGATGGACTTACCAAAGGGTCAGCAGGACTGGAACAGAAGACCCAGAGCAGGAGCCCGGGAGCCCGGAGCAGGAGACCAGGAACCCGGAGCAGGAGACCAGGAGCCCGGTGCAGGAGACCAGGAGCCCGGTGCAGGAGACCAGGAGCCCGGCGCTGTTGACCGGGAGCCCGAAGCTGGTGACCGGGAGCCCGGCGCAGGAGCCCGGGAGCAGTAGACCAGGAGCCCGGAGCAGGAGACCAGGAGCCCGGAGCAGGAGACCAGTACTGGAGCTGGAGATCAGAAGCAAAAGAATTAACAGGGACACTGGGGTGAGGCGGATTGGGGTGGGAAGGGGGGTAAAAAGACAGGGGAGTGGGAAGAGGGGTAAGAAAACAGGGGAGTGGGAAGAGGGGGATTGGGGTGGATGAGGGGAGATCAGAGATGGACTTACCAAAGGGTCAGCAGGACTGGAACAGAAGACCCAGAGCAGGAGACCAGGAGCCCGGTGCAGGAGACCAGGAGCCCGGTGCAGGAGACCAGGAGCCTGGTGTAGGAGACCGGTACTGGAGCTGGAGATCAGAAGCAAAAGAATTAACAGGGACACTGGGGTGAGGCGGATTGGGATGGGAAGGGGGGTAAAAAGACAGGGGAGTGGGAAGAGGGGTAAAAAGACAGGAGAGTGGGAAGAGGGGGATCGGGGTGGATGAGGGGAGATCAGAGATGGACTTACCAAAGGGTCAGCAGGACTGGAACAGAAGACCCAGAGCAGGAGACCAGGAGCCCGGTGCAGGAGACCAGGAGCCCGGTGCAGGAGACCGGTACTGGAGCTGGAGATCAGAAGCAAAAGAATTAACAGGGACACTGGGGTGGGAAGGGGGGTTAAAAGACAGGGGAGTGGGAAGAGGGGTAAAAAGACAGGGGAGTGGGAAGAGGGGGAAGAGGGGGATTGGGGTGGATGAGGGGAGATCAGAGATGGACTTACCAAAGGGTCAGCAGGACTGGAACAGAAGACCCAGAGCAGGAGACCGGGAGCCCGGCGCTGGTGACCAGGAGCCCGGCGCTGGTGACCGGGAGTGGAGCTGGAGACTCGGACCAGAGCTGGAGACCGCTGCAGGACGCAGAAAAAAAAGGTAAGGGGGGGGGGGGTAAAAAGAGGGGGGAGGGGGGATTGGGGTGGATGAGGGGAGAACAGACTTACCAAAGTCTTCTCTGCAGGATCAGCAGCAGGCTCTGGAGCAGGAACCACAGCAGGTCAGGAGCAGAAGATCCAGGAGCTGGAGCAGAAGATCCAGGACGCTGGAACAGAAGATCCAGGAGCAGCGGCAGCAGCAGCGACTGGAACAGTGAGAAGATGGTCTTGTGGTGTCACAGAATATTCTGTGGCACTACAAGGCCCAGCACAGACACATCAGATGTGATCGCTCTGTAGAAATCCTCACCAAATGTGAGGGTCTGCAGGGCGGTCACAGGGTGATGATGGGGTGGTGACAGGTGGAGGTAATCTGATTGGAGCAATCATTGATGACATTGATCGCTCCAATCAGAGTACCTGAATACAGGTGACCAGGCGGTCACAGTGAGGTGTCACCCCTCTGTGACCCCCTGTGGTGCATGTTGTGCCCCAGCCATTTGATTGGTGACACTGATTGCACCAATCAGACATGGCTGGAGCAGAGCACGCACCACAGGGGGTCACAGAGGGGTGACACCTCCCTGTGACCGCCTGGTCACCTGTATTCAGGTACTCTGATTGGAGCGATCGATGTCATCATCGATCGCTCCAATCACAGCAGTCTGGGGGATTGAATCACATTACAGGGGGTCATGGGGCGGTGACAGGCAGGTCACAAGCCGGTCACCGCACCATGACCGCCCTGTCACCGCGCATTCGCGCTACGATCGGTGCGATCGATGTGATCGGCGATCGCACCGATCATAGCAGTCCGGGGCCAGGGCTGGGGTGTCCTAGCAACAGTCTAGGATCGGTGCTCATAGGAGCACCGATCCTAGGCTGCAGATCACTGTTTCCGGCAATCACATTGCCGGAAACAGTGAGAAATGCTGTGATTGGCTGTTCAGATTTGAACAGCCAATCACAGCGATCGCTGGTGCGGTTGGGCGGCGACAGCCCCCGGGATGATGACGCCATCTACCAGGAGGTAAGATGGCACCGTAACTTTAATGCTGTCACCGCGACTTAAGTCGCGGTGCCGCATTAAAGATATGACGTACTAATACGGGTCTGGCTCTTAAGTCCCAGGGCACAGACGCGTATTAGTACGTCAGATGTTATTAAGGGGTTAAAGTGGCCACTTGCAAGTTGTTCTCCTGTTTGAATCTCCTCTGAACAGTGGCATAATGGGCTCCTCAAAACAACTGTCAAATGATCTGAAAACAAAGATTATTCAACATAGTTGTTCAGGGTAAGGATACAAAAAGGTGTCTCAGAGATTTAACCTGTCAGTTTCCACTGTGAGGAACATAGGAAGGAAATGGAAGAACACAGGGACAGTTCTTGTTAAGGCCAGAAGTGGCAGGCCAAGAAAAACATCAGAAAGGCAGAGAAGAAGAATGGTGAGATCAGTCAAGGACAATCCTCAGACCACCTCCAGAGAGCTGCAGCATCAACTTGCTGGAGAGGGTGTCACTGTGCATCGGTCAACTATACAACACACTTTGCACAAGGAGAAGCTGTATGGGAGAGTGATGCGAAAGAAGCCGTTTCTGCAAGCACGCTACAAACAGAGTTGGCTGAGGTATGCAAAAGCACATTTGGAGAAGCCAATTTCTTTTTGGAAGAAGGTCCTGTGGACTGGTGAACCCAAGATTGAGTTGTTTGGTCATACAAAAAGGCGTTATGCATGGCGGCAAAAAACACAGCATTCCAAGAAAAACACTTGCTACCCACATTAAAGTTTGGTGGAGGCTCCATCATGCTTTGTGGCTGAGTGGCCAATGCCGGCACCGGGAATCTTGTTAAAGTTGAGGGACGCATGGATTCCACTCAGTATCAGCAGATTCTTGACAATAATGTTCAAGAATCAGTGATAAAGTTGAAGTTACGCAGGGGATGGATCTTTCAGCAAGACAATGATCCAAAACACCGCTTCAAATCTACTCAGGCATTCATGCAGAGGAACAATTACAATGTTCGGGAATGGCCATCCCAGTCCCCAGACCTGAATATCATTGAACATCTGTGGGATCATTTGAAGAGGGCTGTCCATGCTCGGCGACCATCAAACTTAACTGAACTGGAATTGTTTTGTAAAGAGGAATGGTCAAAAATACCTTCATCCAGGATCCAGGAACTCATTAAAAGCTACAGGAAGCGACTAGAGGCTGTTATTTTTGCAAAAGGAGGATCTACTAAATATTAATATCACTTTTCTGGTGAGGTGCCCATGCTTATGCACCTGTCAAATTTTGTTTGAATGCAGATTGCACATTTTCTGTTAGTACAATAAACCTCATTTCAAGGCAGAAACATTACTGTGTCCAACAGTTATTACATATATCAAACTGAAATAGCTGTTGCAAAAACACCAATTTTTCGAAAACATTAAGCTTAAGATTAATAGGGGTGCCCAAACTTTTTCATATAACTATGTACGAGCTCAAAAAAAAAAACAATATGAGAACTCAACATAACAACGGCCCGAAACGGGCAACAGGGTGGGAGCTGTGTCCCCCAATTAGAGGCTAAGAGAAAGAGATTTTAGGGTGAGCACACAAAAATCTCCTTTACTCTGTCGCCTCATTGGGGGACACAGGACCATGGGACGTCCCAAAGCATTCCCTGGGTGGAAAGCAATGGACAAATATTGTGTAGACAGGCCCCTATAATTGGGGCACCGCCGCCTGCAGGATACACCTACCCAGGCTCGCATCTGCCGAGGATTGGGTATGAACCCTGTAGTGTTTGGTAAACGTGTGTAGGCTAGTCCAGGTGGCTGCCTTACACAATTGTTGTGCCGAAGCCTGGTGCCGAATGGCCCAGGAGGTCCAACCGCACGTGTAGAGTGTGCCGTAATACCTGCTGGAAGAGGAGAATTTGAGGCGGAAGGCCTCTTGTATGGTGGATTTGATCCACCTGGCAAGGGTAGCGTTGGAAGCTGGCAGACCCTTGCGACCGTCTTCCAGAAGAAGGAAAAAAGAATAAGATTTCAGTAAGGGCGCAGTCCTAAACACATAGATACGCAATGCCCTGACAAGGTCAAGCGTATGCAGAGCATTCTCCACTCTATCAACCGGGACCGGACAGTGGGATGGCAGTGAAATTTCCTCATTGAGGTGGAGGTTGGACACAACCTTCGGAAGGAAGGATGGGACCGTATGGAGAACTACCTTGTCCTGGTAAAAAGCCAGGAAGGGCCATCTGTAGGTGAGTGCTGTTAGTTCAGACACCCTGCGTAGCGAGGTGATTGCCACCAGGAAAACCACTTTCTGGGATAGAAGTGACGCGCCCCTGGGCCTGTGTCGCGCTGCGTTGCGCACGCGGGAGCTTACCCGGAGCCGGATCTGTTGAGGGTTGTAGTCTCGTGGCGGTGATCCGGTCCGTGCCCAGGGGGTCAAACTAAGTGGCGATGTTTTAGCAGTAGATGTTAGATGACTACGCCACCCGTTGAGTGCAGCCAGGGAGCTGCTGCTGCAGGGCAGACCGCTGAGGCCGGTGGTAGGATTGTGCAGCGTGATAGTATAACCCCCAACGGGAGGGGTATGGCCTCAGGGCAGCCGACGTGGATGATGGGGGTAGCAGGAACCACTCGGAGACGGTACTGTGTAGTTCAGGGTCTTTACTGGTGACAAAGATAGACCCTCCCGGAGTACTGGCTAGCGATTGGGGCCTGGTCAGTCCTTGAGCAGATGGGATCTCCCCTGGCCAGGCGGAGTTGTAGGCCTCCCAAACTAACTGTACTCTTCTGGCTACCTTGCTAGAGGCGGGTAAAAGTAGCCCACGTCCCTGAGTGTGCCGTGTGGTGCTCACCCGTATGGCCGGTGACTCGGGGCCTTCTAGTAGCTTCCGCTCCACGATGGCGGTGCTGGTCCCATGCGTGTGACCGTGCCTTCGGGTTTCTTGGCCAGAGGACCTGGAATCCCCTGCCTGACGGATTCTGCTGCTGGGTAGGAGTTAGTCCCCACAGCCTCGGACTCCGGGTCCGGTAAGAAATCTTCTCAGTCAGGGCGAGCTCTGCAGCTGCCAGCCCCTGACTCCTTGTAACACTGCTCCCACAGAGCTCCTGTTGTTTCTTCCTATATTTGCTTCTTTTCTCTGCTTCTTCTCTACTCACTAACCCTGCCTCAGCCCCAGGTTTATATAGGGGAAGTTCTTCCCCTCCCAGGACTGGGCAGGAGGTGTGGCATGCATCGGATCCCTGACCAAGAGACCTCCCACCTGCTCTCAGACGTAATATCTCTATCACTGTGGCAACCAGACCCCTGGGGTGTCACATTCCCCCCTAGTGAAATTTAGTACTCCGGGACTAAACATATTTTTTAGAAAAACATAACAAGGTATAAACAATAATAATACAATAAGAAAAACACATAAAGATGGTTACGGCGTGTCCGCAACCGGGTGCAGTTTTGAAGAAAACAAAGGTGTCCATTTCACCAAAACAGGGAGACGTAACCAGGTAGGGGTCTGTCCTGCCCCGAGTCCTTAACAGTCTTTAGTCCGTCCTGGGTTACGCTCCAACTATGTGCAAAGGATTCCCGGTAAATCCACCAAGGACTCCTAAAAATAACTAGAAACACATAATTATACACAAGCAACAATAAACAGGTAACCACAAATAAAACAATTTATACACTTCAAATCCTCCAACGTGCGGGTAACTGGCCCCTAGTGGCCCTAGTGGACCTACGGAGCTGACTGTCTAGCCCTGAACTACAGGGTGTAGGAGCTGTCAAGGGTAAACTGGGCAGCTGTCTACCGGCTCTTTGGCTCACTAGGGGTACGGCAGGCTCACTATAAGCAGAGGGTTGATCCTCCTGTTCTGCTTGTGTGGAGTCTTCTGCCTCCTGGACCGGCTGTTCTTCCAGCTCTACCTGTTGTTCCGTAGGTACTTGGGATGCTGGTTGGAGGAAGGTGAGTACGGGTACCACAACTGCGCCATTGACTTGAGTCCAAGACCGAGGGAAGTCTCCGAGCACAGTACTAACCATGTCTTCCCTTTCCTCTACGGGTCGAGGGTCTTCTTGTTCCTCTTCAGGGTTCCGTAGCTGTTCGGGACACTTCTTCAGGTGATCCCGGGATACAATGGTTGTGGTTTCCCCCCCCGTCTTTACTGATGGTACAGACCTTTGGGTTGTCGTGGCTTGAGGGCAGTACGGTGTACGGGTCCTTCTCCCACTGGTCGTCCAACTTGTGGAGCCGTCTTTTTCTCTTCAAGACCTGCTCTCCGGGTACCAGGGGAACAGCGGGAGCATACTGGTTGTAAGTTTTCTCTTGTCTTTCCCTAGCCTGACAGAGACTTCGCTCCACGCTCTCCTGTACTCTCCGGTACTGCTGCTGCCTCTCTGTGTCCCAGTCTGCTTCTGGTGAAGTGTCCTCGGATGTCAGGACTCCCATTTCCAGGTCAACAGGTAACTTACCAGGTCTCGCCCTCATTAGGTAATCCGGGGTACAGTTGGTGGAACCTACCGGGATGTGGTTGTATAGGTCCACCAGATCGGGCAGCTTCTCAGGCCACAGACCGCGTTCTTCCAGGGGCAACGTTTTCAGAAGATCCATTACCACCTGGTTCATTTTCTCACAAAGTCCATTAGTTTGCGGATGATAGGGTGTCGTCCTTATCTTCCGGCAGCCATACAGAGTGCAGAATTCTTGGAAGACCTCCGCTTCAAAGGCAGGTCCCTGGTCTGTCAACACTTGGTCCGGGTACCCGTGTGGACGGCAGAAATGCTGCTGGAAGGCTCTCGCTGCTGTTCGAGCTGTTAAGTCCTTGACGGGGACGACAACCAAGAACCGGGAGTAGTGATCCACGATGGTTAGTGCGTAGACGTAGCCACTTCTGCTTGGGGTCAGTTTTACATGATCCAAGGCTACCAGTTCCAACGGCTGCCGGGTGACGATGGACTGCAGGGGAGTCTTCTGGCTGGCACGGTCCTTCCTTCTTAGGTTGCACAGGCCACAGTCTCTGCACCACCTCTCGATGGTTCCCCTCATGCCTACCCAGTGGAACCGCTCGCGCAGCAGGAACTCCAGCTTCTTCCATCCGAAGTGTCCAGCCCCGTCGTGGTATGCCTCCATCACCATGGCTGCGTCTCTTCGTGGCACCACTACTTGCCAGATTAGTTCATGCGTCCGGGAGTTAACCATTCTGCGGCACAACTTCCCCTTGTAAAGGAACAGTCGACTCTTCTCAGCCCACAGTTGCTTGGCTTCCTCCGGAGCGTCTGGGTCAAGGCGAGCCTCTGGCCGAGTCAGCATCTCCTTCACCAGCCGGACGGCAGGGTCACTGTCTTGCGTTTCCGCCCAGTTGTAGTGAGGTAAGGGGTTAAGCGTAGCGCCTTGCTTACTCCTTACCCGATGGGAATACTGGATAGTCCCATGACGGTGAAACGCGGGGAGTTCGACTTCTTCCAGTCCCTCTGGATCTTCTCCTACGTCCGGTAGGTTTGGCATCCTGGACAGGGCGTCCGCGTTGGTATTGGAGCGTCCTGCCCGGTATTTGATGGTGAACTCGTAGTTGGACAGGCGGGCCATCCATCTCTGCTCTAGGGCACCGAGTCTTGCCGTGTCCAGGTGTGTCAACGGGTTGTTATCCGTGTACACGACGAACCGGGAAGAAGCGAGGTAGTGCTTAAAGCGTTCGGTGACTGCCCACACCACTGCCTGGAACTCTAGCTTAAATGAGCTGTAATTCTCAGGGTTTCTCTCGGTGGGTCGCAGTTTTCGGCTGGTGTAAGCGATTACTCGTTCTTTCCCCTGCTGGATCTGGGACAGCACGGCTCCTAGCCCGATGTTACTTGCGTCAGTGTAGAGGATAAAGGGCTGGTTGTAATCCGGGTACGCCAGGATTTCATCCCCCGTGAGGGCCATCTTCAGCTGGCGGAAGGACTCTTCTTCCAACTTCTCCCATCTGAAGGGCGGCTTCTGGTTCTTGGCCTTCCGGGACTGGCCTATCAGGAGGTCCTGCATAGGAGCTGCCTTTTTGGTGAAACCGGGGATGAACCTGCGGTAGTAGCCTACCAACCCGAGGAACTGCCGCACTTCCTTTACACTGGAGGGACTTGGCCATTCCTTAATTGCGGTGATCTTATCAGGGTCGGGAGCCACTCCGTCAGCGCTCACCACGTGTCCCAGGTACTGCACCTTTGGTTTCAGGAGGTGACACTTGGAGGGTTTCACCTTTAGGCCGTAGCTTGCCAGAGCTTCGAACACTTCCGCCAGGTGTTTCAGGTGGTCCTCATAAGTCTTGGAATATACGATGACATCGTCCAGGTACAACAGGACCGTCTCGAAGTTTCTGTGGCCCAGACAGCACTCCATTAATCGTTGGAAGGTTCCTGGTGCGTTGCAGAGTCCGAACGGCATGCAGGTAAACTCGCTAAGTCCCATCGGGGTGGTGAATGCGGTCTTCTCCCGGTCCGCCTCTGCTACAGGAACCTGCCAGTACCCACTAGTGAGATCCAAGGTAGAGAAGAAGTTAGCAGATCTTAAAGCAGCCAAAGACTCCTCTATCCTTGGTAAGGGGTACGCATCCTTGTGTGTGATACGGTTGATTTTCCGGTAATCTACACACATCCTCATGGTGTTGTCTTTCTTTTTGACTAAGACTAGTGGAGCTGCCCAGGGGCTACAGCTATCCCTGATCACCCCAGCCTCCTTCATGTCTCTAAGCATCCCTTTGGCGTGTTGGTAGTGTGCAGGGGGTACGGGTCGATACCTCTCTTTTATGGGAGGATGGTCTCCCGTGGGGATGTGGTGTTCTACCCCCTTGACTCGCCCGAAGTCTAACGGGTGTTTACTAAACACTCTCTCGTACTCTTGAACCACCCGATAGACTCCCTGTTTCTGGTGTGAGGGAGTGGAGTCAGTACCCAAATGTAGTTGCTGACACCAGTCCTCCATTGTTTTCTTAGAGCCGTTACCTTCCTCCGGGTGAGATGGAGGCAATGGTTCCACAGATTGTATAGCATTTTGGTTAATGGTATATAATTTGGCTAGCGTGGCATACCGGGGCAGGTACACTTCCCTCTTCCCGATATTGATTATGCGAACGGGCACCCTCCCATGGCGTACATTAACCACCCCCCGTGCTGTCAAGATGGTGGGCCTACTGTCTGAGTAAACTGGTTCTACCATTGCCTGGTAATCTCTACCCCTCAGACCAATAGCTGCCCGGCACCAAATCATCATTTCACTTTTTGGGGGCATGGCAATAGGGAAAGGGTCACACATTCTCACGCTACCAATCTCACCGCCGGAGAGTTCCACCTGTTGCCGTCGCATCAGTGCCCGGATCTCTTTTTGGAGCACTCGCTGCTCGCCGGAGCTGGCGTTCTTGGCAACCTGCTGTAAAAGGAAAATCACCTCTGCAAGACAATTTTCAATTACATTAGTTCCTAGAGTTATCTTTGGGTGACTCTCGTGTTTGTCAATGTCTACAATGATCAGTCCCTGTGCTGCCAGTTCAACTCTACCAATTTTAATGGTCACCTCTTTAAATCCGATCTGAGGCACGGGCTGACCATTGCTGGCGATGATACTCAAGTCGTCGTCAGGGTAGCGGGTAATATCCGAGTCATTCCAGTACTGCTTGAAGAGCACGTACGGGATGGTGGTGACCTGTGACCCGGTGTCCAGTAGGGCACTCATAGGAATGCCATCCAGTACCACTGGTAAGACTGGACGTCCTCCCACATATTTGTCGCGCCAGTTCGATGGGCCTGATGATCTTTTTCCTAGGGGTTGGCCCTCTACCCTAGGTTGTGCCAGTTTAAAGGACAGTACCTTGCCATATGTCCGGGTTGATTGCAGCGGCGGCAGATGGGTTGTCCGTCCTCGTTGTATCGGTCGCTGGGTCTTCCTCTGGCCGGTGGGGTCCTCCTTGGTCGACGCCACGGGATGTCCTCCGGTCCGGATGCCAGCTGGATCTTCCCTGGAGTGGAAACCTGTAAAGACTGCACAGTTCGGGTTAGCGCAGCAACGCTTTTAGCTAGCTCTTGGACCTGATGGTGCAGGCATGGAGCCGAGTCATTGTTCAAAGCCTGCGCATCAGCTCCCACAGGCCCTGCCGACAAGGGCGCCGCCTCCGGGTGGTAGGTGGTAGTGGGGCGTCTGTGGGTCACAACGCCACCTGGTGCCGGTTCTCGGAGCACCCGGATGGCTCTGTCCTTGAACTGTGCAAATCCCAGATGAGGGTCCTGTAAGGCCATTGCCCGCAACTGGGTTCGGTGGGCATTGCAATATAAACCCTCTATAAATTGTTCAGTTAACAGCCTGTCCTCGTCTCCCACGCCGTCAGGGTCGGTCTGCTTAATGGCTCTCAGGGCCTCTTGTAGGTTCAGGGCATAGTCCCTTATACTCTCATGTGCCCGCTGTTTGCACCCGTAGAATCTAAGCTTGATCTCGGCTGAGGTGCGGGTATCAAAGGTGTCCCTCAGCCGGGTTAGTATCCCTGCGACAGTCCTACCCCCAGGTGGCCAGGACTTTACCTCCCTTTGGGCTGCCCCGGTTAATTGGGCCACCAGGATGCTTACTTTTTGCTCTTCTGTGAGGGGGTACACCTGGAAGAGGCTATCCAGTTTTTCTCTAAAGTCCTGCAGGGTATGTGACTCCCCTGAGTACTGGGGTAGCCAGGCTGCCCCCGGGATATAGGGCATGGTGAAAGGCATGACCGCGACAGCGGTGGCGCTGGCGGGGGTTGGAGCGGTGAAGCTCTCCTCCGTATCCGACATCCTTCTCCCCCCTAGTGAACCGTGGCCTACCTTGCGATGATCCTCTTCCGTAGGCCGCGGCTCCGCAGTGGATCGTCAGGGTTGAGGACCTTCCGTCGCGCTCCTGTGACGTCGGCGTCTGCTGGGCTCCTTCCAGGACCTTACGCGACGTCCGGACGTGAGGCGGGGCTTCAGTTCTCGCGCGTTTTCGGAGTCCACGCCCCTCTTCTTCCCGCGCGGCGTCCACAAGATGGCGTCCAACGGCGGGAAAACTCCACGGATGGCGGGAAGAAGGCTGAAGATGGCGCCGGATGGCGGGAAAACTTCACGGATGGCGGGAAGAAGGCTGAAGATGGCGCCGGATGGCGGGAATCTTCACCGATGGCGGGGAGAAGGCTGAAGATGGCGCCGGATGGCGGGAATCTTCACCACAGGTAAGTTTTAAAAGTCTCTTTTTCAGGCACGCAGTACCCGGTGTTTGCGGGCACGAAATCCTGCCGACTACGCCAAAAGTTGACGCGCCCCTGGGCCTGTGTCGCGCTGCGTTGCGCACGCGGGAGCTTACCCGGAGCCGGATCTGTTGAGGGTTGTAGTCTCGTGGCGGTGATCCGGTCCGTGCCCAGGGGGTCAGACTAAGTGGCGATGTTTTAGCAGTAGATGTTAGATGACTACGCCACCCATTGAGTGCAGCCAGGGAGCTGCTGCTGCAGGGCAGACCGCTGAGGCCGGTGGTAGGATTGTGCAGCGTGATAGTATAACCCCCAACGGGAGGGGTATGGCCTCAGGGCAGCCGACGTGGATGATGGGGGTAGCAGGAACCACTCGGAGACGGTACTGTGTAGTTCAGGGTCTTTACTGGTGACAAAGATAGACCCTCCCGGAGTACTGGCTAGCGATTGGGGCCTGGTCAGTCCTTGAGCAGATGGGATCTCCCCTGGCCAGGCGGAGTTGTAGGCCTCCCAAACTAACTGTACTCTTCTGGCTACCTTGCTAGAGGCGGGTAAAAGTAGCCCACGTCCCTGAGTGTGCCGTGTGGTGCTCACCCGTATGGCCGGTGACTCGGGGCCTTAATAATAATAATAATAATAATAATAGTTTATTTTTATAGCGCCAACATATTCCGCAGCACTTTACAAATTTTAGGGGGGACTTATACAGACAATACAGAATAAGCATATCTCATATCGAACGGAGTGAGGGCCCTGCTCGCGAGCTTACAGTCTATGAGGAAGTGGGGGAGACACAAAAGGTAAAAAGTACATATATTGTATAATGCAGCCTTGATATACTGAATAGGATAAATAATAATACATGGACTGGTCGCCAGCCAGTATGTGTGCAGTCCTGACAGAGGCTTTTATGTGCATGGTTGGTTTGAACCCGAAGTTGAAGAAGATTTTAATATGGGGGAAAGCTGGGATGGACAGAGTGTGTTTAGGTGATACGCCAGTCTAAAGAAATGTGTTTTTAGGGTTCGCTTGAAACTGTGGGTATTGGGAATTAATCGAACTGTCCTGGGTAGTGCATTCCAGAGAATTGGCGCAGCACGCGAGAAATCTTGGAGACGGGAGTGGGAAGTTCGGATTATGGAGGATTTTAGTTTCAAGTCATTTGCAATTTGTCACGAAAACAACACCCACTCTTGGGTCAGACCTTGCAGCTCTCTGGCGCCCCCTTATCCTGCTGGTCAAACACGGTATTGACAGAGGATAAGCACGGGTGCAGCTGCTCTCATTTATGTCGACTATTGCGGCACGTGATGTGACAGGACGTATATATACCACCAGTTCCTTCCAGGAACGTATATATACCTCCGACCAGCCACCCTCAAACCACAATATCACATAAATACTGGTATACTGCCACCACCGATCGCTTAACAGGTGGATCGGGTACCTGGTAGGTAACGTGAATTAGCGGGTGAGGAACGTGTTTGCTCGACATAGGACAAGAAGAACAAAACTGGTAAATAATTAATGATTTACTCCCAAAAGGTGGGCAGTGTTTACAAAATATATACAAGATATTATAAAAGGAGACAATTTACATGTATGCATAAACAGTTATTAAAATAAAAGGGATAAGTAATAGCAAAACCTGCTTCACAAGGTGATGGTCTCAGATTCTGGGGGCCTTCTAGTAGCTTCCGCTCCACGATGGCGGTGCTGGTCCCATGCGTGTGACCGTGCCTTCAGGTTTCTTGGCCAGAGGACCTGGAATCCCCTGCCTGACGGATTCTGCTGTTGGGTAGGAGTTAGTCCCCACAGCCTCGGACTCCGGGTCCGGTAAGAAATCTTCTCAGTCAGGGCGAGCTCTGCAGCTGCCAGCCCCTGACTCCTTGTAACACTGCTCCCACAGAGCTCCTGTTGTTTCTTCCTATATTTGCTTCTTTTCTCTGCTTCTTCTCTACTCACTAACCCTGCCTCAGCCCCAGGTTTATATAGGGGAAGTTCTTCCCCTCCCAGGACTGGGCAGGAGGTGTGGCATGCATCGGATCCCTGACCAAGAGACCTCCCACCTGCTCTCAGACGTAATATCTCTATCACTGTGGCAACCAGACCCCTGGGGTGTCACAGAAGCAGAGTGGGACTTCCCTAAGGGGTTCAAAGGGTTTTTCATGCAATGCTGTCAGCACCAGGTTGAGGTCCCACGCTTCTAGTGGTCGTCTGTAGGGGGGAACCAATCGTGAAACCCCCTGAAGAAATGTCCTTACTTGTGGCTTGTTAGCAATGCACCTTTGAAAAAGCACTGAGAGAGCTGATACCTGGCTCTTAAGGGAGGCCAGGGACAGTCTGGCCTCCAGACCCGATTGTAGAAACCCAAGTACCCTGGGGAGGGAATAAGGGAATGGGGTCTGGCCACGAGATTCACACCAGGTAAAGAAGGCTTTCCAGGTACGGTAATAAATCTTAGCAGAGGTTGGCTTCCGTGCCCTGATCATGGTTCCAATGACGTCCGGCGAGAACCCTGACTGGGTTAGAACCCAGGTCTCAATGGCCACGCCGTCAATTTGAGGGCCCCTAAGTTCTGGTGGTAGAACGGGCCTTATGACAGAAGATCCAGGCGGTCGGGGAGATGCCAGGGGACGTCTGCTGTGAGCTGTACGATGTCGGCATACCATGTACGTCTGGGCCAGTCCGGTGCGATTAGGATGGTTGGAACTCCCTCTTGCTTGATCTTCCTCACGACTCTGGATATCAGGGGGAGAGGTGGAAAAATGTACAGGAGCTGGAACTGGGTCCAGTCCTGAACCAGGGCATCCGCTCCTAGCGCCCACGGGTCGTGTGTTCTGGCCATGAAGTTGGAGACCTTGGCATTGAAGTGGGATGCCATTAGGTCCACGTCCGGAGTCCCCCAGCGATGGCAGATCTGTCGAAAAACTTCGGGATGGAGAGACCACTCTTCCGAGTCCATTCCTTGCCGGCTGAGGAAGTCTGCTTCCCAGTTGTCCACCCCCGGAATGTGGACCGCAGACAGAATCGAACCTGTGTCTTCCGCCCAGTGGAGAATGTGTGTCACTTCTCGCATCGACTGGGCACTGCGGGTCCCCCTTTGGTGATTCACATATGCCACAGCCGTGGCATTGTCCGACTGTACTCTAATGTGAGAGGCTGCCAGTAAGAAATGGAAGGCTCTCAACGCCAGAAGGATGGCACGAATTTCCAAGATGTTGATGGGCATGGTCGCTTCCGCTGGGGACCACTTGCCCTGTGCTCTGTGGTGTAGGTGCACCGCACCCCAACCCGTCAGGCTCGCGTCGGTGGTCAGAACCTTCCATTGACCCGTGAGAAAGGATTTCCCCTTTGTTAGTGAGGTTGGCTTGAGCCACCAGTGCAGGGACCTCCTGGTTGACGACGTCAGCTGGAACTCCCTGTCGAGAGAAAAAGGGTTCCTGTCCCATGACTTGAGGATGGCTAGTTGGAGAGGCTGGGGAAATGGGACCGCTTCTATTGCCGCCACCATCCTGCCAAGGACTCTCATGGCAAACCGGAGAGATCGAGGGGGTTTGCTGAGGAGAGTGCGAACTTCTAGATGGAGAGGCAGTGCCTTGTCCTTGGGAAGGAGCACTAGACCCCTGAAGGTGTTGAGTAGCATTCCCAGGAAGGTCAGAGACTGACTCGGGGTTGGTGATGACTTTTGTAGGTTGACTAACCAGCCCAGGCGACTCAGAGTGTCGATTGTGATTGAGACGCTGAGCTCGCAGTCCTTGAAGGTGGGAGCCTTGATAAGGAGATCGTCCAGGTATGGAACGACTACTATGCCTCTGGAGTGCAGGACGTCCATGGTGGCTGCCATGACTTTGGTAAACACTCTGGGAGCCGTGGCGAGTCCGAACGGGAGAGCCACGAACTGGTAGTGGTCCTGGTCGATTGCGAACCTGAGAAATCTCTGATGGGGAGGTGCAATTGGTATATGCAGGTATGCGTCTTGTATGTCTATGGAGGCGAGAAATTCTCCCTTTTCCATGGACGCAATGATTGACCGAAGGGACTCCATGCGTTAGTGACGTACCCGTACATATTTGTTGAGCTGTTTTAGGTCCAGTATGGGCCGTATGCCTCCTCCTTTCTTGGGGACTACGAATAAATTGGAGTAGAACCCTCGGCCGCGGGGACCGGTAATATGACTCATGCTTGAAGAAGCGAGAAGACCGCTTGGCGGAAGGCACGAGCCTTGGCTGGCGGTTTTGGGGGAACAGAAAGAAAGAGTCTGTTTGGTGGGTTGGAAGTGAACTCTATTTTGCATCCCGAAGACACTAGTTCCCTGACCCACCTGTCTTCTGTAATAGGCAGCCAGACTTGATGAAAAAGCAAAAGTCGGCCACCTATAGGTGGGGTGTCTTCCGGAGTCCATGAGTCATGATGAGGAGGAAGTCTGAGATTTTCCTCCTTTGGACTTTGACTAGCCTGCTTTTGACTGCCAGGTCTTGTCTGACTTTTGAGTCGACCGTGAGTTGTCCCTGTGTGGGGAGTGGTTGCTATTTTGTGCTGGCCTCGAGACGGACCAGCACGAAGAGTTCCGAAAGGATCGGAATCGAGTTTGGCTACTCTTCTTGTAAGTGCGTTTGGGTTGCAGTTGGGGGAGAGAGGTACTCTTACCCCCGGTGGCGTTGGATATCATCGTGTCCAACTATTCACCAAAAAGTCGACCACTGAGGTACGGGAGGTGCGTGAGGGACCTCTTAGAGGCTGCATCTGCTTTCCATTCCCGCAGCCAGAGGATACACCGAATATTGATGGCGTTTGATGCTATCCCCGCTGCACCCCTTGCAGAATCCAGAGCTGCATGAAGCGTGCAATCTGCTACAACTGCTATTTGAACCGCTTGGTCCAACAGCTCAGGAGCAGATACTTGGAGGCCAGCTTGTAAAGGAGTGACTGTGCTGCTAGCCTAGAGACTGGGGGATCCACTTCGGGTGGATCTGTCCATTCCTTGGTGGCCTCCTGTGAGAAGGGGTACCGCGCCTCCAGATATTTGCGATTAGTAAACTTCTACTCAGGCTGTGAGAACTGCTTTTTAAGGATCGACTTAAACTCTGGGTGGTCAAAGAAGACCTTAGGCGGCTTCAGAACTCCTTCAAAAGGAAATCTTGTGTTGTGGTGCCTCCGGGGGCGGATCAGAAATGTCCAGCACCCGATGGATGGACGAGGTTACGTCCTCAACTAGCGCTGTATTGCTAGGGGGAATTGGGATCAGGGACCCTTCAGTTTCCTTGTCTGAGTCGGAATTACAGATGCCTTCCGAATCCTGTGTATCGCTAAGGCATCTCCTGCTGGGTGAACCGGGGTGGAGGTCTGGTCGGGGATCGCTATGGAAAACTGCATTGTCTGTCCCTGGTAGGGGACGGTCTAGATGACCTGGAACTACGGTGTCTCTCTCTAGAAGGGGATGACCGTGTGCTATAGGATGACGCAGATGAACGTGACCTGTGGGTCCGCTTGCGTCGTGACCTAGACGTGGATGTGCCCGGGTCGTCATGTCCCTGAGTCGAGCCTTCCCTTTGCTGGGTAGCGTTCATAGCCGAGGCATGACTCTGCAGAGCCTGAAGCAATGTGGAGGTTAGGTTATCTATAGACTGCGTCATAGATTGCGACATCTGAGTGACCCATTTCGGCATGGAATTAGACACCGAAGCATTGACAGGGGTTTCTTGGGGCTCTGGCACAGTAGTCTGGATGCAGTCCTGGCAGCACGGGTACGTGCTGCCACTGGGGAGAGTATTGCTGCAGGCTGTACAGAGTGCATAATAACAGTCCTGCCTGGTTCTCTTGGACCTTGAGCCAGGCATAGTGCACTGGGGTGGCTATGCAGAGGGCCCTACAGGGTTGGCTATGCAGAGGAGCCTATAAGGAATAATGGATTCACAGCCGAGGAAGAACTCAAGCTGTGATCTTATCCCACCAGTGTGTCCGTAGTTCCAGCGCCGAAGATCCACAGTCCTGTGCCCCCCGGAGACTGGCTGGTCTTCCCTTATCCTGCAGCAGATAATGGCCGCCGGAGTAAAGTTAAGAAAGAAGTGGGGTTGAGAGCTGAAAAGGGCGGCAGAACTGTGTGAAATCACGCCCTTTCAGTCTCGATCTGCCCCCTCTATGACACTGTAGAGTGTCATATTTGTCATCCGGGGGGGCGGGCCGGGGAGAGGAGGTGGTGGCTTTGGCTAGGCCGAAGCCGCGGCCTAAATTAGATGCCTGATGCCCAAAGGGACTCCAGGCTGGCGCGGAAGTCCAGGAGGGGGACGGATCTGAACCGGACCCCCCCGGATTTAAAGGCAGGATAGCGGTGGGGTATGAGCGGAAGGGGGGGCCCTGTGAAGAGTCCCCCTGAGGCACCATAGAGCTGGTGCTGCCGCAGAAACAGGGCGCAGGGAGGCATGTGCCTCTGTTGTGTCATGCCTGCCTGCACACCCCCTGGCCCCAACAGGAGCCCGCAGCAGGACTGGGGTCCCTGGATTGAGCCGTAGTGTGCTGGCTGCTGGGAGCTGCTGCCTGTACAGGCCCTACCTGAGGCGTTTCAACCTAATACCCCCAGGGTGGGGATTAGGGAGGTGCTGCTGTCACCGTCAGGGGGCTATATCCTCGCCTCGACCTCAACCCAGAAACCAAAAGGAATTGGGGAAGGAGGGGGGTCTCGACTTCGAACCAGCACCCGAGGGGCTGGGGAAGGAGCGACATGGGGAATAGCCATCTCGACTTCAACCGTGCACCTCGTAATAAGAGGCCGAGGAAGGAGCCATGCCGGGAGTCTCGCAGTAGACCCACTTTTCTTCATCTGTAATCCCGTCGGAGAAAACGGAGTAAAAGTTTTAGGTGTGCCTCCTATGCGACACTAAGCAAAAACTGGAGAAGGCTGATGCCGTTCAGGGGTGTATACTGCAGAGGAGGAGCCACGGTTAATCTTTTTTCAGATTATGCATAGTGTTCCCTTAGTGGACAGCAGCATAACACCCAAGGTCCTGTGTCCCCCAAAGAGGCGACAGAGTAAAAGGCATGCGGATTTACATGCGCTTTTTTAAGTGTTTTTGTACATCAATGAATGCTTTTTGGAGCTAAATAAAGGTGGTGGGACATTGCTTAAGCTCTTGGATTACCATAATGTATTTCAGATAAAGTGTTTACACTGTGTCTATGCTTTTTTAAATTAAAGTTTGGTCATGAAAAGGTCTAATTGACACCTTGACATCACTAAACAAAAGAGCTGGGTGTCAGCTAGTCCCATTCAATCAATCTTCATTAGCATTTCTATTCATGTAATTTATGCGACTTGTGTGAGATGCTAATTTTAGCCTGGGAAGGTGCCATTAGGCAAACATGGTCCCTGGCCATTAAATAACATCTCACAGCTGGTTTGTTAGCCGCTACATCCCCCAATCAGCACTCAGCAGCGCTTTGGACACAACGTATTTATGTTGCATCCAAAACGTGATGTTCTAACGCCGCACTTTTGTTGTCGGTACATGTGAATCCACCACATATAATGACACTTCAGGTCGGTCAAAATCTGCAGCAGAGACTAGCGTGTGAGTTTGGGTTCGTGGCCACGATCAGGAGCCGCTGCAGGTTTGATGCGGCGTGTTTATACAGCGTCAAACCCGCAGCGTCCAGATGTTACAGCATAGTGGATGGGATCTCTAGAAATCCCACGTCCACTATGCGTGCATCAGAGGCTGCGAATCACCCGTGGACACTGACATGCGGTGCGTCTTTCAGGACCGCAGCATGTCAAGTTCTCTTGCGGAGTCGCTAGTCTCTGCAACAGAAAATTGACCACCAGAATGTATTGAATGCGGTAAATCAGCATGGTTCAGTGAACACATGTGGATTTACCTGTGTTCAATAGAATGCAGCATTTTGGACGCAGGAAAACTTTGCTTCCAAAGCGCTGCTACGTCTGAATTATGGGCACAGAGCCTAAGAAAAAAAAAATGGTGTGGGCTCCCGCATCATTTTTATAACCAGCAGAGGGAAAGCCGACCGCTGGGGGCTGATATTAATAATACAGAAAAAAGCCACACAATAGCTACAAAAAGGTGGGCGGATAGCCAGCCAAATGGCGAACATCCGTCCAAAAGCACGCTGAAAACATCATATCAAAAAAAGGAGGAAAGCTCAGCATATCATTGCAAAAAAGTATCTTTATTTAAACATATATAGAAAAATAGGTATTTAGACCAGACAAATTGTAGGTAAAAGATGACTGAGTAGGAACATACTAATACTCAAATATATGCACTAATAAGACAATGGTTTTAGCCCTTTGATATAGATAGGATTGCACACTAGCCCAAGGCAAAACATGAATCATAAATAGTGGAAGCAATGAATGTGCTATATATAATAAAAGCATTCCACTTGTCACTTGTGTCGGGTAAAGGAGTATTCTTAATGTAACAGAGAAAAGCATTGCCATATGTCAAGGGGGCGCACCAACATCTACCTAATACCAGGGCAAAATATATAATGAGAAGTATGTTACTTGTAGAAAGCTCTCACAGTCAGAGAGGGGAGGAGGGGGAGAGAAGAGAGTGTGGTGGTAGCATGGAGCCTGACGCGCGTTTCGCGGTAAAACCGCTTTCTCAAGGGCGGGTGATAGATGTATGGCGCCCCCAAGGCATATATATATATGTCCATATCCCTTTGATACTAGCGAAAATACATGCAGCTGTGATGCGGGGCGCGCACCCGGAAGTAGCCAGCTAAACCGGGGGCGTGTCCCACAAATCACATGACATGAAGTAAAGCTGTAACGGCGCATGCGCGCGGGCGAGAGGGGCGCACCGCGCACGACCCGGCCGTCAAGCCGCTACTGCGCAAGCGCGAACCAAAAAGGTTCGCGCAGGCGCAGAGAGGCATGGAGACAGCCAGGCAAGCGCGCGACGCAATCTCCCCCATCATACACGCACGCGCACATCACGTCAGTGAATGGCACTGCCAATTGTAGATATAAGAAAGGAGAAGAACGGGGACAACGACTAGGAGCAGCCACGAGAGAGTATAACAGTATAACAATACAGGGATGAAACAGTAATAATACAAATGCCACTACAGAGTAATAGAGATTAGCCATATTCAGCAGCATCATCCCGGCATAGGTGTGTATTCTAATTTGTAATGCTTTCATCAGGACATATATCCCATAATGGATGTGATCACAGAATTCGCCAAATCAAATTGGGTTAGGGAAGCAGCCAAATCTATACACTCCTGAAACCAAAAAGAAAACACAAATAGAAAGGCCACAGATAAAAACCAGAATGAAAAATAAAATGAAAAAATAAAATATAAATAATGAACAACCACCCAATATATGCATGTGTAAGGAGATTATATAGCTCCAAATAAGAAATGCATAGATTGTGGCTATAAGAATGGAGAGAAGCTCAGAGATTCGTTCAAGCCATAAGGTGTCACAGTGTTTAATCGTACAATCCATTGTGACTCTTTCTGAGCCAATAGCTTTTTGGCATTACCACCCCGTATCCCCATGTGTATTGCATCAATACCACGCACCATGAAAGAGCGGGGATTACAGTTATGTTTCAATTTAAAGTGCCGTGGTATTGTTTTTAGCTGAGCTAGATCGCTCGCCGAGGTAGCTGCTGCAATGTCACAAATATGCTCACGTGTGCGAACCCGTAGTTCCCTTGTGGTTAAACCAACATAGATCATGGGGCAGCTACACGTGGCATAGTAATGATGTTGGATGTACCGCAGGAAATATGGTGTCTGATATCGAATGTTCTGTGGCCATCAGCTGAACAAAAGCTGGTGTACCGCAAAACATTTGGACAGGCCACACAGTGTCCACATTTATAATTGCCTTTAATAGGGCCCCCAGAGCCAAAGGGTCGCGTTACCGGTGCAACGTAGTGACTCTTGGTCAATATGTCGCCAAGATTCCGACATCTCATTGGTGTCATTGATGGAAGAGACCCCGGGTGTCCCCTCAGGGAGGGCTCCACCATCAAGATACTCCAATGTTTTTGAAGGATGGCTCTCATGCTATCCCATTCGTGGTTATAGGTGGAGATGAAACGTATGGTTTCTTCCCTATCCGAAGATCGTATTTTCGGATGCAGGAGGACAGTACGAGGAGTCTTACATGCTCTATCATACCCCCTCCTAATACATCTCCGACTATAACCACGTTGCAGGAAGCGCTGTTTAAGGTCCTGTGCCTGACGCTGAAAGCTCTGTTCAGTAGAGCAGATGCGCCTCATCCTCAGGAACTGTCCGACCGGGACAGCTCCAATTGTGGCTGGACTGTGGGCAGATCCCGCATGAATCAAAGCATTGACCGAGGTGGGCTTTCTGAACACGTCCGTCTGCAGGCCCCCATGGATGTCGACACACAGGGATATGTCCAGAAAGTCCACCCTCTTAGTGTCATGTATATAGGTCAGCTTGATGTTATATTGATTCATGTTAAGACTAGTGTTGAGCCACCCCCGTAGTGTTCGGGTTCGGTTCGGTTACTCGAACACCGGGATGTTCGAGGAACTGTTCGTCGAACTGTTCGTCGAACACCTTCGAACACCGTTAAAACCAATGGCAGGCAAACAAAAACACATAGAAACACATAGAAAACACCTTCAAAGGTGTCCAAAAGCTGACAAACTGCTCAGAAGACGCTTTCTTTAAAAAAGCCAGCCGGCAATTCAGCAGCGGCATACACCGGTACCCGACAATTTAGACAAGAAGGAATAGAGCCTCACACATAGATTAGATAGATAGAAACATGTCAGTCACATATATATGAAGTACAGTGACAGTGTTGCTTACTGTACTTGTCATTTAGTGAAAAGGATTTATTAAAAAATATAATAGTGTTTTCATGCACTGTCTCTTTAAAAAAGCCGGCCGGCAATTCAGCATCTGTACCCGACAATTTATAACAGACAGAATAGAGCTTCACACATAGATTAGATAGATAGAAACATGTCAGTCACATATATATGAAGTACAGTGACAGTGTTGGTTACTGTACTTGTCATTTTGTATTAAAATAAAGGATTTATTATTAAAAAAAATTGGCGTGGGGTTCCCCTTAATTTTAGTCTCTAGCGGAGGTTAAGCAGACAGCTGGGGCAGATGTTTGAAGCCTGGGAAGGGGGTAATACCCACGGAGCTTCCCAGGCTACTAATATGAACCCCCAGCTGAATACATAGCCTTTACTAGCTATTAAAATGGGGGACCCCCCCAAAAAAATGACGTGGGGTCCCCCCTAATTTAATAGCTAGCAAAGGCTAGGCAGACAGCTGGGGGCTGATATTAATAGCCCAGGAAGGGAGCCATGAATATTGGCCCCCTCCCAGGCTAGAAACACCAGCCGTCAGCCGCCCCAGAAATGGCGCATTCATAGGATGCGCCAATTCTGGCACTTAGCCTCGCTCTTCCACGCTGCCCTGTAGCGGTGGCAGGGGGTAATAGGGTTGGGGTTGATGTCAACTTATAATGCCAGCTGACATCAAGCCCAGGTTAGTAATGGAGAGGCGTCTATAAGACACCCCCATTACTAACCCCATAGTCAAAGCTACAAAAAAACACAAACACCCAGAATAAAGTCCTTTAATTGAAATAAAGACACAATCCTTTATTGTTCTAAATTAAACCATACTTACCATCACGCCCATTCCAGCTGAAGCCAACGATCTCCTGCAATAAAAGAAAAATAATAAAGCAACCTCATCCTTACCTTTCCATGGTTCCCACGACAGCTTCAGCTCTGCTACATCAAGATGACAGGCTGGACCGCAGCAGAACGCTGCCATCCAGCCTGTCATCCCGCAGACACTGAGAAGCGCAGGCATGCTTGCGCTATGCAGTGTCTGGCTGTGACGGCATAAAGATGAGACGAGTTCATGTCCAATGAACTCGGCGCACCTCATGCACGTCACTGACAGCGTGGGAAAATTCTCACGCTGAAGCGCTGAGTGCAGGAGAATTCTCCCACGCTGTCAGTGACGTGCATAAGGTGAGCTCATGTCCAATGAACTCAGCTCACCTCCTGCACGTCACTGACAGCGTGGGAGAATTCTCCTGCACTCAGCGCTTCAGCGTGAGAATTCTCCCACGCTGAAGCGCTGAGTGCAGGAGAATTTTCCCACGCTGTCAGTGACGTGCATAAGGTGAGCTCATGTCCAATGAACTCAGCTCACCTCATGCACGTCACTGACAGCGTGGGAGAATTCTCCTGCACTCAGCGCTTCAGTGTGAGAATTCTCCCACGCTGAAGCGCTGAGTGCAGGAGAATTTTCCCACGCTGTCAGTGACGTGCATGAGGTGAGCCGAGTTCATTGGACATTAACTCGGCTCATCTGGATGCCCTCACAGAGAGACACTGTGGAGCGCAAGCAAGCCTGCGCTTCTCAGTGTCTGCGGGATGACAGGCTGGATGGCAGCGTTCTGCTGCGGTCCAGCCTGTCATCTCGATGTAGCAGAGCTGAAGCTGTCATGGGAACCATGGAAAGGTAAGGATGATGTTGCTTTATTATTTTTCTTTTATTGCAGGAGATCGTTGGCTTCAGCTGGAATGGGCGTGGCGGTAAGTATGGTTTAATTTAGAACAATAAAGAATTGTGTGTTTATTTCAATTAAAGGACTTTTTTCTGGGTGTTGTGTTTTTTTTAAATACTTTACTAGAAATTCATGGTGGTCATGTCTAATATTGGTGTGACCCCATGAATTTTGGGCTTAGGGCCAGCTGATAATGCCAAGCTGGCCCTAACCCCTTTATTACCCAGTGAGCCACCGCATCAGGGCCCTGGATGAGTTGGGTACAGCGCCAGAAGATGGCGCTTCTATGAACGCGCCATTTTCCGGGGTGGCTGCGGACTGCAATTTGCAGCGGGGGTGGCCCAGAAAGCTTGGGCCTCCCTGCGCTGCAGATTCCAGCCCCCAGCTGCCTAGTTGTACCTGGCTGGACACAAAAACAGGGCGAAGCCCCACGTCAATTTTCTTTAAATTATTTCATGAAATAATTAAGAAAAAAAGGGCTTCCCTATATTGTTGTGTCCGGCCAGGTACAAATAGGCAGCTGGTGGTTGGGGGCAGCCCGTTCCTGCCTGCTGCACCTGACTGGACACAAATATAGTGCGAAGCCCCACGTCAATTTTTTTTTAATTATTTCATGAATTTCATGAAATAATTAAAAAAAAAATACGTTTGGCTTCGCCCTATTTTTGTGTCCAGCCAGGTACAACTAGGCAGCTGGGGGCTGGAATCTGCAGCGCAGGGAGGCCCAAGCTTTCTGGGCCCCCCCCGCTGCAAATTGCAGTCCGCAGCCACCCCGGAAAATGGCGCGTTCATAGAAGCGCCATCTTCTGGCGCTGTACCCAACTCATCCAGGGCCCTGGTGCGGTGGCTCACTGGGTAATAAAGGGGTTAAGGCCAGCTTGGCATTATCAGCTGGCCCTAAGCCCGAAATTCATGGGGTCACGCCAATATTAGACATGACCACCATGAATTTCTAGTAAAGTATTTAAAAAAAACACAACACCCAGAATAAAGTCCTTTAATTGAAATAAACACACAATTCTTTATTGTTCTAAATTAAACCATACTTACCATCACGCCCATTCCAGCTGAAGCCAACGATCTCCTGTAATAAAAGAAAAATAATAAACCAACCTCATCCTTACCTTTCCATGGTTCCCACGACAGCTTCAGCTCTGCTACATCGAGATGACAGGCTGGACCGCAGCAGAACACCGCCATCCAGCCTGTCATCCCGCAGACACTGAGAAGAGCAGGCATGCTTGCGCTCTGCAGTGTCTGGCTGTGACGGCATAAAAATGAGACGAGTTCATGTCCAATGAACTCAGCTCACCTCCTGCACGTCACTGACAGCGTGAGAGAATTCTCCTGCACTCAGCGCTTCAGTGTGAGAATTCTCCCACGCTGAAGCGCTGAGTGCAGGAGAATTTTCCCACGCTGTCAGTGACGTGCATGAGGTGCGCCGAGTTCATTGGACATGACCTCGGCTCATCTTTATGCCGTCACAGCCAGACACTGCAGAGCGCAAGCATGCCTGCGCTTCTCAGTGTCTGCGGGATGACAGGCTGGATGGCAGCGTTCTGCAGGTCCAGCCTGTCATCTCGTTGTAGCAGAGCTGAAGCTGTCCTGGGAACCATGGAAAGGTAAGGATGAGGTTGCTTTATTATTTTTCTTTTATTGCAGGAGATCGTTGGCTTCAGCTGGAATGGGCGTGATGGTAAGTATGGTTTAATTTAGAACAATAAAGGATTGTGTCTTTATTTCAATTAAAGGATTTTATTCTGGGTGTTTGTGTTTTCTTTTAACTTTGACTATGGGGTTAGTAATGGGGGTGTCTTATAGACGCCTCTCCATTACTAACCTGGGCTTGATGTCAGCTGGCATTATAAGCTGACATCAACCCCAGCCCTATTACCCCCTGCCACCGCTACAGGGCAGCGTGGAAGAGCGAGGCTAAGTGCCAGAATTGGCGCATCCTATGAATGCGCCATTTCTGGGGCGGCTGACGGCTGGTGTTTCTAGCCTGGGAGGGGGCCAATATTCATGGCTCCCTTCCTGGGCTATTAATATCAGCCCCCAGCTGTCTGCCTAGCCTTTGCTAGCTATTAAATTAGGGGGGACCCCACGTCATTTTTTTGGGGGGTTCCCCCATTTTAATAGCTAGTAAAGGCTATGTATTCAGCTGGGGGCTGATATTAGTAGCCTGGGAAGCTCCGTGGGTATTACCCCCTTCCCAGGCTTCAAACATCTGCCCCAGCCGTCTGCTTAACCTCCGCTAGAGCCTAAAATTAAGGGGAACCCCACGCCAATTTTTTTAATAATAAATCCTTTATTTTAATACTAAATGACAAGTACAGTAACCAACACTATCACTGTACTTCATATATATGTGACTGACATGTTTCTATCTATCTAATCTATGTGTGAAGCTCTATTCTGTCTGTTATAAATTGTCGGGTGCAGATGCTGAATTGCCGGCCGGCTTTCTTAAAGAGACGGTGCATGAAAACACTATTATTTTTTTTAATAAATCCTTTACACTAAATGACAAGTACAGTAAGCAACATTGTCACTGTACTTCATATATATGTGACTGACATGTTTCTATCTATCTAATCTATGTGTGATTCTCTATTCCTTCTATTCTAAATTGTCGGGTACCGCTGCTGAATTGCCGGCCGGCTTTTTTAAAGAGACAGTGCATGAAAACACTATTATATTTTTTGATAAATCCTTTACGCTAAATGACAAGTACAGTAAGCAGCACTTTCACTGTACTTCGTATATATGTGGCTGACATGTTTATATCTATCTAATCTATGTGTGAAGCTCTATTCTTTCGGTTCTAAATTGTCGGGTACCGGTGTATGCCGCTGCTGAATTGCCGGCTTTTCATGTTTCACTGTGAGCACTGTTCCCATCAATTTGGGCAACCACTGTAATGCCACAACCACCATGGCTGTGGCATTACAGTGAGTGGCAGACAATCCCTGCATGATTGGTGCTCTAAATAGCACCAGACATGCAGGACACGCTTTTGGTGCACGAACAGTTATCGAACATAACCTCGAACAGCCGAATTTTTCTCAAATCGTTCGAGTTCGTCGAACAACTCGAACACCACCCAAAACAGCTCGAATTTGAGATTGGCGAACAGTTCTAGTCGAACACCGCTCATCTCTAGTTAAGACAGTCCATGAACTCTCCGAGCTGCTGTATAGAGCCCCGCCACAAAAATAAAATGTCATCAATATATCTCAGCCAGCACAGCACATGGTGGGCAGCAGGGATGGTATCCCCATCAAAGATTTCCCTTTACCACAGCCCTAGGAAGAGGTTGGCATATGAGGAGGCACAGGCCGCCCCCATGGCTGTGCCACGCTTCTGGAGATAAAATTGATCTTTGAAAACAAAAAAGTTATGAGTCAGGGCAAATTCCATCAGCTCAAGGATGAGTTCACACAAGGGACTATCCAGGTCGGAGGCTCCGAGAAAGAGACGCACCGCGTTCAAACCATCAGTGTGGTTAATGCTGGTATACAGGCTTTCAACGTCGGCAGTGACCAAGAGAGTCCCCTCATCCACCGTGATACCGTCGACCCTAGTAAGGGCGTCCGTTGTGTCTTTGATGTATGATGGTAAATTGGTCACTAAGGGTTTTAAATAGTGATCAATAAATCTACATATGGGTTCACATAGTCCCCCAATACCAGACACAATCGGACACCCTGTAGGGTCGACTGGATCTTTGTGGATTTTGGGTAGAAGGTAAAAGGTGGGGATCCTGGGGAAGGCCACTGTCAAGCCCTCATAAACCTTTTTGGAGATTATTGAGCACTCCAGAGCCTGGGTTAGGATGTCCTGCAGCCTAGCAGTGAAGTGGGTCAAAAGACAAGAGGGCAATCTAACATAGGTATTGGGGTCTCTCAATTGGCGGAAAGCCTCCCGCTCATACTTGTTGATAGGCCAAATAACAATGTTGCCCCCCTTATCTACACCCTTGATAACCACGTCACTGAGTTCCTGAAGCTGTTGTAAAGCTCGGCGTTGGTTATATGTGAGATTATCAAATTTCCGTTTTGTTGGTAATCTAAGGAAATCTTCAGTGACAAGTTTGGTGAAAATCTCTACTGCAGGGCATAGAGATAAGGGGGGAACCTTGTAGATTTCGGCATAATAGATTGAGGGAACCCACCTCGTGAAGGATTGCAGTGTTCCTCTGCCAGTTCTTCCAAACATCTCAATGCTTCTCTCTCAGTCACTGCTGCATCCATAACCTCCGGGCTCTTGTGATGCAACTTCTTCAATACCAATTTGCGAGAAAATAGGTGTAGATCTTTTATCCCTGTGAAGAAGTTGAAAGCATTAGTTGGAGAAAATGTAAGACCTCTCCCCAGGACCTCCACCTGTGGGGGCTGATATTAGTAGCCGCAGAAGGCTCCATTAGCCAACAATGTTCCCTGGCTATTAATATCAAACCACAGCTGTTTGTTTAGCCTTAACTGACTAGATTACAGGAGCAGCCCAGAAAAAAATTGACATGGGGTCCCCCTATAAAACCTAACCAGCAAAGGCTAAACTAGACAGCTGTGAGCTGATATTAATAGCCAGGGAAGGGGTCATGAATACTAGCCCCCTTCGCGGCTATTAATATCACCCCTCAGCAGTCCCAGAAATGGCGCATAAGATCCCCAATACTAACCGTGTAGTAAAGTGAACGGCGCTTTTTCAATAAAACACGGCCAGAATAAAGTATTCTAATGTACAGTATAGACCAAAAGTTTGGACACACCTTCTCATTTAAAGATTTTTCTGTATTTTCATGACTATGAAAATTGTATATTCACACTGAAGGCATCAAAACTATTAATTAACACATGTGGAATTATATACTTAACAAAAAAGTGTGAAACAGCTGAAAATATGTCTTATATTCTAGGTTCTTCAAAGTAGCCACCTTTTCCTTTGATGACTGCTTTGCACACTCTTGGCATTCTCTTGATGAGCTTCAAGAGGTAGTCACCGGAAATGGTTTTCCAACAATCTTGAAAGAGTTCCCAGAGATGCTTAGCACTTGTTGGCCCTTTTGCCTACACTCTGCGGTCCAGCTCACCCCAAACCATCTCGATTGGGTTCAGGTCTGGTGACTGTGGAGGCCAGGTCATCTGGCGTAGCACCCCACCACTCTTCTTCTTGGTCAGATAGCCCTTGCACAGCCTGGAGGTGTGTTTGGGGTCATTGTCCTGTTGAAAAATAAATGATGGTCCAACTAAACATAAACTGGATGGAATAGCATGCCGCTGCAAGATGCTGTGGTAGCCATGCTGGTTCAGTATGCCTTCAATTTTGAATAAATCCCCAACAGTGTCACCAGCAAAGCACCCCCACACCATCACACCTCCTCCTCCATGCTTCACGGTGGGAACCAGGCATGTAGAGTCCATATTTTCACCTTTTCTGCGTCGCACAAAGACACGGTGGTTGGAACCAAAGATCTCAAATTTGGACTGTTCAGACCAAAGCACAGATTTCCACTGGTTTAATGTCCATTCCTTGTGTTCTTTAGCCCAAACAATTCTCTTCTGCTTGTTGCCTGTCCTTAGCAGTGGTTTCCTAGCAGCTATTTTACCATGAAAGCCTGCTGCACAAAGTCTCCTCTTAACAGTTGTTGAAGAGATGAGTCTGCTGCTAGAACTCTGTGTGGCATTGACCTGGTCTCTAATCTGAGCTGCTGTTAACCTGCGATTTCTGAGGCTGGTGACTCGGATAAACTTATCCTCAGAAGCAGAGGTGACTCTTGGTCTTCCTTTCCTGGGGCGATCCTCATGTGAGCCAGTTTCTTTGTAGCGCTTGATGGTTTATGCAACTGCACTTGGGGACTCTTTCAAAGTTTTCCCAATTTTTCGCACTGACTGACCTTCATTTCTTAAAGTAATGATGGTCACTCGTTTTTCTTTACTTAGCTGCTTTTTTCTTGCCATAATACAAATTCTAACAGTCTATCCAGTAGGACTATCAGCTGTGTATCCACCAGACTACTGCACGACACAAATTAAAGTCCCAACCCCATTTATAAGGCAAGAAATCCCACTTATTAAACCTGACAGGGCACACCTGTGAAGTGAAAACCATTTCCGGTGACTACCTCTTGAACCTCATCAAGAGAATGCCAAGAATGTGCAAAGCAGTCATCAAAGGAAAAGGTGGCTACTTTGAAGAACCTAGAATATAACACATATTTTCAGTTGTTTCACACTTTTTTGTTAAGTATATAATTCCACATGTGTTAATTCATAGTTTTGTTGCCTTCAGTGTGAATGTACAATTTTCATAGTCATGAAAATACAGAAAAATCTTTAAATGAGAAGGTGTGTCCAAACTTTTGGTCTGTACTGTATACTGACAGGGGTGTAAAATCACCCCTAGTCAGAATACAGTACTTCAGGGGGTCACTGTGGTTCATCAGCTGAAGATCAGCTGATGAGCCCCTGTGAGTTTACCACCATGGGAACATTCTTGCAAATGTTCTCAGGTTGAACATCAGCTGATCGGACATGAGACTGATCAGCTGATTACCGGCGTCAGCAATCAGCTAATGGTCACGTGGTCATCAGCTGATTGTTGCCAGCACTGATCAGCTGATGATCACGCGACCATCAGCTGACCGCTGACTTCACTGATCACCTGATGGTCGCGTAACCATCAGGTGATCGCTGACGGCACTGATCACCTGATGGTCACGTGACCATCAGGTGAACGCTGACTTCACCGCAGGTCCTGGCAGCACACTGCGGGGCGCAGGTCCGCGCCCTGCAGTGTACCGCTAGCCACTGAGGACAGAGCATATATTATATATATATATATATATATATATATATATATATATACACACACACACACATACAGTATACATATACAGTACAGACCAAAAGTTTGGACACACCTTCTCATTTAAAGATTTTTCTGTATTTTCATGACTATGAAAATTGTACATTCACACTGAAGGCATCAAAACTATGAATTAACACATGTGGAATTATATACTTAACAAAAAAGTGTGAAACAACTGAAAATATGTCTTATATTCTAGGTTCTTCAAAGTAGCCACCTTTTGCTTTAATGACTGCTTTGCACACTCTTGGCATTCTCTTGATAAGCTTCAAGAGGTAGTCACTGGAAATAGTCTTCCAACAATCTTGAAGGAGTTCCCAGAGATGCTTAGCACTTGTTGGCCCTTTTGCCTTCACTCTGTGGTCCAGCTCACCCCAAACCATCTCGATTGGGTTCAGTTCTGGTGACTGTGGAGGCCAGGTCATCTGGCGTAGCACCCCATCACTCTCCTTCTTGGTCAAATAGCCCTTACAAAGCCTGGAGGTGTGTTTGGGGTCATTGTGATGTTGAAAAATAAATGATGGTCCAACTGTGACGCGAGTCACTACAGAAATAACAGTCTCAGAAGAGGAGAGAAAAGACTAATATTACTGAAAGAAATATAATATTAGAGCTACTTACTAGATAAAAATAGGGAGGTCAAACAATCCAAAGTCAAGTCCAGGAAGATGGCGCAGTACAAAGGGAGCAGACAAAAGAGTAGTCAGATAACAAGCAAATGGTCAAAATCCAGGTAAGGGAAAATAGTCAGGCGGGGTCAGGCACAGAGCACAGAAAGATCAGGTAATACCAAATGTTCAATTGACACTGGGTGAAGGAGCTAGCATGCTTAAGTAGAAGACTAATCAAGGGAAGTGAACACAGATGATTGCAGAAACAACCCAGCAAACCCAAAACAGACTGACAGCCTCCACACAATAGTAACCTAGCAGACAAGGAAAGTGTGGAGACCGTGATACCAACTAAACGCAAACCGGATGGAATACCATGCCGTTGCAAGATGCTGTGGTAGCCATGCTGGTTCAGTATGCCTTCAATTTTGAATAAATCCCCAACAGTGTCACCAGCAAAGCTCCCCCACACCATCACACCTCCTCCTCCATGCTTCACGGTGGGAACCAGGTATGTAGAGTCCATCCGTTCACCTTTTCTGCGTTGCACAAAGACACGATGGTTTGAACCAAAGATCTCAAATTTGGACTCCTCAGACCAAAGCACAGATTTCCACTAGTCTAATGTCCATTCCTTGTGTTCTTTAGCCCAAACAAGTCTCTTCTGCTTGTTGCCTGTCCTTAGCAGTGGTTTCCTAGCAGCTATTTTACCATGAAGGCCTGCTGCACAAAGTCTCCTCTTAACAGTTGTTGAAGAGATGTGTCTGCTGCTAGAACTCTGTGTGGCATTGACCTGGTCTCTAATCTGAGCTGCAGTTAACCTGTGATTTCTGAGGCTGGTGACTCGGATAAACTTATCCTCAGAAGCAGTAGTGACTCTTAGTCTTCCTTTCCTGGGGGGTCCTCATGTGAGCCAGTTTCTTTGTAGCGCTTGATGGTTTTTGCAACTGCACTTGGGGACACTTTCAAAGTTTGCCCAATTTTTCAGACTGACTGACCTTCGTTTCTTAAAGTAATGATGGTCACTCGTTTTTCTTTGCTTAGAATTTGTATTATGGCAAGAAAAAAGCAGCTAACAGTCTATTCAGTAGGATTATCAGCTGTGTAGCCACCTGACTTCTGCACAACACAACTGATGGTCCCAACCCCATTTATAAGGCAAGAAATCCCACTTATTAAACCTGACAGGGCACACCTGTGAAGTGAAAACCATTTCCGGTGACTACCTCTTGAAGCTCATCAAGAGAATGCCAAGAGTGTGCAAAGCAGTCATCAAAGCAAAAGGTGGTTACTTTGAAGAACCTAGAATATAAGACATATTTTCAGTTGTTTCACACTTTTTTGTTAAGTATATAATTCCACATGTGTTGTGTGGCGCCCCTGAGGGTTCGACCGCCACAGGGATGCTGCACTTCTTTAATGGAGTGTAGTGTTCCTCCTCTGAGGTAAGAACAGTGTGATAGTCGTGACCCAATCTTTGCATCCAACACCACACTTCTCCACCAGAGGGGGCTAGTATGTTACAGGGAGACTGGGGAACCAAGAGTGAGGGGAACCAGTTAGTGGGTGTGGGTGGAGGACCTACAAGTTAGTTACACTTTAAATTTCATATTTAATAAAAAGCTATCTTTGGTTTTGGTCTTTGTGCTGTTAAATACTGTGTGTTACTGTGCTCTCCCACTCTGATAGTGGACCCTGTGTGGGCCTGCAGAGGTCGGAGACACGGCCCTCGTACCCTGGTCTTGGGACGAAAGGCAAGTTGCAGACGGGGAATGTCTCAACCCGGTCAATGACCATGACCAAGAAGGCCTGGAGCTTAAGAGTGTGACTCCACAGCAAATGGATCCCAGGCAGGATGCAGACGGAGCGGTGTACGCCACCTGTCCTCGCCAACCTGATATATTCAGAGGGAGTCCGGCTGCAAGAGGGGTACCTACCCCCGACACCCGACCTTGCTACTCCATGTCCTGGTCGGGGAAGCCCGGTAGGCCCTGAGGATCCCACCGGGTACCGGACGGAGCGGAGCTGCCACCCGAGCCCTTGTTCTGAGAGGAGCTCAGAGGGAGACCCGGCCTATTTGCACACACACTGACAGGAAAGGATTAGGCCCGTAGTTCAGGAACACTCTGGTGTAGTGTCCCGACTGAATGCTGGACTTACTCGGAGGTTGTCGGACCCCCGTCTCTGGTGACCGAAGGACTCCGCGGGGAGCAGGGAGTCACCTTCCTCATGCCATCTATGTGAGTAAAGCCTTGGAAGTTCACCCCTACGGCCTCCGGACTGTTCATTCTGCGCCACACCACGAGACGCGGAGCCCGCATTCCTTCACTACTACCCCCTCCATCCTGTCCCTCTGCCCTGAGGCCACGCTCCGCCTGTGGGGAGTAGTAATAACTTTGACCGCCATAACACCATGCCTCAGCGGACTGAAGCGGCGCTGGTGGCCCTTCACCAGGTACCACCGGTGGCGTAGTCGTTAATCAGCCACTCAACCCGGACAAGCATACACCATCTCTTTTTTTACTGTGACGGCCCTGAGCACGGGTCGGGTCCGGGCCACGGCTACACCCCATCTCTCCATCACAGGACCTGACTCCGAGTCCCCCATCTCCCAGGGTAAAGAAAAGGGCTTTTTCGAGTAAGAGGCGTCACAGCTGATTCATAGTTTTGATGCCTTCAGTGTGAATGTACAATTTTCAAAGTAATGAAAATACAGAAAAATCTTTAAATGAGAAGGTGTTTCCAAACTTTTGGTCTGTACTGTATATATACACACATATACAGTATACATATATATACACACACATATACAATATATATATATACCCAAATATTTTGATTATGTGTATATATATATATATATATATATATATATATATATATTTCACTTTCTTACACTTTTTTTTACTTTTACACTTTGTCCCACTATGGGACTTTCATTTTTTGCAGGCCGATCGCTTGTACAGCATAGAGATGCAGCAGCAGCATCTCTATGCATGCAGCCTGTCAGCGCTGCACACGCACAAGTTATTTTGATTGTGCACTGCGCATGATCAAAGTAACTTTCTGGTGACCCGGATGTTGTCATGACGACATCGGGTCATCATAGCAACGATCGGGACCCCGTGCTCACAGTGCAGTTTTTGATTCAAGGTAAGAGAGTCGCGCTTACCTCCCCCCTGCTCCCGGAATGCTGCGATCGACTTAGTTCGCAACATTTCGAGGGAGCGGTGCGGCCCCACTCCTGGCACAAAGCATCGGGTGTTGGCTGTGAGAATCAGCTGACACCCGGCAGCGATCGCGCCAGCACAGCCTCTGTATGGGTGCGATCGCCAAGGCATAATAATACGCACCTGGTCCAATAGGCCCAGGTCGCAGGTACATATTATTACGCCTGACATCAGTAAGGAGTTAATATCAGATTTGTGGGGGTCCGGCACGTGGCACCTCCACTACTCAGTTGTTTGAAACTCCGGCAGAGGTCAGATGTAAACATTGTTGAGGAGCTGAACATCACAGCTCTGGTCACTGTGTAGTGGCTGCTACCTGGTGCTGCAGATCAGCTCCTATTACATGAATATTAGCTGACTTGCAGGACCCACAGTACAGTGAATGGAGCAGTGATGTTCAGATCTTCAAACTATTTACATCTGAGCGTTGCAAACAACTGATGGGTAGAGCCAGTGCCACGTGTGGGAGCCCACCTATCTGATATTGATAACCCATCCCCAGGATGGCATCTCAGTAGATACCATACCAGGATGGGGGACATTATGCCAGAATGGGTACATTATACCAGAATTAGGTCATTATGCCAGAATGTGAGACACTGTAACAGAATGGAGTGCATTGTACCAGGATGGGGGGCATTAAACCAGTATGATGGTCATTAAACCAGGATGGGGGGTCATTATACCAGGATGGGGGGTCATTATACCAGGATGGGGACATTATATCAGAATGAGGACATTATATCAGAATTGGGGACATTATACCAGAATTGGGGACATTATACCAGAATAAGGGACACTATACCAGAATGGGGTACACCATACCTGGATGGGTGACACTATATCAGAATGGGGACATTACATCACAATGATGATATTATACCAGTATGAGGGATATTATAGCAGCATGGGGGACATTATGCCAGAACTGGAGATACCATACTAGGATGTGGGGCATTATACCAGCTTTGGGGACATTATAGCAGAATTGGGAGCATTACACCAGCATGGGGGATATTATACCAGGTTAGAGACATTATACCAAAATGGGGACATTATATCAGAATGGGGACACTATACCAGGATGGGGACATTAAACCAGAATGAAGTAAATGATGCCAGAATGGGGACATTACCAGACAGGGGCACAGGTGGGGGAAAATGTCATAGCATAAGGCCCAGCATGTGGGAGATTATTACAAGAAGGAGCCAGGATGGGGGACATTACTACATAGGGAGAGAACACATATTTCTTTATAGGATCCAGAACGCTACAAGGGCCCATACATCTGACCAACATGCCGGTGGGGGCCTATCAGACTCTAGTTACTCCACTAGGTGGGACCAGATCATTTCCAGGACTCCTTGTTCTTTACATTGAAGATAATTCTTAATGACATTGGCTGTATGTTTGGGGTTGTTGTTCTGCTGAAGAAAACATTTGGATCCAATCGGACACCTCCCTGATGATATTGCAGGATGGATAAGTATCTGCCTCTATATCTCAGCATTGAGGGAACCAATAATTCTGACCCAATTTCCACCTCCATTTGCTGAAATGCAGCCCCAAACTTACTGGACCCTCCACCGTGCTTATGCATCACTATTGCCCACAGACGCTCATTATTGTACTGCTCTCCAGCCCTTCAGTGAACAAAATCTCTTCTGTAATAACATTTTTCATATTTTGACTCAACCGTCCAGAGCACATCCTGCCAATTTTCTACACCCTGGTTCCTCTGTTTTAATGCATAGTTGAGTCACTTGGCCTTGTTTTGATGTGGAAGATATGGCTTTTTCACCACAATTTTGCTATGAAGACCACTTTTGGCCAGTCTTCTCTGAACAGTAGATGAGTGAAGCTGAGTCCCACTGGTTGCTGCCAGTTCTGAGCTGATGGCACTGCTGGACATCTTCCGCTTTTGAAGGAAAGTAACCATAATGTGTCATACATCTGCTGCACTAAGTTTCCTTGGCCGACCACTGCATCTACTGACCTCGACGTTGCACATTTTCTTGTGCATCTTCACAAGTGCTTGAATGACATATCTTGAACCCTCAATCTGCTTTGAAATTTGTGCCTTAGAGACCTTGCTGATGTAGTATAACTTCCTTGTGTATTCTTGCTCAGTCTTGCCATGGTGTATGACCAGACACCTGACTGTATTATTACAAAATCCCTGACTTTGCGCAGGTGTACCTAGAAGAATTGACGCTGTTTTAAAGTGAAAAGTTGGTCACACTAAATATTGATTGGATCTAGATTTTTTGTTTGTTCATTCACTTGTATTTTGTTAATTGATTAAATAGATCATTAACATTTCTATTTTTGAAGCATTCTTACTTTACAGCATTTTTTCTACACCTTTCTAAAAATTATTTTTATGTGATAGTGTCTTTTATTTGCTCATTAATAATATGATATACCTTTTGGTATTTTGTTTATAGTTGTTTTTTTGCTGTTGGGGTAAATTGTAGGATATTGATTTCAGAGGGGTTTCCTGATCCTTTGATTGTAGGAATGAGTGGTATATATGTGCTAATAAATTAGGACAAAACGTAGGAAATTTAGGAAAAAACTGAACATCTCAGCAGTAATAACATGCTGATTGTGATGTCATGAAGATGACTTGAATTTCCACCAATCAGAGATCAGCATGTATCAGGTCACCCAGATAGAACAGTCCATGAAACATGAGTCACGGCCACTGTGAGGTCATAATGCTGATTAGAATTTCCACCAGTCAGAAAACAGAACCGCCCAGAAGAACCACCCAGGAGGTATGAGTCATCGCCACTGTGAGGTCATAATGCTGACCAATCACAGAGCAGCCACACCCAGATTTTCCACCAATCAGAGAGCAGCCACACCCAAGATCTTCCACCAATCAGAGATCAGCAGTGGGTATAAATAGCCGCTGCCGCCTGCCCGGCTTAGCCTTGCACTGGTTGGGTCTCTCTTTTTTTTCCTCTCTCTTGGTCTCTCTCTCTCTTCTCTCTCTCTTCTCTCTCTCTCTTCTCTCTCTCTTCTCTCTCTCTCTCTCTTCTCTCTCTTCTCTCTCTCTTCTCTCTCTCTCTCTCTTCTCTCTCTCTTCTCTCTCTCTTCTCTCTCTCTCTCTCTCTTTCTCTCTCTCTTTCTCTCTCTCTTTCTCTCTCTCTCTCTCTCTCTTCTCTCTCTCTTCTCTCTCTCTTCTCTCTCTCTCTCTCTCTTTCTCTCTCTTTCTCTCTCTCTCTCTCTCTCTCCGGCCCTCTTAAGGGCTACCCCAAATGTGTAAAAGATAGAAACCAATATTTGTGTTGTTTGTCCGTTTTATGAGCCTTTGATTAACCCCTTCCCACTCTTTGCCATATATATATATATTATATACATAGTATGTGCAGGTGGGCCTTAAAGGGAATTTCCAGGACAAACATATTGATGGCCTATCCCCTGGTTATCTCATTAATATCAGATTTGTGGTGGTCCGGCACGTGGCACCCCCACTAATCAGCTGTTTGCAGCTTCGGTCGAGGTCAGATGTAAACATTGTTGAGGAGCTGAACATCAGAGCTCTGGTCACTGTGTAGTGGCCGCTCCCTGGTGCTGCAGATCAGCTCCTATTACATGAATATTAGCTGATCTGCAGGACCCGCAGTACAGTGAATGGAGCGGTGATGTTCAATCTTCACACTATTTACATCTGAGCGCTGCAATCAGCTGATGGGTAGAGCCGGTGCCGCGTGTCGGAGCCCACCGATCTGATATTGATAACCCATCCCCAGGATAAATCATCATTATTATACTACTGGAAACTCCATTAATGGATTGTCTGGGATTAATAACACGAGCCCCTTCTTTAAGAAAAAACAGTCCCTAACTGGTCACAGGATAAATGTGGGATTTCAGGTCACCCATTTACTGCAATGTAGCTGGCAATGCCACCCAGCGGATCTAAGCAAGTCCCGGGGCCTCATCAATATACAGCCAGTGCCCGAGTATAGGATGGAAGATTAAAAAAAATCTTCAAAAATGTATTTTGTATGAGGCATACATCAAAAATACAGGCAATGCTTTTCCTGACAACACTGAGTTTTATAATGTGGAAAAAAACGTTTAAAAAAACACTGTGTGAACATAACCCTAACTGCATTGTGACTGTGTATATACATATATAAGCTGCCCCTCCCCCACCATGTGAGCATTCTCAGCGCGTACTGACCAATGCTGTCCACCAGGTGGCATCAGCAGGAAATTACAGCGATGAGACAAGCACTGCATGACAGCCCTGCCCCAATCTGCCCTATACCAGACACGCCCCCTACCAACGCCCCGCCTCCACTGCCATGACAACCGAATTATTTAATGGCAGAAAGAGAGACCTTATATGAGCAGAGAAGTAGCGGCCGGAGCGCGGGGTCCGCACAGGTGAGCGCCCCCATAACACAGTGTATGTACTGCACGTCAGCTCTATGGCAGACTGTCACCTGTGCTGGATCCAGGACGTGTTACACTTATATCTGTACAGAGACACAGAGGACGCAGCGGGGCCCTGTCGCCAGATATATATATATATATGTGTGTGTGTGTGTATATACAGTATATATGTGTATGTATATGCTGTATTACTGTATATATGTGTGTGTGTGTGTGTGTATATACAGTATATATGTGTATGTATATGCTGTATTACTGTATATATGCGTGTGTGTGTGTGTATATACAGTATATATGTGTATGTATATGCTGTATTACTGTATATATGCGTGTATATATGTACTAGCTATTGAACCCGTTCTACGCCCGGGTGGCGAGCATTTTTATTGGTATATGGTCTCCCATCCTGGTATTTGTGCTGCCCCCATCCTATTGTGGTATGCATGGTCCCTCCACCCCCTAATCCTGGTATGCATGGCACCCCTCACCCCCTAATCCTGGTATACATGGCACACCTCATTCCCCAATCATGGTATGTATGGTCCCCTCACCCCCCAACCCTGGTATGCATGGCACACCTCACCCCCCAATCATGGTATGTATGGTCCCCTCACCCCCCAATCCTAGTATGCATGGCACACCTCATTCCCCAATCCTGGTATGCATGGTCCCCTCACCTCCCAATCCTGGTATACATGGCACCCCTCACCCCCCAATCCTGGTATGCATGGCACCCCTCACCCCCAATCCTGGTATACATGGCACCCCTCATTCCCCAATCCTGGTATGCATGGCACCCCTCATTCCCCAATCCTGGTATGCATGGCACCCCTCATTCCCCAATCCTGGTATACATGGCACCCATCACCCCCCAATCCTGGTATGCATGGTCCCCTCACCCCCCAATCCTGGTATGCATGGTCCCCTCACCCCCCAATCCTGGTATGCATGGTCCCCACACCCCCCAATCCTGGTATGCATGGTCCCCTCACCCCCCAATCCTGGTATACATGGCACCCCTCATTCTCCAATCCTGGTATGCATGGCACCCCTCACCCCCAATCCTGGTATACATGGCACCCCTCATCCCCCAATCCTGGTATACATGGTCCCCTCACCCCTCAATTCTGGTATACATGGCATCCCTCATTCCCCAATCCTGGTATACATGGCACCCCTCACCCCCTAATTCTGGTATGCATGGTCCCCTCACCCCCCAATCCTGGTATGTATGGTCCCCTCACCCCCCAATTCTGGTATACATGGCATCCCTCATTCCCCAATCCTGGTATGCATGGTCACCTCACCTCCCAATCCTGGTATACATGGCACCCCTCACCCCCCAATCCTGGTATGCATGGTACCCTTCACCCCCAATCCTGGTATACTTGGCACCCCTCATTCCCCAATCCTGGTATGCATGGCACCCCTCACCCCCAATCCTGGTATGCATGGCACCCCTCATTCCCCAATCCTGGTATGCATGGCACCCCTCATTCCCCAATCCTGGTATGCATGGCACCCCTCATCCCCAATCCTGGTATGCATGGTCCCCCCCCAATTCTGGTATACATGGCACCCCTCAGCCCCAATCCTGGTATGCATGGTCCCCTCACCCCCCAATTCTGGTATACATGGTACCCCTCACCCCCAATCCTGGTATGCATGGTACCCCCTCATCCCTATTCTGGTATCTATGGTACCCCCTCACATCCCCAATCCTGGTATGCATGGTACCCCTCATCCCTATCCTGATATGCATGGCACCCCTCACCCCCAATCCTGTTATGCATGGCACCCCTCACCCCCAATCCTGTTATGCATGGTCCCCTCACCCCCAATCCTGTTATGCATGGTCCCCTTACCCCCCAATCCTGGTAGGCATGGCACCCCTCACCCCCCAATCCTGGTATGGATAATCCCCTCACCCGCCAATCCTGGTATGTATGGTCCTCTCACCCCCCAATCCTGGTATGTATGGCACCCCTCACCCCCCAATCCTGGTATGTATGGCACCCCTCATCCCTATCATGCTACACACACATACAAGAAAATAAACACTTATACTCACCTTTCTTCCCTGTGCTCCAGCGCTGTTTCCCGTTCTGCTGGAGGCCGGGGGAGGAGTGCGGCGCCGAAGTACGCGTGTGCTCATACCACGCTGTCCGGCTCCATTTTGCTGAAGACACATTGCAAATGTATCTTCAGTAAAATGGCACCAGATAGCGCTATGCGCATGCGCCGATTTCAATGCCTCCCTCTTCCCCCGGACTCCGGACCGAACAGAAGCGCCGCGGTAGCGCTCATCCCGGTCAGGTAAGTATGTAAGTATGGCGCCAGAGATCGCGGTATGTGTTCAGTGTATACGCATACCGTGATCTCCAGCACCATACACTCCTCTTACCTGTAACGGCTCCATGCGTTCTTCAGTCTGGAGCCAGACTGTGCAGGCGTGTCGCACTAGCGCAGACTATAAAGGCTTCAGACAGAGGGACGCTTGTAGCGTTATATTATAGATACTCTATATGTATGTATATATATATATGTATACTGTATATGTGTATATGCATACTGTATGTATATATATATGTATACTGTATATGGGTGTGTATATATGTATACTGTATATGGGTGTGTATATGTATACTGTATATGGGTGTGTATATGTATACTGTATATGGGTGTGTATATATGTATACTGTATATGGGTGTGTATATGTATACTGTATATGGGTGTGTATATATGTATACTGTATGTGTGTGTATATATATGTATACTGTATATGTGTGTGTATATCTATACTGTGTATATATGTATACTGTATATGGGTGTGTATATATGTATACTGTATATAGGTGTATATATATGTATACTGTAGATGTGTGTATATGTATACTGTATATGGGTGTATATATGTATGCTGTATGTGTGTGTATATATATATGTACAATGCTGGCCAAAAGTATTGGCACCCCTGCAATTCTGTCAGATAATACTCAGTTTCTTCCTGAAAATGATTGCAATCACAAATTCTTTGGTATTATTATCTTCATTTAATTTGCTTGCAAGGAAAAACACAAAAGAGAATGAAGCAAAAATAAAATCATTGATCATTTCACACAAAACTCCAAAAATGGGCCGGACAAAAGTATTGGCACCCTCAGCCTAATACTTGGTTGCACAACCTTTAGCCAAAATAACTGCGAACAACCGCTTCCGGTAACCATCAATGAGTTTCTTACAATGCTCTGCTGGAATTGCAGACCATTCTTCTTTGGCAAACTTGTAGTGAGCTGGCCGTCTCTGGCTGTTCTGTGATAATTGATATAGAGCCTGTTACAGAAGTGATTACACAGGATGATGTTGCCACCTTGTGGCCAGAGGTTGCACCTGCGCAGGGTGTGATGACAGAGAAAAAGACTGAGCCTCCTGTGTCCCGCCCTAGAGAGTCACGTGACCAAAGTGGGAAGCAGGAAAAAGCGCGCGCAGAGTCTGCTGTGGTCTGTGAAAAGAGCCAGGACGGTGTGCAGGCCCTCGTGTGTGGCGCAGGAGAGACTCTCAACGTGATTTCTTCTATCTGACACCATATCCTCGGAGCCTTCCCCAGCTCCTGCACTGCTGAAGGATTCAGCTGTTACACTCCCTGCTACTGGAGTGTGGACTACATAAGGGGACCCACCAGAGCTTCTATCCGGATCAGAGAGACTGTAAGCGGGACCTCTGGCGAGAGGCCGAAGTATCCCTTCCTTCGTTTCCGCGAATTCTGCTGTTCCTGTTTTTTTTCCGGCTGGGACGCCTTCCTGCAAAGACAGACAGGCCTGCGACGGGGGACACATCCTTCTGGAGTAAAGGACTGGTAACGTGTGAGTAGGGACAGTGAGGGTCAGCTTATCAGTACACGTTATTACTGTGCATATTTACGGTTGTCATTTATTGTTTTTTTTTCTTTGCTGTGTTAAAAATGTATGCGAGTAAAGATACGGTTGTCAAGATAGAGTCTGTGTGTGGGGATCTTGCTGGGCCAGATCATAGATACCAATGCGCGGCCTTGCCCGCGGTCACTTCAAACTGCTCCAGGTCCCTGATATTTGAAGGGAGCCTTCTCCAAACTGCCATTTTGCGATCTCTCCACAGGTGTTCTATGGGATTCAGGTCTGGACTCATTGCTGGCCACCTTAGAAGTCTCCAGTGCTTTCTCTAAAACCATTTTATAGTGCTTTTGGAAGTGTGTTTTGGGTCATTGTCCTGCTGGAAGACCCATGACCTCTGAGGGAAACCCAGCTTTCTCACACTGGGCCCTACATTATGCTGCAAAATTTGTTGGTAGTCTTCAGACTTCATAATGCCATGCACACGGTCAAGCAGTCCAGTGCCAGAGGCAGCAAAGCAACCCCAAAACATCAGGGAACCTCCGCCATGTTTGACTGTAGGGACCGTGTTCTTTTCTTTGAATGCCTCTTTTTTTTTCCTGTACACTCTATGTTGATGCTTTTTCCCAAAAAGCTCTACTTTTGTCTCATCTGACCAGAGAACATTCTTCCAAAACGTTTTAGGCTTTCTCAGGTAAGTTTTGGCAAACTCCAGCCTGGCTTTTTTATGTCTCGGGGTAAGAAGTGGGGTCTTCCTGGGTATCCTACCATACAGTCCCTTTTCATTCAGACGCCAACGGATAGTATGGGTTGACACTGCTGTACCCTCGGACTGCAGGGCAGCTTGAACTTGTTTCGATGTTAGTCGAGGTTCTTTATCCACCATCCGCACAATCTTGCGTTGAAATCTCTCGTCAATTTTTTTTTCCGTCCACATCTAGGGAGGTTAGCCACAGTGCCATGGGCTTTACACTTCTTGATGACACTGCGCACGGAAGACACAGGAACATTCAGGTCTTTGGAGATGGACTTGTAGCCTTGAGATTGCTCATGCTTCCTCACAATTTGGTTTCTCAAGTCCTCAGACAGTTCTTTGGTCTTCTTTCTTTTCTCCATGCTCAATGTGGTATACACAAGGACACAGGACAGAGGTTGAGTCAACTTTAATCCATGTTAACTGGCTGCAAGTGTGATTTAGCTATTGCCAACACCTGTTAGGTGCCACAGGTAAGTTACATGTGCTGTTAATTACACGAATTAGAGAAGCATCACATGATTTTTCAAAGGGTGCCAATACTTTTGTCCACCCCCTTTTTTAGGTTTGGTGTGGAATTATATCCAATCTGGCTTTAGGACAATTCTTTTTGTGTTTTTTTCATTGAAGACAAATTAAATGAAGAGAATAATACCAAAGAATTTATGATTGCAATCATTTTCAGGAAGAAATTGAGCATTATCTGACAGAATTGCAGGGGTGCCAATACTTTTGGCCACCACTGTATACTGTATATGGGCGTGTGTATATATATATGTATACTGGTATGTGTGTGTATATGTGTGTATATATGTGTATATATGTATACTATATATGTGTGTATATATGTATACTGTATATGGGTGTGTATATATATATATATATATACTGTATATGGGTGTGTATATATATATACTGTATACTGGGTGTGTATATATGTATACTGTATAAGTGTGTATATATATGTATACTGTATATGGGTGTATATATATGTATACTGGTATATGTGTGTATATATGTATACTGTATATGGGTGTATATATGCATACTGTATATGTGTGTATATATGTATACTGTATATGTGTGTATATATATGTATACTGTATATGGGTGTGTATATATGTATACTGTATATGTGTGTATATGTATACTGTATGTGGGTGGATATATACAGTACAGACCAAAAGTTTGGACACACCTTCTCATTTAAGGATTTTTCTGTATTTTCATGACTATGAAAATTGTACATTCACACTGAAGGCATCAAAACTATGAATTAACACATGTGGAATTATATACTTAACAAAAAAGTGTGAAACAACTGAAAATATGTCTTATATTCTAGGTTCTTCAGAGTAGCCCCCTTTTGCTTTGATGACTGCTTTGCACACTCTTGGCGTTCTCTTGATGAGCTTCTAGAGGTAGTCACCGGAAATGGTCTTCACCTCACAGGTGTGCCCTGTCAGGTTTAATATGATAAAGTGCTTTATTCTTTGTCGGGTCCAGGGGTCCTGTAGAATGTGAATCCCTGAGGAACAGCGTATCCTTGGCTTGTGCCAAGACAGAAGAAAAGTTGCTGAACACTTGGTACCCCAAAGTGATCAATCTATTTGCCAATCAAGATGCCCTGCAGTTGATTAATGCGGACAAATTGGATTCCTTTTATAACTGCGTCTCGACTAGCGGGGGGCCTCAAGGGTCTGTCTTGGGCCCTATATTATTTAATATACTTATTAATGATCTAGTGGAAGGGTTGCATAGTAAAATAGCAATATTTGCAGATGATACTAAACTTTGTAACGTAGTTAATACAGATGAGGATAGGGCACAGCTACAGGAGGATTTAGATAAATTGGGGAGTTGGGCCAAAAAATGGCAAATGGGGTTCAATGCCGATAAATGTAAGGTCATGCACATGGGAAAGAAAAACAGCAGTCACCCATACATATTAAATGGGAAACCGTTGGGGAAATCTGACATGGAGAAGGACCTGGGCGTCTTGGTTAACAGCAAATTAAATTGGAGTGCCCAGTGTCAGGCAGCAGCTGCGAAGGCAAATAGAGTCATGGCATGCATCAGAAGAGGAATAGGGGCATATGATGAGAACATTGTTCTTCCTCTGTATAAAGCGCTGGTAAGGCCGCACTTAGAATATTGTGCACAGTTCTGGGCTCCGGTACTCAGGAAAGACATATTGGAGCTAGAGAGGGTACAAAGGAGGGCGACTAAGGTAATAAAGGGAATGGAGGGACTAGAATACCCAGAGAGGTTGTCCAAATTAGGCCTATTTACGTTGGAAAAGAGAAGGCTTAGGGGAGACCTCATAAACATGTATAAATACATCAGGGGGCTGTACAGAGATCTCTCCCATGACCTGTTTATACCAAGGATGGTGACAAAGACGAGGGGGCACACTATGCGTCTGGAGGAAAGGAGGTTCCTGCACCAGCATGGAAGGGGATTCTTTACGGTCAGAGCTGTGAGACTCTGGAATTCTCTGGGAGAGGAAGTGGTGATGTCCAACTCACTTAATGAGTTCAAGAGAGGACTGGACGCCTTTCTTGAGAACAATAAAATTACATCTTATGCTTAGTGATAGTTAATTAATCCAGGGATTTAATCTGACTGCCAGATTGGAGTCGGGAAGTGAATTTTTCCTCAATGATGTAAATTGGCCTATACCGCATGGTTTTTTTTTGCCTTCCCCTGGACCAACGCTGCGGAATAGCTGCAGTGCACAAGAAATAGGCTGAACTGGATGGACGCTTGTCTTTTTTCGGCCTTTTAAACTATGTAACTATGTAACTATGTAACACTTATGTCCAAGCAGGTAAAGGCGGCTGCAAGATCCGTGATATATAAGGATTCATGTTCATTATTGTATCTCTGGATCAGACATAGACTCAGAGTGATACAACTAAATAGACCCTATAGGGGTAAAGTTGGCATATCCGGGGGGAAATATATCCCAGATTTGCCAAACTGAGCCAACTCATGAAACACATGGGTACATAGGAGAAGAAAGAGTTAATTGGCGTAAAAAATATAAATTTTTATTCCATCAAGTTAAAAAACGTACATAGTAAAAAGAGAAATGACATAATACGGATAGTATAAAGACACTAATTAGATTACCAATGTAGCAAGATATGTTACAAAGTATACATATATGGTCACGCATATGGTCACAGTGGGACATGAGCAATATAGATAATATAGCATAAGGTTAGTATATCAAGACAATCCAATGAGTGTAATAATATATCAAAAAGTAATCCATAAGTATTCCATAGTCATTGGATTTACACTTGCCATATGCATCAGGTATCCATCTAAATAATGCTCCTGCCCACAAATAATCAGATACATGTCACATAAAACATTTTTTAAGGTAGTCTCTTACCACAAAGAGTGCCAAAAAGGAGGGTAAAGTGCATAAAGGAACGCACAGTGGCAGAGTGGTATTCCCATCTCATATATTTATGGCACTTCCACAGTCTGAGGACGCACATTCGGCTGAAGTATATTGCTGCGCAGGGACATGCCGGGTCCCTGAGCTGCAATGCATGCCGCCAGCCAATCAAAGGCCAGTAGCTGATGTCGGCGTGCCAGTCACGAGCGACGCATGGAAGTGACGTCATGCGCTGCCCTTGCCGGCACACTGAAATCAGCTACAGAAGACGCCGCATGTCGTGGGAGCGCAGGAAGGTAAGAAGAATCATTTATTTTTGTTTATTTAATGTATTAGAAAAGAACGACAGAACATTATACCAGGAAAGGGCCAAGGATGGGGAGCATTAGACAAGGAAGGGGCTCAGGGTGGGGAGAATTAGACAAGGAAGGGGCCCAGGATGGGGAGCATTATATAAAGAAGGGGCCCAGGATGGGGAACATTATACAAGGAAAGGGCCCAGGATAGGGAGCATTATACCAGAATGGGGGTCATTATACCATGACATGGGCCAGGATGAAGGACATTACACCAGGAAGGGCACAAGGATGGAGGTCATTATACCAGAATGGGGCCTAGGATGGGGGACAGGATACCAGGATGGAGGACATTGTTATAGGATGGGGGACATTGTACCAGGATTGGGGACATTGTTACAGGAAGGGGCCAGGATGGGGGACATTATTACAGTAAGAGGCCCAGGACCAAGGACATTATACCAGGAAGGAGCCCAGGATTGGGACGTTATTGCTGAAAGGGGCTCAGGATGGGGGGTATTATACACAGAAGGTGGATATTATAACAGGAAGAGGCCCAGGATCGGGGATATTATAACAGGAAGGGGCGCAGGATGGGGAACATTATACCAGGAAGGGGCCTAGAATGAGAGACATTATTATAGGATGGGGCTACAATGGGAAACATCCAAGGCAGGGACGAACACGCGCATCATTATCGGATCTAGAATGCTACAAGGGCCCATACATCTGACCGACATGCTGGTGGGGGCCCAGGTCCAAATTTTGCACATCTGCAGGAACATGGCATATGGCTTAACAGTATGTCATATGTTGGGAAGGGGTTAAGCTACAGCACATTACATAGCCTCTTGCAGCTATATCAATGGAAAAATTAAAAAATGTATGGCTTTTTGAAGAAGGGAAGGAAAAAATGCAAAACAAAAAATTATCCGGTCCTGAAGGGATTAAGGAGTTCCCACCCACAGTAAATGTTGTCACTCAGCTTAAAATCTTCACTTGCTTATTAGCAGAAGCTAAGGTTTCATTAGGATCTCCGAGGCTAAAGTTACATGTGGCTCCAGCTTACATGTAAAGGGGATGGTATCAAGGAGTCTCACCAAACTTTCCCTACAAATGTCCAACAATTCAGAATTCATATCCATTGATAATTTATCTTCTAAAATGATAGCATTTTTTTTCTATCCTTTTCATTTTATGTGTAATTAACTTTTTGCTCTCCTCCTTTAAGCAATGGGAGGAACGACTGATAAGGATCCAGGAAACCATTGATGAATGGCTGAAGGTGCCGACCCAGTGGCTTTAATCTTCTCTTCTGAGGACATCATGCAGCAAATGCCTGAAGAAGGACGCTTATTCCAGACTGTGGACAGAAACTGGAGAGAGATCATGAAACATTGCGTTAAAGACCCGAAGGTAAATGGATGCTTCATGGTGGACTGATACAAGAAAGCACGGTCATCTTGCATCCAGGATTGATGTTTTCCAAGAGTCCGTGTCCTGATGCTTCCATCACAAGGATCCCGGGTTATGGGGCTCCGCACTGCCTGGACTCCAGCCTCCCGCATCTTCTATTTTCTATCCAAATAGGTTCTAATTTTTCTTTTAATATAAACTATTGGCACAATAGTCAATGAATGTGACCTTTTTTCAGTCTCTATAACTATATAATGGAATCTTACTTATGGGCTATCTACTTTGTTTTAGGTTTTAAGCGCCACTTCTCTGACCGGACTTCTGGAGAAACTTCAGGACAGCAATGTGCTTCTGGATAAAATCATGAAAGGGCTGAATGCCTATCTGGAGAAGAAGAGGCTTTTTTCCCACGGTATAGTCCTTTCACTTGTTGCAATGATTGTATATATTCCTTAAATATTTTTTTTTCTTATTTAAACGCATTGAAATCATTTTTGTAATTGGATTTCATTAATAATTTTGCACTGTTTGCCTTCTATTGGCTCTGTGTTGCGCTGGCTATTGGACTTATTTTTAATCTGTCTTTTTTCAGCTCCTCTTAGCCGATTTATGACCACAGATCACATCAAAGCTGAATGTGCAGGAAACAAAAAGCCTAACGGTGCAACATTTTTAATGAAACTGAATTGTCGCAAATACTCGCAATTAAATGGGTATTCCCATCTCCAAGATCCTATCCCAATATGTAGTAGGCGTAGTAATAATAATAATATTAGCAAATACCTCCAATTAGAAGTGTAGTATAGTTCTTCTGATTCACTATGTCGCTTTCCCCATGTGCAAGGCATTGCAGTAGCTTCGGTATCCATGGTTACGACCACTCATATAGTGACAGTTATTTGCTAGTGGTCGTAACCTAAGCTACTGCAATGCCCTGCACGTGGGGTAAGCGACAAAACAAATCAGAAGAACTATACTAAACTTCTAATTGGAGGTATTTGCTAATATTATTATTATTACGCATACTACATATTGGGGTAGAATCCTGGAGATGGGAATACACATTTCAGTTAAATAAAAAAAAGTTCCCAAAGCTGGATAGCCCCTTTAAGCTAACCATACGCATGACATATGAGATACCCGTGGTCTGAATGGTTATTTGGCTATTTCTCCTGACTCCCACCTATTCTGCTGAACAGTCATGTGGTTTTAATGGGGAGAGAGGAGAAAGTCGGTACTGGACACCTCCGGCAGCGGGTTATCTCCCCTGAGAACCAAAAGACCGGGTATTGAAATCCCATCTGCCCGATCCTTCTGGCCCTGACATCCTCTATCGGGGGAGAGTCAGGAGACCCCCATACACATCAGTGGGTAGGCCGGTCCTGCTGCAATCGTCAGGTTTAAACTATTTTAATCCAATGTGTATGGGGACTGAATCTTTACTTTAAAGCTTTGCTTTTCTATTTTCTCACATAGACACTAATACAAATGGCGCCTGACCCAATACTTTAATGACATCTTTATCATATTGTGCATTTTCGCTTTAGCTTTTTCTTCCTGTCCAACGACGAAATGCTAGAAATTCTCTCTGAGACTAAAGATCCTCTGCGGGTCCAACCACATCTAAAGAAGGGCTTTGAAGGCATCGCAAAGCTGGAGTTCCTTCCTAACCTGGACATCAAAGCCATGTACAGCACCGAGGGGGAACGCGTAGAGCTCATCCAGACCATCTCCACCTCCGAGGCTCGGGGGGCCGTGGAGAAGTGGCTCATCCAAGGGGAAGATGTCATGTTAAGGAGCGTGCATGATGTTATTGCTCGGTCACGAATGGTACGGATCTACCTACAGACCAAAAGCATTAATTGGAACTAATCTAGTCTATATATATAATCGTCTTATCCCGTCTGTCTGTCTGTCTGTGTGTCTGTCTGTCCAGGAAATCCCGCGTCGCTCATTGGTCCGGCAGCGGCCAATCAGCGCCGGGGGATTTCTAAAAAAAGATGGCGGCCGTTAGCGGCTCATCTGCGGGACGGAGCTGAGCGGCGATTCAGCCGGGAGATGACCGGCGCAAGGCGCTCATCTCCCGGCCGGCAACAGCAGAAGGAACCCGACCGACGGACCCATCTGCGGGATGGAGATGCAGCCGGAAGATGAGCGCCGCGAGGCGCTCATCTCCCGGCCGGTAGCAGCGGAAGGACCGCCGGCGTCGCTGACCTCCATGCAGAAGGGAGGACCGGGGAGCGGCGCTGCGGGTCGGGATACTTCTGCTGTGAGTGCCCGCTATGTCCCGGGTTCTCGCAGCGGAAGTAGCCACACAGGCAGCGCCGCTCCCCGGTCCTCACCAAGACGATTCGATGATTGATCGCGGTCTTCGGACCCGACCAATCACTGATCTTAGTGCAAAACTTAAACACCGCTGTGCTGATTGGTCGCCGACGCTGCCCGCGACCAATCACCGATCTTGGCTCCACATTTAAACACCGCTGTGGTGATTGGTCGCGGCCGATATTTAAATTTGGCGCCAAAATCGGTGATTGGTCGCGGCCGATATTTCAATTTGGCGCCCAAATCGGTGATTGGTCGCGGTCAGCGTCCGCGACCAATCAGCACAATAGTGTTTAACTTTGGCGCCAAGATCAGTCATTGGTCGCGGGCCAAGATAGCGACCAATCACCGATTTGTGCGGCACTTTTAAATAGCGTCCGTGACCAATTGGATGTCAGCGCCACTCCCCGGTCCTCCCTTCACACCCTAGCCGCATGGATGTCAGCGCCGCTCCCCGGTCCTCCCTTCACACCCTAGCCGCATGGATGTCAGCGGCGCTGCCTGTGCGGATACTTCCGCTCCGAGAACCCGGGACATGAGTGGGCGCTCGCAGCAGAAGTATCTGGACTCGCAGCGCCGCTCCCCGGTCCTCCCTTAACACCCTAGCCGCTGATGTCCCCACTGTATCCGCATGGTCTTACAAAGGTCCGGACATTTGTGTTAAAAATCGATGATTGGTCGCTGGCGCTGCCCGCGACCAATCACCGATTTGGGCGCCAAATTTAAATATCAGCCGCGACCAATCAGCACAGCGGTGTTTAAATGTGGAGCCAAGATCGGTGATTGGTCGCGGCCGATATTTAAATTTGGCGCCCAAATCGGTGATTGGTCGCGGGCAGCGCCCGCGACCAATAAGCGATTTTTAACACAAATGTCCGGACCTTTGTAACAACATGCGGATACTGTGGGGACATCAGCGGCTAGGGTGTGAAGGGAGGACCGGGTAGCGGCGCTGCGGGTCGGGATACTTCTGCTCCGAGCGCCCGCTCATGTCCCGGGTTCTCGGAGCGGAAGTATCCGCACAGGCAGCGCCGCTGACATCCATGCGGCTAGGGTGTGAAGGGAGGAACGGGGAGCGGCGCTGACATCCAATTGGTCGCGGACGCTATTTAAAAGTGCCGCACAAATCGGTGATTGGTCGCGGTCTTGGCCCACAACCAATCACGGATCTTGCCGCAAAAGTTAAACACTACGGTGCTGATTGGTCGCGGACGCTGACAGCGACCAATCACCGATTTTGGCGCCACATTCAAATATCGGCCGCGACCAATCACCGATCTTGGCTCCACATTTAAACACCGCTGTGCGGATTGGTCGCGGACGCTATTTAAATGTGGCACCAAAATCGGTGATTGGTCGCGCCCAGCGTCGGCGACCAATCAGCACAGCGGTGTTTAAATGTGGAGCCAAGATCGGTGATTGGTCGCGGCCGATATTTGAATGTGGCGCCCAAATCGGTGATTGGTCGCTGTCAGTGTCCGCGACCAATTAGCACCGTAGTGTTTAACTTTGGCCGCAAGATCAGTGATTGGTTGCGGGCCAAGTCAGCGATCAATCACCGATTTGTGCGGCACATTTAAATAGCGGCCGCGACCAATTGGATGTCAGCGCCGCTCCCCGGTGCTCCCTTCACGCCCTAGCCGCATGGATGTCAGCGCCGCTGCCTGTGCGGATACTTCCGCTCCGAGAACCCGGGACATGAGCGGGCGCTCGCAGCAGAAGTATCCCGACCCGCAGCGCCGCTCCCCGGTCCTCCCTTCACACCCTAGCCGCTGATGTCCCCACAGTATCCGCATGGTGTTACAAAGGTCCGGACATTTGTGTTAAAAATCGCTGATTGGTCGCTGACGCTGCCGCCGACCAATCACCGATTTAGGCGCCAAATTTAAATATCGGCCGCGACCAATCACCGATCTTGGCTCAACATTTAAACACCGCTGTACTGATTGGTCGCGGACGCTATTTAAATGTGCCGCCAAAATTGGTGATTGGTCGCGCACAGCGTCGGCGACCAATCAGCACAGCGGTGTTTGAATTTGCCGCCAAGATCGGTGATTGGTCGCGGCCAGCGCCAGCGACCAATCAGCGATTTTTAACACAGATGTCCTGACCTTTGTAACACCATGCGGATACTGTGGGGACATCAGTGGCTAGGGTGTGAAGGGAGGACCGGGGAGCGGCGCTGCGAGTCCGGATACTTCTGCTGCGAGCGCCCGCTCATGTCCCGGGTTCTTGCAGCGGAACTATCCGCACAGGCAGCGGCGCTGACATCCATGCGGCTAGGGTGTGAAGGGAGGACCGGGGAGCGGCGCTGACATCCAATTGGTCGCGGCCGCTATTTAAATTTAAATGTGGCGGCTAAATCGGTGATTGGTCGCGCCCAGCGTCGGCGACCAATCAGCACAGCGGTGTTTAAATGTGGAGCCAAGATCGGTGATTGGTCGCGGCCGATATTTAAAATTGGCGCCCAAATCGGTGATTGGTCGCGGGCAGCGCCAGCGACCAATCAGCGATTTTGAACACAAATGTTCGGACCTTTGTAACACCCTGCGGATACTGTGGCGACATCAGCGGCTAGGTTGTGAAGGGAGGACCGGGGAGCGGTGCTGCGGGTCGGGATACTTCTGCTCCGAGCGCCCGCTCATGTCCCGGGTTCTCGCAGCGGAAGTAGCCGCACAGGCAGGGGCGCTCCCCTGTCCTCTCTAATACGATTCCGCTCCCCGCTCCTCACCAATACGATTCGCTGATTGGTCGCGCTCTCCACACCCGACCAATCAGTGATCTTGGCGCTAAAGTTAAACACCGCTCTGCTGATTGGTCGCGTCCGCTGCCCGCAACCAATCACCGATTTGGGCGCCACATTTAAATAGCGGCCGCGACCATTCACCGATCTTGCCGCCACATTTAAACACTGCTGTGCTGATTGGACGCGGACGCCGGACGCGTCCAATCAACGAGATTGGCGCCAAATTTAAGCAACGCTCTGCTGATTGATCGCGGTCGCTGGCCGAGATCAATCAGCAGTATTGGCGCAAAATTTAAACAACGCTCTGCTGATTGGTCGCGGTTGTCGGCCGTGACCAGTCAGCAGTATTGGCGCCAAATTTAAACCTCACTCTGCTGATTGGTCGCAACCACCGGCCGCGACCAATCAGCGAGATTGGCGCCAAATTTAAACAACGCTCTGCTGATTGTTCGCTGTCGCCGGCCTCGACCAATGAGCGATTTTGGCGCCAAATTTAAAGAATGCTCTGCTGTTTGGTCGCGACCGGCGACCAATCTGTGATTTTGGCGCCGAATTTAAACCCGCTGTGCATCGCTCTGCTGATTGGTCGCGGTCGGCGGCCATGACCAGTCAGCAGTATTGGCGCCAAATTTAAACACCGCTCGGCTGATTGGTCGCGACTAATCAGCGATTTTGGTGCCAAATTTAAACACGCTCTCCAGTCCTCACTAACACGGTTCGCTGATTGGTCGCGGCCGCCGCCCGCGACCAATCATCGATATTGCCGCCAAATTTAAACACCGCTTTGCTGATTGGTCGCGGTTGCCGAACGCGACCAATCAGCGATTTTGGCGCCAAATTTAAACACAGCTCTGCTGATTGCACCCGGTCGGCCGCATACCTATTCTAGAATACCCGATGCATTAGAATCGGGCCACCATCTAGTTCTTTTATATTTGTATAAGATTATTTGGCGGCAGTGAATGATTTGTGGATGATGTATCTCTTGCAATAGAGCCAGGTAGCAGATCTTCTACCTGCAATCGGTAGAAATTAATTTGCTAGATAATACTAGTAAGGTTGTCCCTCTCTTAAATGCTTCTGTCAACGTAATTTAACTTTCTTTTTTAAAAGGCATACCCTGCGACTGCAAGAAAAGACTGGGTGAGGGAATGGCCGGGACAGGTCGTGCTCTGTGTGTCTCATGTTCTGGACAAGTGAAGTGCATGAAGCTATCGGCAGTGGCCCGGAGGTACGGCATAAGCTCCTTTACTGATCAAGGTTGCTTCACTATAAACAGTCATGGCCGGAAGTGTTGGCACCCTTGAAGTTGTTCCAGAAAATGAAGTATTTTTCCATAAAAAATTGCATGTGTATTTTCTGTTATACACATGTTTATTTCCTTTGTATGTATTGGAACAACACAAAAAAAGGCAAATTGGATATAATTTCACACAAAACCCCATAAATGGGTCGGACAAAATTGTTGGCATCTTTCCAAAATTGTGGGTAAACAATTTTGTTTCAAGCATGTGATGCTCGTTCAAACTCACCTGTGGCAAGTAAAAGGTGCGGGCAATATGAAAATCACACCTGAAACCTGATACAAAGGGGAAAAGTTGACTCAGTCTTTGCGTTGTTACGTGCCACACTAAGCAGGGAGAACAGAAAGAGGAGAAGAGAACTGTCTGAGGACTTGAGAACCAAAATTGTTGACTAATATCTTCTTTTTGTGTTGTTCCAATATACACAAATGAAATAAACATGTGAACAACAAAACGTGTAATTGTAATAATTTTCTGGGAGAAATACATATATATACATTCATAGACAGACTTCATGAGTTCTCCTGCTAATAGACTGTCATACCCAGAGACGCAGCTTATAGGAGTTTCCAGGGGGGGATATACCATTGGTGCAACAGAGGTAAGGGGACCCACATTCACATCCAAAGATGCAAGCAGCTTATTTAACAGTACGTTATTAGACTGCAAAGAGCCCATGTAGTGTTCTTGCCCAGGGGTCTTCTCCTGGGGGTTGCAGTTGTACAGCGGCTCAATATCTTGAAGGTACCCAAAAGGCTCCATAGTATTGTTGGGATTTTGCATTGATTCATGCATCTTGTCTAGAGATGCGCAACTAAATTTGCAGGACCTTGGTCTAAGAGAGCAGGTTAGTAGTCTGTGGCTGTTGGATGGGAGCCTTGCTAACCGCCTCTTACATACCGGCATCCCTGGCTCCTCTTTTGATTAGCCGGCCAGGCGTGATGTCATTTGTGCCTCACACCACAACTATGACATCGACATCAAAAGAGGAGCCGGAGATGCCGGTTCACGGGGCTCCGGTCCTGCGGCCGTGGAATACTGACCGGACTGTTGGACCAGAGTCCTGCAAATCCATTCGCCCATCTCTACTCTCGTCATATCTACCAATAAGGGAAGACAATGTATGGGATTTCCCATAATACCAGCATAAAATTAATCCATCTGCATTGAGTTTTCCATGCTGTTTGTAGCAGGGTTTTATAGAGGTACATCTGGGTATTTGGAGCAATTTGCGAGGAGGCAAATTGTCCCAGCAGACTCGCAGCACATTGGGGGCTCTCGTCACCATAGAGGGGCACGCTCGTGACGTGGTCAGGGAAATGATCGAAACAGGTTTGTGCAAACATCATGGCTGGCAGCAAACTTTCCAATTCCATGTTCTATTTATTATACACTACATGGAGAAAGGTATTGTGCCCCCTCCACATTACACCTACAGGGGCTTTTATGGCCTCCTATTCTAATCCATATCCAGGATGTTAATATGGAGTCCGTCCCTCTACAGATATCACAGCTCAGTATGCCGAGCACCTTCATACATTTCACCATATTCCTATGCTCTTTCCATATCTATGTTATATTCCCCCCTCTTTTCTTTGAGTTTTCATAGGACACAATTGATCTTGTCACAGTAAAGCAATCTTGGGGTGTACTTACAATGACGTCTATGGGGCAGTAGTCATTTCTGCATATTGAGATGGTGGTCCCTATATAGGAATGTTTTGGCATCTGTAGGTGTCGGCGTCCCCTGTATATGACTCATTGCCACAATTGATCTTCTTTATAGTCAGTGGTTTGGATGGCCTAGGTGCGGTTTGTAATATTTTCTATCAATGGTGTGTGTGCCCTCCTCTGTGCAGTGTCGTTCTATAACCATGGATGAACTAATAAAGGGGTTTTATGCCAATTCCTTTAATGACCTTTTGTTCGGTTTCTTTGTAGGTATTATGTCATTCTCCGAGTGGTCAGCCATTCTAAGCCTGAGCAGACATATGGCAATGTAATTGATGTGTGCCTGACATTGTTCTTCCCTATGTGGCGGTGACATATTTATGCTGCCATTCTCCAGTATTTGTTCTAATTAATCATCCTAAAGGTGTTTAGTGGGGTTGAGGTTGAGAACGTGTGGGAAACAGTTCTGCTCTTCTATTCCCTTAGGGTTGGAAGCTACAATTGTTTAAAATGTCTTGTGCTGAAGCATTAAGATATCTTTTCACTGGAACTAAGGGGCCTAGACCACCCCCTAAAAACAAGGCCATACCTCCACCACCAAACTGCCCAGCGGGCACAATGCAGTTAATAGGGTAACGTTCTCCTGGCATTCACCAAATCCAGACTCGTCCATCAGATGCCAGATAGAGAAGTGTGATCCGTCACTGCACAGAACAGGTCTCCTCCAGAGTCCTGTGGTGGCGGCTTCACACCACTCCATCCGACGCTCGGCATCGTGCTTGGTGATGTAAGGCTGCATGCAGCTGCTCGGCCATAAAGCTCCAGGCGGGGGCGCAGTGTTTGTGGTGATGTTGTTACCAAAGTAGATCTGGACTCTGCAGTTATGGAGTCAGGAGAGCGTTCTGCCCTCTGCTCCTCAGCACTCAGTGACCCCGCTCTGTAATGTTCTGGGGTCTCCTGAGTTGCTGCAGTTCCTTCCACTCCTTAATAATATCACTCACATGTGATGGGGGAAGATTTAGGAGGGAAGAAATGTAATATCCAGACTTGTTACCCCGGTGGCTCCTATTACAGGACCGCGCTGGTATCAGAGAGCTCTGCACCACCAGCCGTTCTGTCATATGTTAGTAACAGCACACCGCATGGGAGGGCGGATGTTATACACCGGGGGGCGTGGGGATTGATGTTATACACTGGTGGGGGGCGAGAGTCTTAATGTTATACAAGGCCGAGGGGCCAGATGTTATACCCTAGGGGTACGAGGGGCTAGATGTTATACTGTCCGAGGGCTGGATGTTATACACTGAGGAGCAAGGGGACGAATATTATATACCGGGGTGAGGGGACGGATATTATACACCGGGGGGCGTGGGGACGGATATTATACACCGGGGGCGAGGGGACGGATATTATACACCAGGTGCGAGGGGACGGATATTATACACCAGGGGTGAGGGGACAGATATTATACACCAGGTGCGAGGGGACGGATATTATTCACCAGGGGCGAGGGGACGGATATTCTACACCAGGGGTGAGGGGACAGATATTATACACCAGGTGCGAGGGGACGGATATTATTCACCAGGGGCGAGGGGACGGATATTATACACCAGGGGTGAGGGGACAGATATTATACACCAGGGGCGAGGGGACGGATATTATACACCAGGGGCGAGGGGACGGATATTATACACCAGGGGCGGGGGGACGGATATTATACACCGGGGCGAGGGGACGGATATTATACACCAGGGGTGAGGGGACAGATATTATACACCAGGTGCGAGGGGACGGATATTATTCACCAGGGGCGAGGGGACGGATATTATACACCAGGTGCGAGGGGACGGATATTATACACCAGGGGTGAGGGGACAGATATTATACACCAGGTGCGAGGGGACGGATATTATACACCAGGGGTGAGGGGACGGATATTATACACCAGGGGCGAGGGGACGGATATTATATACCGTGGTGAGGGGACGGATATTATACACCGGGGTGAGGGGACAGATATTATACACCGGGGGGCGTGGGGACGGATATTATACACCAGGGGCGAGGGGACGGATATTATACACCAGGGGCGAGGGGACGGATATTATACACCAGGGGTGAGGGGACAGATATTATACACCAGGTGCGAGGGGACGGATATTATACACCAGGGGTGAGGGGACGGATATTATACACCAGGGGCGAGGGGACGGATATTATACACCAGGGGCGGGGGGACGGATATTATACACCGGGGCGAGGGGACGGATATTATACACCGGGGGGGCGAGAGGCCAGATGTTATACACAAGGGGGAGGGAGCGAGGGGACAGATGTTATACACCGGGGCTGGGGGCCGGATATTATGCAAAGAAGGGCTTGGGGTTGGATGTTATACAGTTGGGTTGAGGGGATGGATTTTATACACTGGCGGGGGGGGGCGAGGGGACGGATATTATACACCGGGGGGGCGAGAGGCCGGATGTTATACACCAGGGGGAGGGAGCGAGGGGACAGATGTTATACACCGGGGCTGGGGGCCGGATGTTATACCCTGGGGGCCAGATGTTATGCAAAGGAGGGCTTGGGGTTGGATGTTATACAGTGGGGTTGAGGGGATGGATTTTATACACTGGCGGGGGGGGCGAGGGGACGGATATTATACACCGGGGGGGCGAGAGGCCGGATGTTATACACCAGGGGGAGGGAGCGAGGGGACAGATGTTATACACCGGGGCTGGGGGCCGGATGTTATACCCTGGGGGCCAGATGTTATGCAATGGAGCGCTTGGGGTTGGATGTTATACAGTGGGGTTGAGGGGATGGATTTTATACACTGGCGGGGGGGGCGAGGGGAGAGATGTTATACTAAACTAGGGGCGAGGGGTGGATGTTATACACCGGGGGAGGCGAGAGGCCGGATTTTATAATCTGGGGGCTGAGAGTCCGGATGTTATACACCGTGGGCAATGGGACTAAATGAAAAAAGCAGAATTCGGTGACTAGGAGTTTTGTCCTATAATGTATGTGCATTTGCCTTCCCTTTAGAAACTCTCCCTTGTGATTCTGCAGTGTCTTAGAGGTTGACTATCTTTTCCTACATTCCTCAGGAGTTTCTCATGAACAGACTTCCGGTGGCTTGCCCAACTCCGCTATTACTGGGAGAATGAGAATGCGAGAGTGCGAATCATCAACTGCAATGTGAAGTCCGCCTATGAGTACCTGGGCAGCTCCCCACGCCTGGTCATCACTCCGCTCACTGACCGATGCTAGCGGACTCTGCTATGATGTGATGGGTTATGCTCAGAAATGTTTTTGACTTTTGTATGATGCATGAAACTTATTAGCAATTATTATTGATATTTCATACCAGTTCTTTCATGTTTCATTGGTAGATCGGTGCTTTTTATCTAAATCTTGGTGGAGCTCCAGAAGGTCCGGCCGGCACAGGAAAAACTGAGACCACCAAAGATTTGGCCAAGGCGCTGGCCGTGCAGTGTGTGGTCTTTAACTGCTCTGATGGTTTGGACTACATAGCAATGTCAAAGGTACATACAATGTTAAGCTGCTCCATTGCAGATAATAAACTGACTCCATCCGATGTTCTGCTGACATCTTTTGATTATATAGTACAGACCAAAAGTTTGGACACACATTCTCATTTAAAGATTTTTCTGTATTTTCATGACTATGAAAATTGTACATTCACACTGAAAGCATCAAAACTATGAATTAACACATGTGGAATTATATACTTAACAAAAAAGTGTGAAACAACTGAAAATATGTCTTATAGTCTAGGTTCTTCAAAGTAGCCACCTTTTGCTTTGATGACTGCTTTGCACACTCTTGGCATTCTCTTGATGAGCTTCAAGAGGTAGTCACCGGAAATGGTTTTCACTTCACAGATGTGCCCTGTCAGGTTTAATAAGTGGGATATCTTGCCTTATAAATGGGGTTGGGACCATCAGTTGTGTTGTGCAGAAGTCAGGTGAATACACAGCTGATAGTCCTACTGAATAGACTGTTAGAATTTGTATTATGTTAAGAAAAAAGCAGCTAAGTAAAGAAAAACGAGTGGCCATCATTACTTTAAGAAATGAAGGTCAGTCAGTCCGAAAAATTGGGAAAACTTTGAAAGTGTCCCCAAGTACAGTTGCAAAAACCATGAAGCGCTACAAATTAACTGGGTCACATGAGGACCGCCCCAGGAAAGGAAGACCAAGAGTCACTACTGCTTCTGAGGATAAGTTTATCCGAGTCACCAGCCTCAGAAATCGCAGGTTAACAGCAGCTCAGATTAGAGACCAGGTCAATGCCACACAGAGTTCTAGCAGCAGACACATCTCTACAACAACAGTTAAGAGGAGACTTTGTGCAGCAGGCCTTCATGGTAAAATAGCTGTTAGGAAACCACTGCTAAGGACAGGCAACAAGAAGAAGAGACTTGTTTGGGCTAAAGAACACAAGGAATGGACACTAGACCAGTGGAAATCTGTGCTTTGGTCTGATGAGTCCAAATTTTAGATCTTTGGTTCCAACCACCGTGTCTTTGTGCGACGCAGAAAAGGTGAACGGATGGACTCTACATGCCTGGTTCCCACCGTGAAGCATGGAGGAGGAGTTGTGATGGTGTGGGGGTGCTTTGCTGCTGACACTGTTGTGGATTTATTCAAAATGGAAGGCATACTGAACCAGCATGGCTACCACAGCATCTTGCAGTGGCATGCTATTCCATCTGGTTTGCGTTTAGTTGGACCATCATTTATTTTTCAACAGGACAATGACCCCAAACACACCTCCAGGCTTTGTAAGGGCTATTTGACCAAGAAAGAGAGTGATGGGGTGCTACACCAGTTGACCTGGCCTCCACAGTCACCAGACCTGAACTCAATCGAGATGGTTTGGCGTGAGCTGGACCACAGAGTGAAGGCAAAAGGGCCAACAAGTGCTAAGCATCTCTGGGAACTCCTTCAAGATTGTTGGAAGACCATTTCCGGTGACTACCTCTTGAAGCTCATCAAGAGAATGCCAAGAGTGTGCAAAGCAGTCATCAAACCAAAAGGTGGCTACTCTGAAGAACCTAGAATATAAGACATATTTTCAGTTGTTTCACACTTTTTTGTTAAGTATATAATTCCACATGTGTTAATTCATAGTTTTGATGCTTTCAGTGTGAATGTACAATTTTCAAAGTCATGAAAATCCAGAAAAATCTTTAAATGAGAAGGTGTGTCCAAACTTTTTTCTGTACTGTATATACACACACATATATATACTGTATATATACACACACATATATATATATATATATACATATATATATATACATATATATATATATATATATATATTGTATATATACACACACACACATATATATATACTGTATATAGACACACACACATATATACTGTATATATACACACACATATATATATACTGTATATACACACACACATATACAGTATATACTGTATATAGACACACACATATATATATTGTATATAGACACACACATATATATATATATATATATATATACTGTATATACACACACATATATATATACTGTATATATACACACACACAAATATATAGCAACAGGGCCCCGCTGCGTCCTCTGTGTCTCTGTACAGATATAAGTGTAACACGTACTGGATCCAGCACAGGTGACAGTCTGCCATAGAGCTGACGTGCAGTACATACACTGTGTTATGGGGGCGCTCACCTGTGCGGACCCCGCTCTCCGGCCGCTACTTCTTTGCTCATATAAGGTCTCATTCTGCCATTAAACAATTCGGTTGTCATGGCAGCGGGGGTGGGGCGTTGGTAGGGGGCGTGTCTGGTATAGGGCAGATTGGGGCGGGGCTGTCATGCAGTGCTTGTCTCATCCCTGTAATTTCCTGCTGATGCCACCTGGTGGACAGCATTGGTCAGTACACGCTGAGAATGCTACATTTGCATTGTACTGTGGGAGCTGCTGGTACTACTGGTGCTTCCTGACTGCTGTCCCTATGAGGTATGCAGTATGTCACATGGTGGGGGAGGAACATTTTATATATGTATATGCACTGCTCAAAAAATAAAGGGAACTGTGCGGCCCTCCAAACAAATGCCACCCCACACCATTACTGACCCACTACCAAACCGGTCATGCTGAGGGATGTTGCAGGCAGCAGATCGCTCTCCACGGCGTCTCCAGACTCTGTCACGTCTGTTACATGTGCTCAGTGTGAACCTGCTTTCATCTGTGAAGAGCACAGGGCGCCAGTGGCGACTTTGCCAATCCTGGTGTTCTGTGGCATTTCTTTGGATGGCCGCACAGCCCTCCTTGTGCTCGGCAGAGGTAGCCTGACTGCCATTAGGTACCGAGATGAGATCCTCAGACCCCTTGTGAGACCATATGCTGGTGCGGTTGGCCCTGGGTTCCTCCTAATGACGGACAATGCCAGACCTCATGTGGCTGGAGTGTGTCAGCAGTTCCTGCAAGATGAAGGCATTGAAGCTATGGACTGGCCCGCCCGTTCCCCAGACCTGAATCCGGGACACATCTGGGACATCATGTCTCGCTCCATCCATAAAACGGACAAACAACACAAATATTGGTTCTATCTTTTACACATTTGGGGTAGCCCTTAAGAGGGCCATTGGGTCAAAGAGAGAGAGAGAAGAGAGAGGGGAGGGAGAGAAGAGAGAGGGAAGGGAGAGATACCGGGAGATACCAAGAGAGGGAAAAAAGAGAGACCCAACCAGTGCAAGGCTAAGCCGGGCAGGCGGCAGCGGCTATTTATACCCACTGCTGATCTCTGATTGGTGGAAAATCTGGGTATGGCTGCTCTGATTGGTGGAAAAACTGGGTGTGGCTGCTCTGTGATTGGTCAGCATTATAACCTCACAGTGGCGATGACTCATACCTCCTGGGTGGTTGTTTTTAATGTATTTTTTGTTGTAACATTTTGTATGGCTGTTTGGTGCAGGGGGTGGGGTCGGGAGTATTTTAACCCCTGCACACCCCCATGACCATATGCCTCGACCCGTAGAAGCGTGATAGACACGCGAAACGGCCGTCGTCCGCAAAAGGCGCCGCTTCCCTGTATTTTTAATGGAAATGGAATAAAAGAAGATTTTATTAAATCGGTGTGCCACCTCGCTTTCTTCATGTATGAGTAGTATAATAATGATGATTTATCCTGGGGATGGGTTATCAATATCAGATCGGTGGGGCTCCGACACGCGGCACCGGCTCTACCCATCAGCTGATTGCAGCGCTCAAGTGTAAATAGTGTGAAGATTGAACATCACAGCTCCATTCACTGTACTGTGGGTCCTGCAGATCAGCTAATATTCATGTAATAGGAGCTGATCTGCAGCACCAGGGAGCGGCCACTACAGAGTGAACAGATCAGTGATTTTTCAGCTCCTCAACACTGTTTACATCTGACCTCGGCCGAAGCTGCAAACAGCTGATTAGTGGAGGTGCCGTGTGCCGGACCACCACAAATCTGATATTAATGAGCTAACCAGGGGATAAGCCATCAAAATGTTTGTCCTGGAAAATCCCTTTAAGGCCCACCTGCACATAATAAATATATATATATATATATATATATAGCAAAGAGTGGGAAGGGGTTAATCAAAGGCTCATAAAACGGACAAACAACACAAATATTGGTTCTATCTTTTACACATTTGGGGTAGCCCTTAAGAGGGCCGTTGGGTCAAAGAGAGAGAGAGAGAAGAGAGAGGGGAGGGAGAGATACCGGGAGATACCAAGAGAGAGAAAAAGAGAGAGACCCAACCAGTGCAAGGCTAAGCCGGGCAGGCGGCAGCAGCTATTTATACCCACTGCTGATCTCTGATTGGTGGAAAATCTGGGTGTGGCTGCTATTTATACCCACTGCTTATCTCTGATTGGTGGAAAATCTGGGGGTGCCTGCTCTGTGATTGGTGGAAAATCTGGGCATGGCTGCTCTGTGATTGGTCAGCATTATGACCTCACAGTGGCGATGACTCATACCTCCTGGGTGGTTCTTCTGGGCAATTCTGTTTTCTGATTGGTGGAAATTCTAATCAGCATTATGACCTCACAGTGGCCGTGACTCATGTTTCATGGACTGTTCTATCTGGGTGACCTGAAACATGCTGATCTCTGATTGGTTGAAATTCAAGTCATCTTCATGACATCACAATCGAGAAGAATGAATATCCAATTTACTTAATATAAATGACCAGCAATGCTGTTCTCTTAATGGTGGAAATTCAAGTCATCTTCATGACAGCACAATCAGCATGTTATTACTGCCGATATGTCCAATTTTTTTCCTAAATTTCCTACGTTTGTCCTAATTTATTAGCACATATATACCACTCATTCCTACAATCAAAGGATCAGGAAACCCCTCTGAAATCAATATCCTACAATTTACCCCAACAGCAAAAAAACAACTATACACAAAATACCAAAAGGTATATCAGATTATTAATGAGCAAATAAAAGACACATAAAAATAATTTTTAGAAATGTGTAGAAAAAATGCTGTAAAGTAAGAATGCTTCAAAAATAGAAATGTTAATGATCTATTTAATCAATTAACAAAATACAAGTGAATGAACAAACGAAAAATCTAGATCCAATCAATATTTGGTGTGACCAACTTTTCACTTTAAAACAGCGTCAATTCTTCTAGGTACACCTGCGCAAAGTCAGGGATTTTGTAATAATGCAGTCAGGTGTCTGGTCATACACCATGGCAAGACTGAGCAAGAATACACAAGGAAGTTATACTACATCAGCAAGGTCTCTAAGGCACAAATTTCAAAGCAGATTGAGGGTTCAAGATGTGTCATTCAAGCACTAGTGAAGAAGCACAAGAAAATGTGCAAGGTTGAGGTCAATAGATGCAGTGGTCGGCCAAGGAAACTTAGTGCAGCAGATGTATGACACATTATGGTTACTTTCCTTCAAAAGCGGAAGATGTCCAGCAGTGCCATCAGCTCAGAACTGGCAACAACCAGTGGGACTCAGCTTCACTCATCTACTGTTCAGAGAAGACTGGCCAGAAGTGGTCTTCATAGCAGAATTATGGTGAAAAAGCCATATCTTCCACATCAAAACAAGGCCAAGTGACGCTGAGTCACTGCATTAAAACAGAGAAAACGGGGAAGGAGGGGGGGGGATTGGCAAGATGTGCGCGGTTGAGCCAAAATATGAAAAATGTGGTTGTTACTGTAGGGAGTTTGTTCACTGAAGGGCTGGAGAGCAGAACAATAATGAGTGTCTGTGGTCAATAGTGATGCATAACCACGGTGAAGGGTCCTGTAAGTTTGGGGCTGCATTTCAGCAAATGGAGTTGGGAATTGGGTCAGACCTCATGCTATAACATTTTCCCCCATCATGGGCCCCTCTCTGGCATATTGTCCCCATTCTGGCATAATTTCCCTCATTCTGGTTTAAGACATCGCTGTTTGCTCCGCTGCACCTTCTGCATTCTTCAATATCCAAATCCATATTCCAGTTTGTCTTCTCTTCTGCACTACGTGAGTCCACAATCAACTGAGGAATACCTACGTCTGCTTACTATCCTTATTTCTGTTTGCATATTACTGTACCTAAGTAAACTTGGACTATCGTTAACGTTTACATACCCTAATAGTAATGAAGGCCGTGCCTTACAGATTAGGTTCTAAGAAGTATTGTTTGGAATGAACTTACCTTCATAAACTGTTTGCTGTGATCTTTTGCACTTGAGTTTAAAATAGACTTTCACACTACTCTTGTCTCAGTCTCTGCTTTTGGCCCACGCCATTGGACTTCAGGGTATCTACTAACATCGTAACAGGCAGTTCCTTTGAGCTCATGATTCTCATTTGGTCTGACATGCACTGTGAGCTGTGAGGTCTTATATAGACAGGTGTGTGCCTTTCCAAATCAAGTCCTATCAGTTTAATTAAACACAGCTGGACTCCAATGAAAGAGTAGAACCATCTCAAGGAGGATCACAAGGAAATGGACAGCATGTGACTTAAATATGAGCAAAGGGTCTGAATACTTATGACCATGTGATATTTCAGTTTTCCTTTTTTAATAAATTTGCAAAAATTTCTACATTTCTGTTTTTTTTCAGTCAAGATGGGGTGCACAGTGTACTTTAATGAGAAAAAAAATGAACTTTTTAGAATTTACCAAATGGCTGCAATGAAACAAGGAGTGAAAGATGTAAAGGGGTCTGAATACTTTCCGTACCCACTGTATATAGTACTCAATGGGTGTGGCCTGCCTCTGATTGAGAAGTGCCTCTTCTGGCAGTCTGAATAAGGGTCTATCGTTAGGGGTGTGACTAATTTGTTTTCACTTAGGGTGATATATGTCCCGCTTTTAATGAGATTTAATAACATTTGTATTTTAGGGTTTCTATTATAATTCTGGGATTTCCTAATTTGTTTATAGAATTTTTGAATTGCATAACACATAGGATAAGGATAATAGGTTTAGTATATGAGATAGGAAATAGTTATTGATAGAACTAGTGCAGTGGATGGGCACTAGTGTTAATAAAAAGAGGGGCACTTCCTGATAGTGTGCGCCATGTCCCATGATTTGGGAATCTTACAGACCATATTGCACTATCATTAAGTTGCTGTTTTGTTGCTATGCAGTTAGGTTTTCCTTTCTTATAAGTTTGTCCTTTGTCTCTCCCTGTCTCTCTCAGATGTAGCTGTGATGTCAGTAACCCCTCCCTTCTTCTCCATTCTTCTTCCTCATTCACCATCTTCAGCCATGTTAGAAGCTTATGTGCTTCCAGCCCGTTTCTAAAAAAGTCTTTTTACCTGCTGTACATTTGCACATCATCGAGTATTCTGCTAGAAAATAAATCTTCAACAATGTGCTTCTTGCAGTCGAGTTAAACTATCTGAAAACATCACTATGTGTGAGTACGGTAAAGAGACAGCCTAGAAACGGTGTCTCACAGCGCCCTATGCTTGCAGCTTAGTCATGGAGTCAGAATAGTGTGAGTTCAGTGAGAGTTAGTGAAGTGCATAGTGAAGGTGAAGTTCAGGTGCGGTGGGCTGCTAGGGGCAGCATGTGTCACTTGTTCCAGGCAGTGGGAGGCATTACTGGGATCCAGAGCAGTCGCTCCAGTCACGTCCAGAGCCTAAGGTCTGGTATAGGAGCTGCCGGACACTTTGTGTACTCTGAAGTACAAAGGAAGATGGACAGGGACCTGCATAGATGGAAGTTGAAGGCCAGTCCCGGGTGCACTGCAGAGGTGGACGAGAAATACAGGATGAGCTAGCAACAGGGCTGAAGAGGAGTTATGCTAAGAAGGAGGATAATGTGAATTGCTGTGCCTTATCCTGTCTGTACCCACCTGATGAACTAGAACTGTCAAGTATATGTTTGACTGTTACAAAGAACTTTGTGTCCCCTAAATTGTGTGCGGCGGCTCCTGAGGAAAGAAGCCTGAAGGCAGTGGAGGCCTGCGGCCTACAAGAGAATGTGCTGCACCCCACACCCTAGAACACACTGGGACTGGGACACCCATTGTCTGTAAAGTGCCAGAGCGAAATCAGACAGACGTTCAGTCACGACTACCGCTCTGTGCCACTTTACAAGATGAGTGATAAGGGAACTTCTCGATCAGAAGAGAAGAGGAAATAATGGTCGCTGCCCAAACTGTGACAAGAACAGGACCACAATGTGTGTCACCCTGGCCTGGATGCCACAAATGTATAATAAAGCTGTGTCTGAGAGCAAAGGGGAGGTCCTCTAGTCAAGGGCCATTAGCATGCAATACCTCCTGTCACAGGCCAGTAGGGGGAGCAGGCTGCCCCTATAAAAGCTGGAACTGGGGGCAGGGTTAGAGAGAACTGGACAACCTGTCTCTGGATTGAGAGGTGTCCCAGAGCCGGGACAGACAGTTGTGTTGCAGCCTAAGAGGACGTGTGGCAGTAGGAGGGCCACGAGCCAGGGACAAAAGGCGAAGTGAGTCTGTCCTGGCAGATAAAGAAACTAATCTTCCAGACTTTGGTGTCTGAGGCTGTGAGGATTCCACATCCTACAGCAGATAACCAGTCCGCAGGGGACTGTATGTTCCTTGGCCTAAGAAGCCCGGAGGCTCCGCCACAGCAGAAGGGACCAACAGAGCCGTACCAGGCTGGGAGTAGCAAGGGACCCAAGTTGCAAGCCATACGGGCGAGAGGACACGGTGAGCTCAGGAACGTGGGCTGTTACATTACGAGAAGGGAAATAGCCAGAAGGAGCACAGAGAGCACGGTAGGCCGATACCCTCATCTTGACCAGGGCCAGCTTCCCACTTGCTCTCAGACATCCAGGCCCCCTCCTAGCCGGGCCTGTTTCTGGGTCGTTTTACCTGTTCTAATAAAGACCCTGAACTGTTTAAGAGGCCTCCGTTTCCTGGCTAACGCGGTTGGAATCATCCCCTCCATCATCCATCATACACTGCCCTGGGGCCCTACTCTTCCCGTGGGGAGTTGTACTATTCGGAGCTGCACATTTACATCTGCCCCAGAGGTCTGCACTGCAGCGGCGGTTAGCACTGACCGCAATCCACGGGTGGCGTAGTCGGACATTACTTAAAACTTATAAAGGACTGCCACTGGCCTGACCACCCTAAGCCACGGACCGGGTTGCCACCACTACCCCCATCGTCTCCCTATTACCCCCACAAACGGGTATTGCGTGCCTGAAAAAGACTGTACACGTACCTGAAGAAGAGTTTTTCCACCACCCGGAGCCGTTTCCCGCCATTTTCAACCGTCTCCCGCCATCTTCCGTCGGTTCCCGCCATCTTCAGCCGTTTTCCCGCCAACGGATGCCATCTTCAGGACGCTGCGCGGGAAGAGGAGGGGCGTGGACGTCCAAACCGCGCGAGACCCGAATCTCCGCCCCACGCACCGACGCTGCGCAAGGTCCTGGAAGGGAGAGAGAGCGACGCTGACGTCATCAGGACGCGACGCAGGTCCTCGTCCGGAGCAGCACCAGCGGAGTCGCGGCCTACAGAAGAGGATCGTCAGAAGGTAGGCCACGCTTAACTAGGGGGGAGGAAGATGTCGGACACTGAGGCGCCCACTACCACCAGCACAGCTGCAGCAGCGGTGATGCCATTTTCCCTGCCCTACGTCAATGGAGCGGCCTGGTTGCCTAAGTATTCAGGGGAGCCCCATGCCCTAACTGACTTTAAGTTACAGTTTGTTCCAAGTTTACCCCCTGACAGAGGAACAGAAGATTAGCATACTGACAGGGCAGTTAACTGGCACAGCCCAGCGGGAGGTAAAGTAATGGCCCGCTGAGGAGAAAAGGACCGTAAAGGACATTCTGGCCCGGCTGCGGGGTACCTTTGATACACGTACCTCCGCTGAAATTAAAATGCGGTTCTACGGATGTAAGCAGCGGGCACAGGACAGCATCAGAGACTATGCCCTAAATTTGCAGGAAGCCTTGAGAGCCATCAAACAAGCTGACCCTGGCAGCGTGCAGGATACGGATAAGCTACTAACAGAACAGTTCATAGAAGGTCTGCTGTCTAGCGCCCACAGGACCCAGCTGCGCCTCATGTTCTTTCAGAACCCTGATCTGACCTTTGCCCAATTCAAGGACAGGGCCATAAGGGTGCTCCGTGAACCCGCAACAAGTGGCGCTATAAACCCCCGGCGCCCTGCTCTCACCTACCACCAGAAGGCGGCGCCCTCCTCTGTGGACTCTGTGGGGGACGATGCACAGGCCCTGAACCAAGCCCCGTCGAAAGATCTGCATCACCAAGTCCAGGAGCTGACCAGGAGCGTTGCGGCATTGACCAGGACCGTCCAGGCGTTACAAGTGGACCCGTCAAGACCCATCGAGTTGGCTTCAAGTCCGGAGGATGTCCCGTGGCGTCGACAGAGGAGGACCCCGTCGTTCCGAGGGAGGCCCACAGATCGCTACGCAGAGGATGGACAGCCCATTTGCCGTCGATGCAACCAGCCCGGACACATTTCCAGGTACTGTAATTTAAACGGGTCCAACCTGGGGCAGAGAGCCAACCCCCAGGCATAAGATCACCAGGCCCTTAGAATTGGCGTGATAAGTACGTTGGGGGGGGCGCCCGGTTTTACCCGTGGTGCTGAACGGTATCCCCATGAGCGCCTTGCTGGATACCGGGTCGCAAGTAACTACTATCCCTTATGTACTTTTTAAGCAGTATTGGACTGATGCTGATATAACACGGTACCCAGACAGTGACTTGAGCATCATCGCCAGTAATGGCTTGCCCGTGCCGCAGATGGGGTTCAAGGAAATGACCATTAAAATTGGTAAAGTTGAACTACCGGCACAGGGAGTGATTATTGTGGACATTGACCGTCGTGAAAGTCACCCTAAAATAACTGTGGGTACTAACGTGATTGAAAATTGTCTTTCAGAGGTAATTGTAATTCTACAACAGGTGGCAGTGAATGCTAGTTCCAGCCAACAGAGAGTCCTCAACAAGGAGATAAAAGCCCTGATGAGACAGCAGCAGGTAGAACTGTCTGGTGGTGAGATCGGTAGAGTAAGACTGAGTGACCCATTCCCCATTTCCATGCCTCCCAAAAGTGAAATGATGATCTGGTGTCGGACTGCAATCGCGTTGAGAGGTAGAGACTACCAAGCCATGGTAGAACCCGTGTACTCAGACAGCAGGCCCACCATTTTGACAGCCTGGGGGGTGGTTGATGTCCGTCATGGGAGGGTGCCCGTTCACATTCTCAACATTGGGGAGAGGGAGGTACACTTACCCAGGTACGCTACACTTGCCAAACTGTTTGCTGTTGAGCACAAAGCTATCAGGGCCGTGGAACCTTTGCCTCCCTCTCCACAGGCGGAGAGTAATGGCTCCCAGAAACAAAAGGAGGACTGGTGCCAGAAACTCCATGTGGGTGCTGACTCCACTCCCCTGCACCAAAAACAAGGAGTCTACCGGGTGGTACAGGAGTACGAGAGAGTCTTTAGTAAGCACCCGCTAAACTTCGGCAGAGTAAAAGGGATAGAACACCACATCCCCACAGGGAGCCACCCACCAATAAAAGAGAGACACAGGCCTGTACCCCCTGCACATTATCAGAACGCCAAAGGTATGCTGCGGGAAATGAAAGAAGCTGGGGACATTAGAGATAGCTGTAGCCCCTGGGCAGCCCCCCTGGTTTTGGTAAAAAAGAAAGACGGCACCATGAGAATGTGCGTGGACTATAGACAAATCAACCGTATCACCCACAAAGACGCATATCCGCTGCCTAGAATAGAAGAGTCTTTAGCCGCACTAAAATCAGCTAACTTCTTTTCTACTTTGGACCTTACTAGCGGGTACTGGCAGGTTCCTGTGGCAGAGGCTGACAAGGAGAAGACCGCCTTCACCACCCCGATGGGACTGAGCGAGTTCAACTGTATGCCCTTCGGGCTCTGGAACGCACCAGGGACCTTCCAGAGGCTGATGGAATGCTGTCTAGGGCACCGAAACTTCGAAACTGTCCTCCTTTACCTGGACGACGTGATCGTCTATTCGAAGACTTACGAGCACCATCTAAAGCACCTGGCCGAGGTGTTCGAAGCCCTGGCAGGCTATGGCCTGAAGGTGAAACCATCAAAGTGTCACCTGTTGAAACCGAAGGTCCAGTACCTAGGGCATGTGGTAAGTGCGGAAGGAGTAGCCCCCGACCCTGACAAGGTCACGGCAATCAAGAGCTGGCCAAGCCCTTCGAACATCAAGGAAGTGAGGCAATTCCTCTGGTTGGTAGGCTACTACCGAAGGTTCATCCCCGGGTTCACTAAGATGGCAGCTCCTATGCAGGACCTCCTGATAGGACAGTCTAAGTCCAGAAGCCAAAAGCCACCCTTCAAGTGGGATAAACCGGAAGAGGAGTCCTTCCGTCAGTTGAAGATGGCCCTCACAGGGGATGAGATCCTGGCCTACCCTGATTATGGCCAGCCTTTTATTCTCCACACAGACGCCAGTAATGTGGGACTGGGAGCCGTACTGTCACAAAACCAACAGGGCAGAGAAAGAGTGATCGCGTACGCCAGTCGGAAGCTGAGGCCCACCGAGAGGAACCCGGAGAATTACAGCTCCTTCAAGCTAGAATTCTTGGCGGTGGTGTGGGCCCTAACGGAACGCTTCAAGCATTACCTGACCTCCGCAAAGTTCACTGTGTACACGGACAACAACCCGTTAACACACCTAGACAGTGCAAGACTTGGTGCCCTGGAACAGCAGTGGATGGCCCGTCTCTCCAATTATGACTTCGTGATCAAGTACCGGGCAGGCAAAACCAATGCCAACGCTGATGCCCTATCGAGAATGCCTCACTTACCTGAAGGTGACGAAGACCCAGAAGAGCTGGAGGAGGTAGAACTCCCCGCGTTTCACCGGTATGGGGCCGCTCAATACTCCCACCGCGTGAAGAAGGAAGATTTAACAACCGTTATGATCAATCCCCTACCTCACCACAGCTGGGCCGAGACCCAAGATAGTGACCCTGCAATCCGCCTGGTGAAAGATCTGCTGACCCAGGAAGATGCCCGCTTAGATCCGGATGCTCCAGAGGAAGCCAAGCAGCTATGGAAAGAGAAGAGCAAGCTGTTCCTCTATGAAGGCAAGCTGTACAGAAGACTTGTCAACCACCGGACACAAGAGCTGACCTGGCAAGTCGTGGTCCCAAGGCGGGATGCAGCTATGGTCCTGGGGGCTTACCATGACAGAGCGGGGCACTTAGGTTGGAAGAAACTGGAGTTCCTGCTAAGAGGACGGCTCTTTTGGGTCGGCATGAGAGGGGCTGTAGAGAAGTGGTGCAGGGACTGTGGCCCTTGTAACTTAAGGAGAAAAGACCGCACCAGCCAGAAGACACCCTTGAAGCCCATCGTCACCCAGCAGCCTCTTGAGCTGGTAGCTCTGGACCACGTCAAATTGGCTCCAAGCCGGTCAGGATACATCTACGCCCTGACAATCGTGGACCACTATTCCCGTTTTCTAGTGGTGGTCCCGGTAAAAGACTTGACAGCCCAAACGGCGGCCAGAGCCTTCCAGCAATACTTCTGCCGTCCACACGGGTATCCGGAACAGGTCCTGACGGACCAGGGTCCAGCGTTCGGAGCTGAAGTCTTGCAAGAGTTCTGCAACCTCTATGGCTGTAAGAAGATTCGGACAACGCCTTACCGCCCACAAACCAACGGGATGTGTGATTAAATGAACAATATAGTCATTGATCTCCTGAAGACGTTGCCCCTGGAGGAATGCAGCCTGTGGCCAGAAAAACTGCCGGACCTGATAGACTTATACAACCATATCCCGGTGAACGCTACAAACTGCACCCCGGCTTACCTGATGCGAGCCAGACCAGGTAAGCTGCCCCTAGATCTGGAGATGGGAGTCCTAACACCTGAGGACACCTCCCTGGATGCGGACTGGGATACGGAGAGGCGACTGCAGTACAAGAATGTACAGGAGAGTGTGGAGAAGAGCCTGGCCCAGGTGAGAGAAAGGCAAGAAAGACTCTTCAACCAACACGCCCCTGCTGGTCCCCTAGAACCTGGTGAGCAGGTCCTGAAGCGAAAGAGAAGGCTACATAAGATGGACGACCAGTGGGAAAGGGAACCCTACACCGTACTGCAGTCTGATCATGACAACTCGAAGGTGTGCGTGATCACCAAGGATGGAGGAGAAACCACTAGTACCGTCTCCAGAGACCACCTAAAAAGGTGCCCCGAACAACTCCGTAGTGCAGAAGAGGATCAAAGTGACCTTGAACCCGCAGAGGACAAGGAAGAAATGATCAGCACCGTTCTCTGAGAGTTCCCTCAGTCCTGGACTCGAATAAACGATGCCATAGTGGTACCCATCCTGCATTTCCTGCAACCGGCTCAGCAACAACCTACACCAGAGCCAGAAGGTGAAGAAGAGCAAGCAGTTCCAGAGGCAGAAGAGCCTGTACCAGCAGCCCAGGAGAATCAACCCTCTGCTGACAGTGAGCCTGCCATGCCTACGATGAGCCAAAGGACCCGTAGACAGCTGCCTGCCCTACCTGTACACCAAGCTGGTAGCTCTACCCCTAACGCTAGTGAAGAAAACCAGGTTGGTCCACCACCAGACAGTGGGTTACGCAGGTCAACCAGAAGCACAAAGGGGCAGATACCCGCTCGCTGGAGAATATAGGGTGCACTAAAACTGTAAATAACCCTGTTGCCAAGTGTTGAAATGTTTGCAAATTTACATGCATGATTAGTAATTGTGTATTTCAGTTTCTTACAGTTACCGTACGGACTCAAAGGTTATGGACTTTTAATAACCGGGACTTTGTATGGACTGCGTTCGGAGCCTGACCAAGGAATGAACTAAGACTGTAAAGGACTTGGGGCTAGGACAGACCCCCACCTGGTTAAGGCTCCCCGTTGTGTTGGTGAAAATGGACACCCGGTCACAGACCACACTGTGACCTTAAGAACTCAATCTGTGCGTCACTTGCCTGATAATGTTTTATGGTCATGCATATGATCTTTGTTTATTGTTTAGTCCCGGAGTACTAAATTTTACTAGGGGGGAATGTGTCACCCTGGCCTGGATAACACAAATGTATAATAAAGCTGTGTCTGAGAGCAAGGGGGAGGTCCTCTAGTCAAGGGCCATTAGCATGCAATACCTCCTGTCACAGGCCAGTAGGGGGAGCAGGCTGCCCCTATAAAAGCTGGAACTGGGGGCAGGGTTAGAGAGAACTGGACAACCTGTCTCTGGATTGAGAGGTGTCCCAGAGCAGGGACAGACAGTTGTGTTGCAGCCTAAGAGGACGTGTGGCAGTAGGAGAGCCATGAGCCAGCGACAAAAGGCGAAGTGAGTCTGTCCTGGCAGATAAAGAAACTAATCTTCCAGACTTTGGTGTCTGAGGCTGTGAGGATTCCACATCCTACAGCAGATAACCAGTCCGCAGGGGACTGTATGTTCCTTGGCCTAAGAAGCCCGGAGGCTCCGCCACAGCAGAAGGGACCAGCAGAGCCGTACCAGGCCGGGAGTAGCAAGGGACCCAAGTTGCAAGCCATAAGGGCGAGAGGACACGGTGAGCTCAGGAATGTGGGCTGTTACATTACCAGAAGGGAAATAGCCAGAAGGAGCACAGAGAGCACGGTAGGCCGACACCCTCACTCTGACCAGGGCCAGCTTCCCACTTGCTCTCAGACATCCAGGCCCCCTCCTAGCCGGGCCTGTTTCTGGGTCGTTTTACCTGTTCTAATAAAGACCCTGAACTGTTTAAGAGGCCTCCGTTTCCTGGCTAATGCGGTTGGAATCATCTCCTCCATCATCCATCATACACTACCCTGGGGCCCTACTCTTCCCGTGGGGAGTTGTACTATTCGGGGCTGCACATTTACATCTGCCCCAGAGGTCTGCACTGCAGCGGCGGTTAGCACTGACCGCAATCCATGGGTGGCGTAGTCGGACATTACTTAAAACTTATAAAGGACTGCCACTGGCCTGACCACCCTGAGCCACGGACCGGGTTGCCACCACTACCCCCATCTTCTCCCTATTGCCCGGCTCCGAGTGCCCGAGAGCAAATACATTAAATCACTAGCAGACAGTGCAGTTATCAAACAATAAAAAATAGACAGGATTCAAATGCAAGCAACATAATGTCAGAACTGATATACACATTAAGTGACTAGATTCCCTGGATAGCTAAATTCGCTGCTGAGGCCAGAACATGGGCTGCCCAGCACTATTTAAGTGCAACCCATGAAGATAGACACTCTAATTTACAAGGCCATAACATATAGGTGCATCTCACAAAATTAGAATATCATCAAAAAGTTAATTTATTTCAGTTCTTCAATGCAAAAAGTGAACCTCATATATTATATAGAGTCATTGCAAACACAGTGATCTATTTCAAGTGTTTATTTCTGTTAATGTCGATGATTATGGCTTACAGCCAATGAAAACACAAAAGTCATTAACTCAGTAAATTAAAATAATTAACAAAAAACACCTGCAAAGACTTCCTAAGCATTTAAAAAGGTCCCTTAGTCTGTTTCAGTAGGCTCCACAATCATGGTGAAGACTGCTGACTTGACAGATGTCCAGAAGGCAGTCATTGACACACTCCACAAGGTCCCAGAGTTCCAATTTTCATTTGAAATCAAGGTCCCAGAGTCTGGAAGAAGAGTGGAGAGGCCACGATCCAAGCTGCTTGAGGTCTAGTGTGAAGTTTCCACAATCAGTGATGGTTTGGGGAGCCATGTCATGTGCTGGTGTAGGTCCACTGTGTTTTTTCAACACCAAAGTCAGCGCAGCCGTCTACCAGGAAATTTTAGAGCATTTCATGCTTCCCTCCGCCACAGTATCATAGCTACCAGGGGGGCAAAGGGGCGGTGGCCCCGGGCCCCTCGCTCTTAGGGGGCCCATCCAGGGCTACGCCAGTGTAACTGTATCTGGCATGCCCCTGGTGCCAGCATCGGGCCCCACCGCCCGTCACCGCCGCAAGTTTACTGATGAGAGAGGGAGCACGGATCTCTCTCCCATTAGTCCCTTCTGTGACTGACGTCCCTGGCATCATCACTTGGCGCCCGGCCCGCTGTGCTGAAGATGTGTGCGGGCTGGGTGCTCTGAGCAGCGAGGGAACCAGGAGGAGAGGTGAGTACCGTTTATTTATTTTTTGCCGGGTGGGGGGCGGCATTATATTACAGACTCTGCCTATGGGAAGGGGGAGGTGCATTATACTACAGACTCTGCCTATGGGGGGCATTATACTACAGACTCTGTTTATGAGCAGGGGAGGGCATTATACTACAGACTCTGCCTATGGGGGGGACATTGTACTACAGACTCTGCCTATAAGAGGGGGAGCATTATACTACAGACTCTGCCTATGGGGGGTGCATTTTACTACAGACTCTGCCTATAGGTGGAGCATTATACTACAGACGCTGCCTATGAGATGGGGGGGCATTATACCACAGACTCTGCCTATGAGATGGGGGGGGCATTATACTACAGATTCTGCCTATGAGGAAGGGGGGGGCATTATACTACAGACTCTGCCTATGAGGAGGGGGGAGCATTATACTACAGACTCTGCCTATGGGGGGGGCATTATACTGCAGACTCTGCCTATGGGGCGGCATTATACCGCAGACTCTGCCTATGATGAGGGGGGGGAGCATTATACTACAGACTCTGCCTATGGGGAGGAGCTTTATACTACAGACTCTGTCAATGGGGGGAGCATTTTACTACAGACTCTGCCTATAGGGGCGCATTATACTATACGAAGGACTATGGGGAGTGCATTATACTATATTGAGGACTATCTGGTGCATTATACTATGGGGGGGCATTATACTACAGACTCTGCCTATGGGGGTGCATTATACTATATGAAGGACTATGGGGAGTGCATTATACTATATTGAGGACTATCTGGTGCATTATACTATATGTAGGCTATTTATACAGTGTGGGAGATAATGTGGGTTCTTTGAACAGTGTGGGGGCCATCATACAGTGTGGGAGATAATGTGGGATCTTTGTATGGTGTGGAGGCCATCATACAGTGTTGGAGCCATCAGCTTGGGGGCTACTAAGGGGTCAGTATACTTTGTGGGGGTACTATACAGTGAGGGGGTATTATATCGTGAATAGGAGAACATCATACTGGTTAGAGCGGAGCTCTACATGGGGGGAGACTCAGGTCATTATTAAATCTTAGGTGGGCACTTATTGTTATAGGGGAACTCAGGTTATCGTGACTGTCGAAGGGGCACTATTACTTTCTAGGGGGCACAATGTGGGCACTGTTTTCTAGGACACTTGCACACGGCATTACTTTATTTTAGAGGTTTGTTTTACCATCTAGAGGGCACACAGTAGGTGCAGTAATAGGGACACATTTTGCAGCAGAGGCTCAGTATTGGGGTATCAGCAGGATGAGAAGTTTGTGCAGGTTGGGGATAGATGTGGTCAGTACCTGAAATGTAAGGAGTCAAATGTGTCTTTGTTGTGATCTCTGCATACCTGAGACTCTGAGTCCTGGCTGGAGAAGTTGTCGTGTTGGTCTGGGCCAGAAGGAAAAGACGGGAAAAGTGAACAATTTAATCAGAAAGAACGTCAGCTGTAAGGTACTATATATAACTGAGCTGTGATCTCTTATATGTTCTGCAGGACTGGCATCTATCAATATATGTCACCATATGGCGGTAATATCAGTGCTGGTCTTTGTATAGAGATTATTTTTAGTAACAGCGCGGTCATCTGCTGAGGTTTTCCTACATCCACTATCTGGGTGCGCCGCTATAGTTGTAATCAGGGTTACCTGGTTAGAGGCCCACTCAGAAGTTTCGGCCCCCTGAACCAAAACCTTAGCTACGCCAAGCTTTTTGGAGATGGAAATGTCATTTTCCAGCAGGACTTGGCCCCTGTCCACACTGACAAAAGTACTAATACCTGGTTTACACACAACAGTATCACTGTGCTTGATTTGCAGCAAACTCGCCTGACCTTAACCCCATAAAGAATCTATGGGGTATTGTCAAGAGGAAAATGAGAGACACCAGACCCAACAATGCAGACGAGCTGAAGGCTTCTATCAAAGCCACCTGGGCTTCCATAACCCCTCAGCAGTGCCACAGGCTGATCCCTCCATGCCACATTGCCGCATTGATGCAGTAATTGATGTAAAAGGAGCCCCGACCAAGTATTGAGGGCATTTATTGAACATACATTTCAGTAGGATAACATTTTGGATTTTGAAAACATTTTTCAAGCTGTTGTTATAAAGTATTCTAATTAATTGAAATAATGACTTTTGAGTTTTCATTGGCTGTAAGCCATAATCATAAACATTAACAGAAATAAACACTTGAAATAGATCACTCTGTGTGTAATGGCTCTATATAATATATGAGTTTCACTTTTTGTATTGAAGAACTGAATTAAATTAACTTTTCTGGTGATATTCTAATTTTGTGAGATGCACTTGTAGATGGACTTGGCTGCACCCTGAATAAAAATAGCATGTAAAAAATATATATGATATATATGAGGTATTGGTCGATATTTTGGCCAAAATATACAAGCTCGCAACCTGCTCAAGGGTCCTCATAGTTGCGAGTCCCTACACTAACATTAAAAGCAAAGTCACAAAAACAAGGAATTAAAGTTCCCACCAAAATTCAAGAATTAACACAGCAAATACAGCAACAATAATTACAAGGATGCAGCAAACCCATATAATGAAGAAGTCAGCAGCACAGGTGCAAAATACTGATGAGACAACCACTCACAACCTACCAATTCATGGAGGGGGTGATTGCTTAGTATTAAAACTGCACACAAATAAGCCTTGTATAGGGCACTGGTCACACATAGGTAGTGCACAATGTCTGGCTTACAGCCTATTAGTGAAGCCCAAACTATTAGATTAGGCGGGCTGCCCAGCACTTTTTAAGTGCACCCCATGAAGACAGACACCCTAGTTTACAAGGCCAACATTGATGGGTCTGGCTGCACCCTGAATAAAAATAACATGCAGAAAATATATATGATATATATGAGGTATTAGTAAATATTTTGGCCAAAATACACAAGCTCGCAACCCGCGTCAAGGGTCCTCATACTTGCGAGTCCCTACACTAACATTAAAAGCAAAGACAAATTTAAATTCCCACCAAAATTCAAGAATTATCACAGCAAAAAAAGGGCAACAGTGTTTACCTGCCTAGGTCTCAGTACTAATCATACCATATAATAACGATGACAGCAATACAGGTGCAAAATACTGATGCGACAACCACTCACATATTACCAATTAATGGAGGGGGGTGATTACATAGTATTAAAACTTTACCCAAAAATTATATGGGATTGCTACATCCTAATAGTGCATTAGTTCTGAGATCTGGGCAGGTAAATGCTATATTAATAATTGATTTTTGGGGGAAAGTTAAATTCTCTTTTGTTGGCTTTACTTTTAATCTAACTGAAATAAACAAAAGCTTTTTTCCTAAACATTAGGATCTGTGTAGAGCCATCAGCTCAAAACGGCTTCCTCGGACAGACTTGGCATAAGCAGGTCAAAAGGAACCCTGACCTTTACCATTACACCCCTGTACAGGAATGGAGACTTACCACATGCTCATGGTTGCATCTACAGAGTAGCTGCTGGCCAGAGGAGCGAGCTTGAGGCTATAACTCTAACTAAAGCTTTTTTATTACTAAATGATGGGTTCTGTCTAAGGCCATTGGCTCAAAAAGGCTTCCTCGGACAGACTTGGCGCAAGCTACTCCATTCTGCAGATCCCAATGGAACCCTGGCCTTTACCATTACACCCCTGTATAGGGATAGATACTTACCATAGGCCCAGGGCTGCATCTACAGAGTAGCTGCTGGCCGGAGGAGCGAGCTTGAGGCTATAGTGGTTGATTCAACTCTAACTAAAGCTCTTTTTTCCTTAAATACTGGGATCTGTTTAAGGCTGTTGGCTCAAACAGACTTCCTCGGACAGACTTGGCGCAAGCTACTCCATTCTGCAGATCCCAAGGGAACCCTGGTTTTTACCATTACACCCCTGTACAGGGATAGATACTTACCATAGGCCCAGGGTTGCATCTACAGAGTAGCTGCTGGCCGGAGGAGTGCGCTTGAGGCTTGAGTAGTTGAATCAATCCTAACTAAAGATAATCCTATCTAATGACACTTTCTTGTTAGGACCTGTCTGAGGCCTATGGCTCAAAAAAGCTTCTTTGGAAAGACTTGGCAAAAGCCAGTCTATCCTACAGGTTCCAAAGGAACTCTGGCCTTCACTCTTACAGCCCTGTACAGCGATAAAGACTTATTACATGGCCTTGAATGCATCTACATAGTAGATGCTGACTGGAGGGGCAAACTTAAGGCTAGAATGGTTCAGCCAACCCTAACTATTGCTACTTTCTTAAATGTTAAGATATTTCTGAGGCCGTTGGCTCAAACAGGTTTCCTTGGACAGACTGGGCGCAAAACACACCATTTCTGATGGTTCCAAATGAACCCTGGGCTTCACCCTTGAACCTCAATACAGGGACAGTTTCATAGTTTTAAGGTTGAAAGACACAAGTCCATCAAGTTCAACCTAAAAGCTAATGTGTTGATCCAGAGGAAGGCAAAAACCCCATGAGGCAGATGCTAATTGCCCCATATTAGGGGAAAAATTCCTTCCCGACTCCACATATGGCAATCAGACTAGTTCCCTGGATCAACATCCCATAACAAAATCTAGTACGGATAACCTGCAATTTTATATTATTCAAGAAAGGCACACACATGCCCTCCTTGAATTTTGTTTTAGAAAATTAAGTATTTCAAGTTCATGTGGTAGACAGTTTCATAACCTCATTGCTCACACAATAAAAATTTGCCAACTAACTTCCTTTAGGCTGAGTTCACACGATGCATATTTAATGCGTTTCCGCGGCGTTTTTGCAGTTGCGTAAACGCCGCGGAAACGCATGAAAAACGCATGGTAGAAGGGCAGCAATGTTCCCCAATTGAAATCCGCATGTGCTGTGCCCATGATGCGGATTTTTCCGCAGCGTAAACGCTGCGCTCAAAAATCCACAGCATGTCAATTAATTTTGCGTAAACGCAGCGTTTTCGCCGCCATTGACTTGCATTAGAACGCGCCAATTCCGCAAGACAGCATCTGTACTTGCGTAATTGGCGCGTTCTAATGTGCGGATGGTACCCGAGTGTGGAGAAGAGGAGAGTCTCCTCCACACCCAGGTACCATTAAAAAAGCTGTAAAACAAGAATAAAATAAAAAATATATATATACTTACCATCTGTCGGCCCGCGCAGCGCTCCTGCTTGGTTCCCGGCACTTGCAGTGAGTTGAAGGACCTGCGCTGACGTCAGAGTCATGTGACGGGTCACGTGACGCTGACGTCGGCAGGTCTTTCAATTCAAAATTGCCGGCAGCCGGGAGAACGGAGTGTAAAGCAGGACAGCGCGGGCCATCGGAGGTAAGTATATACACTCTCTCGGGTCACGCTACATAAATCCATGCTGTTTGCATGGATTTATATAGTGTGACCTAGTTGTCAAGCACTTTCCAGGTGATGCTAAAATCGCCTGGAAAGCGCTTGTCAATCTGCATGCGGAAATGCATGTGAATCCGCATGTGGATCCGCATGTATTCTGCAGGAAAAACGCATGCACAATCTGCATGCGTTTTTTCTGCCAGGGAGATGCAGAAATGATGCAGAAATGTTCTGCTTCATTTCTGCATCGTGTGCACATACCCTTAGACAAAGTGAATTAGAATCTTTATGCTAGAGTAATTGAATTAACTCTAACTGAAATAGATTAATGCTTTTTTCCTAAATGTTGAAATTTGTTTAAATCCATCAGCTCAAAAAGGCTTTCTCGGACAGACTTGGCGCAAGCTACTCCATTCTGCAGATCCCAAGGGAACCCTGGCCTTTACCATTACACCCCTGTACAGGGATAGATACTTACCATAGGCCCAGGGCTGCATCTAAAGAGTAGCTGCTGGCCGGAGGAGCGAGCTTGAGGCTATAGTGGTTGATTCAACTCTAACTAAAGCTTTTTTTTTCCTAAATACTGGGATCTGTTTAAGGCTGTTGGCTCAAACAGACTTCCTCGGACAGACTTGGCGCAAGCTACTCCATTCTGCAGATCCCAAGGGAACCCTGGTTTTTACCATTACACCCCTGTACAGGGATAGATACTTACCATAGGCCCAGGGTTGCATCTACAGAGTATCTGCTGGCCGGAGGAGTGCGCTTCAGGCTTGAGTAGTTGAATCAAGCCTAACTAAAGAAAAAACTATCTAATGACACTTTCTTGTTAGGACCTGTCTGAGGCCTATGGCTCAAAAAAGCTTCTTTGGAAAGGCTTGGCAAAAGCCAGTCTATCCTACAGGTTCCAAAGGAACTCTGGCCTTCACTCTTACAGCCCTGTACAGCGATAAAGACTTATTACAGGGCCTTGATTGCATCTACATAGTAGATGCTGACTGGAGGGGCAAACTTAAGGCTAGAATGGTTCAGCCAACCCTAACTATGGCTACTTTCTTAAATGTTAAGATATTTCTGAGGCGGTTGGCTCAAACAGGCTTCCTCGGACAGACTGGGCGCAAAACACACCATTTCTGATGGTTCCAAATGAACCCTGGGCTTCACCCTTGAACCTCAATACAGGGACAGTTTCATAGTTTTAAGGTTGAAAAACACAATTCCATCAAGTTCAACCTAAAAGCTAATGTGTTGATCCAGAGGAAGGCAAAAATCCCATGAGGCAGATGCTAATTGCCCCATATTAGGGGAAAAATTCCTTCCCGACTCCACATATGGCAATCAGACTAGTTCCCTGGATCAACATCCCATAACAAACTCTAGTACGAATAACCTGCAATTCTATATTATTCAAGAAAGGCACACACATGCCCTCCTTGAATTTTTTTTAGAAAATTAAGTATTTCAAGTTCATGTGGTAGAGAGTTCCATAACCTCATTGCTCACACAATAAAAATTTGCCAACTAACTTCCTTTAGACAAAGTGAATGAGGATCTTTATGCTACAGTAATTGAACTAACTCTAACTGAAATAAATGAATGCTTTTTTCCTAAATGTTGAAATTTGTTTAAATCCATCAGCTCAAAAAGGCTTTCTCGGACAGACTTGGCGCAAGCTACTCCATTCTGCAGATCCCAAGGGAACCCTGGCCTTTACCATTACACCCCTGTACAGGGATAGATACTTACCATAGGCCCAGGGCTGCATCTAAAGAGTAGCTGCTGGCCGGAGGAGCGAGCTTGAGGCTATAGTGGTTGATTCAACTCTAACTAAAGCTTTTTTTTTCCTAAATACTGGGATCTGTTTAAGGCTGTTGGCTCAAACAGACTTCCTCGGACAGACTTGGCGCAAGCTACTCCATTCTGCAGATCCCAAGGGAACCCTGGTTTTTACCATTACACCCCTGTACAGGGATAGATACTTACCATAGGCACAGGGTTGCATCTACAGAGTATCTGCTGGCCGGAGGAGTGCGCTTCAGGCTTGAGTAGTTGAATCAAGCCTAACTAAAGAAAAAACTATCTAATGACACTTTCTTGTTAGGACCTGTCTGAGGCCTATGGCTCAAAAAAGCTTCTTTGGAAAGGCTTGGCAAAAGCCAGTCTATCCTACAGGTTCCAAAGGAACTCTGGCCTTCACTCTTACAGCCCTGTACAGCGATAAAGACTTATTACAGGGCCTTGATTGCATCTACATAGTAGATGCTGACTGGAGGGGCAAACTTAAGGCTAGAATGGTTCAGCCAACCCTAACTATGGCTACTTTCTTAAATGTTAAGATATTTCTGAGGCGGTTGGCTCAAACAGGCTTCCTCGGACAGACTGGGCGCAAAACACACCATTTCTGATGGTTCCAAATGAACCCTGGGCTTCACCCTTGAACCTCAATACAGGGACAGTTTCATAGTTTTAAGGTTGAAAAACACAATTCCATCAAGTTCAACCTAAAAGCTAATGTGTTGATCCAGAGGAAGGCAAAAATCCCATGAGGCAGATGCTAATTGCCCCATATTAGGGGAAAAATTCCTTCCCGACTCCACATATGGCAATCAGACTAGTTCCCTGGATCAACATCCCATAACAAACTCTAGTACGAATAACCTGCAATTCTATATTATTCAAGAAAGGCACACACATGCCCTCCTTGAATTTTTTTTAGAAAATTAAGTATTTCAAGTTCATGTGGTAGAGAGTTCCATAACCTCATTGCTCACACAATAAAAATTTGCCAACTAACTTCCTTTAGACAAAGTGAATGAGGATCTTTATGCTACAGTAATTGAACTAACTCTAACTGAAATAAATGAATGCTTTTTTCCTAAATGTTGAAATTTGTTTAAATCCATCAGCTCAAAAAGGCTTTCTCGGACAGACTTGGCGCAAGCTACTCCATTCTGCAGATCCCAAGGGAACCCTGGCCTTTACCATTACACCCCTGTACAGGGATAGATACTTACCATAGGCCCAGGGCTGCATCTACAGAGTAGCTGCTGGCCGGAGGAGCGAGCTTGAGGCTATAGTGGTTGATTCAACTCTAACTAAAGCTTTTTTTTTCCTAAATACTGGGATCTGTTTAAGGCTGTTGGCTCAAACAGACTTCCTCGGACAGACTTGGCGCAAGCTACTCCATTCTGCAGATCCCAAGGGAACCCTGGCTTTTACCATTACACCCCTGTACAGGGATAGATACTTACCATAGGCCCAGGGTTGCATCTACAGAGTAGCTGCTGGCCAGAGGAGTGCGCTTGAGGCTTGAGTAGGTGAATCATGCCTAACTAAAGAAAAACCTATCTAATAACACTTTCTTGTTAGGACCTGTCTGAGGCCTATGGCTCAAAAAAGCTTCTTTGGAAAGGCTTGGCAAAAGCCAGTCTATCCTACAGGTTCCAAAGGAACTCTGGCCTTCACTCTTACAGCCCTGTACAGCGATAAAGACTTATTACAGGGCCTTGATTGCATCTACATAGTAGATGCTGACTGGAGGGGCAAACTGAAGGCTAGAATGGTTCAGCCAACCCTAACTATTGCTACTTTCTTAAATGTTAGGATATTTCTGAGGCCGTTGGCTCAAACAGGCTTCCTCGGACAGACTGGGCGCAAAACACACCATTTCTGATGGTTCCAAATGAACCCTGGGCTTCACCCTTGAACCTCAATACAGGGACAGTTTCATAGTTTTAAGGTTGAAAGACACAAGTCCATCAAGTTCAACCTAAAAGCTAATGTGTTGATCCAGAGGAAGGAAAAAACCCATGAGGCAGATGCTAATTGCCCCATATTAGGGGAAAAATTCCTTCCCGACTTCACATATGGCAATCAGACTAGTTCCCTGGATCAATGTCCCATATCAAAATCTAGTACGAATAACCTGCAATTTTATATTATTCAAGAAAGGCACACACATGCCCTCCTTGAATTTTTTTTAGAAAATTAAGTATTTCAAGTTCATGTGGTAGACAGTTTCATAACCTCATTGCTCACACAATAAAAATTTGCCAACTAACTTCCTTTAGACAAAGTGAATTAAGATCTTTATGCCAGAGTAATTGAATTAACTCTAACTGAAATAGATTAATGCTTTTTTCCTAAATGTTGAAATTTGTTTAAATCCATCAGCTCAAAAAGGCTTTCTCGGACAGACTTGGCGCAAGCTACTCCATTCTGCAGATCCCAAGGGAACCCTGGCCTTTACCATTACACCCCTGTACAGGGATAGATACTTACCATAGGCCCAGGGCTGCATCTACAGAGTAGCTGCTGGCCGGAGGAGCGAGCTTGAGGCTATAGTGGTTGATTCAACTCTAACTAAAGCTTTTTTTTTTCCTAAATACTGGGATCTGTTTAAGGCTGTTCGCTCAAACAGACTTCCTTGGACTGACTTGGCGCAAGCTACTCCATTGTGCAGATCCCAAGGGAACCCTGGTTTTTACCATTACACCCCTGCACTGGGATAGATAGTTACCATAGGCCCAGGGTTGCATCTACAGAGTAGCTGCTGGCCGGAGGAGTGCGCTTGAGGCTTGAGTAGTTGAATCAATCCTAACTAAAGAAAAACCTATGTAATGCCACTTTCTTGTTAGGACCTGTCTAAGACCTATGGCTCAAAAAAGCTTCTTTGGAAAGACTTGGCAAAAACCAGTCTATCCTACAGGTTCCAAAGGAACTCTGGCCTTCACTCTTACAGCCCTGTACAGTGATAAAGACTTATTACAGGGCCTTGGATTGCATCTACATAGTAGATGCTGACTGGAGGGGCGAACTTAAGGCTAGAATGGATCACCCACCCTAACTATTGCTACTTTCTTAAATGTTAGGATATTTCTGAGGCCGTTGGCTCAAACAGGCTTTCTTGGACAGACTGGGCGCAAAACACACCATTTCTGATGGTTCCAAATGAACACTGGGCTTCACCCTTGAACCTCAATACAGGGACAGTTTCATAGTTTTAAGGTTGAAAGACACAAGTCCATCAAGTTCAACCTAAAAGCTAATGTGTTGATCCAGAGGAAGGCAAAAACCCCATGAGGCAGATGCTAACTGCCCCATATTAGGGGAAAAATTCCTTCCCGACTCCACATATGGCAGTCAGACTAGTTCCCTGGATCAACGTAACATAACAAAATCTATTACCACTAACCTGAAATGTTATATTATTCAAGGAACATTTTTCATCAAGCAGTTTTCACCGGAAATGTGTTGCACAACTGTCTGAATCTCAGTAAATTCCTGCACAACTTACATTTGAATACTCTGACCTTTTTACACCCACTCTTTTAACTTCTTAAATAGTGAACAGAGCTTATCTGGACCGCTTGTGGCTTAGCTTTACCTGAAAACTTATTACAAATTAGGCTGGAAAAGTGGTGTAAATTAGGACTGAAATTGACTCCATCTTTTGACTGGAGTACATTTCTTGAGGTCTAGTACGTCAGCTTTAAGGGGATATTTCAATAAATGAATGACCCTGGCTGCAGGTATAAAGAATCAAACTGTGCTGTCCTGACCCATTCCTGGGATTGTGTATGGCACTGACATCACCTCAATACTGCCGCAGCCAATAAATGTAATCAGACGGACTGCCCAGCTGAGCGCACTGAGCTGCTGCAGCTCTGAGATGGTGGAACCTCTTTTTTTTAATTAAATGACCTGCAGCTAGGGACATTCATTTATTGAAAGGGAACAACCCCTTTAAGGATGAGTCAAGTTCATTAAGAGGTTTAGTCTTTTTAATGAATTTGGTGCACGTTCCTCCAATAGGCGCTTCATGAATGCTGGTATAGAAATCCACCAGCCTTGGTGAATCGGCCACCATAGGTTTACATGGCATGAGCATATACAGAACAGTTGTGTAGTATACGTTACCAGGCCCTCATGATGCTCTTGGTCCTGGATGGCCTTCCACAGTCTGCTTTCTTGCTTCATCATCTTGAAGGGCTCCACTTTCTTTTCTTCTGGCTGGCATGGTGCGGCTCTATCATCCTGCTCCTTTAACACGAAGGGACGAATGACTGTAAAGCTGCCAGGAGCGTTTTTTTATCCCCTTAGATCATTGTGACACCACAAAGTGATGACATAGACAAGTGGGTGAGGCGCCTTTATTCAGTCATCGGGTGTGGTCAGAAGAAATTAGCATATTCCGTGATGTTACTACAATGAGAACAGACATGAACATTCTATTCGGAACCCGACCGCCATTATCAGCGGAACCTTCACTGCTGTCAGATTGGCACTAAAAACAAAAAGAGACCGCGGTGAACCTGGACAGTAACAATCTACAGGGACAGTGACTGCTAAGCGGACTTCATGTCAGATGTTATGCAGTTTTGTCAGAAAAAAAACAATAAAATATGTAAAAGACAGGCTCCAATAAACCTTAAACACTGGGCTGTAGTCACAGATTCTCCTTCCACCTGCAGCACATTGCTCCCCTGCCTTACCCTCCCCGTCCTGCAGCATATTTCTCACCGCTTAATTCTCCCACTCCTGCAGCACATCGCTCCCCTGTCTAAACCTCCCCCTCTTGCGGCACATTGCTCCCATCTAATCCTCCCCTCCTTGCAGCACATTGTGCCCTTTCTAAATCTCCCGCTTCCTGCACCACATCACCCACTGCCAAATCCCCTCTTGCACCACATCGGCAACTGCCAAATCCTCCACCTCCTGCAGCATATCGCTCCCTGCCTAATCCTCTCCTATTGCATTACATCACTCCCCTGCATAAGCCACCTCTTCCTGCAGCACATCGCTTCCCTGCCTAAGCCTCCCCCTCCTGCATTACATCACTCCCCTGCCTAATCCTCCTCTTTCTGCAGCACAGCGCTCCCTGCCTAATCCTCCTCTTCCTGCAGCACATCGCTCCCTGCATGATTCTCCCTATCCTGCATTACATCACTCCCCTGCATAATCCTCCTCTCCCTGCAGCACATCGCTCCCTGCATGATTCTCCCTATCCTGCATTACATCACTCCCCTGCATAATCCTCCTCTCCCTGCAGCATATCGCTCCCTGCCTAATCCTCCCTCTCCTGCGGCACATCGCTCACCTGCCTAATCCTCCCCCTCCTGGAGCTCATCTCTCTCCTGCCTAAGCCTTCTCCTCATGGAGCACATCGCTCTCCTGTCTAATCCCCTCCAGCAACATTTCGCTGTCTGCCTATACAGCCACTGACTGCAGTATATCACTCCTCTCAGCACCGTGCTGCAGTACTTCGCTCCACTCATCTATATACTGGTTATTTCTGCAGCACATCTCTAACTGCTTAATCCTCCTCCTGCATCACATTGCTACCCTGCCTAATTCTCCCTCTCCTGTAGCACATCGCTTCCTGCCTAATCCCCTCTCTCCTGCATTTCATCAGTCCCCTGCCTAATCCTCCTTTTCTTGCAGCACATCGCTCCCCTGCCTAAGCCTCCCCCTCCTGCAGCACATTGCACCCCTGCCTAATCCCCTCCCCTTCCTGCAGCACATCGCACCCCTGCCTAATCCCCTCACCTTTCTGCAGCACATTGCACCCCTGCCTAATCCCCTCCCCTTCCTGCAGCACATCGCACCCCTGCCTAATCCCCTCCCCTTCCTGCAGCACACCACTCCCCTGGCTAATCCTCCTCTTCCTGCAGCACATCGCTCCCCTGACCCCCTCTTACGTGACATCTTTTCTATCAGTTACATTTGTGAAGTAACTGCTGTCTCCTGTGAGCAGTGGAGAGCGAAGCTGAGAGCCAGGAGGCTCTGCCCCTCTGCCCCTTCTTGCCACATCATCATCCATCTACATCAGGGCTGTCAAACTCAAATATATAGAGGACCAAAAGGAAGAGTTTAACTCAGAAAAATAAGTCAACACTTTATCAGATGTTTCTGTGAAAACTTGAGTAAAACAAATAAGATTTTGTTATTTTCCCTCAGTTATAAAAAAAATAGTTATGAGAAAAGTGTGACAAAAAGGAGTCATAAAATGCACCAAAATGAAATATCACAATTTATGGCTCAAATTGAGGTGAAGCAAGGAAGAGGTTGAGCTTAGCTAATGAGATGCATCAAACATACAGGTGCTTCTCACAAAATTAGAATATCATCAAAAAGTTAATTTATTTCAGTTCTTCAATCCAAAAAGTGAAACTCATATATTATACAGAGTCATTACAGAGTGATCTATTTCAAGTGTTTATTTCTGTTAATGTTGATAATGATGGCTTACAGCCAATGAAAACACAAAGTCATTATCTCAGTAAATTAGAATAATTAACAAAAATCACCTGCAAAGGCTTCTTACGCATTTAAAAAGGTCCCTTTGTCTGTTTCAGTAGGCTCCACAATCATGGGGAAGACTGCTGACTTGACAGATGTCCAGAAGGCAGTCATTGACACACTCCACAAGGAGTGTAAACCACAAAAGGTCATTGCTAAAGAAGCTGGCTGTTAACAGAGTGCTGTATCCAAGCATATTTATGGAAAGTTGAGTGGAAAGAAAAAGTGTGGTAGGAAGAGGTGCACAAGCAACCGGGATAACCGCAGCCTTGAAAAGATTGTTAAGGAAAGGCCATTCAAACATTTGGGGAAGATTCACAAGGAGTGGACTGCTGCTGGAGTCATTGCTTCAAGAGCCACCACACACAGACGTATCCAAGACATGGGCTACAAGTGTCACATTCCTTGTGTCGAGCCACTCATGACCAATAGACAACGCCAGAAGCATCTTACCTGGGCCAAGGAGAAAAACACCTGGACTGTTGCTCAGTGGTCCAAGGTGTTGTTTTCCGATGAAAGTAAATGTTGCATTTAATTTGGAAATCAAGGTCCCAGAGTCTGGAGGAAGAGTGGAGAGGCCACAATCCAAGCTGCTGGAGGTCTCGTGTGAAGTTTCCACAATCGGTGATGGTTTGGGGAGCCATGTCATCTGCTGGTGTAGGTCCACTGTGTTTTATCAAGACCAAAGTCAGCGCACCCGTCTACCAGGACATTGTAGAGCCCTTCATGCTTCCCTCTGCCCACAAGCTTTATGGAGATGGAAATGTCATTTTCCAGCAGGACTTGGCCCCTGTCCACACTGCCAAAAGTACCAATACCTGGTTTACACAACAGTATCACTGTGCTTGATTGGCAGCAAACTCACCTGACCTTAACCCCATAGAGAATCTATTATAGAGAATCTATGGGGTATTGTCAAGAGAAAGATGAGAGACACCAGACCCAACAATGCAGACGAGCTGAAGGCTGCTATCAAAGCCACCTGGGCTTCCATAACACCTCAGCAGTGTCACAGGCTGATCGCCTCCATGCCACATTGCCGCATTGATGCAGTAATTGATGCAAAAGGAGCCTGGCCAAGTATTGAGGGCATTTACTGAACATACATTTCAGTAGGACAACATTTCAGATTTTAAAAACATTTTTCAAGCTGGTGTTATAAAGTATTCTAATTTACTGAGATAATAACATTAACAGAAATAAACACTTGAAATAGATCACTCTGTCTGTAATGACTCTATATAATATGAGTTTTACTATTTGTATTGAAGAACTGAAATAAATTAACTTTTTGATGATATTCTAATTTTGTGAGAAGCACCTATAGTATGCTATATGCCCAATTTTAACAAATGTACTGCAATTTTTGCTGAATGTGTTCAGAAATGTACAGATGTGTAAGCAGACAAATGCAGACACTTAGGCTATGTGCCCACGATGCACAAAAGCTCCGGATTTTTCCTGAGCGTTTCTGCATCTCGCTGGCAGAAAAAACGCATGCGGATTGTACATGCGGATTGTACATGCGGATTGTACATGCGGATTGTACACGCGGATTGTACATGCGGATTGTACATGCGGATTGTACATGCGGATTGTACATGCGGATTGTACATGCGGATTGTACATGCGGATTGTACACGCGGATTGTACACGCGGATTATACATGCGGATTGTACATGCGGATTGTACACGCGGATTGTACATGCGGATTGTACATGCGGATTGTACACGTGGATTGTACATGCGGATTGTATATGCGGATTGTACACGCGGATTGTACATGCGGATTGTATATGCGGATTGTACACGCGGATTGTACACGCGGATTGTACATGCGGATTGTATATGCGGATTGTACACGCGGATTGTACACGCGGATTGTACATGCGGATTGTACATGCGGATTGTATATGCGGATTGTACATGCGGATTGTACATGCGGATTGTATATGCGGATTGTACACGCGGATTGTATATGCGGATTGTACATGCGGATTGTACATGCGGATTGTATATGCGGATTGTACATGCGGATTGTACATGCGTTTTTCCTGCCAGGGACATGCAGAAGTGAAGCGTTCTTCACATGCATTTCCGCATGCGGGTTGACAAGCGCTTTACAAGCGATTTTAGCATCACTTGGAAAGTGCTTGTCAACTTGGTCACACTATAGAAATCCATGAAAACGGCATGGATTTATATAGTGTGACCCCAACGACTGGTTAAAAATAAAAAAATAAATCTATACTTACCTTCCGATGGCCCCCGCAGTCTCGCTTCGCTCCGTCCTGGCTGCCGGCAGATCGCGGTACACTGAAGGACCTGCCGTCACATGACTATGACGTCAGCGCTGGTCCTTCAGTCCATCGCGAGCTGCCGACATGGGAGGACGAGCGCAGCGGGGGCCGTCAGAAGGTAAATATAACATTTATTTTTTATTTTATTCTTTATTTTGACAGGTTCTATGGTACCCGGGTCTGGAGGAGAGTCTCCCATCCTCCACACCCGGGTACCATCCGCACATTGAACGCATGTATTCCGCATGTGCTTATCTAGTGAAGCGGAATCCATGCGTTCCAATGCAAGTCAATGGCCAGGAAAACGCTGCGCTTCCGCAAAATAATTGGTAGTGCTGCGTTTTTTTCCGCAATGATAATCCGCAGCGGAAATTTCCGCAGCATGTGCACAGCACATGCGGACTATCATTGGGGAACATGGCAGACCTTCTAACATGCGTCTTTAAGCGTTTCTGCAGCGTTTTTGCCATGCGGAAACGCTTAAAATACGCGTCGTGGGCACACAGCCTTAGGCTATGTGCCCACGCAGCGTTTTTGTAGCGTTTTTGCGGCGTTTTTACGACCGCGAAAACGCTTGTAAATAGTCTGCCATGCAAAGCCATGTGAATTCGGATGTGCTGTGCACATGATGCGCTAATTTGCGCGCCGAATTCGCATTACTTTGCAAAACGCAGCATGACCATTTCTACTGCGATTACGCTGAAGCTTATTCGCGATGCGTGTGGTACCTGGGATGAAGACGAGACTACAACTCCTCTTCATCCCGGCTACCACGCGGTGAAAAAAAGAAATAAAAAAGTTAAAAATAAACAAAACCTGTATATTCACCTCTCCGGCGGCCCCCGGTCTGCTCTCCGGTCTCCTCCGGTCTGCTGTCTGTACTGTCAGGACCTGCGCTGACGTCATTTAGTCAGGTGATGGTCGCATGACCGCTGACGTCGGCATCAGGTGATGGTCGCGTGGCCATCAGCTGACTAAATGACGTCACCGCAGGTCCTGACCGTACACTGCGGGACGCTGAAGAGAGAAGACGCGGCCGGGAGCAGACCGGAGGAGACCGGAGAGCAGACCGGGGGCCGCCGGAGAGGTGAATATACCGTTGTTTTTTTTTATTTATTAACGTTTTCTTTTTTTTACTATAGATGCTGCATTTAAAGCATCTAAGTTGTTCACACATTATAGATCCATGTCGGTTGCATCGATTTATATTGTGTGATCAACTTGTCAAGCACTTTTCCAAGTGATGCTCAAAATCGCTTGGAAAATTGCTTGAAAAAATGCATGTGAAAACGCTTCTCTCTAGCAGAAAAAACGCATGTAAATCTGCATCAAATCTGCTAGGTGTGCACACAGCCTTATAGCTGGTTTTGCTCTGAGCTGAGATGTCCGGGCTGAATAATGCTCTGGGAGCAGAACCCATCAGCAGAATCTGTCTGTTTCCTGCCTTGTAGCAGTGGATCCCGGCTATTTAGCTCATAGAGCATTGTCTACACAAGATACAATTGTATCCAATTTTCAGCTGGGAACAGGACTATGGACAAGTTTTGCAGCAACTGCATTTGTGATAGGAAATGTTGATCAATCTAGATTTTCTTCAGTGTTCTTATTCATTGCAGAAAATCTTAAAAAAGCCGAGGAATGTGGGCAACATGGTGGGTCAATGATTAACGCTGTGGGGCTGGGTTCATATAATAGCAAGGACAACATCTGCAAGGAGTTTGTATGTTCTCCCCGTGTTTGTGTGGGTTTCCTCCGGGTTCTCCGGTTTCCTCCCACACTCCAAAGACATACTGATAGGGAATTCATATTGTGAGCCCCAATGGGGACAGTGATGATAATGTCTGTAAGATGCTACAAAATCTAACGGCGCTATATAAGAGAGTAAAATAAATATATAACTAAATAAAATGAATGTATTAAAAGGCTAAGATTGCAAAGAGCTTGTAAAAACAAGAAACTTTGCAATTTCCTTCTTATTCAAAATCTTCTCTGTTTTCAAGAAGGAAAAGATTTTTAATTCTGCAGTGTACAGCTCATTGCTATGGTTACTGACCACCTGAGAAGTGGCCGGTCTCCTTGGCAAGAAGCGCTCACTTGCAGACTGGTGGACTTCAGTGCCCCTGTGCCTGTCCCATTCTGCAGAGGCAAAGCCGCCTCTGCCCGCAGAATGCAAGAGGGCACAATTCAGACAAGCGGCTCAGCCAAGCCACCGGCCAGAACTGTAAATCTTCAGCTTCTGATGAGAGGAACACAAGACCACCCCTTTAATAAAGGAGTAGAGCAGAACTCATACAGTGATTAGTGGGGGTCTGACACCTGAAATCCCCAGACATCAGCTACTTCTGCAAGATGATGTACACAGTGTTAAGAGCTGGAATAGCACAGCTCCGCACACTGTGCAATGGCTGGTTTCAGGTACTACAGCTCAGATCACAATCATTTCAATAGGAGCTGCAGTACCAAGATCGGCCACTACACAGTGTACAGCGCTGTGCTGTTTGGTCTCTACGCTGAGTATTTCCAGCTGCTGTCTTATTGGTGAGGGGGCCGTGTGTTGGAACCTCACTGATCTGATATTGATGACCAGGGTCGGACTGCGGTGTCTGGGGCCCACAGGGGAAATTAACTCTAGGGGCCCACCTACAGCAAGATGCAAATATCTGTTATCCGCTCTCGCTGTTATAGTGGAGCATTGACTGGCGGCTCCTGCACATCTACTGGGCGACACTCTAACTGGGATGGACATGTTTGCATTAAAGGGCTTCTTTGGTTAAAACTAGTGTTGAGCGAGTATGTTCTGTTAACCCTTTCGGCGAGTATGCTCGGGCCGAGCTCCGAGTATTTATAGCTGCTCGGTGATATGGTTGAATCGCTCCCGTGTGCATGATTTGCGACTGTTTGACAGTTTTAATACATGTGAGGAATGTGTAAGAAATAGACATTCCTCACATGTATTAACCCCTTAAGCCGCGGAGCATTTTCCGTTTTTGCATTTTCACTTTTTGCTCCACTTGTTCCCAGAGCCATAGCGTTTTTATTTTTTGGTCAATATGGCCATGTTAGGGCTTATTTTTTGTGGGACGAGTTGTACTTTTCAACGCCATTACTAGTTTTACCATGCCGTGTACGGGAAAACGGGAAAAAAATTCCAAGCGCCGTGAAATTGCAAAAAAAGTGCAATACCACTGAGGTTTTTTTTAATTTTTTTTACCACGTTCACTGAATGCTAAAACTGACCTGCCATTATTATTCTCCAGGTCATTACGAGTTCGTAGACACCAAACATGTATAGGTTCTTTTTTATTTAAGTGATGAAAAAAAATTCCAAAGTTTGGTAAAAAAAAAAAAAATGGTGCCATTTTCCGAGACCCGTAGCGTCTCCATTTTTCGGGATCTGGGGCAGGGTGAGGGCTTATTTTTTGTGAACCGAGCTGAAGTTTTTATAGATGCTATTTTGGGGTAGATCCGATGTTTTGATCACCCGTTATTGCATTTTATTGCAATTTTACGGTGACCAAAAAACGTAATTCTGGCGTTTAGAATTTTTTTCTCATTACGCCATTTACCGATCGCATTAATTCTATTTTTATATTGATAGATCAGGCAATTCTGAACGCGGCAATGCCAAATATGTGTATGTGGGGTTTATTTTATGATTTTAGGGGGTGATTTAAACTTTTACATTTTTTTATTTTTTTTCATATTTTTTAAAACTTTTTTTTTCACTTTTTGCTTGCTTCTGTAGTCTCCATAGGAGACTTGAAGCAGCAACTGTCCGATCGCCTCTGCTACATACAGGGGACCAGCAGTTCCCCTGTATGCAGCAGAAATGGTCCTGTCCTATGAGCGCCGACCACTAGATGGCGCTCATAGCGACAGGATCATTACAACCACTGGTGTCTGCTGCAGACCCAGGGTTGTCATGACCACACATCGCCGACCCGCGATCATGTGACAGGGTCGCCGATGGGCGGGGTAAGTGACGCGCTTCCAGGAAGCGCGCATTAAATGCCGCTGTCGGAGATTGACAGCGGCATTTAATATGTTAACAGCCGCTGGTGGATCACGATTCCACCCGCGCCTGTTGCGGGCACATGTCAGCTGTAATAATCAGCTGACATGTGCTTGGTTCAGTGCGGGCTCAGCGCCGGAGCCCTCACTGAACCGGAGGATAACGACATGCGCGTACTAATACGTGACATGTCGTTAAGGGGTTAAAGCTGTCAAACAGTTGCAAATCATGCACACGGGAGCGATTCAACCATATCACCGAGCAGCTGTAAATACTCGGCGCTCGGCCCGAGCATACTCGGACAGAACATACTCGCTCAACACTAGTTAAAACAAGTTATCAACGATCCATGGGCTCTACAGGATAGGTGATCACTTATTGAGCATTTGTGTCCAAACATTGGAAAACGCACCTATCGGAAGAATGGGGAAGTTTTATCCCTGACAGAACACTTATCCCTATTTTAAAATGCTGCGGCAGGTGGGACGTCTGACCGCAGCTCTATTCATTCTCTTAGAGACTTGCAAAAAAGAGCAGCGCTCACAGCCACTGAGAGAATGAATGGATCAGTGGTCGCATCTCACATGCCGCTCCAGTCTAATGGGGAGAAAAGCTCCACATTCTGCCGGTGTGTGCAAGCAGTCAGACCCCCACCAATCAATATTATCACTGATCCTGTGGAGAGGTGATTACTTGTTTTCACCGGAGAACCCCTGTAAGTGCATCTCTGCCGCTCTGGTCCAAGTATTTAATCGCTAAGGCCACGGCCCTACTATCAGTATTCGGTCAGTGTCCAGTCAGTATTTTTTCTCAGGAGTGGGAGCCAAAACAGGTGATGAACAATCAGAGAAAAGGTATAATAGAAACAAGTCACCAATTCTGCATTAATCAACCATTCCTGGTTTCGGCAGCCACTCCTGAGAAAAATACTGACCAAATACTGATGGTGGGGCTGTGGCCTAATGGAAAAAAATCTTTTCCTAGTTAAGATCAGCGAGAATAAAATGACCGCCATACACAACACAGTCCACTATATCAACACCAATAATACCACATACAAAAGGGACAAATATCGCCACACCTTGACTAGATCACATATTACCACTACATAGTGACCGAATAATACCACATACAAGGAACAAATATGGCCAAACTATGACCAGACCATATATTACCACCCCAAGGTGACCAAATACTACAATACTGATCATGAATACAAAACCACAATACTAACAACACTGTTATTACCACCAGCAACATTATACACAGGAGCTCTGTATATACTGTCAGTGTACAGGTAACACAGTGATCACCAGTGACATTATAGACAGGAGCTCTGTATATAGTGTATAGGTAATACAGTGATCACCAGTGACATACACAGGAGCTCTGTATATACTATATACACACGTGGTCAAAATTGTTGGTACCCCTCGTTTAATGAAAGAAAAACCCACAATGGTCACAGAAAAAACTTGAATCTGACAAAAGTAATAATAAATTAAAAATCGATGAAAATGAACAAATGAAAGACAGACATTGCTTTTCAACCCTGCTTCCACAGAATTTAAAAAAAAATTAAACTCTTGAAATAGGCCTGGACAGAAATGATGGTACCCCTGAAAATAATGTGACAAAAGGGACATGTTAAATCAAGTTGTGTCCACTAATTAGCATCACAGGTGTCGACAATCTTGTAATCAGTCAGTGGGCCTGTATATAGGGCTACAGATACTCACTGTGCTGTTTGGTGACATGGTGTGTACCACACTCAACATGGACCAAAGGAAGCAAAGGAAAGAGTTGTCTCAGGAGATTAGAAAGAAAATTATAGACAAGCATGTTAAAGGTAAAGGTTATAAGACCATCTCCAAGCAGCTTGATGTTCCTGTAACTACAGTTGCACATATTATTCAGAAATTTAAGATCCATGGGACTGTAGCCAACCTCCCTGGACGTGGCCGCAGGAGGAAAATTGATAACAAATCAAAGAGACGAATAATATGAATGGTAACAAAAGAGCCCAGGAAAACTTCTAAAGAGATTAAAGGTGAACTTCAAGCTCAAGGAACATCAGTGTCAGATCGCACCATCCGTCGTTGTTTGATCTAAAGTGGACTTCATGGGAGACGACCAAGGAGTACACCATTGTTGAAAAAAAATCATAAAAAAGCCAGACTGGAATTTGCCAAACTACATGTTCACAAGTCACAAAGCTTTTAGGAGAATGCCCTATGGACAGATGAGACAAAAATGGAAGTTTTTGGCAAGGCACATCAGATCTATGTTCACAGATGGAAAAATGAAGCATATCAAGATAAGAACACTGTCCCTACTGTGAAACATGGAGGAGTCTCTTTTATGTTTTGGGGCTGGTCTGCCGCATCTGGCACAGGGTGTCTTGAATCTGTGCAGGGTACAATGAAATCTCAAGACTATCAAGGGATTCTAGAGAGAAATGTGCTGCCCAGTGTCAGAAAGCGTTGTCTCAGTCGCAGGTCATGGGTCTTGCAACAGTATTATGACCCAAAACACACAGCTAAAAACACCCAACAATGGCTAAGAGGAAAACATTGGACTATTCTGAAGTGGCTTCTATGAGCCCTGACCTAAATCCTATTGAGCATCTTTGGAAAGAGCTGAAACATGCCGTCTGGAAAAGGCAACCTTCAACCATGAGACAACTGGAGCAGTTTGCTCATGAGGAGTGGCCAAAATACCTGTGGAGAGGTGCAGAAGTCTCATTGACAGTTACAGGAGTCGCTTGATTGCAGTGATTGCCTCAAAAGGTTGTTCAGCAAAATATAAAGTTAAGAAGAACCATCATTTCTGTCCAGGCCTGTTTCATCAGTTTATTTTATTTTTTTTATTCTGTGGAAGCAGAAAAGCAATGTCTGACTTTCATTTGTTCATTTTCATAGATTTTTAATTTATTATTACTTTTGTCAGATTCAAGTTATTTATGTGACCATTGTGGGTTTTTCTTTCATTAAACGAGGGGTACCAACAGTTTTGACCACGTGTGTAGTGTAAGTGTACATGTGTGTCACCCTGGCCTGGATGCCACAAGTGTAATTAAAGCTGTGTCTGAGAGCAGGGGGGAGGTTCTCTAGTCAGGGGAACATTAGCATGCAATGCCTCCTGTCTCAGGCCAGTAGGGGGAGCAGGCTGCCCCTATAAAAGCTGGTGCTGAGGTCAGGGTTAGAGAGAACCCAGATGACCTGTCTCAGGACTGAGACGTGTCTCAGCAGAGCAGGGACAGACAGTTGCACTGCACCTAAGAGGAAGTGTGGCAGGAGGAGAGCCACAAGCCAGAGACAAGAGGCGAAGAGAGCCTGTCTTGGCAGATAACAGACTTAATCTACCAGACTTTGGTGTCTGAGGCTGGAAGGATTCCACATCCCCCAGCAGAGAACCAGTCCGCAAGGGACTGTATATTCCTTGGCCTAAGAAGCCTGGAGGCCCTGCCACAACAGAAGGGACCAGTAAAGCCATACAAGGCTGGGAGCAGAAAGGAACCCACGTCGCAGGCCATACAGGCGAGAAAACATGGAAAGCTCGGAAACGTGGGCTGTTACCCTATCAGGAGGAGATAGCCAGAAGGAGCGCAGAAAGCACGGTAGGCCTACACCCTCACCCTGACCAGGGCCAATTTCCCCGTTGCTCTCAGACATCCAGGTCCCCTCCTTGCCGGGACTGTTTGTGGGTCAGTTTACCTGTTTAGTAAAGACCCTAGACTGCAACCTGTTGTCTGTGTGCTCCTTGCTCCTCCAGCACTATCAGCACTGGGACTCCCACTACCATCACTCCCAACATCCATTATACTGCCCTGGGGCCGCACTCTTCTCGTGGAGAGTCACACTACCCTAGCTGCACACCTCATCAGCCCCAGCGGTCTGCATGCAGCGGCGGTTCCTAATAACCGCAATCCACGGGTGGCGTAGTCGGACATTATCAGCAGAACATAGCAGACTACCATTGGCCTGACCACCCTGAGCCACGGAACCGGGTCGCCACTACTATCCCATCGTCTCCCTATTGCCCGGATCCGAGTGCCGCACGGCCCAGGGGGTGAGTCAGCTTTGGCGTAGTCGGCAGGATTTCGTGCCCGCAACCACCGGGTACTGCGTGCCTGAAAAAGACTTTTGTAACTTACCTGTGGCAAAGTTTCCCGCCGTCCGGAGTCTTTTCCCGCCATCCGGAGCCGATTCCCGCCATCGGACGCCATCTTGGACCGTTTCCCGCCATCTTCTGCCGCCTTCCCGCCATCCGCAGCTGCTTCCCGCCATCGGACGCCATCTTCAGGACGCCGCGCGGGAAGAAGAGGGGCGTGGACGTCAAAACCGCGCGAGATCCGAAGCTCCGCCCCACGCACCAACGCTGCGCAAGGTCCTGGAAGGGAGAGAGAGCGACGCTGACGTCATCAGGACGCGACGCCAGGTCCTCGTCCATAGCAGCAGCAGCGGAGCCGCGGCCTACAGAAGAGGATCGTCGGAAGGTAGGCCATGCGTAACTAGAGGGGGAGGAAGATGACGGACACAGAGGCGCCCACTACCACCAACGCAACTGCAGCAGCGGTGATGCCCTTTTCCTTGCCCTACATCCCTGGAGCGGCCTGGCTGCCCAAATACTCAGGGGAGCCCCATGCCCTAACTGACTTCAAGGAAAGGCTATACAGTTTGTTCCACGTTTACCCCCTGACAGAGGAACAGAAGGTCAGCATATTAACAGGGCAGTTAACTGGCGCAGCCCAGCGGGAGGTAAAATCATGGCCCACTGAGGAGAAAAGGACTGTGAAGGGTATTCTGGCCCGGCTGCGGGGTACCTTTGACACACGTACCTCCGCTGAGATTAAAATGAGGTTCTATGGATGTAAGCAGCGGGCACAGGACAGCATCAGAGACTATGCCCTAAATCTGCAGGAAGCCTTGAGGGCTATTCAACAAACTGACCCTGGCAGTGTGCAGGAAACGGATAAGCTGCTAACAGAACAATTCATAGAAGGTCTGCTGTCTAGCGCCCACAGGGCCCAACTGCGCCTCATGTTCTTTCAGAACCTCGACCTGACCTTTGCCCAATTTAAGGACAGGGCCATAAGGGTGCTCAGTGAATCTGCAACCAGTGGCGCTATAAACCCCCGGCGCCCTGCTATGACTTACCACCAGGAGGCGGCGCCCTCCTCTATGGACTCCGTGGAGGCTGATGCACAGGCCCTGAACCAAGCCCCGTCGAAAGATCTGCACCAACAAGTCCAGGAGCTGACCAGGAGCATCGCGGCGTTGACCAGGACCGTCCAGGCGTTGCAAGTGGACCCGTCAAGACCCATCGAGCTGGCTTCAAGTCCGGAGGATGTCCCATGGCGTCGACAGAGGAGGATCTCGTCGTTCCGAGGGAGGCCCACAGACCGCTACGCAGAGGATGGACAGCCCATTTGCCGTCGATGCAACCAGCCCTGACACATTTCCAGGTACTGTAATTTAAACGGGTCCAACCTGGGGCAGAGGGCCAACCCCCAAGCATAAGATCACCAGGCCCTTACAATTGGCGTAACAAGTACGTTGGGGGGCGCCCGGTTTTACCCGTGGTGCTGGACGGTATCCCCATGAGCGCCTTGCTGGATACTGGGTCACAAGTAACCACTATGCCTTATGTACTTTTTAAGCAGTATTGGACTGATGCTGATATCACACGGTATCCAGACGGTAACTTGAGCATCATCGCCAGTAATGGCTTACCCGTGCCGCAGATGGGGTTCAAGGAGATGACCATTAAGATTGGTAAAGTTGAACTACCGGCACAGGGAGTGATTATTGTGGACATTGACCGTCGTGAAAGTCACCCTAAAATAACTGTGGGTACTAATGTAATTGAAAATTGTCTTTCAGAGGTAATTGTAATCTTACAACAGGTGGCGGTGAATGCTAGTTCCAGCCAACAGAGAGTTCTCAACAAGGAGATAAAGGCCCTGATGAGATGGCAGCAGGTAGAACTGTCTGGTGGTGAGATCGGTAGCGTAAGACTGAGTGACCCATTCCCCATTTCCATGCCTCCCAAAAGTGAAATGATGATCTGGTGTCGGACTGCAATCGGGTTGAGAGGTAGAGACTACCAAGCCATGGTAGAACCCGTGTACTCAGACAGCAGGCCCACCATTTTGACAGCCCGGGGGGTGGTTGATGTCCGTCATGGGAGGGTGCCCGTCCGCATCCTCAACATTGGGGAGAGGGAGGTACACTTACCCAGGTACGCTACACTCGCCAAGCTGTTTGTGGTCGAACACAAAGCTATCAGGGCTGTGGAACCCTTGCCTCCATCTCCTCAGGCGGAGGGTAATGGCTCCCAGAAACAAAAGGAGGACTGGTGCCAGAAACTCCACGTGGGTGCTGACTCCACTCCCCTGCACCAAAAACAAGGAGTCTACCGGGTGGTACAGGAGTACGAGAGAGTCTTTAGTAAGCACCCGCTAGACTTCGGCAGAGTAAAGGGGATAGAACACCACATCCCCACAGGGAGCCACCCACCGATAAAAGAGAGGCACAGACCTGTACCCCCTGCACATTATCAGAACGCAAGGGGCATGCTAAGAGAGATGAAAGAAGCTGGGGTTATTAGAGACAGCTGTAGCCCCTGGGCAGCCCCCTTGGTTCTGGTCAAAAAGAAAGACGGCACCATGAGAATGTGCGTCGACTATAGACAAATCAACCGTATCACTCACAAAGACGCATATCCGCTGCCTAGAATAGAGGAGTCTTTAGCCGCACTAAAATCAGCTAACTTCTTTTCTACTTTGGACCTTACTAGCGGGTACTGGCAGGTTCCTGTGGCAGAGGCTGACAAGGAGAAGACCGCCTTCACCACCCCGATGGGACTGAGCGAATTCAACTGCATGCCTTTCGGGCTCTGCAACGCACCAGGGACCTTCCAGCGGCTGATGGAATGCTGTCTAGGGCACCGAAACTTCGAGACGGTCCTCCTTTACCTGGACGACGTGATCGTCTATTCGAAGACCTACGAGGACCATCTGAAGCACCTGGCCGAGGTGTTCGAAGCCCTGGCAGGCTATGGCCTGAAGGTGAAACCATCGAAGTGTCACCTGCTGAAACCAAAGGTCCAGTACCTAGGGCACGTGGTAAGCGCGGAAGGAGTGGCCCCCGACCCTGACAAGGTCACGGCAATCAAGAGCTGGCCAAGCCCCTCGAACATCAAAGAGGTGAGACAGTTTCTCGGGTTGGTAGGCTACTACCGAAGATTCATCCCCGGGTTCACCAAGATGGCAGCTCCTATGCAGGACCTCCTGATCGGACAGTCTAAGTCCAGGAGGCAAAAGCCGCCCTTCAAGTGGGATAAACCGGAAGAGGAGTCCTTCCGCCAGCTAAAGATGGCCCTCACAGGGGATGAGATCCTGGCCTACCCTGATTATGGCCAGCCTTTCATTCTCCACACAGATGCCAGTAATGTGGGACTGGGAGCCGTATTGTCCCAAAACCAACAGGGCAGAGAACGGGTGATCGCATACGCCAGCCGGAAGCTGAGGCCCACCGAGAGGAACCCGGAGAATTACAGCTCCTTCAAGCTAGAATTCTTGGCGGTGGTGTGGGCCGTGACGGAACGCTTCAAGCATTACCTGGCCTCCGCAAAGTTCACCGTGTACACGGACAACAACCCGTTGACACACCTGGACAATGCAAGACTGGGTGCCCTGGAACAGCGGTGGATGGCCCGTCTCTCCAACTATGACTTCGTGATCAAGTACCGGGCAGGCAAAACCAACTCCAACGCGGACGCCCTATCAAGGATGCCTCACTTACCTGAAGGTGACGAAGACCCAGAAGAGCTGGAGGAGGTAGAACTCCCCGCGTTTCACCGGTATGGAGCCGCTCAACACTCTCACCGCGTGAAGGAGGAGGATCTAACAACTGTGATGATGAATCCCCTACCTCACCACAGCTGGGCCGAGACCCAAGATAGTGACCCTGCAGTCCGCCTGGTGAAAGATCTGCTGACCCGGGAAGACGCCCGCTTAGATCCAGATGCCCCAGAGGAAGCCAAGCAGCTATGGAAGGAGAAGAGCAAGCTGTTCCTCTACGAAGGCAAGTTGTGCAGAAGGATTGTCAACCACCGGACGCACGAGCTGACCTGGCAAGTCGTGGTCCCAAGGAGGGATGCAGCTATGGTCCTGGGGGCTTACCATGACAGAGCGGGACACTTCGGTTGGAAGAAACTGGAGTTCCTACTAAGAGGAAGATTCTTTTGGGTCGGCATGAGAGGAGCTGTAGAAAAATGGTGCAGAGACTGTGGCCCTTGTCACCTAAGGAGGAAGGACCGTGCCAGCCAGAAGACACCCTTGAGGCCCATCGTCACCACGCAGCCTCTTGAGCTGGTAGCTCTGGACCACGTCAAATTGGCTCCCAGCTGGTCAGGATACATCTATGCCCTGACAATCGTGGACCACTATTCCCGTTTTCTAGTGGTGGTCCCGGTAAAGGACTTGACAGCCCAAACAGCGGCCAGAGCCTTCCAGCAATATTTCTGCCGTCCACACGGGTATCCGGAACAGGTCCTGACAGACCAGGGTCCAGCATTCGAGGCTGAAATCTTCCAGGAGTTCTGCAACCTCTATGGCTGTAAGAAGATTCGTACAACGCCTTACCACCCCCAAACCAACGGGATGTGTGAGAAGATGAACAATATAGTCATTGATCTCCTGAAGAAGTTGCCCCTGGAGGAACGCAGCCTGTGGCCAGAAAAACTGCCGGACCTGATAGACCTATACAACAATATCCCGGTGAATGCTACAAACTGCACCCCGGCTTACCTGATGCGAGCTAGACCAGGAAAGCTGCCCGTAGACCTGGAGATGGGAGTCCTAATACCTGAGGACACCTCCCCGGATGCGGACTGGGATACGGAAAGGCAACTGCAGTACAAGAAGGTACAGGAGAGTGTGGAGAAGAGCCTGGCCCAGGTGAGAGAGAAGCAAGAAAGACTCTTCAATCAACACGCCCCTGCTAGTCCCCTAGAACCTGGTGAGCAAGTCCTAAAGCGAAAAAGAAGGCTACATAAGTTGGACGACCAGTGGGAAAGGGAACCCTACCACGACAACCCAAAGGTGTGCGTAATCACCAAGGACGGAGGAGAAACCACTAGTGTCGTCTCCAGAGACCATCTCAAAAGGTGCCCTGAGCAACTCCGTAGTGCAGAAGAGGATCAGAGTGACCTTGAACCCGCAGAGGACAAAGAAGAAATGATCAGCACCGTTCTCGGAGAGTTCCCTCAGTCCTGGACTCGCATAAATGATGCCATAGTGGTACCTGTCCTGCATTTCCTGCAACCGGCACAGCAACAACCAACACCAGAGCCGGAAGGTGAAGAGGAGCAAGCAGTTCCAGAGGCAGAAGAGCCTGTACCAGCAGCCCAGGAGAGTCAACCCTCTGCTGACAGTGAGCCTGCCATGCCTGCGGTAAGCCAAAGGACCCGCAGACAGCTGCCTGCCCTACCTGTACACCCAGCTGGTAGCTGCACCCCTAACGCTAGTGGGGAAAGCCAAGTCAGTCCACCACCAGACAGTGGGCTACATAGGTCAACCAGGAGCACAAAGGGACAGATACCCGCTCGCTGGAAAATATAGAGTGTACTAAAATTGTAAATAACCCTGTTGCCAAATGTTGAATTGTTTGCAAAGTTACATGCATGTTTGGTAATACTCTGTTTCAGTTTCTTGCAGCTACCGTAAGGACTCACAGGTTATGGACTTTTTATAACCGGGACCTTGTATGGACTGCGTTCAGAGCCTAACCCAGGAATGAACTAAGACTGTGAAGGACTTGGGGTAGGACAGACCCCCACCTGGTTAAGGCTCCCCGTTGTGCTGGTGATATGGACACCCGGTCACAGGCCACACTGTGACCTTAAGAACTCAATTTGTGCGTCGTCTGTCTATTAATGTTTTATTGTTATGCATATTGTCTTTGTTTACTGTTTAGTCCCGGAGTACTAAATTTCACTAGGGGGGAATGTGTCACCCTGGCCTGGATGCCACAAGTGTAATTAAAGCTGTGTCTGAGAGCAGGGGGGAGGTTCTCTAGTCAGGGGAACATTAGAATGCAATGCCTCCTGTCTCAGGCCAGTAGGGGGAGCAGGCTGCCCCTATAAAAGCTGGTGCTGGGGGCAGGGTTAGAGAGAACCCAGATGACCTGTCTCAGGACTGAGACGTGTCTCAGCAGAGCAGGGACAGACAGTTGCACTGCACCTAAGAGGAAGTGTGGCAGGAGGAGAGCCACAAGCCAGAGACAAGAGGCGAAGCAAGCCTGTCTTGGCAGATAACAGACTTAATCTACCAGACTTTGGTGTCTGAGGCTGGAAGGATTCCACATCCCCCAGCAGAGAACCAGTCCACAAGGGACTGTATATTCCTTGGCCTAAGAAGCCTGGAGGCCCTGCCACAACAGAAGGGACCAGTAAAGCCATACAAGGCTGGGAGCAGAAAGGAACCCACGTCGCAGGCCATACAGGCGAGAAAACACGGAAAGCTCGGAAACGTGGGCTGTTACCCTATCAGGAGGAGATAGCCAGAAGGAGTGCAGAAAGCACGGTAGGCCTACACCCTCACCCTGACCAGGGCCAATTTCCCCGTTGCTCTCAGACATCCAGGTCCCCTCCTAGCCGGGACTGTTTGTGGGTCAGTTTACCTGTTTAGTAAAGACCCTGGACTGCAACCTGTTGTCTGTGTGCTCCTTGCTCCTCCAGGACAATCAGCACTGGGACTCCCACTACCATCACTCCCAACATCCATTATACTGCCCTGGGGCCGCACTCTTCCCGTGGAGAGTCACACTACCCTAGCTGCACACCTCATCAGCCCCAGCGGTCTGCATGCAGCGGCGGTTCCTAATAACCGCAATCCACGGGTGGCGTAGTCGGACATTATCAGCAGAACATAGCAGACTACCATTGGCCTGACCACCCTGAGCCACAGAACCGGGTCGCCACTACTACCCCCATCGTCTCCCTATTGCATGGATCCGAGTGCCCCACGGCCCAGGGGGCGAGTCACATGTAATACACTGACTCACCAGTGATGTCTCTAGGTGAAGTCCTTCATCTTCGCTTTTCTTCTTCATCTGGCACAGACGGCCATCACTTCTTCCAGCCAGGAATCATCTCTGCAGAAAATAACACACAGTTATCAATAACTGATCTCTTCTAGGGAATATTCCCACTCCACCCCCCGACTTCTACACTACACCAGTTGAAGAAAAAAAGCGATATAGTGCCGCCCTGCACAGTAACAGGAGCCTGCTTTTGTCCTATCCCATGGAAAACAATTTCCTAAAAAGTAAATTATATTACAGAAGTAATAATGTCTCTAATTGGACTCTAAAATAATAATGTTCCTCACTGGCCACCATAAACTAATAAAGTATGTTCCTCAATCTGGCACCAAACAGTAATTAAGTCCCTTGTTCAGCCTGGCACCCCCATATATCCATCCTGGCCCCCCCTTCCCTGCATATATCCATCCTGACACCCCCCATATATCCCTTCTGGCCCCCATATGTCCAGTGTGACCCCTCCATATATTTATCCTAGCCCACGTGTATCGAGCCTGCCACCTCCCATATACCCATCCTAGTCCCCCATGTGGCCCTCCTGTTCCCCCCATATATCCATCCTGGCCTCCATGTGTCCAGCCTGCCCCCCCACATATCCATCCTGGCCTCCATGTTTCCAGCCTGCCCCCCCATATATCTGTCCTGGCCTCCATGTGTCCAGCCTGCCCCCTCCCATATATCTGTCCTAAAGCCCCATGTGTCAAGCCTGCCCCCCCATATATCCATCCTGGCCTCCATGTGTCCAGCATGCCCCCCCTACATATCCATCCTGGCCTCCATGTGTCCAGCCTGCCCCCCCCAATATATCCATCCTGGCCTCCATGTTTCCAGCCTGCCCCCCATATATCCATCCTGGCCTCCATGTGTTCAGCCTGCCCCCTCATATATCCATCCTGCCCTTCCCCCCTGCATATATCCATCCTGACACCCCCCCATATATCCATACTGGCCCCCATATGTCCAGCGTGGCCCCTCCATATATTTATCCTAGCCCACGTGTATCGAGCCTGCCCCCCCGCATACCTATCCTAGCCCCCCATGTGTCCAGCCTGCCCCCCACATATCCATCCTGGCCATCATGTGTCCAGCCTGCCCCGCCCCCCATATATCCGGCCCCCCATATATCCATCCCCCTCACATATCCATCCTGGCCTCCATGTGTCCAGCCTGCCCCACCATATAGCCATCCTGCCCACCCTTTCCCATGTGTCCAGCCAGGCTCCCCCTTATGTGTCCAGCCAGGCTCCCCCCCTTGTGTGTCCAGCCAGGGTTCCCCCTTGTGTGTTCAGCCAGGCTCTCACCCTTGTGTGTCCAGCCAGTGTTCCCCCTTGTGTGTCCAGCCAGGGTTCCCCCTTGTGTGTCCAGCCAGGGTTCCCTCTTGTGTGTCCAGTCAGGGCTTCCCCTTGTGTGTCCAGCCAGGGCTCCCCCTTGTGGGTCCAGCCAGGGTTCCCCCTTGTGTGTCCATCCAGCTCCCCCCTTATGTGTCCAGCCAGGGCTCCCCCTTGTGTGTCCAGTCAGGGCTCCCCCTTGTGTGTCCAGCCAGGGCTTCTCCTTGTGTGTCCAGCCAGGGCTCCCCCTTGTGTGTCCAGCCAGGGTTCCCCCTTGTGTGTCCAGCCAGGGCTCCCCCTTGTGTGTCCAGCAAGGCCCCCCTTGTGTGTCCATCCAGTCCCCCCCTTGTGTGTCCAGCCAGGGTCCCCCCTTGTGTGTCTAGCCGGGCCCCCCCTTGTGTGTCCAGCCAGGGGCCCATCCCATTCTGCATCCACTCATATACACACAGACACACACACAGACACCTTTTACCTTCCTGCTCTCCCGTGCGGTGTCCTCCTTCTCCGGCGGCTGAGTTGCGCGCCTCCTTCACTGCAGGCGCATGACGATGACGTCATACGCCGGCCGGGGAAGGGAGACGCGCAGCTTCAGCTGCTTCACTGGGACGTGTGTCACGGCGGTTCAGGTAATGAACGCCGCGTGAGCGCGTCCCTGCATACACTGTGCCTGCGCTTTTAAAGGGCCCGTGCCCCTTAAAACCGCAGGTTTTTTTATTTTTTCATTCTCTTCTCCCCCTCTCCTCTGCAGAAGGGTACCCCGCCAGCCCAGTCCCTCCCTGTTGATGACTTATCCTAAAATCGGTCATTAATATATAAGTCCTGGACAGTCCCGTTAAGCTTGTTTTACCTAGTTATAAAAGCCCTTTAAGTCCTCATTATAAGGTAAGGTATGAATGGATCTAATTAAATTCTCCAAAGAGAACTATTTATACATTTTAGTCACTGTGAGCTTTCTACAAGATATTGCGGGCAGTATATAGCGAATATACGGACACAGAGCCATTCGCCGGCTCAGATTGCCAATAAGCACCTTGTAAATATGAGACCTTGACATCATAGGTTACTTGGCTTAATATGAAATTGTCCCTCATGTGTACCGCATTGTGGGCAGGGACTATATGTACATCACTGCAGAATATGTTGGCAATAAAAAGTCAACAGAAATGAATATCATGCAGATCCTCACCAGGACTCCAGCAGTGTCACCATCCTGCCACCATACAGCTATAGAAGGACAATAAACCTGCAGGGTTCTCCCCTCAGTTATTTTTTCCTTTAATTTTATTATCTGTTTCTTACTCACAGTGAAAGAACAGTCATCAGATATTTTATTGTTCACTTTTTATTTTACAGTCTCAGCTCTGAAGAATAGAACGTCTTATGAATAAATGACAGCTCACTTATTACAGTGGTGGCCAAAAGTATTGGCACCCCTGCAATTCTAACAGATAATACTCAGTTTCTTCCTGAAAATGATTGCAATCACAAATTCTTTGGTATTATTATCTTCATTTAATTTGCTTGCAAGGAAAAAATACAAAAGAGAATGAAGCAAAAATCAAAACCTTGATCATTTCACACAAAACTCCAAAAATGGGCCGGACAAAAGTATTGGCACCCTCAGCCTAATACTTGGTTGCACAACCTTTAGCCAAAATAACTGCGAACAACCGCTTCCGGTAACCATCAATGAGTTTCTTACAATGCTCTGCTGGAATCGTAGACCATTCTTCTTTGGCAAACTGCTCCAGGTCCCTGATATTTGAAGGGTGCCTTCTCCAAACTGCCATTTTGTGATCTCTCCACAGGTGTTCTATGGGATTCAGGTCTGGACTCATTGCTGGCCACCTTAGAAGTCTCCAGTGCTTTCTCTAAAACCATTTTATAGTGCTTTTGGAAGTGTGTTTTGGGTCATTGTCCTGCTGGAAGACCCATGACCTCTAAGGGCGACCCAGCTTTCTCACACTGGGCCCTACATTATGCTGTAAAATTTGTTGGTAGTCTTCAGACTTCATAATGCCATGCACACGGTCAAGCAGTCCAGTGCCAGAGGCAGCAAAGCAACCCCAAAACATCAGGGAACCTCCGCCATGTTTGACTGTAGGGACCATGTTCTTTTCTTTGAATGCTTCTTTTTTTTCCCTGTACACTCTATGTTGATGGTTTTTCCCAAAAAGCTCGACTTTTGTCTCATCTGACCAGAGAACATTCTTCCAAAACATAGTAACATAGTTTGTAAACATAGTTAGTAAAAGCCGAATAAAGACTTGCGTCCATCAAGTTCGACCTGTTAGTTCTGTAATTGCTAAAGTTGATCCAGAGGAGGGCAAAAACCCCAAATGATTTGGCCAATCTTCACCTGAGGAAAAATTCCCTCCTGACTCTGAAACCAGCAGTCAGAATAAATCCCTGTATCAACTTACTATTTTATTTTATTTTTAAGTATATGCTGAAATCTGCCTGGTATCTAGAAATGCATCCAGTCCCCGCTTGAACTGGTTTAGTGAATCCGACATTACCGTCTCCTCAGTCAGTGAATTCCATATTCTCACTGCTCTTACCGTAAAGAACCCCTTCCTATGCTGGTGCTGAAACCTTTTCTCTTCCAGTCTTAGTGAGTGCCCTCTTGTTACCGTAATATCCCTCCTTTTGAACAAATCCCTGGCAAGGTCTCTATACTGTCCCCTAACATATTTGTACACATTTATTATGTCCCCCCTCAACCTTCTCTTTTCCAGGCTGAATAGTCCTAGTTTTGCCAACCTCTCTGGGTATTGCAGTCCCTCCATTCCCTTTATTAATTTTGTTGCCCTCCTTTGTACCTTTTCAAGCTCATTTATATCCTTTCTATATATTGGGGCCCATAACTGAGCACAGTATTCCAAGTGCGGTCTGACCAGTGCTTTGTACAGTGGAAGAACAATGTTCTCATCCTTTGCAGCTATACCTCTTCTGATACATCCCATTACCCTGTTTGCCCTTACAGCAGCGGCCTGACTTTGGGCACTCCAATTTAGTTTGCCATCAATCAAGATGCCCAAGTCCTTCTCCATCTCTGAATTCCCCAATGATTTCCCATTCAGTGAGTACTGGTGACTTCCATTTTTCCTTCCCATATGTATGACCTTACATTTCTCCTCGTTAAACCTCATTTGCCATTTAATGCTCCACCTACCCAGCTTATCCAAATCCCTCTGTAGGTCTTCACTATCCTCTTTTGTATTAATTGTTTTACATAACTTTGTGTCATCTGCAAATATTGATATTTTACTATTTATCCCGTTGACTATGTCGTTTATAAAGATATTAAATAACATTGGGCCTAGGACAGACCCCTGTGGTACCCCACTAGTGACGCTTACCCAATCTGAGTATATTCCATTTATAACCACCCTCTGCCTTCTATCCCTTAGCCAGTTAGCTACCCACTTGCAGACATTTTCCCCCAGCCCCATCATTCTCATTTTGTATACCAACCTATTATGTGGCACGCTATCGAACGCTTTTGAGAAGTCGAGATACACGACATCCACTGGTTCCCCCTGATCTACTCGAGAGCTAACCTCCTCGTAGAAGTCAATCAGGTTTGTTTGGCAGGAGCGATTCCTCATGAATCCATGTTGGTTCGGGATTAAAAGATTATTAGCATCAAGATGCTCCGTAATTGCCTCTTTAATGAAGCTTTCAAAAATTTTGCCCACAACGGACGTCAGACTCACCGGCCGATAGTTTCCGGCGTCACTTTTCGCTCCCTTTTTGAATATTGGCACTACATTCGCCTGTCGCCAATCAAGTGGCACAGACCCAGTCTCAACAGAGTCCTTAAATATAAGATATAACGGTCTGTCTATCACATTACTTAGTTCCCTTAGTACCCGTGGGTGTATGCCATCAGGTCCTGGTGATTTGTTTATTTTAATGTTACTGAGGCGTTTCTGTACCCCAGCTTGGGTTAGATTTGTCATACTTAGTGGAGGATTAAGTTTCTCACTTCTCATTTCTCCTGTTAGTTCGATTTCCTTTGTGAAAGTTGTCGAAAAAAAATTATTTAATAGATTAGCTTTATCCTCATCTTTCTCTATGATTTTGCCTTCCTCACTTTTTATCGGTCCAATATTATCCGATTTAATCCTTTTACTATTTATATACGTAAAGAACAGTTTGGGATTTGATCTACTTTCCCTAGCAATACGTCTCTCTGTTTCCTCCTTCGCTATTTTTATTTGTTTTTTACAGGTTCTCGTTTTTTCCTTGTAACACATTAGTGCCTCTTTACTGTTTTCCTGTTTTAATCTCTTGAATGCCTCTTTTTTGCTATTTAACGCCCCTTTTACGTTCTTGTTCAACCATATTGGTTTCCTCTTATTTCTGGCCCTTTTATTCCCATACGGTATATACCTCTCGCACTGAGTATTCAGAATTCTTTTGAAGGTTTCCCATTTACTATTCGTATTCCTTTGATTAAGAACTTTGTCCCAGTCAATAAGTTGAAGGCTTTCTTTCAGCTGATCAAACTTCGCCCTCCTAAAGTTTAATGTTTTTGTTGTTCCCTTATTGATAACCCTACTGAAGGGCATTTTGAAGTCGATAATATTATGGTCGCTATTACCTAGGTGCCCCCCTATCTGTACCTCTGTTATTCTATCAGGCCTATTAGTCAATATTAAGTCCAACACGGCCTTCCCTCTCGTTGGTTCCTGCACTAGTTGGGAGAGATAATTATCCTAGCCCACACCATCTCTTTCTAATGTGACGGCCCTGAGCACGGGTCGGGCCCGGGCCACGGCTGCATCCCACCTCTCCATCACAGGGCCCGACACCGAGTCACCCAACACCCAGGGTAAAACACGGGCTTTAAGAGTAGAGGCGTCACACTTGCACTTTATGTAAAGTTTATGATAATTAAACAATCATATGTACAGATATATCTAACTAATGATATGTATATATATTTTTATATACTGGATTAATTTGTGGCTTGATTCTCTGTATTATCCCTTTGCTGTTCTAATCATGATCCATTCCCACTGGTGTTAATTGTAATTCCTGTCTCGACGTCCCCTTTGCGTATAGTTTTTAATTTCCCCCCTTTTTTTGCATTTCCTCCTCTTCCACCTGGTTATCAATATAATAATTATTAGCATCACCCACATGCCTGGACTCTTCTGGTCGATGTCTCCTTTCTGCTATACACTAGAGTGGTATACTATGTGCACAGATACATGGAGTGCCATATACAGTCATGGCCAAAAGTATTGAGAATGAGACAAATAGTAATTTTTCCAAAGTTTACTGCTTCATTTTTTGTAATGGCAATTTGCATATACTCCTGAATGTCAAAGAGTGATCAGCTTAACAGCAATTACTGTACTTGCAAAGTCAATATTTGCCCAGAAAATGAACTTCAACCCCCAAAACACATTTCAACATCATTGCAGTCCTGCCTTAAAAGGAGCAGCTAACATCGTTTTAGTGATTGATCCATTAACACAGGTGTGGGTGTTGATGAGGACAGGGCTGGCGATCAATCAGTCATGATTAAGTAAGAATGACATCACTGGACACTTTAAAAGGAGGCTGGTTCTTGGTATCATTGTTTCTCTTCAGTTAACCATGATTATCTCTAAAGAAACACGTGCAGCCATCATTGCACTGCACAAAAATGGCCTAACAGGGAAGAGTATCGCAGCTACAAAGATTGCACCTCAGTCAACAATCTATCGCATCATCAAGAACTTCAAGGAGAGAGCTTCCATTGTTGTCAAAAAGGCTCCAGGGCGCCCAAGAAAGACCAGCAAGCACCAGGACCGTATCTTAAAACTGTTTCAGCTGCGGGATCGGACTACCAGCAGTGCCGAGCTTGCTCAGGAATGGCAGCAGGCTGGTGTGAGTGCTTCTGCACGCACTGTGAGGCGGAGACTCTTTGAGCAAGGACTGGTTTCAAGGAGGGCAGCAAAGAAGCCACTTCTCTCCAGAAAAAACATCAGGGACCGACTGATATTCTGCAAAAGGTACAGGGAGTGGACTGCTGAGGACTGGGGCAAAGTCATTTTCTCTGATGAATCCCCTTTTCGATTGTTTGGGACATCTGGAAAACAGCTTATTCGGAGAAGAAGAGGTGAGCGCTACCACCAGTCTTGTCTCATGCCAACTGTAAAGCATCCTAAAACCATTCATGTGTGGGGTTGCTTCTCAGCCAAGGGAATCGGCTCACTCACAGTCTTGCCTAAAAACACAGCCATGAATAAAGAATGGTACCAGAATGTCCTCCAAGAGCAACTTCTCCCAACCGTCCAAGAGCAGTTTGGCGCCCAACAATGCCTTTTCCAGCATGATGGAGCACCTTGCCATAAAGCAAAGGTGATAACTAAATGGCTCATGGAACAAAACATAGAGATTTTGGGTACATGGCCTGGAAACTCCCCAGATCTTAATCCCATTGAGAACTTGTGGTCAATCATCAAGAGACGGGTGGACAAACAAAAACCAACAAATTCTGGCAAAATGCAAGCATTGATTATGCAAGAATGGACTGCTATCAGTCAGGATTTGGTCCAAAAGTTGATTGAGACCATGCCAGGGAGAATTACAGAGGTCTTGAAGAAGAAGGGGCAACACTGCAAATATTGACTTGCTGCATTAACTCATTCTAACTGTCAATATAACCTATTGGTACTCATAATATGATTGCAATTATATTTCTGTATGTGATATAAACATCAGACAAACACTAATAAAAACCAGAGGCCAGCAGATCATGTGAAAATATAATTTTGGTGTCATTCTCAAAACTTTTGGCCATGACTGTACTTCTCAGGAGGTGCGCAGCGTCCACCTCCTCACCGCACAGGCCCACAGGCTCCTCTCCGGCAGGAAGAAGATGCATTCAGGCGGCTCCTACCACTGCAGCAGACGGCAGTGCACAAGTATACAGGGTGCAGTGTGGATGTGTCTGCACCACTGGGATGTGCCCGACCTGCATGTATACATATGCCCCTCTGCAGGGGGGACTGGCCCACCGGAGGATCGGGAAAAACCCCGGGTCCCGATGGCCCCGCCCCCTACCCCCTGAACAGAGGGCCCCCCCCCCCGGTTCGCAGCACTGCCGATATGATTAGTGATGGGCCCTCTGCCTCCTCTGCGCAGCGCGACACTGCCGGCGCGTGCGCAGGAGGTCAGTCTCAGTGTGATGACGTCATCGCCCTGGGACTGCTTCCTGTGCGCGCTGTGGAGTACGGACCCTGCGTCTCTCCAGGCAGCGGCTGCAGCTCATCTCGACGCGTCAGTATGAAACGGGGGCCGGGAGAGGAGGAAGGGATAGGGGGGAGGGGTGACTGGGAGGACCCCTGGCCGGGGCTGGCAGTAAATACTACTGGACAATGGGCATGATTATCATCAGGAAAACGTGGTCGGCGGCTGGAGGCCAGCTGAGCACTTCTCTGACAACTGGGTTCTAGTGTCATTCTGTGCCTGCTCATCTCTGATATTTGTCTGATGGCAAAGATGTAGCAGAGCTGGAGACAGAAGATCCGTGGATTACGTCAGAGCGAGGATTTTGTTTTTTTATTAAAGATGGAGTCCCTACATGTGTTTTGTGTTTTATTTTTATTAAAAAAAAATTCTGTGTAATGTTTTTTTTTTTTTTATCTGTTTACTAGAAATTCATGGTGGCCATGTGTAGTTTGGCGTGACTCCATGAATTTCAGGCTTAGTGCCAGCTGATAATACAAAGCTGGTATTAACCCCATTATTACCCAGCGTGCCAACCCCCACCAGGGCCGTTGGAAGAGCCGGATAAAGTGCCTGGAAATGGCGCTACGATGAATGCGCCAATTCCAGGGGTGGCTGCAGGCTGCCGTTTTCAGCGTGGGGGGCCCAGAATGCTTGGGCCTTACCATGCTGAGAATCCCAGCCACCAGCCCCCCCGATCAAAATATGGCGGGAGCCCACGCATTTTTTTTTTTAAATTATTTTTTTAAATAATTTAAAAAAAACATTGGGCTTTCCTGACTTTTGATCGCCAGTCAAGGTAAAACCAGGCAGATAAAGCAGACAGCTACGGGCTGCCACCTCTATCTGCGCTGAGAATCAACATTTCTGCAGAGCGCTATGTCATTTTTGTTTTATTATTTATTTATTTTCACACTTCTATATGTGACAGTCCCAACAGCCAATCACAGACGCTGACACAGAGAATGGGCGTCTGTGATTGGCTGCTTGAGTAACCTGAAAGCAGCCCATACATAGTACCATACTAGAATGTATGGGCTGATTGTTCATTACTCAAACAGCCAATCACAGACGCTGACACAGAGAATGGGCGTCTGTGATTGGCTGCTTGAGTAACCTGAAAGCTGCCCATACATAGTACCATACTAGAATGTATGGGCTGATTGTACATTACTCAAACAGCCAATCACAGAAGCCCATCCTCTTTGACAGCATCTGCGATTGACTGTTGGGTCTGTCACATATAGAAGTGTGAAAAGAAAATTTTAAAAATGAATTTTTGATTCTCACCGCAGATAAAGCAGACAGCTACGTACTGCCACCCCCAGCTGCCTGGCTTTACCTTGGCTGGCGATCAAAAGACAGAGAAGCCGAATATTTGTTTTAAACTTAACTTTTTTTTTTCCCGCCATATGTTGATCGCCAGCCAGATAAAACCAGGCAGCTGGGGGCTGGGATTCGCAGCACGGTAAGGCCCAAGCGTTCTTGGCCCTCCACGCTGAAAATCGCAGCCCACAGCCACCCCTGAAAATGGCGCATTCATCATGGCACCATTTCCAGGTGCTTTACCCGGCTCTTCCAGCGGCCCTGGTGGTGAGTGGCACCCTGGGTAATAATAGGGTTAGTACCAGGCCAGCTTTGCCTTATCAGCCGGTACTAAGCCCGAAATTCATGGTTTCACGCCAAATTAGACATAGCCACCATCAATTTCTAGTAAACAGAAAAAAAAAAGACAGAATTTTTTTTTTTTTTTATTAAAAATAAAACACATTTAGGGACTCCACCTTTAATAAAGAAAAATCCTCACTCCCAACGTAATCCATAGGTCTTCTGTCTTCATCTCTCTTAGATCTTTGCCATCAGACAAATATGTCTGCTGACAGATGAGCAGGCACAGAATGACACTGGAGCACTGTTACTGTGTAGAGCAGTGCTATGTTTCTTTTTTTGTCATTTCATGCAGTGTAGAAATCTTGGGAAAAGTGTGGATTGTGCTCTGGAAGTGATCAGTTATAGCTAGCTATGTTATTTTCTGCAGAGATAAGTACTGTATAGAAGATGTGATATATCGGTCTGCAGTTAAAGAACTTCACCTAGAGACATCACTGGTGAGTATGTGTATTACCTATACACACACACACTGACACTATATACAGAGCTCCTGTGCATAATGTCACTGGTGATCACTCTATTACCTGTACACTGACACTATATACAGAGCTCCTGTGTATAATGTCACTGGTGATCCCTGTGTTTCCTATACACACACACACTGACACTATATACAGAGCTGTGCATAATGTCACTGGTGATCACTATATTACCTGTACACTGACACTATATACAGAGCTCCTATGCATAATGTCACTGGTGATCACTATATTACCTGTACACTGACACTATATACAGAGCTCCTGTGTATAATGTCACTGGTGAACACTGTATTACCTGTACACTGACACCAAACACAGAGCTCCTGTGTATAATGTCACTGGTGATCCCTGTATTTCCTGTACACTGACACTATATACAGAGCTCCTATGCATAATGTCACTGGTGATCACTGTATTACCTGTACACTGACACTATATACAGAGCTCCTGTGTATAATGTCACTGGTGAACACTGTATTACCTGTACACTGACACCAAACACAGAGCTCCTGTGTATAATGTCACTGATGATCCCTGTATTACCTGTACACTGACACTATATACAGAGCTCCTATGCATAATGTCACTGGTGATCACTATATTACCTGTACACTGACACTATATACAGAGCTTCTGTGTATGTCACTGGTGATCACTGTATTACCTCTACACTGACACTATACACAGAGCTCCTGTGTATAATGTCACTGATAATCTCTACATTATCTGTACACTGACTCTATATACAGAGCTCCTGTGTATAATGTCACTGGTGATCACTATATTACCTGTACACTGACACTATATACAGAGCTCCTGTGTATAATGTCACTGATGATCACTGTATTACCTCTACACTGACACTATACACAGAGCTCCTGTGTATAATGTCACTGATAATCTCTACATTATCTGTACACTGACTCTATATACAGAGTTTTTTTACATTTTCATTATCATTCACTATCTGGTGCCATTATGTGCCATGGTCATGGCGTGGCGGTATTTGTCCCTTGTATGTGGTATTATTCAGACAGTCACTATGTGGTGGTAATATGTGGTCTTCTCATGGTGTGGCAGTATATATACCTTGTACTTGGTAGTATTTGATCACTATGTGGTGGTATGTGTTCTGGTCATGGTGTGGCGGTATTTCTCTCTTCTATATGGTATTATTAGTCTAGGTATAGTGGATTGTTGTCAGTCATTTGTTTTTTCGGATATTAAGAATGGGAACATTCTTTATTTGCAATACATATTAAATACTTGGATGTTTAACCTCTCCCTGTGTTGTGACTACTACACAGCAGCAGAGATTTATTGGTTAATAAAGTTGATTCATTTTGAAAGAGTTTTTGGACTTATGTTATTCCTATATACGGTAACTGCATGGTGCTGGTGGGTCCCAAGATTGATTTTTTCCTGGTGGGCCCCAGGTACTCCAGTCCGGCGCTGGTCCCAGTTACCTCCTCATCTGTCCTGCTGCCGGCTGGGAGTCCTGTACAGTGCAGCATGTAGTGTGATGTGAATGCCACACTATGGAGATGCTGCTCCTACTACTGCCAAGTGAGGATCTCACCTCGCCAGTATGGTGCCCTCAGGAGCTCCCACAGGGCATCACAGGCCTTAGTATGAAGCAATACCACAAGTCTTCTAGTATTGCTTCATACTAAGGCCTGTGATGTCCTGTGAGAGCTCCCTGAGGAGGTGAGAGCCTCACCTCATAGGGCCCCGTGATCTCTATGTACGATCCCTGACTGGGCCCCATGATCTCTATGTACACCGCTGACTGGGCCCCATGATCTCTATGTATGCCGCTGACTGGGCCCCATGATCTCTATGTACGCCGCTGACTGGGCCTCATGATCTCTATGTACACCCCTAACCTGATTGGCCCCATGATCTCTATGTACACCCCTAACCTGATTGGCCCCATGATCTCTATGTACGCCGCTGACTGGGCCCCATGATCTCTATGTACGCCGCTGACTGGGCCCCATGATCTCTATGTACTCCGCTGACTGGGCCCCATGATCTCTATGTACGCCACTGACTGGGCCTCATGATCTCTATGTACACCCCTAACCTGATTGGCCCCATGATCTCTATGTACGCCGCTGACTGGGCCCCATGATCTCTATGTACGCCGCTGACTGGGCCCCATGATCTCTATGTACACCCCTAACCTGATTGGCCCCATGATTTCTGTATACGCCCCTGACTGGGCCACATGATTTCTATGTACGATCCCTGACTGGGCCCCATAATCTCTGATCTCTCATGATTTTTTTTTTTATTAAAGATGGAGTCCCTAAATGTATTTTGTGTTTTATTTTTACTGTGTAGTGCGGCACTATGTTGCATTTTGTCATTTCATGCAGTGTAGAAATCTTGGGAAAAGTGTGGCTTGTGCTCTGGAAGTGATCAGTTATAGCTAACTATGTTATTTTCTGCAGAGATAAGTCCTGCATAGAAGATATGATATATCGGTCTGCAGATAAAGAACTTCACCTAGAGACATCACTGGTGAGTATGTGTATTACCTATACACACACACACACTGACACTATATACAGAGCTCCTGTGTATAATGTCACTGGTGATCACTATATTACCTGTACACTGACACTATATACAGAGCTCCTGTGCATAATGTCACTGGTGATCACTGTATTACCTGTACACTGACACTATATACAGAGCTCCTGTGTATAATGTCACTGGTGAACACTGTATTACCTGTACACTATATACAGAGCTCCTGTGTATAATATCAATGGTGATCATTGCATTACCTGTACACTGACACTATATACAGAGCTTCTGTGTATAATGTCACTGGTGATGACTGTATAACCTGTACACTATATACAGAGCTCCTGTGCATAATGTCACTGGTGATCACTGTATAACCTGTACACTGACCCAATATACTGAGCTTTTTTACATTTTTATTATTTTAGCATTATTTGTCACTATGTGGTGGCATTATGTGCTTTGGTCATGACATGACGATATTTGTCCCTTCTATGTGGTATTATTCAGTCACTATGTGGTGGTAATATGTGGTCTCATGGTGTGTCAGTATTTATACCTTGTATCTGGTAGCATTTGATCACTATGTGGTGGTATTATGTGCTTTGGTCATGGTGTGGCGGTATTTGTGCATTGTATGTGGCATTATTTGGGCACTATGTGGTGGTAATATGTGATCTGGTCACTGTGTGGTGGTATTTCTGCCTTCTATCTGGTAATATTGGTCTTGGTAGAGTGGATTGTGGTTGGTCATTTGTTTTATCTGATATCAATAAGGGGAAACCTCTTTATTTCCAATAGATATTAAATATTTGGATGTTTAACCCCTCCCTGCCCTGTGACTATTACAAAGCAGCAGAGATGCAGTTACAGAGGTTCACCAGAGAAAGCAAGTTGGCATTTGGTGAGATTTTCACCTCTGTATTTATAAGACAAAACCAGGAGTGGGTGAGAAATGCATAAAACATGACCTCGGATCGCTCCACTCCTGGTTTTGTCTTATAAATACTGAGGTAAAAATCTCACCAAATACTCAAAGTGCCACAATCTTCTGACAGTGCGGATTCCACCAATAAATAAGTGATCACCTTCCCAACCTGTGCATCGCTGAGAACTTGTTTTCACCAATAAAAACCCTTTAATGCAAACTACAGTAATTGTACATCGCAGTTCTGGTGAGGGCACAGTGATGGGCAGGAGCCACCAATATAATGGGTATAATGGCTAACAGGTATCTGCAAATAGCTGAAGGGTGGGCCCGGGTGGGTGGGCCCCTGGAGTCAATGTCCCTGGTGGGCCCCAGACACCCCAGTCCGGCTCTGCCCCAGCCCGCCCCTGATTTGTCACGCACGGACCCGAAGCGACTGTGCAGTGCGATACACACATCCTGTTGAAATTTCTGCTGGCGTTTACAAGCCCCAACCCCCCTGGGCCCGGTCGCAGTGACTGCCACTGCGACCGCGGACATTACGCCCCTGGCTACATGAATCATATGTCCCATTTTGGTGCTCCTCACCATTTGCATGGCACAGTCATGCATGCTTCTTTATCACCATAGCATGCTGCAAACAATCAGGATGGCTTCTGCTACATCTCTATATAAAAAGATAGTACATCTGTATTTCTATGATACGTAGAGTGGATGGAAATCATACATCTTGCTAATATTTATTATATTACATTCATCTGATGCTCTGTAGTAACAATGTAAATTAAATTGGCGACTTAGTGCAGTTCTATTACTATTAGTAAATGTGGGACCTTGTGTTCCAGAGAATATCTGAATATTACCTGAATATTTAATCTCAGCTAATGTTCATTTATCTCTTAAATATCATTGGTCAGATGCTGATCACATGACCAGTGGTGGTGCATGCATAATGATTCCATATGAAGTGCACTGAGTGACAGTTGGAAGTGACAGTTGGAATTGACCAACAACAGTGGAGGAGATGTCGGCTAACTCTAAGCAAAGCAATAATATGGATATAAAAGAGGAGGAGATTGTGGTGAGGAGAGAAGGAGTGAAGAGACTAAGACCTTCCCATGACACATCTGATGATGAGAGGAAGTCTTCAGTCAACAGGACAAAACCACCAGTCCAGAAGAAAGAAGTAAAGGAGAACGTGGTGAGGAGGGAAGGAGCGAAGAGACTAAGACCTTCCCATGACACATCTGATGATGAGAGGAAGTCTTCAGTCAACAGGACAAAACAACCAGTCCAGAAGAAAGAAGAAGTGGAAGAAAAGGAGAAAGTAGAAAGTCAGAAGATGCGAGCCAAGAAGAGAGGAGCCATCTTCATCTCATCAGGGGACAAAAAGGAGAAGAAAAGAAGAAGGATTACATTAGGACAGAAACCCATGGATCTAAAGCTGAAGGCTGAAGAAGCTGAAGGAAGCAACGGTGTTCGGCCAACCGGCTCCAAAAGCACAGTCTCTGATACCATCAAGAGGAGATTATTATTCCATCAAGTGCTTGGCCGGGGATGCTATGGAACGGTCCTGCTGGCGGAAGATTCATCTACCCGCAAACATTTTGCTGTTAAGATCATCGTCAAAAGAGCCCTGCTTGCTGACGGTGATGAGCGTGTGATGGTGGAGCGACGGGTTTTACAGCTGGCATCTGGGAGCCCCTTCCTTGTCCACGCAGACTTTGCATTCCAGACCAAGGTACAGTATTGATTGCTGGATATTAGGAAATGTCACACGTACCACACACTGCTCTGCCTCATGGACCCCACTGATATCATCTTACATTTCAATATAACATGTCCCAAGGTAACCGCAGACAATAAGATGAATGTGATGACTATACACATGAGATATTGTGGCCCCTACTGTAATCAATAACATTTATGGCGGGGCTTGGTACATTGGGAATCATTTATTAAAACAGCCTTTTTACTTATCCCAGCCAATCACAGAACAGCTTTTACTTTTCCAGGTCAGTTAAAACAACCTTAGCTGAGCTCTAATTGGTTAGTATGGACAACTAGTTTTCTAGTGAGCAGATTTATTAATGAGGCCCAATGTACCCCGCTCTATAAATGATTGAAAATATTAGATGTCATCATAGAGGTCAATGAACTGTAGAAAATCACTTGCCCGGACCTCATGTGTCTAATTGGGTGACTGGTAATATTTGTATCATTTGCAGCATTAGCTGGGCATTATCTTGTTTGTAGGCATCATCGCCATGTAGTAGTCTCTAGCTCATTTCTTTGACACTGTAGAATTTTACATATTATTATCTTGCATAGACATGGGATTTCACATTAGATTAAATGTATTTGTTATTTTTTGTTATTTCCTGGATGACATTGTATTTTGTGTATACCATGTGGGGGGACGGGACCCTGTGTACACTATATGTCAGGGCTATTGGCTTTTGTGCACTTTATATACAATTTGAGAATGTGTTAATATTTTTGTATACAAGTATTATCTGTATCTTAAAGGTTTTTTTAATTAATGTTGGGACATTTTTATGCACGTGCATCTACTTGTTTTTCATTGCCATGTTTTCTATGTATAAATATACTGGAATAAAGTACAAAATCCACTGTCTTGGAGTGAAATTTCTTCTAACCTCACCAACTAATGAAAAAGATGGTATCATATTGACCAGGGGCGAGGTGGGCCAGAGGGGCACATGCCCTCCAAGCCGGTGGCCAAGCAGCTGCTTCTTTACAGACTGCAGGGCGGCCCTGTATCTTTCATTGTGTACATGTGCCAGCTGGGCATCTGCAGCCCAGAACAGCCGGCACAGGCCACGTTCTTATGCCTGCCGGAGAGAAGCTTCAGCCGCTGAGCAGTACGAGAGGGCAGAAATCTTTGATTCTTGTAAGGCCACGACCCCACTATCAGTATTCGGTCAGTATTCGGTCAGTATTTTATCACAGGAGTGGGAGACGAAACCAGGAGTTGGTGATAAATGCAGAATTGGTGACTTGTTTCTATTATACCTTTTCTCTGATTGTTACTGACCTGGTTTTGGTTCCCACCCCTGAGAAAATATACTGACCAAATACTGATAGTGGGGCCGGATAGTGGTCAGGACAGGAGATTTATACTTTTTGTAGAGTGTGGAAGTGGCAGGACGCTGCTCACCTCTTGACAAGTCCAGGGCCGGATCCTGAATGTTATCTATGGTCGCTCTGCTGAGGATCAGAAAGATTTATTGTAGCAGATGGACCCTTCAAGCAGGTTGGGGTCGTGCTGTCAGTGTGAGATCATCGGCTCTCGATCTGTATCAATGTTCAAATCACATCGGACCTGAGATCGAGACACTTCAGACCTTACTATACAGACCCCTGCCCCAGACTGATCCTGCACCAGCTACAGGGCCAGAACCGGCATAACCACCCATTGCACCAGGGCAAGTGCCAGGGCCCTGGGCAAGAGGGGGGCCCCACTCACAGTTGGGGACACTGGAACGCTATTGGGCCTGTGAGTTGGGGGGGCCCGGTGTACCCCCCCCCCTCGTGCTTTACGGTGTTTGAAATACTCACCTCTCGTCATACCCTGCTGGCCGCAGGTCCAGTCTCCTCTGCGTCTTCTGACTCTGTCACGTCTCAGTGTTGAAGAGACAGGACCTGTAGCCAGCAGGGTATGAGGAGAGGTGAGTATTTTATTATTTATTTTTTATGTATGGAGCCCATTCTCTATGGAGCATTATATGGGGCCCATTCTCTATGGAGCATTATATGGGGCCCATTCTTTATGGAGCATTATATGGGGCCCATTCTCTATGGTGCATTATATGGGGCCCATTCTCTATGGTGCATTATATGGGGCCCATTCTCTATGGAGCATTATATGGGGCCCATTCTCTATGGAGCATTATATGGGGCCCATTATTCTGTATGGCATATTACATGACGCCCATTATTCTTCATGGAGTAATATATGGGGTCAATTATGGTGTAATGAGCATTATATGGGGTTCATTATTCTGTATAGAGCATTATATGGGGCCTATTATTCTGTATGGAACATTATATGGGGTCCATTATTCAGTATGGAGCCCATTCTATATAGAGGACTATGTGGTGCCCATAATACTGTATGGAGTGCTATGTAGTGCCCATAATACTGTATGGAGGACTATGTGGTGCTCATACTACTGTATGGAGGACTATAATGTACAGTCTAAAATGAAAACTTTTGAATCCCCCCATGACACGCCCCATGCACTGTGAGGATTCGCCGGTTTCTGAGCTATTATGGAATTTACAATAGATATCACTCATGTAATGTAAGAAGTACCGTATTTTTCGGACTATAAGATGCACCGGACCATAAGACGCACCTAGGTTTTAGAGGAGGAAAATAAAAATAAAAAAATTTAAGCCAAAAATGTGTTCCTGATGCACTTTTAAGGGGGAGGGGGTCTTCTGCTGACACTGGTATAGGGGTAATGTCCCCCAATTCTGACAATATCCCCCATCCTGGTATATATGCCCCCCCCCCTTCCTTTTATACGTGGTCCCCATCCCCATCCTGGTATGCATGGCACCCCTCATCCCTATCCCGGTATGCATGGCACCCCTCATCCCTATCCCGGTATGCATGGCACCCCTCATCCCTGTCCCGGTATGCATGGCACCCCTCATCCCTGTCCCGGTATGCATGGCACCCCTCATCCCTGTCCCGGTATGCATGGCACCCCTCATCCCTGTCCCGGTATGCATGACACCCCTCATCCTTATCCTGGTATAGTGGTATGCATGGCACCCCTCATCCCTGTCCTGGTATAGTGGTATGCATGGCACCCCTCATCCCTGTCCTGGTATGTATGGCACCTCTAATCCCCATCATGCTGCACATGGCCCCCTCAGCGTTACCCTGGTATGTATGGCCTCCTCATCCCCCATCCTGGTATGCATGGCTCTCTCATCCCCAATCCTGGTATGCATGACTCTCTCATCCCCAATCCTGGTACATATGGCCTCCTCATCCCCCAATCCTGGTATGCATGGTTCCCTCATCCCCCAATCCTGGTATGCATGGTTCCCTCATCCCCCAATCCTGGTATGCATGGTCCCCTCATCCCCCAATCCAGGTATGCATGGTCCCCTCATCCCCCAATCCAGGTATGCATGGTACCCCTCATCCCTATTCTGGTATGCATAGAACCCCACTTTCCTATCCTTGTATGCATGGTACCCCTCACCCCCCAATCCTGGTATGTATGGCACCACTCACCCCACAATCCTGGTATGTATGGCACCCCTCACCCCCAATCCTGGTTTTCATGGTTCAGTCACCCCCCCAAATCCTGGTATGTATGGCACCCCTCACCCCCCAATCCTGGTATGTATGGCATCCATCACCCCCCAATCCTGGTTTTCATGGTTCAGTCACCCCCCAAATCCTGGTATGCATTGTACCCCTCATCCCCCAATCCTGGTATGCATGGTCCCCTCACACCCCTTTCCTGGTATGTATGGTACCCCTCACCCCCCATTCCTGGTATGTATGGCACCACTCACCCCCCAATCCTGGTATGTATGGCACCCCTCACCCCCAATCCTGGTTTTCATGGTTCAGTCACCCCCCAAATCCTGGTATGTATGGCACCCCTCACCCCCCAATCCTGGTATATATGACACCCCTCACCCCCCAATCCTGGTATGTATGGCACCCCTCACCCCCCAATCCTGGTTTTCATGGTTCAGTCAGCCCCCAAATCCTGGTATGCATTGTACCCCTCACACCCCTTTCCTGGTATGTATGGTACCCTTCACACCCCATTGCTGGTATGTATGGCACCCCTCATCCCTTTCACGGTGCACAGATACAAAAAAATAAACACATACTCACCTTTCTTCCCTGTGCTCCAGCGCTTCTGTATCCTGTTCTGCCGGGGAGCAGTGCGGCGCCAGAGTACGCGTGTGCCCATACCGTGCTGTTCAACGCCATTTTGCTGAAGACACACTGTGACGCGCCCCTGGGCCTGTGTCGCGCTGCGATGCGCACGCGTGAGCTTACCCGGAGCCGGATCTCTTGAGGGTTGTAGTCTCGTGGCGGCGACCCGGTCCGTGCCCAGGGAGTCAAACTGAGCGGCGATGTACTAGCAGTAGATGGTTGGTGACTACGCCACCCGTTGAATGCAGCTATGGAGCTGCCGCTGCAGGGCAGACCGCTGAGGCCGGTGGAAGGATGGTGCAGCGTGGATGGTATAACCCCCAACGGGAGGGGTATGGCCTCAGGGCAGCCGACGTGGATGATGGGGGTAGCAGGAACCACTCAGAGACGGTGCGGTGTAGTTCAGGGTCTTTACTGGTGACAAAGAAAGACCCTCCCGGAGTACTTGCTAGTGATAGGGGCCTGGTCAGTCCTTGAGCAGATGGGATTTCCCCTGGCCAGGCGGAGTTGTAGGCCTTCCCAACTAACTGTACTCTTCTGGCTACCTTGCTAGAGGCGGGAATAAGTAGCCCACGTCCCTGAGTGTACCGTGTGGTGCTCACCCGTATGGCCGGTGACTCTGGGCCTTCTAATGGCTTCCGCTCCACGATGGCGGTGCTGGTCCCACGCGTGTGACCGTGCCTTCGGGCTTCTGGGCCAGAGGACCTGAAATCCTCTGCCGGACGGTTTCTGCTGCTGGGTAGGAGTTAGTCCCCACAGCCTCGGACTCCGGGTCCGGTTAGAAATCTTCTCAGTCAGGGCGAGCTCTGCAGCTGCCAGCCCCTGACTCGTTGTAACACTGCTCCCCACAGAGCTCCTGATGTTTCTTGCTATGCTGCTTCTCTTCTCTACTCTTGTTCTGTCTTCTTTCTCCCTAACCCTGCCTCAGCCCCGGGTTTATATAGGGGAAGTCCTTCCCCTCCCAAGACTGGGCAGGAGGTGTGGCATGCACAGGATCCCTGACCAAAGGACCTCCCATCTGCTCTCAGACGTAATATCTCTATCACTGTGGCAACCAGACCCCTGGGGTGTCACATTCCCCCCTAGTGAAATTTAGTACTCCGGGACTAAACATATATATTTTTTTTTTTTTAGAAAAACATAACAAGGTATAACAATAACAATACAATAAGAAAAACACATAAGATGGTTACGGCGTGTCCGCAACCGGGTGCAGTTTTGAAAAGCAAGGTGTCCATTTCACCAAAACAGGGAGACGTAACCAGGTAGGGGCCTGTCCTGCCCCGAGTCCTTAACAGTCTTTAGTCCATCCTGGGTTACGCTCCAACTATGTACAAGGATTCCCGGTAAATCCACCAAGGACTCCTAAAAAGAACTAGAAACACAAAATTATACACAAGCAACTATAAACAAGTAAACATTATAAGATAGCTTAAACATTTAGATCCTCCAACGTGCGGGTAGCTGGCCTCTAGTGGCCCTAGTGGACCTACGGAGCTGACTGTCTGGCCCTGAACTACAGGGTGTAGGAGCTGTCAAGGGTAAACTGGGCAGCTGTCTATGGGCCCTCTGGCTCACTAGGGGTATAGCAGGCTCACTATAAGCAGAGGGTTGATTTTCCGGGTCTGCTTGTGTAGAGTCTTCTGCCTCCTGGACTGGCTGTTCTTCCAGCTCTACCGGTTGCTCCGTAGGTTCTTGGGATGATGGTTGGAGGAAGGTGAGTACGGGTACCACAACTGCACCATTGACTTGAGTCCAAGACCGAGGGAAGTCCCCGAGCACGGTACTAACCATATCTTCCCTTTCCTCTACGGGTCGATGGTCTTCTTGTTCCTCTTCAGGGTTCCTCAGTTGTTCGGGACACTTCTTCAGGTGGTCCCGGGATACAATGGCTGTGGTTTCCCCTCCGTCTTTACTGATGGTACAGACCTTCGGGTTTTCGTGGCTTGAGGGCAGTACGGTGTACGGGTCCTTCTCCCACTGGTCGTCCAACTTGTGGAGCCGTCTCTTCCTCTTCAAGACCTGCTCTCCGGGTACCAGGGGAACAGCGGGAGCATACTGGTTGTAAGTTTTCTCTTGTCTTTCCCTAGCCTGACAGAGACTTCGCTTCACGCTCTCCTGTACTCTCCGGTACTGCTGCTGCCTCTCTGTGTCCCAGTCTGTTTCTGGTGAAGTGTCCTCGGGTGTCAGGACTCCCATTTCCAGGTCAACAGGTAACTTACCAGGTCTTGCCCTCATTAGGTAAGCCGGGGTATAGTTGGTGGAACCTACCGGGATGTGGTTGTATAGGTCCACCAGATCGGGCAACTTTTCAGGCCACAGACTGCGTTCTTCCAGGGGCAACGTTTTTAGAAGATCCATCACCACCTGGTTCATTTTTTCACAAAGTCCATTAGTCTGCGGATGGTAGGGTGTCGTCCTTATCTTCCGGCAGCCATACAGATTGCAGAATTCCTGGAAGACCTCCGCTTCAAAGGCAGGTCCCTGGTCCGTCAGCACTTGGTCCGGGTACCCGTGTGGACGGCAAAAGTGCTGCTGGAAGGCTCTAGCTGCTGTTTGAGCCGTTAAGTCCTTGACGGGGACGACAACCAGAAACCGGGAGTAATGATCCACGATGGTTAACGCGTAGACGTAGCCACTTCTGCTTGGGGTCAGTTTTACATGATCCAAGGCTACCAGTTCCAACGGTTGCCGGGTGACGATGGACTGCAGGGGAGTCTTCTGGCTGGCGCGGTCCTTCCTTCTCAGGTTGCACGGGCCACAGTCTCTGCACCACTTCTCAATGGTTCCCCTCATGCCTACCCAGTGGAATCGCTCGCGCAGCAGGAACTCCAGCTTCTTCCACCCGAAGTGTCCAGCTCCGTCGTGGTATGCCTCCATCACCATGGCTGCGTCTCTTCGTGGCACCACTACTTGCCAGAGTAATTCATGCGTCCGGGAGTTAACCATTCTGCGGCACAACTTCCCTTTGTAAAGGAACAGTCGACTCTTCTCTGCCCATAGTTGTTTGGCTTCCTCCGGAGCGTCTGGTTCAAGGCAAGCCTCCGGCCGAGTCAGCATCTCCTTCACCAGTCGGACGGCAGGGTCGCTGTCTTGCGTTTCCGCCCAGTTGTAGTGAGGTAAGGGGTTCAACGTAGCAGCCTGCTTACTCCTTACCCGGTGGGAATACTGGATAGTCCCATGACGGTGGAACGCAGGGAGTTCAATTTCCTCCAGTCCCTCCGGATCTTCTCCTTCGTCCGGCAGGTTGGGCATCCTGGACAGGGCGTCCGCGTTAGTATTGGAGCGCCCTGCCCGGTATTTGATTATGAACTCGTAGTTGGACAGACGGGCCATCCACCTCTGCTCCAGGGCACCGAGTCTTGCCGTGTCCAGGTGTGTCAACGGGTTGTTATCCGTGTACACAGTGAATCGGGAAGAAGCAAGGTAATGCTTAAAGCGCTCAGTGACTGCCCATACCACGGCCAGGAACTCTAGCTTAAATGAGCTATAATTCTCGGGGTTCCTTTCGGTGGGTCGCAGTTTTCGGCTGGCGTAGGCGATTACTCGTTCTTTCCCCTGCTGGATCTGGGACAGTACGGCTCCTAGCCCGATGTTACTGGCGTCGGTGTAGAGGATGAAGGGCTGGCTATAATCCGGGTACGCCAAGATTTCATCCCCCGTGAGGGCCATCTTCAGCTGGCGGAAGGACTCTTCTTCTAGCTCTTCCCATTTGAAGGGCGGCTTCTGGTTCTTGGCCTTCCGGGACTTGCCTATCAGGAGGTCCTGCATAGGCGCTGCCTTTTTGGTGAAACCGGGAATAAACCTTCGGTAGTAGCCTACCAACCCGAGGAACTGCCGCACTTCTTTTACGCTGGAGGGGCTTGGCCATCCCTTAATTGCGGTGATCTTATCGGGGTCGGGAGCCACTCCATCAGCGCTCACCACGTGTCCCAGGTACTGCACCTTTGGTTTCAGGAGGTGACACTTGGAGGGTTTCACCTTTAGGCCGTAACTCACCAGAGCTTCGAACACCTCCGCCAGGTGTTTCAGGTGGTCCTCATAAGTTTTGGAGTATACGATGACATCGTCCAGGTACAACAGGACCGTCTCGAAGTTTCTGTGGCCCAGACAGCACTCCATTAATCGTTGGAAGGTTCCTGGGGCGTTGCAGAGTCCGAACGGCATGCAGGTGAACTCGCTAAGTCCCATCGGGGTGGTGAATGCGGTCTTCTCCCGGTCCGCCTCTGCTACAGGAACCTGCCAGTACCCGCTAGTGAGATCCAAGGTAGAGAAGAAGTTAGCAGACCTTAAAGCAGCCAATGACTCCTCTATCCTTGGTAAGGGGTACGCATCCTTGTGTGTGATACGGTTGATTTTCCGGTAATCTACACACATCCGCATGGTGTTGTCTTTCTTTTTGACTAAAACTAGCGGGGCTGCCCAGGGGCTACAGCTATCCCGGATTACCCCAGCCTCCTTCATGTCTCTAAGCATCCCCTTGGCGTGTTGGTAATGTGCAGGGGGTACGGGTCGATACCTCTCTTTTATGGGAGGATGATCTCCCGTGGGGATGCGGTGTTCTACCCCCTTGACTCGCCCGAAGTCTAACGGGTGTTTACTAAACACTCTCTCATACTCTTGAACCACCCGGTAGACTCCCTGTTTCTGGTGGGAGGGAGTGGAGTCAGTTCCCAAGTGTAGTTGCTGACACCAATCCTCCATTACTTTCTTAGAGCCGTTACCTTCCTCCGGGTGAGATGGAGGCAAGGGTTCCACAGACTGTATAGAGTTTTGGTTGATAGTATATAATTTTGCTAGCGTGGCATACCGGGGCAGGTACACTTCCCTCTCCCCGATATTGATTATGCGAACGGGCACCCTCCCATGGCGTACATTGACCACCCCCCGTGCTGTCAAAATGGTGGGCCTACTGTCTGAGTAAACTGGTTCTACCATTGCCTGGTAATCTCTACCTCTCAGACCAATAGCTGCCCGGCACCAAATCATCATTTCACTTTTTGGGGGCATGGCAATAGGGAAAGGGTCACACATTCTTACGCTACCAATCTCACCGCCGGAGAGTTCCACCTGTTGCCGTCGCATCAGTGCCCGGATCTCTTTCTGGAGCACTCGCTGCTCGCCGGAGCTGGCGTTCTTGGCAACCTGCTGTAGAAGGAAAATCACCTCTGCAAGACAATTTTCAATTACATTAGTTCCTAGAGTTATTTTTGGGTGGCTCTCATGTTTGTCAATGTCTACAATGATCAGTCCCTGTGCTGCCAGTTCGACTCTACCGATTTTGATGGTCACCTCTTTAAATCCGATCTGTGGCACGGGCTGGCCATTGCTGGCGATGATACTCAAGTCGTCGTCAGGGTAGCGGGTAATATCCGAGTCATTCCAGTACTGCTTAAAGAGCATGTACGGGATGGTGGTGACCTGTGACCCGGTGTCCAGTAGGGCACTCATGGGAATGCCATCCAGTACCACAGGCAAGACTGGACGTCCTCCCACATATCTGTCGCGCCAGTTCGATGGGCCTGGTGATCTTTTTCCTGGGGGTTGGCCCTCTACCCCAGGTTGTGCCCGTTTAAAGAACAGTACCTTTCCATATGTCCGGGTTGATTGCAGCGGCGGCAGATGGGTCGTCCGTCCTCACTGTATCGGTCACTGGGTCTTCCTCTGGCCGGTGGGGTCCTCCTTGGTCGACGCCACGGGATGTCCTCCGGTCCGGATGCCAGCTGGATCTTCCCTGGGGTGGAAACCTGTAAAGACTGCACAGTTCGGGTTAGCGCAGCAACGCTCTTAGCTAGCTCTTGGACCTGATGGCGTAGGTCTGGAGCCGGTTCATTGTCCAAAGCCTGCGCATCAGCTCCCACAGGCCCTGCCGACAAGGGCGCCGCCTCCTGGTGGTAAGTGATAGCTGGGCGCCTGTGGGTCACAACGCCACCCGGTGCCGGTTCTCGGAGCACCCGGATGGCTCTGTCCTCGAACTGTGCAAAGTCTAGATGGGGATCCTGTAAGGCCATTGCCCGCAACTGGGTTCGGTGGGCATTGCAATATAAACCCTCTATAAATTGTTCAGTCAACAGCCTGTCCTCGTTTCCCACCCCATCAGGGTCGGTCTGCTTTATGGCCCTCAGGGCCTCTTGTAGGTTTAGTGCATAGTCCCTTATACTCTCATGCGCTCGCTGCTTGCACCCGTAGAATCTAAGCTTAATCTCGGCTGAGGTGCGGGTATCAAAGGTGTCCTTCAGCCGGGTTAGTATCCCTGCGACAGTCTTCCTCCCAGGTGGCCAGGATTTTACTTCCCTTTTGGCTGCCCCAGTTAGTTGGGCCACCAGGATGCTCACCTTTTGCTCTTCTGTGAGGGGGTACACCTGGAAGAGGCTATCCAGCTTTTCTCTAAAGTCATGCAGGGTATGTGACTCCCCTGAGTACTGGGGTAGCCAAGCTGCTCCCGGGATATAGGGCATGGTGAAGGGCATAACTGCAGCAGCGGTGGCGCTGGCGGGGGTTGAGGCAGTGAAGCTCTCCTCCGTATCCGACATCTTCCTCCCCCCTAGTGGACCGTGGCCTACCTTGCGATGATCCTGTTCCGTAGGCCGCGGCTCCGCAGTGGATCGTCAGGGTTGAGGACCTTCCGTCGCGCTCCGGTGACGTCGGCGTCTACTGGGCTTCTTCCAGGACCTTACGCAACGTCCGTATGTGAGGCGGGGCTTCAGTTCTCGCGCGCTTTCGGAGTCCACGCCCCTCTTCTTCCCGCGCGGCGTCCTCAAGATGGCGTCCAATGGCGGGAAAACTCCACGGATGGCGGGAAGAAGGTCGAAGATGGCGCCGGATGGCGGGAAAACTTCGCGGATGGCGGGAAGAAGGTAGAAGATGGCGCCGGATGGCGGGAAACCTCCACGGATAGCGGGAATCTTCACCACTGGTAAGTTTGAACAGTCTTTGCTTTTCAGGCACGCAGTACCCGGTGGTTGCGGGCACGAGATCCTGCCGACTACGCCAAAGTTGACGCGCCCCTGGGCCTGTGTCGCGCTGCGATGCGCACGCGTGAGCTTACCCGGAGCCGGATCTCTTGAGGGTTGTAGTCTCGTGGCGGCGACCCGGTCCGTGCCCAGGGAGTCAAACTGAGCAGCGATGTACTAGCAGTAGATGGTTGGTGACTACGCCACCCGTTGAATGCAGCTATGGAGCTGCTGCTGCAGGGCAGACCGCTGAGGCCGGTGGAAGGATGGTGCAGCGTGGATGGTATAACCCCCAACGGGAGGGGTATGGCCTCAGGGCAGCCGACGTGGATGATGGGGGTAGCAGGAACCACTCAGAGACGGTGCGGTGTAGTTCAGGGTCTTTACTGGTGACAAAGAAAGACCCTCCCGGAGTACTTGCTAGTGATAGGGGCCTGGTCAGTCCTTGAGCAGATGGGATTTCCCCTGGCCAGGCGGAGTTGTAGGCCTTCCCAACTAACTGTACTCTTCTGGCTACCTTGCTAGAGGCGGGAATAAGTAGCCCACGTCCCTGAGTGTACCGTGTGGTGCTCACCCGTATGGCCGGTGACTCGGGGCCTTCTAATGGCTTCCGCTCCACGATGGCGGTGCTGGTCCCACGCGTGTGACCGTGCCTTCGGGCTTCTGGGCCAGAGGACCTGAAATCCTCTGCCGGACGGTTTCTGCTGCTGGGTAGGAGTTAGTCCCCACAGCCTCGGACTCCGGGTCCGGTTAGAAATCTTCTCAGTCAGGGCGAGCTCTGCAGCTGCCAGCCCCTGACTCGTTGTAACACTGCTCCCCACAGAGCTCCTGATGTTTCTTGCTATGCTGCTTCTCTTCTCTACTCTTGTTCTGTCTTCTTTCTCCCTAACCCTGCCTCAGCCCCGGGTTTATATAGGGGAAGTCCTTCCCCTCCCAAGACTGGGCAGGAGGTGTGGCATGCACAGGATCCCTGACCAAAGGACCTCCCACCTGCTCTCAGACGTAATATCTCTATCACTGTGGCAACCAGACCCCTGGGGTGTCACAACTGCAAATATGTCTTCAGTAAAATGGCGCCGGATAGAGCTATGCATATGTGCCGATTCCAACGCCTTCACTCCTGCCTTGGTCTCCGGCGAGAAGAGAAGCACCGCTGCAACGCTCCTCCCGGTCAGGTAAGTATGGCGCCGGAGATCGCGGTATGTGTTCAGTGTCTACGCATACCGCAATCTCCGGCGCCATACACACTCCTCTTACCTGTAACGTAATGGGTTCTTCTGTCTAGAGCCAGACTGCGCAGACATGTAGCACTTGCCAAGTCTTTAAAGGCTTCAGACAGAGGGAGGCTTGTAGTGTTATATTATATATACAGTACAGACCAAAAGTTTATTTAAAGATTTTTCTGTATTTTCATGACTCTGAAAATTGTACATTCACACTGAAGGCATCAAAAGTATGAATTAACACATGTGGAATTATATACTTAACAAAAAAGTGTGAAACAACTGAAAATATGTCTTATATTCTAGGTTCTTCAAAGTAGCCACCTTTTGCTTTGATGACTGCTTTGCACACTCTTGGCATTCTCTTGATGAGCTTCAAGAGGGAGTCACCGGAAATGGTCTTCCAACAATCTTGAAGGAGTTCCCAGAGATGCTTAGCACTTGTTGGCCCTTTTGCCTTCACTCTGCGGTCCAGCTCACCCCAAACCATCTCGATTGGGTTCAGGTCTGGTGACTGTGGAGGCCAGGTCATCTGGCGTAGCCCCCCATCACTCTCCTTCTTGGTCAAATAGCCCTTACACAGCCTGGAGGTGTGTTTGGGGTCATTGTCCTGTTGAAAAATAAATGATGGTCCAACTAAACGCAAACCGGATGGAATAGCATGCCGCTGCAAGATGCTGTGGTAGCCATGCTGGTTCAGTATGCCTTAAATTTAGAATAAATCCCCAACAGTGTCACCAGCAAAGCACCCCCACACCATCACACCTCCTCCTCCATGCTTCACGATGGGAACCAGGCATGTAGAGTCCATGCGTTCACCTTTTCTGCGTCGCACAAAAACACAGTGGTTGGAACCAAAGATCTCAAATTTGGACTTATCAGACCAAAGCACAGATTTCCACTGGTCTAATGTCCATTCCTTGTGTTCCTTATCCCAAACAAGTCTCTTCTGCTTGTTGTCTGTCCTTAGCAGTGGTTTCCTAGCAGCTATTTTACCATGAAGGCCTGCTGCACAAAGTCTCCTCTTAACAGTTGTTGTAGAGATGTGTCTGCTGCTAGAACTCTGTGTGGCATTGACCTGGTCTCTAATCTGAGCTGCTGTTAACCTGCGATTTCTGAGGCTGGTGACTCGGATAAACTTATCCTCAGAAGCAGAGGTGACTCTTGGTCTTCCTTTCCTGGGGCGGTCCTCATGTGAGCCAGTTTCTTTGTTTTCTTGATGGGTTTTGCAACTGCACTTGGGGATACATTCAAAGTTTTCCCAATTTTTCGGACTGACAGACCTTCATTTCTTAAAGTAATGATGGCCACTCGTTTTTCTTTACTTAGAATTTGTATTATGGTAAGAAAAAAGCAGCTAACAGTCTATTCAGTAGGACTATCAGCTGTGTATCCAGCTGATTTCTGCACAACACAACTGATGGTCCCAACCCCATTTATAAGGTAAGAAATCCCACTTACTAAACCTGACAGGAAACACCTGTGAAGTGAAAACCATTTCCGGTGACTACCTCTTGAAGCTCATCAAGAGAATGCCAAGAGTGTGCAAAGCAGTCATCAAAGCAAAAGGTGGCTACTTTGAAGAACCTAGAATATAAGACATATTTTCAGTTGTTTCACACTTTTTTGTTAAGTATATAATTCCACATGGGTTAATTCATAGTTTTGATGCCTTCAGTGTGAATGTACAATATTCATAGTTATGAAGATACAGAAAAAGCTTTAAATGAGAAGGTGTGTCCAAACTTTTGGTCTGTACTGTATATATATATGTGACTACTATGTCTCTATAAATGTGATACTCATGTGTTTGTGATCCTCCATTGCTATACTCTGTACGATTGTCTTAATTTTTGCAATATTTAATAGAGATTTATTTTAGCGGCAATAAGCGCCTATTGTTTCATTTTGGTGGTATCTATAGTTTTGGTGTTGCCTGTAGTGATAAAGTCTTGGATTACTCATGCTTCTTATGTTGGTAGTCATATATATGACAGTGTATCTACTGTAAAACATCTGATGTCTGTATCACAGTATTTGATATACCAGTCACATATTATTGGCTGGCAAATTTTAGCCTGGGGGGCAAGCACAATGCAGCGGCCCATGAGTGTCGCGGCCATCTTTAGGCTTGAGTTTCATGTAGCACCTGATGAGTATAGCATGTGTGCGACCAAGGTACATCTGCTAACAACCCATTTCATAAAGATCACAGCTTTTTTGAGCTGTACTGGTAGAAATTAATTACAAATGGTTCACTTATTGTTAATGGCTGCACAGTTTTTGCAAAAGCATGCGGCCATTACCAAGAAACAAGCAATTTGCACTTAATATCTAATCATATAGTGGAAAAACAGTAGTTAAATGATTGGCAGTGAGCTCCTGTGCTTGGTTTGCACAGTCATGCTGAAAGAGTCCTATTAAAAGCCTAACTGTAGCTTCCAAATTAGTTTTACATGTTGGATAAACCCTTTATTTGTCCTGCTTATTCTTTTCTTTTAAACATCTTTTTATTAAGGTTTTTTTTAAAGAAGGTTAACAATTGAACAAAGAAAAGTCACATTGTTAATGAAACAAATCAAAGATAACGATATCACATAGATTATAAGAGCAGAAATTGACCAGACTGCATAAATTTCAGCCAAACATTGACACGTTTCGGAAGAGAAAAAAAATATAAGAGAGAGGTTCAATTCTTTTGAACATGTCGTAGTACAAAATTGGGGTCACATAACATGTTATCATATTCAAGAAGGTTTATTGTGATATCCTGGAAATAAAAACTTCAGAAGAGAAAAAGAAAAAAAAACAAACCTAGAGAAGGGGGGAAGGTTGAAAGGGAAGTGGGATGAACGGGGAGATGAGGGAGATGAGATGGAGGGGGGGACGACTACAAAGATATAGATGATGGGAGGGGGGGGGGTTGGGATTAGAATGGGCTAGCGATCTGAGTATTTTAGGTTAGTATTGTGCGGTCTGTAATATATTTGTGCCAGGGACGCCATATCAACGAGAATTGTTTATGCCTTTTTTCATCCCAACTAGCCAATTCTTCTAGCCTGTATACTTGTTCAACCTTCATTTCCCAGAGTGAGATATTTGGGGTCTTCGCAGATTTCCATAAGGATGTCACAAGTAACTTAGCTGAGGCCAGGAGCTGTCTAAGAAGGGTTAATTTTATTTTAGGGAAGTTATCTAGGAACAGAAACAGAAGGCAGATCTCCGGCGAGGTCAAGAGTTGCAAGTTTAAAATTGTATTAATAGTTTGAATTATTTTTGTCCAGAAGGGCTTAATCAACGTACAGTTCCACCACATGTGGAGCATAGTGCCCACATCAGAAGAGCATCTCCAGCAGTTAGGATCAAGTCCTTTGTAACATTTCTGAAGTTCTGATGGAGTCATATACCACCTGGAGAGAACTTTACAGCCATTCTCTTGTACTCTAACACATCTAGAGGAGACTTTAGGTGCTAGTAGTAATCTTTTAATTTCAGATGGGGTGAAAGGCCTATTCAGATCCTGTTCCCACTTCATTACATATGGCAGTTTCTTAGGGGTTCTGGCTAGGCATAATTGTTTTTGTAGAGCTGATAACGTTCTTTTTTGGGGGGTTTTTGCAGCTATAAGTTTTTCAAAATCAGTCATTTCCCTAATATAATTTGGAGTTTTAAAGACTAGTTTTAAGTTAGACATAAATTTCTGGTACATAAAGGGGTGAAAAGAGATAGTATCTAGCATTTGATTGAGTTCTGCCAAGCAGGGCATGACCCCATTATCTGTAATTTTTTGGAGTGGTGTTATCAAGTTGTGAATTGAGTTGTGTATTGTGGCATTATGGGCTGGAGAAAGGAGAGAACTAGGTCTGTAACTTGTAGGAGAGGGGAGGGAAACGGGAGCATATTTGTCTTATATGGGGATTGGACCAGATTTTAAAAGTAGTGGCGGTGAAAGGGTTTTTAATTGATGTATACCTAGTACTACTTGAGGGCGTGAGGATGAGCTGTCTAAGGGGGAATTTAAGGATTGTTTCTTCTACTTTAATCCATTGCTTCTGTGGTGGGAGCCTGATCCAATCCACGACTCTTTGGAGATGAGTGGCTTGTTGAAGTATCTTTAGATCTGGCAGATCTATACCTCCTTCAGAGTGTGGGAGGGATAATATTTGTAAGGGAAGTCTGGGTTTTTGGTTGTGCCACAGAAAACGGCTGAGGAGTTTTCGTATGTCAATGAAAAAAGAATTAGGTAGGTGGATTGGAAGGGCTTGCACTAGATAAGTTATTTTTGGCCATATCATACATTTAAGGAGATTTTTCCTACCCAACCAGGAGATGTATGAGATATTCCAGTTGGGGGTAAGTTTCTGGATTTTCTGCAATAGCGGTGGGAAGTTTAACTTATAAAGTTCTTGTAGGTTTGGAGAAATCTCAACTCCCAAGAAACGTATTGATGGGGGGGACCAGGTAAAGGGGGACCCGATTGCCATTTGTGGTTTTTGTGGTTCTGGGATATTTATATTTAAGACTTGAGATTTGCTAAGATTCACCTTAAAATTTGATAGTGCACCGTATTCCTTGAGTAATGTCAGGATAACTGGGACAGATATTCTCGGGTTAGAGGTCATGATAAGTAGATCGTCTGCGTATGCTGCGATTTTATGTTCAGTACCAGCTGATTTGATGCCAACGATCCTCCCCTCCTCTCTGAGCTTTTGTAGTAAAGGTTCTAGTGTAAGAATAAAAAGGAGAGGGGAAAGCGAGCATCCCTGCCTGGTGCCGTTAGAAATATTAAAAGATGAAGACATAACATGAGAGAGGATTAGATACACGGCTCAGCAGACAGTATCACACCGGATAGGATTAGATACACAGCTCAGCAGACAGTATCACACAGGAGAGGATTAGATACACAGCTCAGCAGACAGTATCACACAGGATGGCATTAGATACACAGCTCAGCACACAGTTTCACCAGGAGAGGATTAGATACACTGCTCAGCAGACAGTATCACACCGGATAGGATTAGATACACAGCTCAGCAGACAGTATCACACCGGATAGGATTAGATACACGGCTCAGCAGACAGTATCACACCGGATAGGATTAGATACACAGCTCAGCAGACAGTATCACACAGCATAGGATTAGATACACGGCTCAGCAGACAGTATCACACAGCATAGGATTAGATACACGGCTCAGCAGACAGTATCACACAGCATAGGATTAGATACACAGCTCAGCAGACAGTATCACACAGGAGAGGATTAGATACACAGCTCAGCAGACAGTATCACACCGGATAGGATTAGATACACTGCTCAGCAGACAGTATCACACAGGAGAAGATTAGATACACAGCTCAGCAGACAGTATCACACAGGAGAGGATTAGATACACAGCTCAGCAGACAGTATCACACAGGAGAAGATTAGATACACAGCTCAGCAGACAGTATCACACAGGATAGGATTAGATACACAGCTCAGCAGACAGTATCACACAGCATAGGATTAGATACACGGCTCAGCAGACAGTATCACACAGCATAGGATTAGATACACAGCTCAGCAGACAGTATCACACCGGATAGGATTAGATACACAGCTCAGCAGACAGTATCACACAGCATAGGATTAGATACACGGCTCAGCAGACAGTATCACACCGGATAGGATTAGATACACTGCTCAGCAGACAGTATCACACAGGAGAGGATTAGATACACAGCTCAGCAGACAGTATCACACAGGAGAAGATTAGATACACAGCTCAGCAGACAGTATCACACAGGATAGGATTAGATACACTGCTCAGCAGACAGTATCACACAGGAGAGGATTAGATACACAGCTCAGCAGACAGTATCACACAGGAGAAGATTAGATACACAGCTCAGCAGACAGTATCACACAGGATAGGATTAGATACACTGCTCAGCAGACAGTATCACACAGGAGAAGATTAGATACACAGCTCAGCAGACAGTATCACACAGGATAGGATTAGATACACAGCTCAGCAGACAGTATCACACAGGAGAAGATTAGATGCACAGCTCAGCAGACAGTATCACACCGGATAGGATTAGATACACAGCTCAGCAGACAGTATCACACCGGATAGGATTAGATACACAGCTCAGCAGACAGTATCACACCGGATAGGATTAGATACACAGCTCAGCAGACAGTATCACACAGGAGAAGATTAGATACACAGCTCAGCAGACAGTATCACACAGGAGAGGATTAGATACACGGCTCAGCAGACAGTATCACACAGGAGAGGATTAGATACACAGCTCAGCAGACAGTATCACACAGGATAGGATTAGATACACAGCTCAGCAGACAGTATCACACAGGAGAAGATTAGATACACAGCTCAGCAGACAGTATCACACAGGATAGGATTAGATACACAGCTCAGCAGACAGTATCACACAGGAGAAGATTAGATGCACAGCTCAGCAGACAGTATCACACCGGATAGGATTAGATACACAGCTCAGCAGACAGTATCACACAGGAGAAGATTAGATACACAGCTCAGCAGACAGTATCACACAGGAGAGGATTAGATACACGGCTCAGCAGACAGTATCACACAGGAGAAGATTAGATACACAGCTCAGCAGACAGTATCACACAGGATAGGATTAGATACACAGCTCAGCAGACAGTATCACACAGGAGAAGATTAGATACACGGCTCAGCAGACAGTATCACACCGGATAGGATTAGATACACAGCTCAGCAGACAGTATCACACAGGAGAAGATTAGATACACAGCTCAGCAGACAGTATCACACAGGAGAGGATTAGATACACGGCTCAGCAGACAGTATCACACAGGAGAAGATTAGATACACAGCTCAGCAGACAGTATCACACAGGATAGGATTAGATACACAGCTCAGCAGACAGTATCACACAGGAGAAGATTAGATACACAGCTCAGCAGACAGTATCACACAGGAGAAGATTAGATACACAGCTCAGCAGACAGTATCACACAGGAGAGGATTAGATACACGGCTCAGCACACAGTATCACACAGGAGAGGATTAGAAACACTGCTCAGCAGACAGTATCACACAGGAGAGGATTAGATACAATGCTCAGTAGACAGTATCACACAGGAGAGGATTAGATACACGGCTCAGCAGACAGTATCACACAGGATAGGATTAGATACACAGCTCAGCAGACAGTATCACACAGGAGGGGATTAGATACATGGCTCAGTAGACAGTATCACACAGGAGAGGATTAGATACACGGCTCAGCAGACAGTATCACACAGGAGAGGATTAGAAACACTGCTCAGCAGACAGTATCACACAGGAGAGGATTAGATACAATGCTCAGTAGACAGTATCACACAGGAGAGGATTAGATACACGGCTCAGCAGACAGTATCACACAGGATAGGATTAGATGCACAGCTCATCAGACAGTATCACACAGGATAGGATTAGATGCACAGCTCAGCAGACAGTATCACACAGGAGAAGATTAGATACACTGCTCAGCAGACAGTATCACACAGGAGAAGATTAGATACACAGCTCAGCAGACAGTATCACACAGGAGAAGATTAGATACACTTCTCAGCAGACAGTATCACACAGGAGAAGATTAGATACACAGCTCAGCAGACAGTATCACAAAGGAGAAGATTAGATACACAGCTCAGCAGACAGTATCACACCGGATAGGATTAGATACACAGCTCAGCAGACAGTATCACACAGGAGAAGATTAGATACACAGCTCAGCAGACAGTATCACAAAGGAGAAGATTAGATACACAGCTCAGCAGACAGTATCACACAGGAGAAGATTAGATACATAGCTCAGCAGACAGTATCACACAGGAGAAGATTAGATACACGGCTCAGCAGACAGTATCACACAGGAGAAGATTAGATACACTGCTCAGCAGACAGTATCACACAGGAGAAGATTAGATACACAGCTCAGCAGACAGTATCACACAGGAGAAGATTAGATACACAGCTCAGCAGACAGTATCACACAGGAGAAGATTAGATACACAGCTCAGCAGACAGTATCACACCGGATAGGATTAGATACACAGCTCAGCAGACAGTATCACACAGGAGAAGATTAGATACACAGCTCAGCAGACAGTATCACACAGAAGAAGATTAGATACATAGCTCAGCAGACAGTATCACACAGGAGAAGATTAGATACACGGCTCAGCAGACAGTATCACACAGGAGAAGATTAGATACACTGCTCAGCAGACAGTATCACACAGGAGAAGATTAGATACACAGCTCAGCAGACAGTATCACAAAGGAGAAGATTAGATACACAGCTCAGCAGACAGTATCACACAGGAGAAGATTAGATACATAGCTCAGCAGACAGTATCACACAGGAGAAGATTAGATACACGGCTCAGCAGACAGTATCACACAGGAGAAGATTAGATACACTGCTCAGCAGACAGTATCACACAGGAGAAGATTAGATACACAGCTCAGCAGACAGTATCGCACAGGAGAAGATTAGATACACAGCTCAGCAGACAGTATCACACAGGAGAAGATTAGATACACAGCTCAGCAGACAGTATCACACCGGATAGGATTAGATACACAGCTCAGCAGACAGTATCACACAGGAGAAGATTAGATACACAGCTCAGCAGACAGTATCACACAGGAGAATATTAGATACACTGCTCAGCAGACAGTATCACACCGGATAGGATTAGATACACAGCTCAGCAGACAGTATCACACAGGAGAGGATTAGATACACAGCTCAGCAGACAGTATCACACAGGATAGGATTAGATACACGGCTCAGCAGACAGTATCACACAGGATAGGATTAGATACACAGCTCAGCAGACAGTATCACACAGGAGAAGATTAGATACACAGCTCAGCAGACAGTATCACACAGGAGAAGATTAGATACACAGCTCAGCAGACAGTATCACACAGGAGAAGATTAGATACATAGCTCAGCAGACAGTATCACACAGGAGAAGATTAGATACACGGCTCAGCAGACAGTATCACACAGGAGAAGATTAGATACACTGCTCAGCAGACAGTATCACACAGGAGAAGATTAGATACACAGCTCAGCAGACAGTATCACACAGGAGAAGATTAGATACACAGCTCAGCAGACAGTATCACACCGGATAGGATTAGATACACAGCTCAGCAGACAGTATCACACAGGAGAAGATTAGATACACAGCTCAGCAGACAGTATCACACAGGAGAAGATTAGATACACAGCTCAGCAGACAGTATCACACAGGAGAATATTAGATACACTGCTCAGCAGACAGTATCACACCGGATAGGATTAGATACACAGCTCAGCAGACAGTATCACACAGGAGAGGATTAGATACACAGCTCAGCAGACAGTATCACACAGGAGAAGATTAGATACACAGCTCAGCAGACAGTATCACACAGGAGAAGATTAGATACACAGCTCAGCAGACAGTATCACACAGGGTAGGATTAGATACACGGCTCAGCAGACAGTATCACACAGGAGAGGATTAGATACACGGCTCAGCAGACAGTATCACACAGGAGAGGATTAGATACACAGCTCAGCAGACATCACACAGGAGAGGATTAGATACACGGCTCAGCAGACAGTATCACACAGGAGAGGATTAGATACACAGCTCAGCAGACAGTATCACACAGGATAGCATTAGATGCACAGCTCAGCTGACAGTATCGCACAGGAGAAGATTAGATACACTGCTCAGCAGACAGTATCACACCGGATAGGATTAGATACACAGCTCAGCAGACAGTATCACACAGGAGAAGATTAGATACACAGCTCAGCAGACAGTATCACACAGGAGGGGATTAGATGCACAGCTCAGCTGACAGTATCGCACAGGAGAAGATTAGATACACTGCTCAGCAGACAGTATCACACCGGATATGATTAGATACACAGCTCAGCAGACAGTATCACACAGGAGAAGATTAGATACACAGCTCAGCAGACAGTATCACACAGGAGAGGATTAGATACACAGCTCAGCAGACAGTATCACACCGGATAGGATTAGATACACAGCTCAGCAGACAGTATCACACAGGAGAAGATTAGATACACAGCTCAGCAGACAGTATCACACAGGAGAAGATTAGATACACAGCTCAGCAGACAGTATCACACCGGAGAGGATTAGATACACAGCTCAGCAGACAGTATCACACAGGAGAGGATTAGATACACAGCTCAGCTGACAGTATCACACAGGAGAGGATTAGATACACAGCTCAGCAGACAGTATCACACAGGAGGGGATTAGATACACGGCTCAGCAGACAGTATCACACAGGAGAGGATTAGATACACAGCTCAGCAGACAGTATCACACAGGAGGGGAATAGATACACAGCTCAGCAGACAGTATCACACAGGAGAAGATTAGATACACAGCTCAGCAGACAGTATCACACAGGAGAAGATTAGATACACAGCTCAGCAGACAGTATCACACAGGAGAAGATTAGATACACAGCTCAGCAGACAGTATCACACAGGAGAAGATTAGATACACTGCTCAGCAGACAGTATCACACCGGATAGGATTAGATACACAGCTCAGCAGACAGTATCACACAGGAGAGGATTAGATACACGGCTCAGCAGACAGTATCACACCGGATAGGATTAGATACACAGCTCAGCAGACAGTATCACACAGAAGATTAGATACACAGCTCAGCAGACAGTATCACACCGGATAGGATTAGATACACAGCTCAGCAGACAGTATCACACAGGAGAGGATTAGATACACAGCTCAGCAGACAGTATCACACAGGAGAAGATTAGATACACAGCTCAGCAGACAGTATCACACAGGAGAAGATTAGATACACAGCTCAGCAGACAGTATCACACAGGGTAGGATTAGATACACGGCTCAGCAGACAGTATCACACAGGAGAAGATTAGATACACTGCTCAGCAGACAGTATCACACCGGATAGGATTAGATACACAGCTCAGCAGACAGTATCACACAGGAGAGGATTAGATACACGGCTCAGCAGACAGTATCACACAGGAGAAGATTAGATACACGGCTCAGCAGACCGTATCACACAGGAGAGGATTAGAAACACTGCTCAGCAGACAGTATCACACCGGATAGGATTAGATACACAGCTCAGCAGACAGTATCACACAGGAGAAGATTAGATACACAGCTCAGCAGACAGTATCACACAGGAGAGGATTAGATACACGGCTCAGCAGACCGTATCACACAGGAGAGGATTAGAAACACTGCTCAGCAGACAGTATCACACAGGAGAGGATTAGATACAATGCTCAGTAGACAGTATCACACAGGAGAGGATTAGATACACGGCTCAGCAGACAGTATCACACAGGAGAGGATTAGATACACGGCTCAGCAGACGGTATCACACAGGAGAGGATTAGACACACGGCTCAGCAGATGGTATCACACAGGAGAGGATTAGAGATACAGCTCAGCAGAGAGTATCACACAGGAGAGGATTAGATACACAGCTCAGAAGACAGTATGACACAGGAGAGGATTAGATACACGGCTCAGCAGACAGTATCATACAGGGTAGGATTAGATACACGGCTCAGCAGACAGTATCACACAGGAGAGGATTAGATACACGGCTCAGCAGATAGTATCACTCAAGATAGGATTAGATGCACGGCTCAGCAGACAGTATCACACAGGACAGGATTAGATACATAGCTCAGCAGACAGTATCACACAGGGTAGGATTAGATACACAGCTCAGCAGATGGTATCACACAGGACAGGATTAGATACACAGCTCAGCAGACATTATCACACAGGAGGGGATTAGATACATACACAGCTCAGCAAACAGTATCACACAGGACAGGATTAGATACATAGCTCAGCAGACGGTATCACACAGGAGAAGATTAGATACACTGCTCAGCAGACAGTATCACACAGGAGAGGATTAGATACACAGCTCAGCAGACAGTATCACACAGGAAGGGATTAGATACACAGCTCAGAAGACAGTATCACACAGTATAAGATTAGATACACTGCTCAGCAGATTATCACAGCATAGGATTAGATACACGGCTCAGCAGACAGTATCAAACAGGAGAGGATTAGATACACAGCTCAGCAGACGGTATCGCACAGGAGAGGATTAGATACACGGCTCCACAGACAGTATCACACAGGAGAGGATTAGATACACTGCTCAGCAGACAGTATCACACAGGAGAGGATTAGATACACAGCTCAGCTGACAGTATCACACAGGAGATGATTAGATACACAGCTCAGCAGACAGTATCACACAGGAGAAGATTAGATACACAGCTCAGCAGACAGTATCGCACAGGATAGGATTAGATACACAGCTCAGCAGACAGTATCACACAGGAGAAGATTAGATGCACGGCTCAGCAGACAGTATCACACAGGAGAAGATTAGATACACAGCTCAGCAGACAGTATCATACAGGATAGGATTAGATACACAGCTCAGCAGACAGTATCACACAGGATAGGATTAGATGCACAGCTCAGCAGACAGTATCACACCGGATAGGATTAGATACACAGCTCAGCAGACAGTATCACACAGGAGAAGATTAGATACACAGCTCAGCAGACAGTATCACACAGGAGATTAGATACACTGCTCATCAGACAGTATCACACAGGAGAAGATTAGATACACTGCTCAGCAGACAGTATCACACAGGAGAAGATTAGATACACTGCTCAGCAGACAGTATCACACAGGAGAAGATTAGATACACAGCTCAGCAGACAGTATCACACAGGAGAGGATTAGATACACAGCTCAGCAGACAGTATCACACAGGAGAAGATTAGATACACAGCTCAGCAGACAGTATCACACCGGATAGGATTAGATACACAGCTCAGCAGACAGTATCACACAGGAGAAGATTAGATACACAGCTCAGCAGACAGTATCACACAGGAGAAGATTAGATACATAGCTCAGCAGACAGTATCACACAGGAGAAGATTAGATACACGGCTCAGCAGACAGTATCACACAGGAGAAGATTAGATACACTGCTCAGCAGACAGTATCACAGAGGAGAAGATTAGATACACAGCTCAGCAGACAGTATCACACCGGATAGGATTAGATACACAGCTCAGCAGACAGTATCACACAGGAGAAGATTAGATACACAGCTCAGCAGACAGTATCACACAGGAGAATATTAGATACACTGCTCAGCAGACAGTATCACACCGGATAGGATTAGATACACAGCTCAGCAGACAGTATCACAAAGGAGAAGATTAGATACACAGCTCAGCAGACAGTATCACACAGGAGAAGATTAGATACATAGCTCAGCAGACAGTATCACACAGGAGAAGATTAGATACACGGCTCAGCAGACAGTATCACACAGGAGAAGATTAGATACACTGCTCAGCAGACAGTATCACAGAGGAGAAGATTAGATACACAGCTCAGCAGACAGTATCACACCGGATAGGATTAGATACACAGCTCAGCAGACAGTATCACACAGGAGAAGATTAGATACACAGCTCAGCAGACAGTATCACACAGGAGAATATTAGATACACTGCTCAGCAGACAGTATCACACCGGATAGGATTAGATACACAGCTCAGCAGACAGTATCACACAGGAGAGGATTAGATACACAGCTCAGCAGACAGTATCACACAGGATAGGATTAGATACACGACTCAGAAGACAGTATCACACAGGATAGGATTAGATACACAGCTCAGCAGACAGTATCACACAGGAGAAGATTAGATACACAGCTCAGCAGACAGTATCACACAGGAGAAGATTAGATACACAGCTCAGCAAACAGTATCACACAGGAGAAGATTAGATACATAGCTCAGCAGACAGTATCAAACAGGAGAAGATTAGATACACGGCTCAGCAGACAGTATCACACAGGAGAAGATTAGATACACTGCTCAGCAGACAGTATCACACAGGAGAAGATTAGATACACAGCTCAGCAGACAGTATCACACAGGAGAAGATTAGATACACAGCTCAGCAGACAGTATCACACCGGATAGGTTTAGATACACAGCTCAGCAGACAGTATCACACAGGAGAAGATTAGATACACAGCTCAGCAGACAGTATCACACAGGAGAATATTAGATACACTGCTCAGCAGACAGTATCACACCGGATAGGATTAGATACACAGCTCAGCAGACAGTATCACACAGGAGAGGATTAGATACACAGCTCAGCAGACAGTATCACACAGGAGAAGATTAGATACACAGCTCAGCAGACAGTATCACACAGGAGATTAGATACACAGCTCAGCAGACAGTATCACACAGGGTAGGATTAGATACACGGCTCAGCAGACAGTATCACACAGGAGAGGATTAGATACACAGCTCAGCAGACATCATACAGGAGAGGATTAGATACACGGCTCAGCAGACAGTATCACACAGGAGAGGATTAGATACACAGCTCAGCAGACAGTATCACACAGGATAGGATTAGATGCACAGCTCAGCTGACAGTATCGCACAGGAGAAGATTAGATACACTGCTCAGCAGACAGTATCACACCGGATAGGATTAGATACACAGCTCAGCAGACAGTATCACACAGGAGAAGATTAGATACACAGCTCAGCAGACAGTATCACACAGGAGAAGATTAGATACACAGCTCAGCAGACAGTATCACACAGGAGGGGATTAGATGCACAGCTCAGCTGACAGTATCGCACAGGAGAAGATTAGATACACTGCTCAGCAGACAGTATCACACCGGATAGGATTAGATACACAGCTCAGCAGACAGTATCACACAGGAGAAGATTAGATACACAGCTCAGCAGACAGTATCACACAGGAGAAGATTAGATACACCGCTCAGCAGACAGTATCACACCGGATAGGATTAGATACACAGCTCAGCAGACAGTATCACACAGGAGAAGATTAGATACACAGCTCAGCAGACAGTATCACACAGGAGAAGATTAGATACATAGCTCAGCAGACAGCATCACACAGGAGGGGATTAGATACACGGCTCAGCAGACAGTATCACACAGGAGAGGATTAGATACACGGCTCAGCAGACAGTATCACACAGGAGAGGATTAGATACACAGCTCAGCAGACAGTATCACACAGGAGAGGATTAGATACACGGCTCAGCAGACAGTATCACACAGGATAGGATTAGATACACGGCTCAGCAGACAGTATCACACAGCATAGGATTAGATACACGGCTCAGCAGACAGTATCACACAGGAGAGGATTAGATACACAGCTCAGCAGACAGTATCACACAGGAGAGGATTAGATACACAGCTCAGCAGACAGTATCACACAGGAGGGGATTAGATACACAGCTCAGCAGACAGTATCACACAGGAGAAGATTAGATACACAGCTCAGCAGACAGTATCACACAGGAGAAGATTAGATACACAGCTCAGCAGACAGTATCACACAGGAGAAGATTAGATACACTGCTCAGCAGACAGTATCACACCGGATAGGATTAGATACACAGCTCAGCAGACAGTATCACACAGGAGATGATTAGATACACGGCTCAGCAGACAGTATCACACCGGATAGGATTAGATACACAGCTCAGCAGACAGTATCACACAGGAGAGGATTAGATACACAGCTCAGCAGACAGTATCACACAGGAGAAGATTAGATACACAGCTCAGCAGACAGTATCACACAGGAGAATATTAGATACACTGCTCAGCAGACAGTATCACACCGGATAGGATTAGATACACAGCTCAGCAGACAGTATCACACAGGAGAGGATTAGATACACAGCTCAGCAGACAGTATCACACAGGATAGGATTAGATACACGGCTCAGAAGACAGTATCACACAGGATAGGATTAGATACACAGCTCAGCAGACAGTATCACACAGGAGAAGATTAGATACACAGCTCAGCAGACAGTATCACACAGGAGAAGATTAGATACACAGCTCAGCAAACAGTATCACACAGGAGAAGATTAGATACATAGCTCAGCAGACAGTATCAAACAGGAGAAGATTAGATACACGGCTCAGCAGACAGTATCACACAGGAGAAGATTAGATACACTGCTCAGCAGACAGTATCACACAGGAGAAGATTAGATACACAGCTCAGCAGACAGTATCACACAGGAGAAGATTAGATACACAGCTCAGCAGACAGTATCACACCGGATAGGTTTAGATACACAGCTCAGCAGACAGTATCACACAGGAGAAGATTAGATACACAGCTCAGCAGACAGTATCACACAGGAGAATATTAGATACACTGCTCAGCAGACAGTATCACACCGGATAGGATTAGATACACAGCTCAGCAGACAGTATCACACAGGAGAGGATTAGATACACAGCTCAGCAGACAGTATCACACAGGAGAAGATTAGATACACAGCTCAGCAGACAGTATCACACAGGAGATTAGATACACAGCTCAGCAGACAGTATCACACAGGGTAGGATTAGATACACGGCTCAGCAGACAGTATCACACAGGAGAGGATTAGATACACAGCTCAGCAGACATCATACAGGAGAGGATTAGATACACGGCTCAGCAGACAGTATCACACAGGAGAGGATTAGATACACAGCTCAGCAGACAGTATCACACAGGATAGGATTAGATGCACAGCTCAGCTGACAGTATCGCACAGGAGAAGATTAGATACACTGCTCAGCAGACAGTATCACACCGGATAGGATTAGATACACAGCTCAGCAGACAGTATCACACAGGAGAAGATTAGATACACAGCTCAGCAGACAGTATCACACAGGAGAAGATTAGATACACAGCTCAGCAGACAGTATCACACAGGAGGGGATTAGATGCACAGCTCAGCTGACAGTATCGCACAGGAGAAGATTAGATACACTGCTCAGCAGACAGTATCACACCGGATAGGATTAGATACACAGCTCAGCAGACAGTATCACACAGGAGAAGATTAGATACACAGCTCAGCAGACAGTATCACACAGGAGAAGATTAGATACACCGCTCAGCAGACAGTATCACACCGGATAGGATTAGATACACAGCTCAGCAGACAGTATCACACAGGAGAAGATTAGATACACAGCTCAGCAGACAGTATCACACAGGAGAAGATTAGATACATAGCTCAGCAGACAGCATCACACAGGAGGGGATTAGATACACGGCTCAGCAGACAGTATCACACAGGATAGGATTAGATACACGGCTCAGCAGACAGTATCACACAGCATAGGATTAGATACACGGCTCAGCAGACAGTATCACACAGGAGAGGATTAGATACACAGCTCAGCAGACAGTATCACACAGGAGAGGATTAGATACACAGCTCAGCAGACAGTATCACACAGGAGGGGATTAGATACACAGCTCAGCAGACAGTATCACACAGGAGAAGATTAGATACACAGCTCAGCAGACAGTATCACACAGGAGAAGATTAGATACACAGCTCAGCAGACAGTATCACACAGGAGAAGATTAGATACACTGCTCAGCAGACAGTATCACACCGGATAGGATTAGATACACAGCTCAGCAGACAGTATCACACAGGAGATGATTAGATACACGGCTCAGCAGACAGTATCACACCGGATAGGATTAGATACACAGCTCAGCAGACAGTATCACACAGGAGAAGATTAGATACACAGCTCAGCAGACAGTATCACACCGGATAGGATTAGATACACAGCTCAGCAGACAGTATCACACAGGAGAGGATTAGATACACAGCTCAGCAGACAGTATCACACAGGAGAAGATTAGATACACAGCTCAGCAGACAGTATCACACAGGAGAAGATTAGATACACAGCTCAGCAGACAGTATCACACAGGGTAGGATTAGATACACGGCTCAGCAGACAGTATCACACAGGAGAAGATTAGATACACTGCTCAGCAGACAGTATCACACCGGATAGGATTAGATACACAGTTCAGCAGACAGTATCACACAGGAGAGGATTAGATACACGGCTCAGCAGACAGTATCACACAGGAGAAGATTAGATACACGGCTCAGCAGACCGTATCACACAGGAGAGGATTAGAAACACTGCTCAGCAGACAGTATCACACCGGATAGGATTAGATACACAGCTCAGCAGACAGTATCACACAGGAGTAGATTAGATACACAGCTCAGCAGACAGTATCACACAGGAGAGGATTAGATACACGGCTCAGCAGACCGTATCACACAGGAGAGGATTAGAAACACTGCTCAGCAGACAGTATCACACAGGAGAGGATTAGATACAATGCTCAGTAGACAGTATCACACAGGAGAGGATTAGATACACGGCTCAGCAGACAGTATCACACAGGAGAGGATTAGATACACGGCTCAGCAGACAGTATCACACAGGAGAGGATTAGACACACGGCTCAGCAGATGGTATCACACAGGAGAGGATTAGAGATACAGCTCAGCAGACAGTATCACACAGGAGAGGATTAGATACACGGCTCAGCAGACAGTATGACACAGGAGAGGATTAGATACACGGCTCAGCAGACAGTATCATACAGGGTAGGATTAGATACACGGCTCAGCAGACAGTATCACACAGGAGAGGATTAGAGACACGGCTCAGCAGACAGTATCACACAGGAGTGGATTAGATACACAGCTCAGCAGACAGTATGACACAGGAGAGGATTAGATACACGGCTCAGCAGACAGTATCATACAGGAGAGGATTAGATACACGGCTCAGCAGACAGTATGACACAGGAGAGGATTAGATACACGGCTCAGCAGACAGTATCACACAGGAGAGGATTAGATACACGGCTCAGCAGACAGTATCATACAGGAGAGGATTAGATACACAGCTCAGCAGACAGTATGACACAGGAGAGGATTAGATACACGGCTCAGCAGACAGTATCATACAGGGTACGATTAGATACACGGCTCAGCAGACAGTATCACACAGGAGAGGATTAGATACACGGCTCAGCAGATAGTATCACTCAAGATAGGATTAGATGCACGGCTCAGCAGAGAGTATCACACAGGACAGGATTAGATACATAGCTCAGCAGACAGTATCACACAGGGCAGGATTAGATACACATCTCAGCAGACGGTATCACACAGGACAGAATTAGATACACAGCTCAGCAGACATTATCACACAGGAGGGGATTAGATACATACACAGCTCAGCAAACAGTATCACACAGGACAGGATTAGGTACATAGCTCAGCAGACGGTATCACACAGGAGAGGATTAGATACACGGCTCAGCAGACAGTATCACACAGGAGGGGATTAGATACACAGCTCAGCAGACAGTACCACACAGTATAAGATTAGACACACTGCTCAGCAGACAGTATCACACAGGAGAGGATTAGATACACAGCTCAGCAGACAGTATCACACAGGAGAAGATTAGATACACAGCTCAGCAGACAGTATCACACAGGAGAGGATTAGATACACAGCTCAGCAGACAGTATCACACAGGAGAAGATTAGATACACAGCTCAGCAGACGGTATCACACAGGAGAAGATTAGATACACAGCTCAGCAGACAGTATCACACAGGGTAGGATAAGATACACGGCTCAGCAGACAGTATCACACAGGAGAGGATTAGATACACAGCTCAGCAGACATCACACAGGAGAGGATTAGATACACGGCTCAGCAGACAGTATCACACAGGAGAGGATTAGATACACAGCTCAGCGGACAGTATCACACAGGATAGGATTAGATGCACAGCTCAGCTGACAGTATCGCACAGGAGAAGATTAGATACACTGCTCAGCAGACAGTATCACACCGGATAGGATTAGATACACAGCTCAGCAGACAGTATCACACAGGAGAAGATTAGATACACAGCTCAGCAGACAGTATCACACAGGAGAAGATTAGATACACAGCTCAGCAGACAGTATCACACAGGAGGGGATTAGATGCACAGCTCAGCTGACAGTATCGCACAGGAGAAGATTAGATACACTGCTCAGCAGACAGTATCACACCGGATAGGATTAGATACACAGCTCAGCAGACAGTATCACACATGAGAAGATTAGATACACAGCTCAGCAGACAGTATCACACAGGAGAAGATTAGATACACAGCTCAGCAGACAGTATCACACCGAATAGGATTAGATACACAGCTCAGCAGACAGTATCACACAGGAGAAGATTAGATACACAGCTCAGCAGACAGTATCACACAGGAGAAGATTAGATACACAGCTCAGCAGACAGTATCACACCGGATAGGATTAGATACACTGCTCAGCAGACAGTATCACACAGGAGAGGATTAGATACACAGCTCAGCTGACAGTATCACACAGGAGAGGATTAGATACACAGCTCAGCAGACAGTATCACACAGGAGGGGATTAGATACACGGCTCAGCAGACAGTATCACACAGGAGAGGATTAGATACACAGCTCAGCAGACAGTATCACACCGGATAGGATTAGATACACAGCTCAGTAGACAGTATCACACAGGAGAGGATTAGATACACGGCTCAGCAGACAGTATCACACAGGAGAGGATTAGATACACGGCTCAGCAGACAGTATCACACAGGAGAAGATTAGATACACAGCTCAGCAGACAGTATCATACAGGATAGGATTAGATACACAGCTCAGCAGACAGTATCACACAGGAGAGGATTAGATGCACAGCTCAGCAGACAGTATAACACAGGAGGGGATTAGATACACGGCTCAGCAGACAGTATCACACAGGAGAGGATTAGATACACAGCTCAGCAGACAGTATCACACAGGAGGGGATTAGAAACACTGCTCAGCAGACAGTATCACACAGGATAGGATTAGATACAATGCTCAGTAGACAGTATCACACAGGAGAGGATTAGATACACGGCTCAGCAGACAGTATCACACAGGAGAGGATTAGATACACGGCTCAGCAGACAGTATCACACAGGAGAGGATTAGACACACGGCTCAGCAGATGGTATCACACAGGAGAGGATTAGATACACAGCTCAGCAGACAGTATTACACAGGAGAGGATTAGATACACGGCTCAGCAGACAGTATCACACAGGAGAGGATTAGATACACGGCTCAGCAGACAGTATGACACAGGAGAGGATTAGATACACGGCTCAGCAGACAGTATCATTCAGGGTAGGATTAGATACACGGCTCAGCAGACAGTATCACACAGGAGAGGATTAGATACACGGCTCAGCAGACAGTATCATACAGGGTAGGATTAGATACACGGCTCAGCAGACAGTATGACACAGGAAAGGATTAGATACACGGCTCAGCAGACAGTATCACACAGGAGTGGATTAGATACACAGCTCAGCAGACAGTATGACACAGGAGAGGATTAGATACACGGCTCAGCAGACAGTATCATACAGGAGAGGATTAGATACACAGCTCAGCAGACAGTATGACACAGGAGAGGATTAGATACACGGCTCAGCAGACAGTATCATACAGGGTAGGATTAGATACACGGCTCAGCAGACAGTATCACACAGGAGAGGATTAGATACACGGCTCAGCAGATAGTATCACTCAAGATAGGATTAGATGCACGGCTCAGCAGACAGTATCACACAGGACAGGATTAGATACATAGCTCAGCAGACAGTATCACACAGGGCAGGATTAGATACACAGCTCAGCAGACGGTATCACACAGGACAGGATTAGATACACAGCTCAGCAGACATTATCACACAGGAGGGGATTAGATACATACACAGCTCAGCAAACAGTATCACACAGGACAGGATTAGATACATAGCTCAGCAGACGGTATCACACAGGAGAGGATTAGATACACGGCTCAGCAGACAGTATCACACAGGAGGGGATTAGATACACAGCTCAGCAGACAGTACCACACAGTATAAGATTAGACACACTGCTCAGCAGACAGTATCACACAGGAGAGGATTAGATACACAGCTCAGCAGACAGTATCACACAGGATAAGATTAGATACACAGCTCAGCAGACAGTATCACACAGGAGAAGATTAGATACACAGCTCAGCAGACAGTATCACACCGGATAGGATTAGATACACAGCTCAGCAGACAGTATCACACAGGAGAAGATTAGATACACAGCTCAGCAGACAGTATCACACAGGAGAATATTAGATACACTGCTCAGCAGACAGTATCACACCGGATAGGATTAGATACACAGCTCAGCAGACAGTATCACACAGGAGAGGATTAGATACACAGCTCAGCAGACAGTATCACACAGGAGAAGATTAGATACACAGCTCAGCAGACAGTATCACACAGGAGAAGATTAGATACACAGCTCAGCAGACAGTATCACACAGGGTAGGATTAGATACACGGCTCAGCAGACAATATCACACAGGAGAGGATTAGATACACAGCTCAGCAGACATCACACAGGAGAGGATTAGATACACGGCTCAGCAGACAGTATCACACAGGAGAGGATTAGATACACAGCTCAGCGGACAGTATCACACAGGATAGGATTAGATGCACAGCTCAGCTGACAGTATCGCACAGGAGAAGATTAGATACACTGCTCAGCGGACAGTATCACACCGGATAGGATTAGATACACAGCTCAGCAGACAGTATCACACAGGAGAAGATTAGATACACAGCTCAGCAGACAGTATCACACAGGAGAAGATTAGATACACAGCTCAGCAGACAGTATCACACAGGAGGGGATTAGATGCACAGCTCAGCTGACAGTATCGCACAGGAGAAGATTAGATACACTGCTCAGCAGACAGTATCACACCGGATAGGATTAGATACACAGCTCAGCAGACAGTATCACACAGGAGAAGATTAGATACACAGCTCAGCAGACAGTATCACACAGGAGAAGATTAGATACACAGCTCAGCAGACAGTATCACACTGGATAGGATTAGATACACAGCTCAGCAGACAGTATCACACAGGATAGGATTAGATACACAGCTCAGCAGACAGTATCACACAGGAGAAGATTAGATACACAGCTCAGCAGACAGTATCACACCGGATAGGATTAGATACACAGCTCAGCAGACAGTATCACACAGGAGAGGATTAGATACACAGCTCAGCTGACAGTATCACACAGGAGAGGATTAGATACACAGCTCAGCAGACAGTATCACACAGGAGGGGATTAGATACACGGCTCAGCAGACAGTATCACACAGGAGAGGATTAGATACACAGCTCAGCAGACAGTATCACACCGGATAGGATTAGATACACAGCTCAGCAGACAGTATCACACAGGAGAGGATTAGATACACAGCTCAGCAGACAGTATCACACAGGAGGGGATTAGATACACGGCTCAGCAGACAGTATCACACAGGAGAGGATTAGATACACAGCTCAGCAGACAGTATCACACCGGATAGGATTAGATACACAGCTCAGCAGACAGTATCACACAGGAGAGGATTAGATACACAGCTCAGCAGACAGTATCACACAGGAGGGGATTAGATACACGGCTCAGCAGACAGTATCACACAGGAGAGGATTAGATACACAGCTCAGCAGACAGTATCACACAGGAGGGGATTAGATACACAGCTCAGCAGACAGTATCACACAGGAGAAGATTAGATACACAGCTCAGCAGACAGTATCACACAGGAGAAAATTAGATACACAGCTCAGCAGACAGTATCACACAGGAGAAGATTAGATACACTGCTCAGCAGACAGTATCACACCGGATAGGATTAGATACACAGCTCAGCAGACAGTATCACACAGGAGAGGATTAGATACACGGCTCAGCAGACAGTATCACACCGGATAGGATTAGATACACAGCTCAGCAGACAGTATCACACACGAGAAGATTAGATACACAGCTCAGCAGACAGTATCACACCGGATAGGATTAGATACACAGCTCAGCAGACAGTATCACACAGGAGAGGATTAGATACACAGCTCAGCAGACAGTATCACACAGGAGAAGATTAGATACACAGCTCAGCAGACAGTATCACACAGGAGAAGATTAGATACACAGCTCAGCAGACAGTATCACACAGGGTAGGATTAGATACACGGCTCAGCAGACAGTATCACACAGGAGAAGATTAGATACACGGCTCAGCAGACAGTATCACACAGGAGGGGATTAGATACATACACAGCTCAGCAAACAGTATCACACAGGACAGGATTAGGTACATAGCTCAGCAGACGGTATCACACAGGAGAGGATTAGATACACGGCTCAGCAGACAGTATCACACAGGAGGGGATTAGATACACAGCTCAGCAGACAGTACCACACAGTATAAGATTAGACACACTGCTCAGCAGACAGTATCACACAGGAGAGGATTAGATACACAGCTCAGCAGACAGTATCACACAGGAGAAGATTAGATACACAGCTCAGCAGACAGTATCACACAGGAGAGGATTAGATACACAGCTCAGCAGACAGTATCACACAGGAGAAGATTAGATACACAGCTCAGCAGACGGTATCACACAGGAGAAGATTAGATACACAGCTCAGCAGACAGTATCACACAGGGTAGGATTAGATACACGGCTCAGCAGACAGTATCACACAGGAGAGGATTAAATACACAGCTCAGCAGACAGTATCACTCAGGAGAGGATTAGATACACGGCTCAGCAGACAGTATCACACAGGAGAGGATTAGATACACAGCTCAGCGGACAGTATCACACAGGATAGGATTAGATGCACAGCTCAGCTGACAGTATCGCACAGGAGAAGATTAGATACACTGCTCAGCAGACAGTATCACACCGGATAGGATTAGATACACAGCTCAGCAGACAGTATCACACAGGAGAAGATTAGATACACAGCTCAGCAGACAGTATCACACAGGAGAAGATTAGATACACAGCTCAGCAGACAGTATCACACAGGAGGGGATTAGATGCACAGCTCAGCTGACAGTATCGCACAGGAGAAGATTAGATACACTGCTCAGCAGACAGTATCACACCGGATAGGATTAGATACACAGCTCAGCAGACAGTATCACACATGAGAAGATTAGATACACAGCTCAGCAGACAGTATCACACAGGAGAAGATTAGATACACAGCTCAGCAGACAGTATCACACCGGATAGGATTAGATACACAGCTCAGCAGACAGTATCACACAGGAGAAGATTAGATACACAGCTCAGCAGACAGTATCACACAGGAGAAGATTAGATACACAGCTCAGCAGACAGTATCACACCGGATAGGATTAGATACACAGCTCAGCAGACAGTATCACACAGGAGAGGATTAGATACACAGCTCAGCTGACAGTATCACACAGGAGAGGATTAGATACACAGCTCAGCAGACAGTATCACACAGGAGGGGATTAGATACACGGCTCAGCAGACAGTATCACACAGGAGAGGATTAGATACACAGCTCAGCAGACAGTATCACACCGGATAGGATTAGATACACAGCTCAGTAGACAGTATCACACAGGAGAGGATTAGATACACGGCTCAGCAGACAGTATCACACAGGAGAGGATTAGATACACGGCTCAGCAGACAGTATCACACAGGAGAAGATTAGATACACAGCTCAGCAGACAGTATCATACAGGATAGGATTAGATACACAGCTCAGCAGACAGTATCACACAGGAGAGGATTAGATGCACAGCTCAGCAGACAGTATAACACAGGAGGGGATTAGATACACGGCTCAGCAGACAGTATCACACAGGAGAGGATTAGATACACAGCTCAGCAGACAGTATCACACAGGAGGGGATTAGAAACACTGCTCAGCAGACAGTATCACACAGGATAGGATTAGATACAATGCTCAGTAGACAGTATCACACAGGAGAGGATTAGATACACGGCTCAGCAGACAGTATCACACAGGAGAGGATTAGATACACGGCTCAGCAGACAGTATCACACAGGAGAGGATTAGACACACGGCTCAGCAGATGGTATCACACAGGAGAGGATTAGATACACAGCTCAGCAGACAGTATTACACAGGAGAGGATTAGACACACGGCTCAGCAGATGGTATCACACAGGAGAGGATTAGATACACGGCTCAGCAGACAGTATCACACAGGAGAGGATTAGACACACGGCTCAGCAGATGGTATCACACAGGAGAGGATTAGATACACAGCTCAGCAGACAGTATCACACAGGAGAGGATTAGATACACGGCTCAGCAGACAGTATGACACAGGAGAGGATTAGATACACGCCTCAGCAGACAGTATCATTCAGGGTAGGATTAGATACACGGCTCAGCAGACAGTATCACACAGGAGAGGATTAGATACACGGCTCAGCAGACAGTATCACACAGGAGTGGATTAGATACACAGCTCAGCAGACAGTATGACACAGGAGAGGATTAGATACACGGCTCAGCAGACAGTATCATACAGGGTAGGATTAGATACACGGCTCAGCAGACAGTATGACACAGGAAAGGATTAGATACACGGCTCAGCAGACAGTATCACACAGGAGTGGATTAGATACACAGCTCAGCAGACAGTATGACACAGGAGAGGATTAGATACACGGCTCAGCAGACAGTATCATACAGGAGAGGATTAGATACACAGCTCAGCAGACAGTATGACACAGGAGAGGATTAGATACACGGCTCAGCAGACAGTATCATACAGGGTAGGATTAGATACACGGCTCAGCAGACAGTATCACACAGGAGAGGATTAGATACACGGCTCAGCAGATAGTATCACTCAAGATAGGATTAGATGCACGGCTCAGCAGACAGTATCACACAGGACAGGATTAGATACATAGCTCAGCAGACAGTATCACACAGGGCAGGATTAGATACACAGCTCAGCAGACGGTATCACACAGGACAGGATTAGATACACAGCTCAGCAGACATTATCACACAGGAGGGGATTAGATACATACACAGCTCAGCAAACAGTATCACACAGGACAGGATTAGATACATAGCTCAGCAGACGGTATCACACAGGAGAGGATTAGATACACGGCTCAGCAGACAGTATCACACAGGAGGGGATTAGATACACAGCTCAGCAGACAGTACCACACAGTATAAGATTAGACACACTGCTCAGCAGACAGTATCACACAGGAGAGGATTAGATACACAGCTCAGCAGACAGTATCACACAGGATAAGATTAGATACACAGCTCAGCAGACAGTATCACACAGGAGAAGATTAGATACACAGCTCAGCAGACAGTATCACACCGGATAGGATTAGATACACAGCTCAGCAGACAGTATCACACAGGAGAAGATTAGATACACAGCTCAGCAGACAGTATCACACAGGAGAATATTAGATACACTGCTCAGCAGACAGTATCACACCGGATAGGATTAGATACACAGCTCAGCAGACAGTATCACACAGGAGAGGATTAGATACACAGCTCAGCAGACAGTATCACACAGGAGAAGATTAGATACACAGCTCAGCAGACAGTATCACACAGGAGAAGATTAGATACACAGCTCAGCAGACAGTATCACACAGGGTAGGATTAGATACACGGCTCAGCAGACAATATCACACAGGAGAGGATTAGATACACAGCTCAGCAGACATCACACAGGAGAGGATTAGATACACGGCTCAGCAGACAGTATCACACAGGAGAGGATTAGATACACAGCTCAGCGGACAGTATCACACAGGATAGGATTAGATGCACAGCTCAGCTGACAGTATCGCACAGGAGAAGATTAGATACACTGCTCAGCGGACAGTATCACACCGGATAGGATTAGATACACAGCTCAGCAGACAGTATCACACAGGAGAAGATTAGATACACAGCTCAGCAGACAGTATCACACAGGAGAAGATTAGATACACAGCTCAGCAGACAGTATCACACAGGAGGGGATTAGATGCACAGCTCAGCTGACAGTATCGCACAGGAGAAGATTAGATACACTGCTCAGCAGACAGTATCACACCGGATAGGATTAGATACACAGCTCAGCAGACAGTATCACACAGGAGAAGATTAGATACACAGCTCAGCAGACAGTATCACACAGGAGAAGATTAGATACACAGCTCAGCAGACAGTATCACACTGGATAGGATTAGATACACAGCTCAGCAGACAGTATCACACAGGATAGGATTAGATACACAGCTCAGCAGACAGTATCACACAGGAGAAGATTAGATACACAGCTCAGCAGACAGTATCACACCGGATAGGATTAGATACACAGCTCAGCAGACAGTATCACACAGGAGAGGATTAGATACACAGCTCAGCTGACAGTATCACACAGGAGAGGATTAGATACACAGCTCAGCAGACAGTATCACACAGGAGGGGATTAGATACACGGCTCAGCAGACAGTATCACACAGGAGAGGATTAGATACACAGCTCAGCAGACAGTATCACACCGGATAGGATTAGATACACAGCTCAGCAGACAGTATCACACAGGAGAGGATTAGATACACAGCTCAGCAGACAGTATCACACAGGAGGGGATTAGATACACGGCTCAGCAGACAGTATCACACAGGAGAGGATTAGATACACAGCTCAGCAGACAGTATCACACCGGATAGGATTAGATACACAGCTCAGCAGACAGTATCACACAGGAGAGGATTAGATACACAGCTCAGCAGACAGTATCACACAGGAGGGGATTAGATACACGGCTCAGCAGACAGTATCACACAGGAGAGGATTAGATACACAGCTCAGCAGACAGTATCACACAGGAGGGGATTAGATACACAGCTCAGCAGACAGTATCACACAGGAGAAGATTAGATACACAGCTCAGCAGACAGTATCACACAGGAGAAGATTAGATACACAGCTCAGCAGACAGTATCACACAGGAGAAAATTAGATACACAGCTCAGCAGACAGTATCACACAGGAGAAGATTAGATACACTGCTCAGCAGACAGTATCACACCGGATAGGATTAGATACACAGCTCAGCAGACAGTATCACACAGGAGAGGATTAGATACACGGCTCAGCAGACAGTATCACACCGGATAGGATTAGATACACAGCTCAGCAGACAGTATCACACACGAGAAGATTAGATACACAGCTCAGCAGACAGTATCACACCGGATAGGATTAGATACACAGCTCAGCAGACAGTATCACACAGGAGAGGATTAGATACACAGCTCAGCAGACAGTATCACACAGGAGAAGATTAGATACACAGCTCAGCAGACAGTATCACACAGGAGAAGATTAGATACACAGCTCAGCAGACAGTATCACACAGGGTAGGATTAGATACACGGCTCAGCAGACAGTATCACACAGGAGAAGATTAGATACACGGCTCAGCAGACAGTATCACACCGGATAGGATTAGATACACAGCTCAGCAGACAGTATCACACAGGAGAGGATTAGATACACGGCTCAGCAGACAGTATCACACAGGAGAAGATTAGATACACGGCTCAGCAGACCGTATCACACAGGAGAGGATTAGAAACACTGCTCAGCAGACAGTATCACACCGGATAGGATTAGATACACAGCTCAGCAGACAGTATCACACAGGAGAAGATTAGATACACAGCTCAGCAGACAGTATCACACAGGATAGGATTAGATACACGGCTCAGCAGACCGTATCACACAGGAGAGGATTAGAAACACTGCTCAGCAGACAGTATCACACAGGAGAGGATTAGATACAATGCTCAGTAGACAGTATCACACAGGAGAGGATTAGATACACGGCTCAGCAGACAGTATCACACAGGAGAGGATTAGATACACGGCTCAGCAGACAGTATCACATAGGAGAGGATTAGACACACGGCTCAGCAGATGGTATCACACAGGAGAGGATTAGAGATACAGCTCATCAGACAGTATCACACAGGAGAGGATTAGATACACGGCTCAGCAGACAGTATGACACAGGAGAGGATTAGAAACACGGCTCAGCAGACAGTATCATACAGGGTAGGATTAGATACACGGCTCAGCAGACAGTATCACACAGGAGAGGATTAGATACACGGCTCAGCAGACCGTATCACACAGGAGAGGATTAGAAACACTGCTCAGCAGACAGTATCACACAGGAGAGGATTAGATACAATGCTCAGTAGAGAGTATCACACAGGAGAGGATTAGATACACGGCTCAGCAGACAGTATCACACAGGAGAGGATTAGATACACGGCTCAGCAGACAGTATCACACAGGAGAGGATTAGACACACGGCTCAGCAGATGGTATCACACAGGAGAGGATTAGAGATACAGCTCATCAGACAGTATCACACAGGAGAGGATTAGATACACGGCTCAGCAGACAGTATGACACAGGAGAGGATTAGATACACGGCTCAGCAGACAGTATCATACAGGGTAGGATTAGATACACGGCTCAGCAGACAGTATCACACAGGAGAGGATTAGATACACGGCTCAGCAGACAGTATCACACAGGAGTGGATTAGATACACAGCTCAGCAGACAGTATGACACAGGAGAGGATTAGATACACGGCTCAGCAGACAGTATCATACAGGGTAGGATTAGATACACGGCTCAGCAGACAGTATGACACAGGAGAGGATTAGATACACGGCTCAGCAGACAGTATCACACAGGAGTGGATTAGATACACAGCTCAGCAGACAGTATGACACAGGAGAGGATTAGATACACGGCTCAGCAGACAGTATCATACAGGAGAGGATTAGATACACAGCTCAGCAGACAGTATGACACAGGAGAGGATTAGATACACGGCTCAGCAGACAGTATCACACAGGAGAGGATTAGATACACGGCTCAGCAGATAGTATCACTCAAGATAGGATTAGATGCACGGCTCAGCAGACAGTATCACACAGGACAGGATTAGATACATAGCTCAGCAGACAGTATCACACAGGGCAGGATTAGATACACAGCTCAGCAGACGGTATCACACAGGACAGGATTAGATACACAGCTCAGCAGACATTATCACACAGGAGGGGATTAGATACATACACAGCTCAGCAAACAGTATCACACAGGACAGGATTAGATACTTAGCTCAGCAGACGGTATCACACAGGAGAGGATTAGATACACGGCTCAGCAGACAGTATCACACAGGAGGGGATTAGATACACAGCTCAGCAGACAGTACCACACAGTATAAGATTAGACACACTGCTCAGCAGACAGTATCACACAGGAGAGGATTAGATACACAGCTCAGCAGACAGTATCACACAGGAGGGGATTAGATACACAGCTCAGAAGACAGTATCACACAGTATAAGATTAGATACACTGCTCAGCAGATTATCACAGCATAGGATTAGATACACGGCTCAGCAGACAGTATCAAACATGAGAGGATTAGATACACAGCTCAGCAGACGGTATCGCACAGGAGAGGATTAGATACACGGCTCCACAGACAGTATCACACATGAGAGGATTAGATACACTGCTCAGCAGACAGTATCACACAGGAGAGGATTAGATACACAGCTCAGCTGACAGTATCACATAGGACAGGATTAGATACACAGTTCATCAGACAGTATCACACAGGAGTGGATTAGATACACGGCTCAGCAGACAGTATCACGAAAGATAGGATTAGATACACAGCTCAGCAGACAGTAACGCACAGGAGAGGATTAGATACACAGCTCAGCACACAGTATCACACAGGAGAGGATTAGATACACGGCTCAGCAGATGGTATTACACAGTATAGGATTAGATACACAGCTCAGCAGACAGTATCACACAGGATAGGATTAGATACACAGCTCAGCAGACAGTATCACACAGGATAGGATTAGATACACGGCTCAGCAGACATTATCACACAGGAGATGATTAGATACACAGCATAGGATTAGATACACAGCTCAGCAGACAGTATCACACAGGACAGGATTAGATACACAGCTCACCAGACAGTATCACACAGCATAGGATTAGATACACAGGTCAGCAAACAGTATCACACAGGATAGGATTAGATACACGGCTCAGCAGACAGTATCACATAGGAGAGGATTAGGTACACGGCGCAGCAGACAGTATCACACAGGAGAGGATTAGATACACAGCTCATCTGACAGTATCACACAGGAGGGGATTAGATACACAGCTCAGCAGACAGTATCACACAGTATAAGATTAGATACACTGCTCAGCAGACTATCACACAGCATAGGATTAGATACACGGCTCAGCAGACAGTATCACACAGGAGAGGATTAGATACACAGCTCAGCAGACAGTATCACACAGGAGGGGATTAGATACACAGCTCAGGAGACAGTATCACACAGTATAAGATTAGATACACTGCTCAGCAGACAGTATCACACAGGAGAGGATTAGATACACAGCTCAGCAGACAGTATCGCACAGGAAAGGATTAGACACACTGCTCAGCAGACGGTATCGCACAGGAGAGGATTAGATACACGGCTCAGCAGACGGTATCGCACAGGAGAGGATTAGATACACGGCTCCACAGACAGTATCACACAGGAGAGGATTAGATACACAGCTCAGCAGACAGTATCACACAGGAAAGGATTAGATATATGACACAGCAGACAGTATCACACAGGAGAGGATTAGATACACGGCTCAGCAGACAGTATCACACAGGAGAAGATTAGATACACAGCTCAGCAGACAGTATCACACAGGAGAGGATTAGATACACGGCTCAGCAGACCGTATCACACAGGAGAGGATTAGAAACACTGCTCAGCAGACAGTATCACACAGGAGAGGATTAGATACAATGCTCAGTAGACAGTATCACACAGGAGAGGATTAGATACACGGCTCAGCAGACAGTATCACACAGGAGAGGATTAGATACAATGCTCAGCAGACAATATCACACAGGAGAGGATTAGACACACGGCTCAGCAGATGGTATCACACAGGAGAGGATTAGAGATACAGCTCATCAGACAGTATCACACAGGAGAGGATTAGATACACGGCTCAGCAGACAGTATGACACAGGAGAGGATTAGATACACGGCTCAGCAGACAGTATCATACAGGGTAGGATTAGATACACGGCTCAGCAGACAGTATCACACAGGAGAGGATTAGATACACGGCTCAGCAGACAGTATCACACAGGAGTGGATTAGATACACAGCTCAGCAGACAGTATGACACAGGAGAGGATTAGATACACGGCTCAGCAGACAGTATCATACAGGGTAGGATTAGATACACGGCTCAGCAGACAGTATGACACAGGAGAGGATTAGATACACGGCTCAGCAGACAGTATCACACAGGAGTGGATTAGATACACAGCTCAGCAGACAGTATGACACAGGAGAGGATTAGATACACGGCTCAGCAGACAGTATCATACAGGAGAGGATTAGATACACAGCTCAGCAGACAGTATGACACAGGAGAGGATTAGATACACGGCTCAGCAGACAGTATCATACAGGGTAGGATTAGATACACGGCTCAGCAGACAGTATCACACAGGAGAGGATTACATACACGGCTCAGCAGATAGTATCACTCAAGATAGGATTAGATGCACGGCTCAGCAGACAGTATCACACAGGACAGGATTAGATACATAGCTCAGCAGACAGTATCACACAGGGCAGGATTAGATACACAGCTCAGCAGACGGTATCACACAGGACAGGATTAGATACACAGCTCAGCAGACAGTATCACACAGGAGGGGATTAGATACATACACAGCTCAGCAAACAGTATCACACAGGACAGGATTAGATACATAGCTCAGCAGACAGTATCACACAGGGCAGGATTAGATACACAGCTCAGCAGACGGTATCACACAGGAGAGGATTGGATACACGGCTCAGCAGACAGTATCACACAGGAGGGGATTAGATACACAGCTCAGCAGACAGTACCACACAGTATAAGATTAGACACACTGCTCAGCAGACAGTATCACACAGGAGAGGATTAGATACACAGCTCAGCAGACAGTATCACACAGGAGGGGATTAGATACACAGGTCAGAAGACAGTATCACACAGTATAAGATTAGATACACTGCTCAGCAGATTATCACAGCATAGGATTAGATACACGGCTCAGCAGACAGTATCAAACAGGAGAGGATTAGATACACAGCTCAGCAGACGGTATCGCACAGGAGAGGATTAGATACACGGCTCCACAGACAGTATCACACAGGAGAGGATTAGATACACTGCTCAGCAGACAGTATCACACAGGAGAGGATTAGATACACAGCTCAGCTGACAGTATCACATAGGACAGGATTAGATACACAGTTCATCAGACAGTATCACACAGGAGTGGATTAGATACACGGCTCAGCAGACAGTATCACGAAAGATAGGATTAGATACACAGCTCAGCAGACAGTAACGCACAGGAGAGGATTAGATACACAGCTCAGCACACAGTATCACACAGGAGAGGATTAGATACACGGCTCAGCATACAGTATCACACAGGATAGGATTAGATACACTGCTCAGCAGATGGTATTACACAGTATAGGATTAGATACACAGCTCAGCAGACAGTATCACACAGGATAGGATTAGATACACAGCTCAGCAGATAGTATCACACAGGATAGGATTAGATACACGGCTCAGCAGACATTATCACACAGGAGATGATTAGATACACAGCATAGGATTAGATACACAGCTCAGCAGACAGTATCACACAGGACAGGATTAGATACACAGCTCACCAGACAGTATCACACAGCATAGGATTAGATACACAGGTCAGCAAACAGTATCACACAGGATAGGATTAGATACACGGCTCAGCAGACAGTATCACATAGGAGAGGATTAGGTACACGGCGCAGCAGACAGTATCACACAGGAGAGGATTAGATACACAGCTCATCTGACAGTATCACACAGGAGGGGATTAGATACACAGCTCAGCAGACAGTATCACACAGTATAAGATTAGATACACTGCTCAGCAGACTATCACACAGCATAGGATTAGATACACGGCTCAGCAGACAGTATCACACAGGAGAGGATTAGATACACAGCTCAGCAGACAGTATCACACAGGAGGGGATTAGATACACAGCTCAGGAGACAGTATCACACAGTATAAGATTAGATACACTGCTCAGCAGACAGTATCACACAGGAGAGGATTAGATACACAGCTCAGCAGACAGTATCGCACAGGAAAGGATTAGACACACTGCTCAGCAGACGGTATCGCACAGGAGAGGATTAGATACACGGCTCAGCAGACGGTATCGCACAGGAGAGGATTAGATACACGGCTCTACAGACAGTATCACACAGGAGAGGATTAGATACACGGCTCAGCAGACAGTATCACACAGGGAAGGATTAGATATATGACACAGCAGACAGTATCACACAGGAGAGGATTAGATACACGGCTCAGCAGACAGTATCGCACAGGGCGGGATTAGATATATGACACAGCAGACAGTATCACACAGGAGAGGATTAGATACACAGTTCATCAGACAGTATCACACAGGAGAGGATTAGATACACAGCTCAGCAGACAGTATCACACAGGGTAGGATTAGAGATACACTGCTCAGCAGACAGTATCACACAGGAGAGGATTAGATACACAGCTCAGCAGACGGTATCACACAGGAGAGTATTAGATACACAGCTCAGCTGACAGTATCACACAGGAGAGGATTAGATACACGGCTCAGCAGACAGTATCACATAGGATAGGATTAGATACACAGCTCAGCACACAGTATCACACAGGAGAGGATTAGATACACAGCTCAGCAGACAGTATCACACAGGATAGGATTAGATATACGGCTCAGCAGACAGTATCACACAGGAGAGGATTAGATGCACAGCTCAGCAGACTGTATCACACAGGAGAGGATTAGATACACGGCTCAGCAGATGGTATCATACAGGAGATGATTAGATACACTGCTCAGCAGATGGTATTACACAGGATAGGATTAGATACACGGCTCAGCAGACATTATCACACAGGATAGGATTAGATACACGGCTCAGCAGACATTATCACACAGCATAGGATTAGATACACGGCTCAGCAGACAGAATCACACAGGAGGGGATTAGATACACAGCTCAGCAGACAGTATCACAGGATAAGATTAGATACACTGCTCAGCAGACGGTATCACACAGGACAGGATTAGATGCATAGCTCAGCAGACGGTATCACACAGGACAAGATTAGATACACAGCTCAGCAGACAAAGGAGAGGATTAGATAAACAGCTCAGCAGACAGTATCACACAGGAGAGGATTAGATACACAGTTCATCAGACAGTATCACACAGGAATGGATTAGATACACAGCTCAGCAGACAGTATCACACAGGAGAGGATTAGATACACAGCTTATCAGACAGTATCGCACAGGGCGGGATTAGATACACGACTCAGCAGACGGTATCACACAATATAGGATTAGATACACAGTTCATCAGACAGTATCACACAGGATAGGATAAGATACACATCTCAGCACACAGTATCACACAGGAGAGGATTAGATACACGGCTCAGCAGACAGTCACACAGGAGAGGATTAGATACACGGCTCAGGAGACAGAGTCACACAGGAGAGGATTAGATACACAGCTCAACAGACAGTATCACACAGGAGAGGATTAGATACACAGCTCAGCTGACAGTATCACACAGGAGAGGATTAGATACACAGCTCAGCAGACGGTATCACACAGGAGAGTATTAGATACACTGCTCAGCAGACAGTATCACATAGGATAGGATTAGATACACAGCTCAGCAGACAGTATCACACAGGATAGGATTAGATACACAGCTCAGCACACAGTATCACACAGGAGAGGATTAGATACACAGCTCAGCAGACAGTATCACACAGGATAGGATTAGATACACGGCTCAGCAGACAGTATCACACAGGAGAGGATTAGATACACAGCTCAGCAGAAGGTATCACACAGGACAGGATTAGATACACAGCTCAGCAGACATTATCACACAGGATAGGATTAGATACACGGCTCAGCAGACATTATCACACAGGAGATGATTAGATACACAGCATAGGATTAGATACACAGCTCAGCAGACAGTATCACACAGCATAGGATTAGATACACGTCTCAGCAGACAGAATCACACAGGAGGGGATTAGATACACAGCTCAGCAGACAGTGTCACAGGATAAGATTAGATACACTGCTCAGCAGACGGTATCACACAGGACAGGATTAGATGCATAGCTCAGCAGACGGTATCACACAGGAGAGGATTAGATACACAGCTCAGCTGACAGTATCACACAGGAGAGGATTAGATACACAGCTCAGCAGACAGTATCACACAGGAGAGGATTAGATACACAGTTCATGAGACAGTATCACACAGGATAGGATTAGATACACGGCTCAGCAGACAGTATCACACAGGAGAGGATTAGATACACAGCTTATCAGACAGTATCGCACAGGGCGGGATTAGATACACGACTCAGCAGACGGTATCACACAAGATAGGATTAGATACACAGTTCATCAGACAGTATCACACAGGATAGGGTAAGATACACATCTCAGCACACAGTATCACACAGGAGAGGATTAGATACACGGCTCAGCAGACAGAGTCACACAGGAGAGGATTAGATACACAGCTCATCAGACAGTATCACACAGGATAGGATTAGATACACAGCTCAGCTGACAGTATCACACAGGAGAGGATTAGATACACAGCTCAGCAGACAGTATCACACAGGAGAGGATTAGATACACAGCTCAGCTGACAGTATCACACAGGAGAGGATTAGAAACACAGTTCATCAGACAGTATCACACAGGAGAGGATTAGATACACAGCTCAGCAGACAGTATCACACAGAATAGGATTAGATACACAGCTCAGCAGACTGTATCACACGGGTGGATTAGATACAGGGCTCAGCAGACAGTATCGCACAGAGGATTACATACACAGCTCAGCACACAGTATCACACAGGAAAGGATTAGATACACAGCTCAGCAGAGAGTATCGCACAGGAGAGGAGTAGATACACAGCTCAGCAGCCGGTATCACACAGGAGAGGATTAGATACACTGCTCAGCAGACGGTATCACACAGGAGAGGATTAGATACATGGTTCAGCAGACAGTATCACACAGGGTAGGATTAGATACACAGCTCAGCAGCCGGTATCACACAGGAGAGGATTAGATACACTGCTCAGCAGACGGTGTCACACAGGAGAGGATTAGATACACGGTTCAGCAGACAGTATCACACAGGATAGGATTAGATACACAGCTCAGCAGACATTATCACACAGCATAGGATTAGATACACAGCTCAGCAGACAGTATCACACAGCATAGGATTAGATACGTGGCTCAGCAGACAGTATTACACAGCATAGGATTAGATACACAGCTCAGCAGGCAGTATCACACAGGAGAGGATTAGATACACAGCTCAGCAAACAGTATCACACAGGAGAGGATTAGATACATAGCTCAGCAGACAGTACCACACAGGAGAGGATTAGATACACAGCTCAGCAGACAGTATCACACAGGAAAGGATTAGATACACAGCTCAGCAGATGGTATCACACCGGATAGGATTAGATACACAGCTCAGCAGACAGTATCACACAGGAGAAGATTAGATACACAGCTCAGCAGACAGTGTCACACAGGAGAACATTAGATACACAGCTCAGCAGACAGTATCACACAGGAGAAGATTAGATACACTGCTCAGCTGACAGTATCACACCGGATAGGATTAGATACACAGCTCAGCAGACAGTATCACACAGGAGAGGATTAGATACACGGCTCAGCAGACAGTATCACACCGGATAGGATTAGATACACAGCTCAGCAGACAGTATCACACAGGAGGGGATTAGATACACAGCTCAGCAGACAGTATCACACAGGAGAAGATTAGATACACAGCTCAGCAGACAGTATCACACAGGAGAAGATTAGATACACAGCTCAGCAGACAGTATCACACAGGAGAAAATTAGATACACAGCTCAGCAGACAGTATCACACAGGAGAAGATTAGATACACTGCTCAGCAGACAGTATCACACCGGATAGGATTAGATACACAGCTCAGCAGACAGTATCACACAGGAGAGGATTAGATACACGGCTCAGCAGACAGTATCACACCGGATAGGATTAGATACACAGCTCAGCAGACAGTATCACACACGAGAAGATTAGATACACAGCTCAGCAGACAGTATCACACCGGATAGGATTAGATACACAGCTCAGCAGACAGTATCACACAGGAGAGGATTAGATACACAGCTCAGCAGACAGTATCACACAGGAGAAGATTAGATACACAGCTCAGCAGACAGTATCACACAGGAGAAGATTAGATACACAGCTCAGCAGACAGTATCACACAGGGTAGGATTAGATACACGGCTCAGCAGACAGTATCACACAGGAGAAGATTAGATACACGGCTCAGCAGACAGTATCACACCGGATAGGATTAGATACACAGCTCAGCAGACAGTATCACACAGGAGAGGATTAGATACACGGCTCAGCAGACAGTATCACACAGGAGAAGATTAGATACACGGCTCAGCAGACCGTATCACACAGGAGAGGATTAGAAACACTGCTCAGCAGACAGTATCACACCGGATAGGATTAGATACACAGCTCAGCAGACAGTATCACACAGGAGAAGATTAGATACACAGCTCAGCAGACAGTATCACACAGGATAGGATTAGATACACGGCTCAGCAGACCGTATCACACAGGAGAGGATTAGAAACACTGCTCAGCAGACAGTATCACACAGGAGAGGATTAGATACAATGCTCAGTAGACAGTATCACACAGGAGAGGATTAGATACACGGCTCAGCAGACAGTATCACACAGGAGAGGATTAGATACACGGCTCAGCAGACAGTATCACATAGGAGAGGATTAGACACACGGCTCAGCAGATGGTATCACACAGGAGAGGATTAGAGATACAGCTCATCAGACAGTATCACACAGGAGAGGATTAGATACACGGCTCAGCAGACAGTATGACACAGGAGAGGATTAGAAACACGGCTCAGCAGACAGTATCATACAGGGTAGGATTAGATACACGGCTCAGCAGACAGTATCACACAGGAGAGGATTAGATACACGGCTCAGCAGACCGTATCACACAGGAGAGGATTAGAAACACTGCTCAGCAGACAGTATCACACAGGAGAGGATTAGATACAATGCTCAGTAGAGAGTATCACACAGGAGAGGATTAGATACACGGCTCAGCAGACAGTATCACACAGGAGAGGATTAGATACACGGCTCAGCAGACAGTATCACACAGGAGAGGATTAGACACACGGCTCAGCAGATGGTATCACACAGGAGAGGATTAGAGATACAGCTCATCAGACAGTATCACACAGGAGAGGATTAGATACACGGCTCAGCAGACAGTATGACACAGGAGAGGATTAGATACACGGCTCAGCAGACAGTATCATACAGGGTAGGATTAGATACACGGCTCAGCAGACAGTATCACACAGGAGAGGATTAGATACACGGCTCAGCAGACAGTATCACACAGGAGTGGATTAGATACACAGCTCAGCAGACAGTATGACACAGGAGAGGATTAGATACACGGCTCAGCAGACAGTATCATACAGGGTAGGATTAGATACACGGCTCAGCAGACAGTATGACACAGGAGAGGATTAGATACACGGCTCAGCAGACAGTATCACACAGGAGTGGATTAGATACACAGCTCAGCAGACAGTATGACACAGGAGAGGATTAGATACACGGCTCAGCAGACAGTATCATACAGGAGAGGATTAGATACACAGCTCAGCAGACAGTATGACACAGGAGAGGATTAGATACACGGCTCAGCAGACAGTATCACACAGGAGAGGATTAGATACACGGCTCAGCAGATAGTATCACTCAAGATAGGATTAGATGCACGGCTCAGCAGACAGTATCACACAGGACAGGATTAGATACATAGCTCAGCAGACAGTATCACACAGGGCAGGATTAGATACACAGCTCAGCAGACGGTATCACACAGGACAGGATTAGATACACAGCTCAGCAGACATTATCACACAGGAGGGGATTAGATACATACACAGCTCAGCAAACAGTATCACACAGGACAGGATTAGATACTTAGCTCAGCAGACGGTATCACACAGGAGAGGATTAGATACACGGCTCAGCAGACAGTATCACACAGGAGGGGATTAGATACACAGCTCAGCAGACAGTACCACACAGTATAAGATTAGACACACTGCTCAGCAGACAGTATCACACAGGAGAGGATTAGATACACAGCTCAGCAGACAGTATCACACAGGAGGGGATTAGATACACAGCTCAGAAGACAGTATCACACAGTATAAGATTAGATACACTGCTCAGCAGATTATCACAGCATAGGATTAGATACACGGCTCAGCAGACAGTATCAAACATGAGAGGATTAGATACACAGCTCAGCAGACGGTATCGCACAGGAGAGGATTAGATACACGGCTCCACAGACAGTATCACACATGAGAGGATTAGATACACTGCTCAGCAGACAGTATCACACAGGAGAGGATTAGATACACAGCTCAGCTGACAGTATCACATAGGACAGGATTAGATACACAGTTCATCAGACAGTATCACACAGGAGTGGATTAGATACACGGCTCAGCAGACAGTATCACGAAAGATAGGATTAGATACACAGCTCAGCAGACAGTAACGCACAGGAGAGGATTAGATACACAGCTCAGCACACAGTATCACACAGGAGAGGATTAGATACACGGCTCAGCATACAGTATCACACAGGATAGGATTAGATACACTGCTCAGCAGATGGTATTACACAGTATAGGATTAGATACACAGCTCAGCAGACAGTATCACACAGGATAGGATTAGATACACAGCTCAGCAGACAGTATCACACAGGATAGGATTAGATACACGGCTCAGCAGACATTATCACACAGGAGATGATTAGATACACAGCATAGGATTAGATACACAGCTCAGCAGACAGTATCACACAGGACAGGATTAGATACACAGCTCGCCAGACAGTATCACACAGCATAGGATTAGATACACAGGTCAGCAAACAGTATCACACAGGATAGGATTAGATACACGGCTCAGCAGACAGTATCACATAGGAGAGGATTAGGTACACGGCGCAGCAGACAGTATCACACAGGAGAGGATTAGATACACAGCTCATCTGACAGTATCACACAGGAGGGGATTAGATACACAGCTCAGCAGACAGTATCACACAGTATAAGATTAGATACACTGCTCAGCAGACTATCACACAGCATAGGATTAGATACACGGCTCAGCAGACAGTATCACACAGGAGAGGATTAGATACACAGCTCAGCAGACAGTATCACACAGGAGGGGATTAGATACACAGCTCAGGAGACAGTATCACACAGTATAAGATTAGATACACTGCTCAGCAGACAGTATCACACAGGAGAGGATTAGATACACAGCTCAGCAGACAGTATCGCACAGGAAAGGATTAGACACACTGCTCAGCAGACGGTATCGCACAGGAGAGGATTAGATACACGGCTCAGCAGACGGTATCGCACAGGAGAGGATTAGATACACGGCTCCACAGACAGTATCACACAGGAGAGGATTAGATACACAGCTCAGCAGACAGTATCACACAGGAAAGGATTAGATATATGACACAGCAGACAGTATCACACAGGAGAGGATTAGATACACGGCTCAGCAGACAGTATCACACAGGAGAAGATTAGATACACAGCTCAGCAGACAGTATCACACAGGAGAGGATTAGATACACGGCTCAGCAGACCGTATCACACAGGAGAGGATTAGAAACACTGCTCAGCAGACAGTATCACACAGGAGAGGATTAGATACAATGCTCAGTAGACAGTATCACACAGGAGAGGATTAGATACACGGCTCAGCAGACAGTATCACACAGGAGAGGATTAGATACACGGCTCAGCAGACAATATCACACAGGAGAGGATTAGACACACGGCTCAGCAGATGGTATCACACAGGAGAGGATTAGAGATACAGCTCATCAGACAGTATCACACAGGAGAGGATTAGATACACGGCTCAGCAGACAGTATGACACAGGAGAGGATTAGATACACGGCTCAGCAGACAGTATCATACAGGGTAGGATTAGATACACGGCTCAGCAGACAGTATCACACAGGAGAGGATTAGATACACGGCTCAGCAGACAGTATCACACAGGAGTGGATTAGATACACAGCTCAGCAGACAGTATGACACAGGAGAGGATTAGATACACGGCTCAGCAGACAGTATCATACAGGGTAGGATTAGATACACGGCTCAGCAGACAGTATGACACAGGAGAGGATTAGATACACGGCTCAGCAGACAGTATCACACAGGAGTGGATTAGATACACAGCTCAGCAGACAGTATGACACAGGAGAGGATTAGATACACGGCTCAGCAGACAGTATCATACAGGAGAGGATTAGATACACAGCTCAGCAGACAGTATGACACAGGAGAGGATTAGATACACGGCTCAGCAGACAGTATCATACAGGGTAGGATTAGATACACGGCTCAGCAGACAGTATCACACAGGAGAGGATTACATACACGGCTCAGCAGATAGTATCACTCAAGATAGGATTAGATGCACGGCTCAGCAGACAGTATCACACAGGACAGGATTAGATACATAGCTCAGCAGACAGTATCACACAGGGCAGGATTAGATACACAGCTCAGCAGACGGTATCACACAGGACAGGATTAGATACACAGCTCAGCAGACAGTATCACACAGGAGGGGATTAGATACATACACAGCTCAGCAAACAGTATCACACAGGACAGGATTAGATACATAGCTCAGCAGACAGTATCACACAGGGCAGGATTAGATACACAGCTCAGCAGACGGTATCACACAGGAGAGGATTAGATACACGGCTCAGCAGACAGTATCACACAGGAGGGGATTAGATACACAGCTCAGCAGACAGTACCACACAGTATAAGATTAGACACACTGCTCAGCAGACAGTATCACACAGGAGAGGATTAGATACACAGCTCAGCAGACAGTATCACACAGGAGGGGATTAGATACACAGGTCAGAAGACAGTATCACACAGTATAAGATTAGATACACTGCTCAGCAGATTATCACAGCATAGGATTAGATACACGGCTCAGCAGACAGTATCAAACAGGAGAGGATTAGATACACAGCTCAGCAGACGGTATCGCACAGGAGAGGATTAGATACACGGCTCCACAGACAGTATCACACAGGAGAGGATTAGATACACTGCTCAGCAGACAGTATCACACAGGAGAGGATTAGATACACAGCTCAGCTGACAGTATCACATAGGACAGGATTAGATACACAGTTCATCAGACAGTATCACACAGGAGTGGATTAGATACACGGCTCAGCAGACAGTATCACGAAAGATAGGATTAGATACACAGCTCAGCAGACAGTAACGCACAGGAGAGGATTAGATACACAGCTCAGCACACAGTATCACACAGGAGAGGATTAGATACACGGCTCAGCATACAGTATCACACAGGATAGGATTAGATACACTGCTCAGCAGATGGTATTACACAGTATAGGATTAGATACACAGCTCAGCAGACAGTATCACACAGGATAGGATTAGATACACAGCTCAGCAGATAGTATCACACAGGATAGGATTAGATACACGGCTCAGCAGACATTATCACACAGGAGATGATTAGATACACAGCATAGGATTAGATACACAGCTCAGCAGACAGTATCACACAGGACAGGATTAGATACACAGCTCACCAGACAGTATCACACAGCATAGGATTAGATACACAGGTCAGCAAACAGTATCACACAGGATAGGATTAGATACACGGCTCAGCAGACAGTATCACATAGGAGAGGATTAGGTACACGGCGCAGCAGACAGTATCACACAGGAGAGGATTAGATACACAGCTCATCTGACAGTATCACACAGGAGGGGATTAGATACACAGCTCAGCAGACAGTATCACACAGTATAAGATTAGATACACTGCTCAGCAGACTATCACACAGCATAGGATTAGATACACGGCTCAGCAGACAGTATCACACAGGAGAAGATTAGATACACAGCTCAGCAGACAGTATCACACAGGAGAGGATTAGATACACAGCTCAGCAGACAGTATCACACAGGAGGGGATTAGATACACAGCTCAGGAGACAGTATCACACAGTATAAGATTAGATACACTGCTCAGCAGACAGTATCACACAGGAGAGGATTAGATACACAGCTCAGCAGACAGTATCGCACAGGAAAGGATTAGACACACTGCTCAGCAGACGGTATCGCACAGGAGAGGATTAGATACACGGCTCAGCAGACGGTATCGCACAGGAGAGGATTAGATACACGGCTCCACAGACAGTATCACACAGGAGAGGATTAGATACACGGCTCAGCAGACAGTATCACACAGGGAAGGATTAGATATATGACACAGCAGACAGTATCACACAGGAGAGGATTAGATACACGGCTCAGCAGACAGTATCGCACAGGGCGGGATTAGATATATGACACAGCAGACAGTATCACACAGGAGAGGATTAGATACACAGTTCATCAGACAGTATCACACAGGAGAGGATTAGATACACAGCTCAGCAGACAGTATCACACAGGGTAGGATTAGAGATACACTGCTCAGCAGACAGTATCACACAGGAGAGGATTAGATACACAGCTCAGCAGACGGTATCACACAGGAGAGTATTAGATACACAGCTCAGCTGACAGTATCACACAGGAGAGGATTAGATACACGGCTCAGCAGACAGTATCACATAGGATAGGATTAGATACACAGCTCAGCACACAGTATCACACAGGAGAGGATTAGATACACAGCTCAGCAGACAGTATCACACAGGATAGGATTAGATATACGGCTCAGCAGACAGTATCACACAGGAGAGGATTAGATGCACAGCTCAGCAGACGGTATCACACAGGAGAGGATTAGATACACGGCTCAGCAGATGGTATCATACAGGAGATGATTAGATACACTGCTCAGCAGATGGTATTACACAGGATAGGATTAGATACACGGCTCAGCAGACATTATCACACAGGATAGGATTAGATACACGGCTCAGCAGACATTATCACACAGCATAGGATTAGATACACGGCTCAGCAGACAGAATCACACAGGAGGGGATTAGATACACAGCTCAGCAGACAGTATCACAGGATAAGATTAGATACACTGCTCAGCAGACGGTATCACACAGGACAGGATTAGATGCATAGCTCAGCAGACGGTATCACACAGGACAAGATTAGATACACAGCTCAGCAGACAAAGGAGAGGATTAGATAAACAGCTCAGCAGACAGTATCACACAGGAGAGGATTAGATACACAGTTCATCAGACAGTATCACACAGGAATGGATTAGATACACAGCTTATCAGACAGTATCGCACAGGGCGGGATTAGATACACGACTCAGCAGACGGTATCACACAATATAGGATTAGATACACAGTTCATCAGACAGTATCACACAGGATAGGATAAGATACACATCTCAGCACACAGTATCACACAGGAGAGGATTAGATACACGGCTCAGCAGACAGTCACACAGGAGAGGATTAGATACACGGCTCAGGAGACAGAGTCACACAGGAGAGGATTAGATACACAGCTCAACAGACAGTATCACACAGGAGAGGATTAGATACACAGCTCAGCTGACAGTATCACACAGGAGAGGATTAGATACACAGCTCAGCAGACGGTATCACACAGGAGAGTATTAGATACACTGCTCAGCAGACAGTATCACATAGGATAGGATTAGATACACAGCTCAGCAGACAGTATCACACAGGATAGGATTAGATACACAGCTCAGCACACAGTATCACACAGGAGAGGATTAGATACACAGCTCAGCAGACAGTATCACACAGGATAGGATTAGATACACGGCTCAGCAGACAGTATCACACAGGAGAGGATTAGATACACAGCTCAGCAGAAGGTATCACACAGGACAGGATTAGATACACAGCTCAGCAGACATTATCACACAGGATAGGATTAGATACACGGCTCAGCAGACATTATCACACAGGAGATGATTAGATACACAGCATAGGATTAGATACACAGCTCAGCAGACAGTATCACACAGCATAGGATTAGATACACGTCTCAGCAGACAGAATCACACAGGAGGGGATTAGATACACAGCTCAGCAGACAGTGTCACAGGATAAGATTAGATACACTGCTCAGCAGACGGTATCACACAGGACAGGATTAGATGCATAGCTCAGCAGACGGTATCACACAGGAGAGGATTAGATACACAGCTCAGCTGACAGTATCACACAGGAGAGGATTAGATACACAGCTCAGCAGACAGTATCACACAGGAGAGGATTAGATACACAGTTCATGAGACAGTATCACACAGGATAGGATTAGATACACGGCTCAGCAGACAGTATCACACAGGAGAGGATTAGATACACAGCTTATCAGACAGTATCGCACAGGGCGGGATTAGATACACGACTCAGCAGACGGTATCACACAAGATAGGATTAGATACACAGTTCATCAGACAGTATCACACAGGATAGGGTAAGATACACATCTCAGCACACAGTATCACACAGGAGAGGATTAGATACACGGCTCAGCAGACAGAGTCACACAGGAGAGGATTAGATACACAGCTCATCAGACAGTATCACACAGGATAGGATTAGATACACAGCTCAGCTGACAGTATCACACAGGAGAGGATTAGATACACAGCTCAGCAGACAGTATCACACAGGAGAGGATTAGATACACAGCTCAGCTGACAGTATCACACAGGAGAGGATTAGAAACACAGTTCATCAGACAGTATCACACAGGAGAGGATTAGATACACAGCTCAGCAGACAGTATCACACAGAATAGGATTAGATACACAGCTCAGCAGACTGTATCACACGGGTGGATTAGATACAGGGCTCAGCAGACAGTATCGCACAGAGGATTACATACACAGCTCAGCACACAGTATCACACAGGAAAGGATTAGATACACAGCTCAGCAGAGAGTATCGCACAGGAGAGGATTAGATACACAGCTCAGCAGCCGGTATCACACAGGAGAGGATTAGATACACTGCTCAGCAGACGGTATCACACAGGAGAGGATTAGATACATGGTTCAGCAGACAGTATCACACAGGGTAGGATTAGATACACAGCTCAGCAGCCGGTATCACACAGGAGAGGATTAGATACACTGCTCAGCAGACGGTGTCACACAGGAGAGGATTAGATACACGGTTCAGCAGACAGTATCACACAGGATAGGATTAGATACACAGCTCAGCAGACATTATCACACAGCATAGGATTAGATACACAGCTCAGCAGACAGTATCACACAGCATAGGATTAGATACGTGGCTCAGCAGACAGTATTACACAGCATAGGATTAGATACACAGCTCAGCAGGCAGTATCACACAGCAGAGGATTAGATACACAGCTCAGCAAACAGTATCACACAGGAGAGGATTAGATACATAGCTCAGCAGACAGTACCACACAGGAGAGGATTAGATACACAGCTCAGCAGACAGTATCACACAGGAAAGGATTAGATACACAGCTCAGCAGATGGTATCACACCGGATAGGATTAGATACACAGCTCAGCAGACAGTATCACACAGGAGAAGATTAGATACACAGCTCAGCAGACAGTATCACACAGGAGAACATTAGATACACAGCTCAGCAGACAGTATCACACAGGAGAAGATTAGATACACTGCTCAGCTGACAGTATCACACCGGATAGGATTAGATACACAGCTCAGCAGACAGTATCACACAGGAGAGGATTAGATACACGGCTCAGCAGACAGTATCACTCCGGATAGGATTAGATACACAGCTCAGCAGACAGTATCACACAGGAGAAGATTAGATACACAGCTCAGCAGACAGTATCACACCGGAGAGGATTAGATACACTGCTCAGCAGACAGTATCACACAGGAGAGGATTAGATACACAGCTCAGCAGACAGTATCGCACAGGAAAGGATTAGATACACGGCTCAGCAGACAGTATCACACCGGATAGGATTAGACACACAGCTCAGCAGACAGTATCACACAGGAGAAGATTAGATACACAGCTCAGCAGACAGTATCACACCGGATAGGATTAGATACACAGCTCAGCAGACAGTATCACACAGGAGAAGATTAGATACACTGCTCAGCAGACAGTATCACACCGGATAGGATTAGATACACAGCTCAGCAGACAGTATCACACAGGAGAAGATTAGATACACAGCTCAGCAGACAGTATCACACCGGATAGGATTAGATACACAGCTCAGCAGACAGTATCACACAGGAGAAGATTAGATACGCTGCTCAGCAGACAGTATCACACCGGATAGGATTAGATACACTGCTCAGCAGACAGTATCACACAGGATAGGCTTAGATACACTGCTCAGCAGACAGTATCACACAGGAGAGGATTAGATACATAGCTCAGCAGACAGTATCACACAGGAGAGGATTAGATACACTGCTCAGCAGACGGTATCGCACAGGAGAGGATTAGATACACGGCTCAGCAGACGGTATCGCACAGGAGAGGATTAGATACACGGCTCCACAGACAGTATCACACAGGAGAGGATTAGATACACGGCTCAGCAGACAGTATCACACAGGAAAGGATTAGATACATAGCTCAGCAGACGGTATCACACAGGACAGGATTAGATGCACAGCTCAGCAGACAGTATCACACAGGAGAGGATTAGATACACAGCTCAGCTGACAGTATCACATAGGACAGGATTAGATACACAGTTCATCAGACAGTATCACACAGGAGTGGATTAGATACACGGCTCAGCAGACAGTATCGCACAGGGCGGGATTAGATATATGACACAGCAGACAGTATCACACAGGAGAGGATTAGATACACAGTTCATCAGACAGTATCACACAGGAGAGGATTAGATACACAGCTCAGCAGACAGTATCACACAGGGTAGGATTAGAGATACACGGCTCAGCAGACAGTATCACACAGGAGAGGATTAGATACACAGCTCAGCAGACAGTATCACACAGGAGAACATTAGATACACAGCTCAGCAGACAGTATCACACAGGAGAAGATTAGATACACTGCTCAGCTGACAGTATCACACCGGATAGGATTAGATACACAGCTCAGCAGACAGTATCACACAGGAGAGGATTAGATACACGGCTCAGCAGACAGTATCACTCCGGATAGGATTAGATACACAGCTCAGCAGACAGTATCACACAGGAGAAGATTAGATACACAGCTCAGCAGACAGTATCACACCGGAGAGGATTAGATACACTGCTCAGCAGACAGTATCACACAGGAGAGGATTAGATACACAGCTCAGCAGACGGTATCACACAGGAGAGTATTAGATACACAGCTCAGCAGACAGTATCACATAGGATAGGATTAGATACACAGCTCAGCACACAGTATCACACAGGAGAGGATTAGATACACAGCTCAGCAGACAGTATCACACAGGATAGGATTAGATACACAGCTCAGCAGACAGTATCACACAGGAGAGGATTAGATACACAGCTCAGCAGACGGTATCACACAGGAGAGGATTAGATACACAGCTCAGCAGATGGTATCATACAGGAGATGATTAGATACACTGCTCAGCAGATGGTATTACACAGGATAGGATTAGATACACGGCTCAGCAGACATTATCACACAGGATAGGATTAGATACACGGCTCAGCAGACATTATCACACAGGAGATGATTAGATACACAGCATAGGATTAGATACACAGCTCAGCAGACAGTATCACACAGCATAGGATTAGATACACGGCTCAGCAGACAGAATCACACAGGAGGGGATTAGATACACAGCTCAGCAGACAGTATCACAGGATAAGATTAGATACACTGCTCAGCAGACGGTATCACACAGGACAGGATTAGATGCATAGCTCAGCAGACGGTATCACACAGGACAAGATTAGATACACAGCTCAGCAGACAGTATCACAAAGGAGAGGATTAGATACACAGCTCAGCAGACAGTATCACACAGGAGTGGATTAGATACACGGCTCAGCAGACAGTATCACACAGGAGAGGATTAGATACACAGCTTATCAGACAGTATCGCACAGGGCGGGATTAGATACACGGCTCAGCAGACAGTATCATACAGGGTAGGATTAGATACACGGCTCAGCAGACAGTATGACACAGGAGAGGATTAGATACACGGCTCAGCAGACAGTATCACACAGGAGAGGATTAGATACACAGCTCAGCAGACAGTATGACACAGGAGAGGATTAGATACACGGCTCAGCAGACAGTATCATACAGGAGAGGATTAGATACACAGCTCAGCAGACAGTATGACACAGGAGAGGATTAGATACACGGCTCAGCAGACAGTATCACACAGGAGAGGATTAGATACACGGCTCAGCAGATAGTATCACTCAAGATAGGATTAGATGCACGGCTCAGCAGACAGTATCACACAGGACAGGATTAGATACATAGCTCAGCAGACAGTATCACACAGGGCAGGATTAGATACACAGCTCAGCAGACGGTATCACACAGGACAGGATTAGATACACAGCTCAGCAGACATTATCACACAGGAGGGGATTAGATACATACACAGCTCAGCAAACAGTATCACACAGGACAGGATTAGATACATAGCTCAGCAGACGGTATCACACAGGAGAGGATTAGATACACGGCTCAGCAGACAGTATCACACAGGAGAGGATTAGATACACAGCTCAGCAGACAGTACCACACAGTATAAGATTAGACACACTGCTCAGCAGACAGTATCACACAGGAGAGGATTAGATACACAGCTCAGCAGACAGTATCACACAGGAGGGGATTAGATACACAGCTCAGAAGACAGTATCACACAGTATAAGATTAGATACACTGCTCAGCAGATTATCACAGCATAGGATTAGATACACGGCTCAGCAGACAGTATCAAACATGAGAGGATTAGATACACAGCTCAGCAGACGGTATCGCACAGGAGAGGATTAGATACACAGCTCAGCTGACAGTATCACATAGGACAGGATTAGATACACAGTTCATCAGACAGTATCACACAGGAGTGGATTAGATACACGGCTCAGCAGACAGTATCACGAAAGATAGGATTAGATACACAGCTCAGCAGACAGTAACGCACAGGAGAGGATTAGATACACAGCTCAGCACACAGTATCACACAGGAGAGGATTAGATACACGGCTCAGCATACAGTATCACACAGGATAGGATTAGATACACTGCTCAGCAGATGGTATTACACAGTATAGGATTAGATACACAGCTCAGCAGACAGTATCACACAGGATAGGATTAGATACACAGCTCAGCAGACAGTATCACACAGGATAGGATTAGATACACGGCTCAGCAGACATTATCACACAGGAGATGATTAGATACACAGCATAGGATTAGATACACAGCTCAGCAGACAGTATCACACAGGACAGGATTAGATACACAGCTCACCAGACAGTATCACACAGCATAGGATTAGATACACAGGTCAGCAAACAGTATCACACAGGATAGGATTAGATACACGGCTCAGCAGACAGTATCACATAGGAGAGGATTAGGTACACGGCTCAGCAGACAGTATCACATAGGAGAGGATTAGGTACACGGCGCAGCAGACAGTATCACACAGGAGAGGATTAGATACACAGCTCATCTGACAGTATCACACAGGAGGGGATTAGATACACAGCTCAGCAGACAGTATCACACAGTATAAGATTAGATACACTGCTCAGCAGACTATCACACAGCATAGGATTAGATACACGGCTCAGCAGACAGTATCACACAGGAGAGGATTAGATACACAGCTCAGCAGACAGTATCACACAGGAGGGGATTAGATACACAGCTCAGGAGACAGTATCACACAGTATAAGATTAGATACACTGCTCAGCAGACAGTATCACACAGGAGAGGATTAGATACACAGCTCAGCAGACAGTATCACACCGGATAGGATTAGATACACGGCTCAGCAGACAGTATCGCACAGGAAAGGATTAGACACACTGCTCAGCAGACGGTATCGCACAGGAGAGGATTAGATACACGGCTCAGCAGACGGTATCGCACAGGAGAGGATTAGATACACGGCTCCACAGACAGTATCACACAGGAGAGGATTAGATACACGGCTCAGCAGACAGTATCACACAGGAAAGGATTAGATATATGACACAGCAGACAGTATCACACAGGAGAGGATTAGAAACACTGCTCAGCAGACAGTATCACACAGGAAAGGATTAGATATATGACACAGCAGACAGTATCACACAGGATAGGATTAGATACACAGCTCAGCAGACAGTATCACACAGGAGAAGATTAGATACACAGCTCAGCAGACAGTATCACACAGGAGAGGATTAGATACACGGCTCAGCAGACCGTATCACACAGGAGAGGATTAGAAACACTGCTCAGCAGACAGTATCACACAGGAGAGGATTAGATACAATGCTCAGTAGACAGTATCACACAGGAGAGGATTAGATACACGGCTCAGCAGACAGTATCACACAGGAGAGGATTAGATACACGGCTCAGTAGACAGTATCACACAGGAGAGGATTAGATACACGGCTCAGCAGACAGTATCACACAGGAGAGGATTAGATACAATGCTCAGTAGACAGTATCACACAGGAGAGGATTAGATACACGGCTCAGCAGACAGTATCACACAGGAGAGGATTAGATACACGGCTCAGCAGACAGTATCACACAGGAGAGGATTAGAGATACAGCTCATCAGACAGTATCACACAGGAGAGGATTAGATACACGGCTCAGCAGACAGTATGACACAGGAGAGGATTAGATACACGGCTCAGCAGACAGTATCATACAGGGTAGGATTAGATACACGGCTCAGCAGACAGTATCACACAGGAGAGGATTAGATACACGGCTCAGCAGACAGTATCACACAGGAGTGGATTAGATACACAGCTCAGCAGACAGTATGACACAGGAGAGGATTAGATACACGGCTCAGCAGACAGTATCATACAGGGTAGGATTAGATACACGGCTCAGCAGACAGTATGACACAGGAGAGGATTAGATACACGGCTCAGCAGACAGTATCACACAGGAGTGGATTAGATACACAGCTCAGCAGACAGTATGACACAGGAGAGGATTAGATACACGGCTCAGCAGACAGTATCATACAGGGTAGGATTAGATACACGGCTCAGCAGACAGTATCACACAGGAGAGGATTACATACACGGCTCAGCAGATAGTATCACTCAAGATAGGATTAGATGCACGGCTCAGCAGACAGTATCACACAGGACAGGATTAGATACATAGCTCAGCAGACAGTATCACACAGGGCAGGATTAGATACACAGCTCAGCAGACGGTATCACACAGGACAGGATTAGATACACAGCTCAGCAGACATTATCACACAGGAGGGGATTAGATACATACACAGCTCAGCAAACAGTATCACACAGGACAGGATTAGATACATAGCTCAGCAGACAGTATCACACAGGGCAGGATTAGATACACAGCTCAGCAGACGGTATCACACAGGAGAGGATTAGATACACGGCTCAGCAGACAATATCACACAGGAGGGGATTAGATACACAGCTCAGCAGACAGTACCACACAGTATAAGATTAGACACACTGCTCAGCAGACAGTATCACACAGGAGAGGATTAGATACACAGCTCAGCAGACAGTATCACACAGGAGGGGATTAGATACACAGCTCAGAAGACAGTATCACACAGTATAAGATTAGATACACTGCTCAGCAGATTATCACAGCATAGGATTAGATACACGGCTCAGCAGACAGTATCAAACAGGAGAGGATTAGATACACAGCTCAGCAGACGGTATCGCACAGGAGAGGATTAGATACACGGCTCCACAGACAGTATCACACAGGAGAGGATTAGATACACTGCTCAGCAGACAGTATCACATAGGACAGGATTAGATACACAGTTCATCAGACAGTATCACACAGGAGTGGATTAGATACACGGCTCAGCAGACAGTATCACGAAAGATAGGATTAGATACACAGCTCAGCAGACAGTAACGCACAGGAGAGGATTAGATACACAGCTCAGCACACAGTATCACACAGGAGAGGATTAGATACACGGCTCAGCATACAGTATCACACAGGATAGGATTAGATACACTGCTCAGCAGATGGTATTACACAGTATAGGATTAGATACACAGCTCAGCAGACAGTATCACACAGGATAGGATTAGATACACAGCTCAGCAGATAGTATCACACAGGATAGGATTAGATACACGGCTCAGCAGACATTATCACACAGGGGATGATTAGATACACAGCATAGGATTAGATACACAGCTCAGCAGACAGTATCACACAGGACAGGATTAGATACACAGCTCACCAGACAGTATCACACAGCATAGGATTAGATACACAGGTCAACAAACAGTATCACACAGGATAGGATTAGATACACGGCTCAGCAGACAGTATCACATAGGAGAGGATTAGGTACACGGCGCAGCAGACAGTATCACACAGGAGAGGATTAGATACACAGCTCATCTGACAGTATCACACAGGAGGGGATTAGATACACAGCTCAGCAGACAGTATCACACAGTATAAGATTAGATACACTGCTCAGCAGACTATCACACAGCATAGGATTAGATACACGGCTCAGCAGACAGTATCACACAGGAGAGGATTAGATACACAGCTCAGCAGACAGTATCACACAGGAGGGGATTAGATACACAGCTCAGGAGACAGTATCACGCAGTATAAGATTAGATACACTGCTCAGCAGACAGTATCACACAGGAGAGGATTAGATACACAGCTCAGCAGACAGTATCGCACAGGAAAGGATTAGACACACTGCTCAGCAGACGGTATCGCACAGGAGAGGATTAGATACACGGCTCAGCAGACGGTATCGCACAGGAGAGGATTAGATACACGGCTCCACAGACAGTATCACACAGGAGAGGATTAGATACACGGCTCAGCAGACAGTATCACACAGGGAAGGATTAGATATATGACACAGCAGACAGTATCACACAGGAGAGGATTAGATACACGGCTCAGCAGACAGTATCGCACAGGGCGGGATTAGATATATGACACAGCAGACAGTATCACACAGGAGAGGATTAGATACACAGTTCATCAGACAGTATCACACAGGAGAGGATTAGATACACAGCTCAGCAGACAGTATCACACAGGGTAGGATTAGAGATACACTGCTCAGCAGACAGTATCATACAGGAGAGGATTAGATACACAGCTCAGCAGACGGTATCACACAGGAGAGTATTAGATACACAGCTCAGCTGACAGTATCACACAGGAGAGGATTAGATACACGGCTCAGCAGACAGTATCACACAGGAGAGGATTAGATACACAGCTCAGCAGACGGTATCACACAGGAGAGTATTAGATACACAGCTCAGCTGACAGTATCACACAGGAGAGGATTAGATACACGGCTCAGCAGACAGTATCACATAGGATAGGATTAGATACACAGCTCAGCACACAGTATCACACAGGAGAGGATTAGATACACAGCTCAGCAGACAGTATCACACAGGATAGGATTAGATATACGGCTCAGCAGACAGTATCACACAGGAGAGGATTAGATACACGGCTCAGCAGACATTATCACACAAGATAGGATTAGATACACGGCTCAGCAGACATTATCACACAGCATAGGATTAGATACACGGCTCAGCAGACAGAATCACACAGGAGGGGATTAGATACACAGCTCAGCAGACAGTATCACAGGATAAGATTAGATACACTGCTCAGCAGACGGTATCACACAGGACAGGATTAGATGCATAGCTCAGCAGACGGTATCACACAGGACAAGATTAGATACACAGCTCAGCAGACAAAGGAGAGGATTAGATAAACAGCTCAGCAGACAGTATCACACAGGAGAGGATTAGATACACAGTTCATCAGACAGTATCACACAGGAGTGGATTAGATACACGGCTCAGCAGACAGTATCACACAAGAGAGGATTAGATACACAGCTTATCAGACAGTATCGCACAGGGCGGGATTAGATACACGACTCAGCAGACGGTATCACACAAGATAGGATTAGATACACAGTTCATCAGACAGTATCACACAGGATAGGATAAGATACACATCTCAGCACACAGTATCACACAGGAGAGGATTAGATACACGGCTCAGCAGACAGTCACACAGGAGAGGATTAGATACACGGCTCAGGAGACAGAGTCACACAGGAGAGGATTAGATACACAGCTCAGCAGACGGTATCACACAGGAGAGTATTAGATACACTGCTCAGCAGACAGTATCACATAGGATAGGATTAGATACACAGCTCAGCAGACAGTATCACACAGGATAGGATTAGATACACAGCTCAGCACACAGTATCACACAGGAGAGGATTAGATACACAGCTCAGCAGACAGTATCACACAGGATAGGATTAGATACACGGCTCAGCAGACAGTATCACACAGGAGAGGATTAGATACACAGCTCAGCAGAAGGTATCACACAGGACAGGATTAGATACACAGCTCAGCAGATGGTATCATCCAGGAGATGATTAGATACACTGCTCAGCAGACAGTATCACACAGGAGAGGATTAGATACACAGCTCAGCACACAGTATCACACAGGAGAGGATTAGATACACAGCTCAGCAGAAGGTATCACACAGGATAGGATTAGATACACGGCTCAGCAGACATTATCACACAGGATAGGATTAGATACACGGCTCAGCAGACATTATCACACAGGAGATGATTAGATACACAGCATAGGATTAGATACACAGCTCAGCAGACAGTATCACACAGCATAGGATTAGATACACGGCTCAGCAGACAGAATCACACAGGAGGGGATTAGATACACAGCTCAGCAGACAGTATCACAGGATAAGATTAGATACACTGCTCAGCAGACGGTATCACACAGGACAGGATTAGATGCATAGCTCAGCAGACGGTATCACACAGGACAAGATTAGATACACAGCTCAGCAGACAGTATCACACAGGAGAGGATTAGATTCACAGCTCAGCTGACAGTATCACACAGGAGATGATTAGATACACAGCTCAGCAGACAGTATCACACAGGAGAGGATTAGATACACAGTTCATGAGACAGTATCACACAGGAGTGGATTAGATACACGGCTCAGCAGACAGTATCACACAGGAGAGGATTAGATACACAGGTTATCAGACAGTATCGCACAGGGCGGGATTAGATACACGACTCAGCAGACGGTATCACACAAGATAGGATTAGATACACAGTTCATCAGACAGTATCACACAGGATAGGGTAAGATACACATCTCAGCACACAGTATCACACAGGAGAGGATTAGATACACGGCTCAGCAGACAGTATCACACAGGAGAGGATTAGATACACAGCTCAGCTGACAGTATCACACAGGAGAGGATTAGATACACAGCTCAGCTGACAGTATCACACAGGAGAGGATTAGATACACAGCTCATCAGACAGTATCACACAGGAGAGGATTAGATACACAGCTCATCAGACAGTATCACACAGGAGAGGATTAGATACACAGCTCAGCTGACAGTATCACACAGGAGAGGATTAGATACACAGCTCAGCTGACAGTATCACACAGGAGAGGATTAGATACACAGCTCAGCAGACAGTATCACACAGGAGAGGATTAGAAACACAGTTCATCAGACAGTATCACACAGGAGAAGATTAGATACACAGCTCAGCAGACAGTATCACACAGCATAGGATTAGATACACAGCTCAGCAGACAGTATCACACAGCATAGGATTAGATACACGGCTCAGCAGACAGAATCACACAGGAGGGGATTAGATACACAGCTCAGCAGACAGTATCACAGGATAAGATTAGATACACTGCTCAGCAGACGGTATCACACAGGACAGGATTAGATGCATAGCTCAGCAGACGGTATCACACAGGACAAGATTAGATACACAGCTCAGCAGACAGTATCACAAAGGAGAGGATTAGATACACAGCTCAGCAGACAGTATCACACAGGAGTGGATTAGATACACGGCTCAGCAGACAGTATCACACAGGAGAGGATTAGATACACAGCTTATCAGACAGTATCGCACAGGGCGGGATTAGATACACGACTCAGCAGACGGTATCACACAAGATAGGATTAGATACACAGTTCATCAGACAGTATCACACAGGATAGGATAAGATACACATCTCAGCACACAGTATCACACAGGAGAGGATTAGATACACGGCTCAGCAGACAGAGTCACACAGGAGAGGATTAGATACACAGCTCATCAGACAGTATCACACAGGAGAGGATTAGATACACAGCTCAGCTGACAGTATCACACAGGAGAGGATTAGATACACAGCTCAGCTGACAGTATCACACAGGAGAGGATTAGATACACAGCTCAGCAGACAGTATCACACAGGAGAGGATTAGATACACTGCTCAGCAGACAGTATCACACAGGAGAGGATTAGATACACGGCTCAGGAGACAGTTTCACACAGGAGAGGATTAGAAACACAGTTCATCAGACAGTATCACACAGGAGAGGATTAGATACACAGCTCAGCAGACAGTATCACACAGCATAGGATTAGATACACAGCTCAGCAGACTGTATCACACGGGTGGATTAGATACACGGCTCAGCAGACAGTATCGCACAGGGCGGGATTAGATACACGGCTCAGCAGACAGTATCACACAGAGGATTACATACACAGCTCAGCACACAGTATCACACAGGAAAGGATTAGATACACAGCTCAGCAGAGAGTATCGCACAGGAGAGGATTAGATACACAGCTCAGCAGCCGGTATCACACAGGAGAGGATTAGATACACTGCTCAGCAGACGGTATCACACTTGAGAGGATTAGATACACTGTTCAGCAGACAGTATCACACAGGGTAGGATTAGAGATACAGCTCAGCAGACATTATCACACAGCATAGGATTAGATACACAGCTCAGCAGACAGTATTACACAGCATAGGATTAGATACACAGCTCAGCAGGCAGTATCACACAGGAGAGGATTAGATACACAGCTCAGCAAACAGTATCACACAGGAGAGGATTAGATACATAGCTCAGCAGACAGTATCACACAGGAGAGGATTAGATACACAGCTCAGCAGACAGTATCACACAGGAAAGGATTAGATACACAGCTCAGCAGATGGTATCACACAGGATAGGATTAGATACACAACTCAGCTGACAGTATCACACAGCACAGAATTAGATACAAAGCTCAGCAGATAGTATCACACAGGAGTGGATTAGATACACAGCTCAGCAGACAGTATCGCACAGGGCGGGATTAGATACACGGCTCAGCAGACAGTATCACACAGGATAGGATTAGATACACAGTTCATCAGACAGTATCACACAGGAGTGGATTAGATACACGGCTCAGCAGACAGTATCGCACAGGGCGGGATTAGATACACAGCTCAGCAGACAGTATCACACAGGAGTGGATTAGATCCACGGCTCAGCAGACAGTATCGCACAGGGCGGGATTAGATACACGGCTCAGCAGACAGTATCACACAGGATAGGATTAGATGCACAGCTCAGCAGACAGTATCACACAGGAGAGGATTAGATACACAGCTCAGCAGACAATATCGCACAGGAGAGGATTAGATACATAGCTCAAAGGACTGTATCACACAGGACAGGATTAGATACACAGCTCAGCAGACAGTATCACACAGGAGAGGATTAGATACACGGCTCAGCAGACATTATCACACAGGAGAGGATTAGATACACGGCTCAGCAGACAGTATCACACAGGAGAGGATTAGATACACTGCTCAGCAGATAGTATCACACAGGACAGGATTAGATACACAGCTCAGCAGACAGTATCACAAAGGATAGGATTAGATACACAGCTCAGCAGCTGGTATCACACAGGATAGGTTTAGATACACTGCTCAGCAGATGGTATCACACAGGATATGATTAGATACAGGGCTCAGCAGACAGTATCACAGAGGAGAGGATTAGTTACACGGCTCAGCAGATGGTATCACACAGGATAGGATTAGATACACAGCTCAGTAGACAGTATCACACTGGAGAGGATTAGATACACAGCTCAGCAGACAGTATCACACAGGAGAGGAATAGATGCACAGCTCAGTAGACAGTATCACACTGGAGAGGATTAGATACACAGCTCATCAGACAGTATCACACAGGAGAGGATTAGATACACAGCTCAGCAGACAGTATCACACAGGAGAGGAATAGATACACAGCTCAGCTGACAGTATCACACAGGAGTGGATTAGATACACGGCTCAGCAGACAGTATCGCACAGGGCGGGATTAGATACACGACTCAGCAGACAGTATCACACAGGATAGGATTAGATACACAGCTCAGTAGACAGTATCACACAGGATAGGATTAGATACACGGCTCAGCAGACAGTACCACACAGGAGAGGATTAGATACACGGCTCAGCAGACAGTATCACACAGGATAGGATTAGACACACAGCTCAGCAGACAGTATCACACAGGAGAGGATTAGATACACAGCATAGGATTAGATACACGGTTCAGCAGACAGTATCACACAGGAGAGGATTAGATACACAGCATAGGATTAGATACACGGCTCAGCAGACAGTATCACACAGGATAGGATTAGATACACTGCTCAGCAGAGAGTATCACACAGGAGAGGATTAGATACACGGCTCAGCAGACAGTATCACACAGGATAGGATTAGACACACAGCTCAGCAGACAGTATCACACAGGAGAGGATTAGATACACAGCTCAGCAGACAGTATCACACAGGATAAGATTAGATACACTGCTCTGCAGACAGTATCACACAGGATAGGATTAGATGCACAGCTCAGCAGACAGTATCACACAGGATTAGATACATAGCTCAGCAGACAGTATCACACTGGAGAGGATTAGATACACAGCTCAGCAGACAGTATCACACAGGATTAGATACATAGCTCTGCAGACAGTATCACACAGGAGGGGATTAGATACACAGCTCAGCAGACAGTATCACACAGGAGGGGATTAGATACACAGCTCAGCAGACAGTATCACACAGGATAAGATTAGATACACTGCTCTGCAGACAGTATCACACAGGATAGGATTAGATGCACAGCTCAGCAGACAGTATCACACAGGATTAGATACATAGCTCAGCAGACAGTATCACACAGGAGAGGATTAGATACACAGCTCAGCAGACAGTATCACACAGGAGAGGATGAGATACACAGCTCAGCAGACAGTATCACACAGGATAGGATTAGATACACAGCTCAGCAGACAGTATCACACAGCATAGGATTAGATACACGGCTCAACAGACAGTATCACACAGGAGGGGATTAGATACACAGCTCAGCAGACAGTATCACACAGGAGGGGATTAGATACACAGCTCAGCAGACAGTATCACACAGGATAAGATTAGATACACAGCTCAGCAGACAGTATCACACAGGATAAGATTAGATACACAGCTCAGCAGACAGTATTACATAGGAGAGGATTAGATGCACGGCTCAGCAGACAGTATCACACAGGACAGGATTAGATACACAGCTCAGCAGACAGTATCACACAGGAGAGGATTAGATACGCAGCTCAGCAGACAGTATCTCACAGGAGATGATTAGATACATGGCTCAGCAGACAGTATCACACAGGAGGGGATTAGATACACAGCTGAGGAGACAGTATTACACAGGAGAGGATTAGATACACTGCTCAGCATACAGTATCACACAGCATAGGATTAGATACACAGCTCAGCAGGCAGTATCACACAGTATAAGATTAGATACACAGCTCAGCAGACAGTATCACACAGCATAGGATTAGATACACGGCTCAGCAGACAGTATCACACAGGACAGGATTAGATACACAGCTCAGCAGACAGTATCACACAGGAGAGGATTAGATACACAGCTCAGCAGACAGTATCACACAGCGTAGGATTAGATACACAGCTCAGCAGACAGTATCACACAGGAGAGGATTAGATACACAGATCAGCAGACAGTATCACACAGCATAGGATTAGATACACACCTCAGCAGGCAGTATCACACAGTATAAGATTAGATACACAGCTCAGCAGACAGTATCACACAGCATAGGATTAGATACACGGCTCAGCAGACAGTATCACACAGGAGAGGATTAGATACACAGCTCAGCAGACAGTATCACACAGGAGAGGATTAGATACACAGCTCAGCAGACATTATCACACAGGAGAGGATTAGATACACAGCTCAGCAGACAGTATCACACAGCGTAGGATTAGATACACAGCTCAGCAGACAGTATCACACAGGAGAGGATTAGATGCACAGCTCAGCAGACAGTATCACACAGGAGTGGATTAGATACACGGCTCAGCAGACAGTATCGCACAGGGCGGGATTAGATACACGGTTCATCAGACAGTATCACACAGGAGAGTATTAGATACACTGCTCAGCAGACAGTATCACACAGGAGAGTATTAGATACACAGCTCAGCAGACAGTATCACACAGGATTAGATACATAGCTCAGCAGACAGTATCACACAGCATAGGATTAGATACACGGCTCAGCAGACAGTATCACACAGGAGGGGATTAGATACACAGCTGAGGAGACAGTATTACACAGGAGAGGATTAGATACACTGCTCAGCATACAGTATCACACAGCATAGGATTAGATACACAGGTCAGCAGGCAGTATCACACAGTATAAGATTAGATACACAGCTCAGCAGACAGTATCACACAGCATAGGATTAGATACACGGCTCAGCAGACAGTATCACACAGGAGAGGATTAGATACACAGCTCAGCAGATAGTATCACACAGGAGAGGATTAGATACACAGCTCAGCAGACAGTATCACACAGCGTAGGATTAGATACACAGCTCAGCAAACAGTATCACACAGGAGAGGATTAGATACACAGATCAGCAGACAGTATCACACAGCATAGGATTAGATACACACCTCAGCAGGCAGTATCACACAGTATAAGATTAGATACACAGCTCAGCAGACAGTATCACACAGCATAGGATTAGATACACGGCTCAGCAGACAGTATCACACAGGAGAGGATTAGATACACAGCTCAGCAGACAGTATCACACAGGAGAGGATTAGATACACAGCTCAGCAGACAGTATCACACAGGAGAGGATTAGATACACAGCTCAGCAGACAGTATCACACAGCGTAGGATTAGATACACAGCTCAGCAGACAGTATCACACAGGAGAGGATTAGATGCACAACTCAGCAGACAGTATCACACAGGAGTGGATTAGATACACGGCTCAGCAGACAGTATCGCACAGGGCGGGATTAGATACACGGTTCATCAGACAGTATCACACAGGAGAGTATTAGATACACTGCTCAGCAGACAGTATCACACAGGAGAGTATTAGATACACGGCTCAGCAGACAGTATCACACAGGATTAGATACATAGCTCAGCAGACAGTATCACACAGGAGATGATTAGATACACATCTCAGCAGACAGTATCACACAGGAGAGGATGAGATACACAGCATAGGTTTAGATACACAGCTCAGCAGACAGTATCACACAGCATAGGATTAGATACACGGCTCAACAGACAGTATCACACAAGAGGGGATTAGATACACAGCTCAGCAGACAGTATCACACAGGAGGGGATTAGATACACAGCTCAGCAGACAGTATCACACAGGAGGGGATTAGATACACAGCTCAGCAGACAGTATCACACAGGATAAGATTAGATACACAGCTCAGCAGACAGTATCACACAGGATAAGATTAGATACACAGCTCAGCAGACAGTATCACACAGGATAAGATTAGATACACAGCTCAGGAGACAGTATCACACAGGACAGGATTAGTTACACAGCTCAGCAGACAGTATCACACAGGAGAGGATTAGATACACAGCTCAGCCGACAGTATCACACAGGATAGGATTAGATACACAGCTCAGCAGACAGTATCACACAGGATAGGATTAGATACACAGCTCAGCAGACAGTATCACACAGCATAGAATTAGATACACAGCTCAGCAGGCAGTATCACACAGTATAAGATTAGATACACAGCTCAGCAGACAGTATCACACAGCATAGGATTAGATACACGGCTCAGCAGACAGTATCACACAGGACAGGATTAGATACACCGCTCAGCAGAGAGTATCACACAGGAGAGGATTAGATACACAGCTCAGCAGACAGTATCACACAGCATAGGATTAGATACACGGCTCAGCAGACAGTATCACACAGGACAGGATTAGATACACCGCTCAGCAGAGAGTATCACACAGGAGAGGATTAGGTACATAGCTCAGCAGACAGTATCACACAGGAGAGGATTAGATACACAGCTCAGCAGACAGTATCGCACAGGGCGGCATTAGATACACGGTTCATCAGACAGTATCACACAGGAGAGTATTAGATACACAGCTCAGCAGACGGTATCACACAGGAGAGAATTAGGTACACAGCTCAGCAGACAGTATCACACAGGAGAGTATTAGATACACAGCTCAGCAGACAGTATCACACAGGAGAGGATGAGATACACAGCATAGGTTTAGATACACAGCTCAGCAGACAGTATCACACAGCATAGGATTAGATACACGGCTCAGCAGACAGTATCACACAGGAGGGGATTAGATACACTGCTCAGCATACAGTATCACACAGGAGGGGATTAGATACACAGCTCAGCAGACAGTATCACACAGGTTAAGATTAGATACACAGCTCAGCAGACAGTATCACACAGGATAAGATTAGATACACGGCTCAGCAGACGGTATCACACAGGAGAGGATTAGATACACAGCTCAGCAGACAGTATCACACAGGATAGGATTAGATACACAGCTCAGCAGACAGTATCACACAGGAGAGGATTAGATGCACGGCTCAGCAGACAGTATCACACAGGGTAAGATTAGATACACAGCTCAGCAGACAGTATCACACAGGAGAGGATTAGATACACGGCTCAGCATACAGTATCACACAGCATAGGATTAGATACACAGCTCAGCAGGCAGTATCACACAGTATAAGATTAGATACACAGCTCAGCAGACAGTATCACACAGCATAGGATTAGATACACGGCTCAGCAGACAGTATCACACAGGACAGGATTAGATACACAGCTCAGCAGACAGTATCACACAGGAGAGGATTAGAAACAGCTCAGCATACAGTATCGCACAGAGCGGGATTAGATACACGGCTCAGCAAACAGTATCACACAGGACAGGATTAGATACACAGCTCAGCAGACAGTATCACACAGGAGAGGATTAGATACACAGCTCAGCAGATGGTATCACACAGGATAGGATTAGATACACAGCTCAGCAGACAGTATTACACAGGAGAGGATTAGATACACGGCTCAGCAGACAGTATCACACAGGGCAGGATTAGATACACGGTTCAGCAGACAGTATCACACAGGGTAGGATTAGATACACGGCTCAGCAGACAGTATCACACAGGAGAGGATTAGATACACAGCTCAGCAGACAGTATTACACAGGAGAGGATTAGATACACGGCTCAGCAGACAGTATCACACAGGAGAGGATTAGATACACTGCTCAGCAGATAGTATCACACAGGATAGGATTAGATGCACAGCTCAGCAGACAGTATCACACAGGAGAGGATTAGATACACGGCTCATCAGACAGTATCACACAGGACAGGATTAGATACACAGCTCAGCAGACAGTATCACACAGGAGAGGATTAGATACACAGCTCAGCTGACAGTATCACACAGGAGAGGATTAGATACACAGCTCAGCAGATAGTATCACACAGGATAGGATTAGATACACAGCTCAGCAGACAGTATCACACAGGAGTGGATTAGATACACAGCTCAGCAGACAGTATCACACAGGATAGGATTAGATACACAGCTCAGCAGATGGTATCACACAGGATAGGGTTAGATACACTGCTCAGCTGATGGTATCACACAGGATAGGATTAGATGCACAGCTCAGTAGGCAGTATCACACAGGAGAGGATTAGATACACGGCTCAGCAGACAGTATCACACAGGAGAGGATTAGATACACAGCTCAGCTGACAGTATCACACAGGAGTGGACTAGATACACGGCTCAGCGACAGTATCGCACAGGGCGGGATTAGATACACGACTCAGCAGACAGTATCACACAGGATAGGATTAGATACACAGCTGAGGAGACAGTATCACACAGGAGAGGATTATATACACTGCTCAGCATACAGTATCACACAGCATAGAATTAGATACACAGCTCAGCAGGCAGTATCACACAGTATAAGATTAGATACACAGCTCAGCAGACAGTATCACACAGGAGAGGATTATATACACAGCTCAGCAGACAGTATCACACAGCATAGGATTAGATACACGGCTCAGCAGACAGTATCACACAGCGTAGGATTAGATACACAGCTCAGCAGACAGTATCACACAGGAGAGGATTAGATACACAGATCAGCAGACAGTATCACACAGCATAGGATTAGATACACAGCTCAGCAGACAGTATCACACAGGAGTGGATTAGATACACGGCTCAGCAGACAGTATCGCACAGGGCGGGATTAGATACACGGCTCAGCAGACAGTATCACACAGGAGAGTATTAGATACACTGCTCAGCAGACAGTATCACAAAGGAGAGTATTAGATACACAGCTCAGCAGACGGTATCACACAGGAGAGAATTAGATACACAGCTCAGCAGACAGTATCACACAGGATTAGATACATAGCACAGCAGACAGTATCACACAGGAGAGGATTAGATACACAGCTCAGCAGACAGTATCACACAGGAGAGGATGAGATACACAGCATAGGTTTAGATACACAGCTCAGCAGACAGTATCACACAGCATAGGATTAGATACACGGCTCAACAGACAGTATCACACAGGAGGGGATTAGATACACAGCTCAGCAGACAGTATCACACAGGAGAGTATTAGATACACAGCTCAGCAGACGGTATCACACAGGAGAGAATTAGATACACAGCTCAGCAGACAGTATCACACAGGATTAGATACATAGCTCAGCAGACAGTATCACACAGGAGAGGATTAGATACACAGCTCAGCAGACAGTATCACACAGGAGAGGATGAGATACACAGCATAGGTTTAGATACACAGCTCAGCAGACAGTATCACACAGCATAGGATTAGATACACGGCTCAACAGACAGTATCACACAAGAGGGGATTAGATACACAGCTCAGCAGACAGTATCACACAGGAGGGGATTAGATACAAAGCTCAGCAGACAGTATCACACAGGAGGGGATTAGATACACAGCTCAGCAGACAGTATCACACAGGATAAGATTAGATACACAGCTCAGCAGACAGTATCACACAGGATAAGATTAGATACACAGCTCAGCAGACAGTATTACACAGGAGAGGATTAGATGCACAGCTCAGCAGACAGTATCACACAGGACAGGATTAGATACATAGCTCAGCAGACAGTATCACACAGGAGAGGATTAGATACACAGCTCAGCAGACAGTATCACACAGGATAGGATTAGATACACAGCTCAGCAGACAGTATCACACAGGATAGGATTAGATACACAACTCAGCAGACAGTATCTCACAGGAGAGGATTAGATACATGGCTCAGCAGACAGTATCACACAGCATAGGATTAGATACACGGCTCAGCAGACAGTATCACACAGGAGGGGATTAGATACACAGCTGAGGAGACAGTATCACACAGGAGAGGATTAGATACACTGCTCAGCATACAGTATCACACAGCATAGAATTAGATACACAGCTCAGCAGGCAGTATCACACAGGACAGGATTAGATACACAGCTCAGCAGACAGTATCACACAGGAGAGGATTAGATACACAGCTCAGCAGACAGTATCACACAGCGTAGGATTAGATACACAGCTCAGCAGACAGTATCACACAGGAGAGGATTAGATACACAGATCAGCAGACAGTATCACACAGGAGAGGATTAGATACACGGCTCAGCAGACAGTATCACACAGCATAGGATTAGATACACGGCTCAGCAGACAGTATCACACAGGAGAGGATTAGATACACAGATCAGCAGACAGTATCACACAGGAGAGTATTAGATACACAGCTCAGCAGACGGTATCACACAGGAGATAATTAGATACACAGCTCAGCAGACAGTATCACACAGGAGAGTATTAGATACACAGCTCAGCAGACAGTATCACACAGGAGAGGATGAGATACACAGCATAGGTTTAGATACACAGCTCAGCAGACAGTATCACACAGCATAGGATTAGATACACGGCTCAACAGACAGTATCACACAGGAGGGGATTAGATACATAGCTCAGCAGACAGTATCACACAGGGGATTAGATACACAGCTCAGCAGACAGTATCACACAGGATAAGATTAGATACACAGCTCAGCAGACAGTATCACACAGGATAAGATTAGATACACAGCTCAGCAGACAGTATCACACAGGATAGGATTAGATACACAGCTCAGCAGACAGTATCACACAGGAGAGGATTAGATACGCAGCTCAGCAGACAGTATCTCACAGGAGAGGATTAGATACACAGCTCAGCAGACAGTATCACACAGGACAGGATTAGATACACAGCTCAGCAGACAGTATCACACAGGAGAGGATTAGATACGCAGCTCAGCAGACAGTATCTCACAGGAGAGGATTAGATACATGGCTCAGCAGACAGTATCACTCAGCATAGGATTAGATACACGGCTCAGCAGACAGTATCACACAGGAGGGGATTAGATACACTGCTCAGCATACAGTATCACACAGCATAGGATTAGATACACAGCTCAGCAGGCAGTATCACACAGTATAAGATTAGATACACAGCTCAGCAGACAGTATCACACAGCATAGGATTAGATACACGGCTCAGCAGACAGTATCACACAGGAGAGGATTAGATACACAGCTGAGGAGACAGTATCACACAGGAGAGGATTAGATACACTGCTCAGCATACAGTATCACACAGCATAGGATTAGATACACAGCTCAGCAGGCAGTATCACACAGTATAAGATTAGATACACAGCTCAGCAGACAGTATCACACAGGAGAGGATTATATACACAGCTCAGCAGACAGTATCACACAGCATAGGATTAGATATGCGGCTCAGCAGACAGTATCTCACAGCGTAGGATTAGATACACAGCTCAGCAGACAGTATCACACAGGATAGGATTAGATACACAGCTCAGCAGACAGTATCACACAGGAGAGGATTAGATACGCAGCTCAGCAGACAGTATCACACAGGAGAGGATTAGATACACAGCTCAGCAGACAGTATCACACAGGACAGGATTAGATACACAGCTCAGCAGACAGTATCACACAGGAGAGGATTAGGTACGCAGCTCAGCAGACAGTATCTCACAGGAGAGGATTAGATACATGGCTCAGCAGACAGTATCACTCAGCATAGGATTAGATACACGGCTCAGCAGACAGTATCACACAGGAGGGGATTAGATACACTGCTCAGCATACAGTATCACACAGCATAGGATTAGATACACAGCTCAGCAGGCAGTATCACACAGTATAAGATTAGATACACAGCTCAGCAGACAGTATCACACAGCATAGGATTAGATACACGGCTCAGCAGACAGTATCACACAGGAGAGGATTAGATACACAGCTGAGGAGACAGTATCACACAGGAGAGGATTAGATACACTGCTCAGCATACAGTATCACACAGCATAGGATTAGATACACAGCTCAGCAGGCAGTATCACACAGTATAAGATTAGATACACAGCTCAGCAGACAGTATCACACAGGAGAGGATTATATACACAGCTCAGCAGACAGTATCACACAGCATAGGATTAGATATGCGGCTCAGCAGACAGTATCTCACAGCGTAGGATTAGATACACAGCTCAGCAGACAGTATCACACAGGAGAGGATTAGATACACAGCTCAGCAGACAGTATCACACAGGAGGGGATTAGATACACAGCTCAGCAGACAGTATCACACAGGATAAGATTAGATACACAGCTCAGCAGACAGTATCACACAGGATAAGATTAGATACACAGCTCAGCAGACAGTATCACACAGGAGAAGATTAGATACACTGCTCAGCAGACAGTATCGCACAGCATAGGATTAGATACACAGCTCAGCAGACAGTATCACACAGGACAGGATTAGATACACAGCTCAGCAGACAGTATCACACAGGAGAGGATTAGATACGCAGCTCAGCAGACAGTATCTCACAGGAGAGGATTAGATACATGGCTCAGCAGACAGTATCACACAGCATAGGATTAGATACACGGCTCAGCAGACAGTATCACACAGGAGGGGATTAGATACGCAGCTCAGCAGACAGTATCACACAGGACAGGATTAGATACACAGCTCAGCAGACAGTATCACACAGGAGAGGATTAGATACGCAGCTCAGCAGACAGTATCTCACAGGAGAGGATTAGATACATGGCTCAGCAGACAGTATCACACAGCATAGGATTAGATACACGGCTCAGCAGACAGTATCACACAGGGTAGGATTAGATACACGGCTCAGCAGACAGTATCACACAGGAGGGGATTAGATACACTGCTCAGCATACAGTATCACACAGCATAGGATTAGATACAAAGCTCAGCAGGCAGTATCACACAGTATAAGATTAGATACACAGCTCAGCAGACAGTATCACACAGCATAGGATTAGATACACGGCTCAGCAGACAGTATCACACAGGACAGGATTAGATACACAGCTCAGCAGACAGTATCACACAGGAGAGGATTAGAAACACAGCTCAGCAGACAGTATCGCACAGAGCGGGATTAGATACACGGCTCAGCAAACAGTATCACACAGCATAGGATTAGATACACGGCTCAGCAGACAGTATCACACAGGACAGGATTAGATACACAGCTCAGCAGACAGTATCACACAGGAGAGGATTAGATACACAGCTCAGCAGATGGTATCACACAGGATAGGATTAGATACACTGCTCAGCAGACAGTATCACACAGGGCAGGATTAGATACACGGTTCAGCAGACAGTATCACACAGGGTAGGATTAGATACACGGCTCAGCAGACAGTATCACACAGGAGAGGATTAGATACACAGCTCAGCAGACAGTATCACACAGGAGAGGATTAGATACACGGCTCAGCAGACAGTATCACACAGGAGAGGATTAGATACACTGCTCAGCAGATAGTATCACACAGGATAGGATTAGATGCACAGCTCAGCAGACAGTATCACACAGGAGAGGATTAGATACACGGCTCATCAGACAGTATCACACAGGAGAGGATTAGATACACGGCTCATCAGACAGTATCACACAGGAGAGGATTAGATACACAGCTCAGCAGACAGTATCGCACAGGAGAGGATTAGATACATAGCTCATCAGACAGTATCACACAGGACAGGATTAGATACACAGCTCAGCAGACAGTATCACACAGGAGAGGATTAGATACACAGCTCAGCAGACAGTATCACACAGGAGAGGATTAGTTACACAGCTCAGCAGATAGTATCACACAGGATAGGATTAGATACACAGCTCAGCAGACAGTATCACACAGGAGTGGATTAGATACACAGGTCAGCAGACAGTATCACACAGGATAGGATTAGATACACAGCTCAGCTGACAGTATCACACAGGAGTGGATTAGATACACAGCTCAGCAGATGGTATCACACAGGATAGGATTAGATGCACAGCTCAGTAGGCAGTATCACACAGGAGAGGATTAGATACACGGCTCAGCAGACAGTATCGCACAGGAGAGGATTAGATACACAGCTCAGCTGACAGTATCACACAGGAGTGGATTAGATACACGGCTCAGCAGACAGTATCGCACAGGGCGGGATTAGATACACGACTCAGCAGACAGTATCACACAGGATAGGATTAGATACACAGCTAAGTAGACAGTATCACACAGGATAGGATTAGATACACGGCTCAGCAGACAGTATCACACAGGAGAGGATTAGATACACGGCTCAGCAGACATTATCACACAGGAGAGGATTAGATACACGGCTCAGCAGACAGTATCACACAGGATAGGATTAGACACACAGCTCAGCAGACAGTATCACACAGGATAAGATTAGATACACTGCTCTGCGGATAGTATCACACAGGATAGGATTAGATGCACAGCTCAGCAGACAGTATCACACAGGATTAGATACATAGCTCAGCAGACAGTATCACACAGGAGAGCATTAGATACACAGCTCAGCAGACAGTATCACACAGGAGAGGATGAGATACACAGCATAGGTTTAGATACACAGCTCAGCAGACAGTATCACACAGCATAGGATTAGATACACGGCTCAACAGACAGTATCACACAGGAGGGGATTAGATACACAGCTCAGCAGACAGTATCACACAGGAGGGGATTAGATACACAGCTCAGCAGACAGTATCACACAGGTTAAGATTAGATACACAGCTCAGCAGACAGTATCACACAGGATAAGATTAGATACACAGCTCAGCAGACATTATCACACCGGAGAGGATTAGATACACAGCTCAGCAGATAGTATCACACAGGAGAGGATTAGATACACAGCTCAGCAGACAGTATCACACAGGAGAGGATTAGATACACGGCTCAGCAGACAGTATCACACAGGACAGGATTAGATACACAGCTCAGCAGACAGTATCACACAGGAGAGGATTAGATACGCAGCTCAGCAGACAGTATCTCACAGGAGATGATTAGATACATGGCTCAGCAGACAGTATCACACAGCATAGGATTAGATACACGGCTCAGCAGACAGTATCACACAGGAGGGGATTAGATACACAGCTGAGGAGACAGTATCACACAGGAGAGGATTAGATACACTGCTCAGCATACAGTATCACACAGCATAGGATTAGATACACAGCTCAGCAGGCAGTATCACACAGTATAAGATTAGATACACAGCTCAGCAGACAGTATCACACAGCATAGGATTAGATACACGGCTCAGCAGACAGTATCACACAGGACAGGATTAGATACACAGCTCAGCAGACAGTATCACACAGGAGAGGATTAGATACACAGCTCAGCAGACAGTATCACACAGCGTAGGATTAGATACACAGCTCAGCAGACAGTATCACACAGGAGAGGATTAGATACACAGATCAGCAGACAGTATCACACAGCATAGGATTAGATACACAGCTCAGCAGACAGTATCACACAGGAGTGGATTACATACACGGCTCAGCAGACAGTATCACACAGGAGAGTATTAGATACACTGCTCAGCAGACAGTATCACACAGGAGAGTATTAGATACACAGCTCAGCAGACGGTATCACACAGGAGAGAATTAGATACACAGATCAGCAGACAGTATCACACAGGATTAGATACATAGCTCAGCAGACAGTATCACACAGGAGAGGATTAGATACACAGCTCAGCAGACAGTATCACACAGGAGAGGATGAGATACACAGCATAGGTTTAGATACACAGCTCAGCAGACAGTATCACACAGCATAGGATTAGATACACGGCTCAACAGACAGTATCACACAGGAGGGGATTAGATACACAGCTCAGCAGACAGTATCACACAGGAGGGGATTAGATACACAGCTCAGCAGACAGTATCACACAGGAGAGGATTAGATACACAGATCAGCAGACAGTATCACATAGCATAGGATTAGATACACAGCTCAGCAGACAGTATCACACAGGATAGGATTAGATACACAACTCAGCAGACAGTATCTCACAGGAGAGGATTAGATACATGGCTCAGCAGACAGTATCACACGGCATAGGATTAGATACACGGCTCAGCAGACAGTATCACACAGGAGGGGATTAGATACACAGCTGAGGAGACAGTATCACACAGGAGAGGATTATATACACTGCTCAGCATACAGTATCACACAGCATAGAATTAGATACACAGCTCAGCAGGCAGTATCACACAGTATAAGATTAGATACACAGCTCAGCAGACAGTATCACACAGGAGAGGATTATATACACAGCTCAGCAGACAGTATCACACAGCATAGGATTAGATACACGGCTCAGCAGACAGTATCTCACAGCGTAGGATTAGATACACAGCTCAGCAGACAGTATCACACAGGAGAGGATTAGATACACAGATCAGCAGACAGTATCACACAGCATAGGATTAGATACACAGCTCAGCAGACAGTATCACACAGGAGTGGATTAGATACACGGCTCAGCAGACAGTATCGCACAGGGCGGGATTAGATACACGGTTCATCAGACAGTATCACACAGGAGAGTATTAGATACACTGCTCAGCAGACCGCATCACACAGGAGAGTATTAGATACACAGCTCAGCAGACAGTATCACACAGGAGAGGATTAGATACACAGCTCAGCAGACAGTATCACACAGGATTAGATACATAGCTCAGCAGACAGTATCACACAGGAGAGGATTAGATACACAGCTCAGCAGACAATATCACACAGGAGAGGATGAGATACACAGCATAGGTTTAGATACACAGCTCAGCAGACAGTATCACACAGCATAGGATTAGATACACGGCTCAACAGACAGTATCACACAGGAGGGGATTAGATACACAGCTCAGCAGACAGTATCACACAGGAGAGTATTAGATACACATCTCAGCAGACAGTGTCACACAGGAGAAGATTAGATACACAGCTCAGCAGACAGTATCTCACAGGAGAGTATTAGATACACTGCTCAGCAGACGGTATCACACAGGAGAGAATTAGATACACAGCTCAGCAGACAGTATCACACAGGATTAGATACATAGCTCAGCAGACAGTATCACACAGGAGAGGATTAGATACACAGCTCAGCAGACAGTATCACACAGGAGAGGATGAGATACACAGCATAGGTTTAGATACACAGCTCAGCAGACAGTATCACACAGCATAGGATTAGATACACGGCTCAACAGACAGTATCACACAAGAGGGGATTAGATACACAGCTCAGCAGACAGTATCACACAGGAGGGGATTAGATACAAAGCTCAGCAGACAGTATCACACAGGAGGGGATTAGATACACAGCTCAGCAGACAGTATCACACAGGATAAGATTAGATACACAGCTCAGCAGACAGTATCACACAGGAGAGGATTAGAAACACAGCTCAGCAGACAGTATCGCACAGAGCGGGATTAGATACACGGCTCAGCAAACAGTATCACACAGCATAGGATTAGATACACGGCTCAGCAGACAGTATCACACAGGACAGGATTAGATACACAGCTCAGCAGACAGTATCACACAGGAGAGGATTAGATACACAGCTCAGCAGATGGTATCACACAGGATAGGATTAGATACACTGCTCAGCAGACAGTATCACACAGGGCAGGATTAGATACATGGTTCAGCAGACAGTATCACACAGGGTAGGATTAGATACACGGCTCAGCAGACAGTATCACACAGGAGAGGATTAGATACACAGCTCAGCAGACAGTATCACACAGGAGAGGATTAGATACACGGCTCAGCAGACAGTATCACACAGGAGAGGATTAGATACACTGCTCAGCAGATAGTATCACACAGGATAGGATTAGATGCACAGCTCAGCAGACAGTATCACACAGGAGAGGATTAGATACACGGCTCATCAGACAGTATCACACAGGAGAGGATTAGATACACAGCTCAGCAGACAGTATCGCACAGGAGAGGATTAGATACATAGCTCATCAGACAGTATCACACAGGACAGGATTAGATACACAGCTCAGCAGACAGTATCACACAGGAGAGGATTAGATACACAGCTCAGCAGACAGTATCACACAGGAGAGGATTAGATACACAGCTCAGCAGATAGTATCACACAGGATAGGATTAGATACACAGCTCAGCAGACAGTATCACACAGGAGTGGATTAGATACACAGGTCAGCAGACAGTATCACACAGGATAGGATTAGATACACAGCTCAGCAGATGGTATCACACAGGATAGGATTAGATACACTGCTCAACTGATGGTATCACACAGGATAGGATTAGATGCACAGCTCAGTAGGCAGTATCACACAGGAGAGGATTAGATACACGGCTCAGCAGACAGTATCACACAGGAGAGGATTAGATACACAGCTCAGCTGACAGTATCACACAGGAGTGGATTAGATACACGGCTCAGCAGACAGTATCGCACAGGGCGGGATTAGATACACGACTCAGCAGACAGTATCACACAGGATAGGATTAGATACACAGCTAAGTAGACAGTATCACACAGGAGAGGATTAGATACACAGCTCAGCAGACAGTATCACACAGGAGAGGATTAGATACACAGCATAGGTTTAGATACACAGCTCAGCAGACAGTATCACACAGCATAGGATTAGATACACGACTCAGCAGACAGTATCACACAGGAGAGGATTAGATACACAGCTCAGCAGACAGTATCACACAGGAGAGGATTAGATACACAGCATAGGTTTAGATACACAGCTCAGCAGACAGTATCACACAGCATAGGATTAGATACACAGCTCAGCAGACAGTATCACACAGGAGAGGATTAGATACACAGCTCAGCAGACAGTATCGCACAGGAGAGGATTAGATACATAGCTCATCAGACAGTATCACACAGGACAGGATTAGATACACAGCTCAGCAGACAGTATCACACAGGAGAGGATTAGATACACAGCTCAGCAGACAGTATCACACAGGAGTGGATTAGATACACAGGTCAGCAGACAGTATCACACAGGATAGGATTAGATACACAGCTCAGCAGATGGTATCACACAGGATAGGATTAGATACACTGCTCAACTGATGGTATCACACAGGATAGGATTAGATGCACAGCTCAGTAGGCAGTATCACACAGGAGAGGATTAGATACACGGCTCAGCAGACAGTATCACACAGGAGAGGATTAGATACACAGCTCAGCTGACAGTATCACACAGGAGTGGATTAGATACACGGCTCAGCAGACAGTATCGCACAGGGCGGGATTAGATACACGACTCAGCAGACAGTATCACACAGGATAGGATTAGATACACAGCTAAGTAGACAGTATCACACAGGATAGGATTAGATACACGGCTCAGCAGACAGTATCACACAGGAGAGGATTAGATACACGGCTCAGCAGACAGTATCACACAGGAGAGGATTAGATACACAGCTCAGCAGACAGTATCACACAGGATAGGATTAGACACACAGCTCAGCAGACAGTATCACACAGGAGAGGATTAGATACACAGTTCAGCAGACAGTATCACACAGCATAGGATTAGATACACGGTTCAGCAGACAGTATCACACAGGAGGGGATTAGATACACAGCTCAGCAGACAGTATCACACAGGAGGGGATTAGATACACAGCTCAGCAGACAGTATCACACAGGATAAGATTAGATACACTGCTCTGCGGATAGTATCACACAGGATAGGATTAGATGCACAGCTCAGCAGACAGTATCACACAGGATTAGATACATAGCTCAGCAGACAGTATCACACAGGAGAGGATTAGATACACAGCTCAGCAGACAGTATCACACAGGAGAGGATGAGATACACAGCATAGGTTTAGATACACAGCTCAGCAGACAGTATCACACAGCATAGGATTAGATACACGGCTCAACAGACAGTATCACACAGGAGGGGATTAGATACACAGCTCAGCAGACAGTATCACACAGGAGGGGATTAGATACACAGCTCAGCAGACAGTATCACACAGGTTAAGATTAGATACACAGCTCAGCAGACAGTATCACACAGGATAAGATTAGATACACAGCTCAGCAGACATTATCACACAGGAGAGGATTAGATACACAGCTCAGCAGACAGTATCACACAGGAGAGGATTAGATACACAGCTCAGCAGACAGTATCACACAGGGTAAGATTAGATACACAGCTCAGCAGACAGTATCACACAGGAGAGGATTAGATACACGGCTCAGCAGACAGTATCACACAGGACAGGATTAGATACACAGCTCAGCAGACAGTATCACACAGGAGAGGATTAGATACGCAGCTCAGCAGACAGTATCTCACAGGAGATGATTAGATACATGGCTCAGCAGACAGTATCACACAGCATAGGATTAGATACACGGCTCAGCAGACAGTATCACACAGGAGGGGATTAGATACACAGCTGAGGAGACAGTATCACACAGGAGAGGATTAGATACACTGCTCAGCATACAGTATCACACAGCATAGGATTAGATACACAGCTCAGCAGGCAGTATCACACAGTATAAGATTAGATACACAGCTCAGCAGACAGTATCACACAGCATAGGATTAGATACACGGCTCAGCAGACAGTATCACACAGGACAGGATTAGATACACAGCTCAGCAGACAGTATCACACAGGAGAGGATTAGATACACAGCTCAGCAGACAGTATCACACAGCGTAGGATTAGATACACAGCTCAGCAGACAGTATCACACAGGAGAGGATTAGATACACAGATCAGCAGACAGTATCACACAGCATAGGATTAGATACACGGCTCAGCAGACAGTATCACACAGGATAGGATTAGATACACAGCTCAGCAGACAGTATCACACAGGAGTGGATTAGATACACGGCTCAGCAGACAGTATCACACAGGAGAGTATTAGATACACTGCTCAGCAGACAGTATCACACAGGAGAGTATTAGATACACAGCTCAGCAGACGGTATCACACAGGAGAGAATTAGATACACAGATCAGCAGACAGTATCACACAGGATTAGATACATAGCTCAGCAGACAGTATCACACAGGAGAGGATTAGATACACAGCTCAGCAGACAGTATCACACAGGAGAGGATGAGATACACAGCATAGGTTTAGATACACAGCTCAGCAGACAGTATCACACAGCATAGGATTAGATACACGGCTCAACAGACAGTATCACACAGGAGGGGATTAGATACACAGCTCAGCAGACAGTATCACACAGGAGGGGATTAGATACACAGCTCAGCAGACATTATCACACAGGAGGGGATTAGATACACAGCTCAGCAGACAGTATCACACAGGATAGGATTAGATACACAGCTCAGCAGACAGTATCACACAGGATAGGATTAGATACACAACTCAGCAGACAGTATCTCACAGGAGAGGATTATATACATGGCTCAGCAGACAGTATCACACAGCATAGGATTAGATACACAGCTCAGCATACAGTATCACACAGCATAGAATTAGATACACAGCTCAGCAGGCAGTATCACACAGTATAAGATTAGATACACAGCTCAGCAGACAGTATCACACAGCATAGGATTAGATACACGGCTCAGCAGACAGTATCACACAGCGTAGGATTAGATACACAGCTCAGCAGACAGTATCACACAGGAGAGGATTACATACACAGATCAGCAGACAGTATCACACAGGAGTGGATTAGATACACGGCTCAGCAGACAGTATCGCACAGGGCGGGATTAGATACACGGTTCATCAGACAGTATCACACAGGAGAGTATTAGATACACTGCTCAGCAGACAGTATCACACAGGAGAGTATTAGATACACAGCTCAGCAGACGGTATCACACAGGAGAGAATTAGATACACAGCTCAGCAGACAGTATCACACAGGATTAGATACATAGCTCAGCAGACAGTATCACACAGGAGAGGATTAGATACACAGCTCAGCAGACAGTATCACACAGGAGAGGATGAGATACACAGCATAGGTTTAGATACACAGCTCAGCAGACAGTATCACACAGCATAGGATTAGATACACGGCTCAACAGACAGTATCACACAGAAGGGGATTAGATACACAGCTCAGCAGACAGTATCACACAGGAGAGGATTAGATACACAGCTCAGCAGACAGTATCACACAGGAGGGGATTAGATACACAGCTCAGCAGACAGTATCACACAGGATAAGATTAGATACACAGCTCAGCAGACAGTATCACACAGGATAAGATTAGATACACAGCTCAGCAGACAGTATTACACAGGAGAGGATTAGATGCACAGCTCAGCAGACAGTATCACACAGGACAGGATTAGATACACAGCTCAGCAGACAGTATCACACAGGAGAGGATTAGATACGCAGCTCAGCAGACAGTATCTCACAGGAGAGGATTAGATACACAGCTCAGCAGACAGTATCACACAGCATAGGATTAGATACACGGCTCAGCAGACAGTATCACACAGGAGGGGATTAGATACACAGCTGAGGAGACAGTATCACACAGGAGAGGATTAGATACACTGCTCAGCATACAGTATCACACAGCATAGGATTAGATAGACAGCTCAGCAGGCAGTATCACACAGTATAAGATTAGATACACAGCTCAGCAGACAGTATCACACAGCATAGGATTAGATACACGGCTCAGCAGACAGTATCACACAGGACAGGATTAGATACACAGCTCAGCAGACAGTATCACACAGGAGAGGATTAGATACACAGCTCAGCAGACAGTATCACACAGCGTAGGATTAGATACACAGCTCAGCAGACAGTATCACACAGGAGAGTATTAGATACACCGCTCAGCAGACAGTATCTCACAGGAGAGGATTAGATACACAGCTCAGCAGACAGTATCACACAGCATAGGATTAGAAACACAGCTCAGCAGACAGTATCACACAGGAGTGGATTAGATACACGGCTCAGCAGACAGTATCGCACAGGACAGGATTAGATACACGGCTCAGCAGACAGTATCGCACAGGGCGGGATTAGATACATGGCTCAGCAAACAGTATCACACAGGATAGGATTAGATACACAGTTCACCATCACTGCGTCATAATAGCACTGCAGTATGTGGTGAGGGACTACAACTCCCAGCAAGTGACAGCTCAGGCACCGATCATGTAACTAAACCATCACTGCGTCATAATAGCACTGCAGTATGTGGTGAGGGACTACAGCTCCCAGCAAGTTTATTTCTTTTTATTTTACACGCTGCTGTTTTCCACCAGAAAGATCTGCACCATAATCATGCAGTGCAAATTTGCTGTTGTGGATTTTCTTGCGGATTTTTGCTAATTTGCTCTGATTTTCTATGGAAATCCTCCAGGAACAATCTGCCACATTTGAACAGATCTTCAGGCCTCATTCAGACATCTGTAGTTTTCTGGTACATTAAAAAAAAAAGCAAAAAAAACAAAACTGATTTTCATCAAAGGGATCGATCCGAATTGTATCAATGTTTGTTACTATATGCAAATAAAATATATATATATATATATGGATATGTGAACTGCCCCATAGATGATAAAGGTGCGTATTATGTCTGTCAATAACATGGATGTAAAAAAACAGACGTCTGAATGAGACGTTCACCCACAAGATCATCTAGCAATAGTGCAGCTCTGACCTGACACATAGCATTCACAGAAAGGCTCCTGATCAGCACATATGATGTCTGTGATCTATAAAGAGTCCTCCACATTGCACCCACTACATATACATTCACAATAAAGCTGCCCCCGTAACATCAACTGCCCCACACCTACCACATATAGCCAGGTCCCCGCTCCCCCACACACAGTATATAGCCAGGTCCCCGCTCCCCCACACACAGTATATAGCCAGGTCCCCGCTCCCCCACACACAGTATATAGCCAGGTCCCCGCTCCCCTACACACAGTATATAGCCAGGTCCCCGCTCCCCCACACACAGTATATAGCCAGGTCCCCGCTCCCCCACACACAGTATATAGCCAGGTCCCCGCTCCCCCACACACAGTATATAGCCAGGTCCCCGCTCCCCCACACACAGTATATAGCCAGGTCCCCGCTCCCCCACACACAGTATATAGCCAGGTCCCCGCTCCCCCACACACAGTATATAGCCAGGTCCCCGCTCCCCCACACACAGTATATAGCCAGGTCCCCGCTCCCCCACACACAGTATATAGACAAGGTCCCCGCTCCCCCACACACAGTATATAGCCAGGTCCCCGCTCCCCCACACACAGTATATAGCCAGGTCCCCGCTCCCCCACACACAGTATATAGCCAGGTCCCCGCTCCCCCACACAAAGTATATAGCCAAGATCCCCGCTCCCCCACACACAGTATATAGCCAGGTCCCCGCTCCCCCACACAAAGTATATAGCCAGGTCCCCGCTCCCCCGCACACAGTATATAGCCAAGATCCCCGCTCCCCCACACAAAGTATATAGCCAGGTCCCCGCTCCCCCACACACAGTATATAGCCAGGTCCCCGCTCCCCCACACACAGTATATAGCCAGGTCCCCGCTCCCCCACACAAAGTATATAGCCAGGTCCCCGCTCCCCTACACAAAGTATATAGCCAGGTCCCCGCTCCCCCACACACAGTATATAGCCAGGTCCCCGCTCCCCCACACAAAGTATATAGCCAAGATCCCCGCTCCCCCACACACAGTATATAGCCAGGTCCCCGCTCCCCCACACAAAGTATATAGCCAGGTCCCCGCTCCCCCACACACAGTATATAGCCAAGATCCCCGCTCCCCCACACAAAGTATATAGCCAGGTCCCCGCTCCCCCACACACAGTATATAGCCAGGTCCCCGCTCCCCCACACACAGTATATAGCCAGGTCCCCGCTCCCCCACACAAAGTATATAGCCAGGTCCCCGCTCCCCTACACAAAGTATATAGCCAGGTCCCCGCTCCCCTACACAAAGTATATAGCCAGGTCCCCGCTCCCCCACACAAAGTATATAGCCAGGTCCCCGCTCCCCCACACACAGTATATAGCCAGGTCCCCGCTCCCCCACACAAAGTATATAGCCAGGTCCCCGCTCCCCCACACACAGTATATAGCCAGGTCCCCGCTCCCCCACACACAGTATATAGCCAGGTCCCCGCTCCCCCACACAAAGTATATAGCCAGGTCCCCGCTCCCCCACACAAAGTATATAGCCAAGATCCCCGCTCCCCCACACAAAGTATATAGACAAGGTCCCCGCTCCCCCACACAAAGTATATAGCCAGGTCCCCGCTCCCCCACACAAAGTATATAGCCAGGTCCCCGCTCCCCCACACAAAGTATATAGCCAGGTCCCCGCTCCCCCACACACAGTATATAGCCAGGTCCCCGCTCCCCCACACAAAGTATATAGCCAGGTCCCCGCTCCCCTACACAAAGTATATAGCCAGGTCCCCGCTCCCCCACACAAAGTATATAGCCAGGCCCCCGCTCCCCCACACAAAGTATATAGCCAGGTCCCCGCTCCCCCACACACAGTATATAGCCAGGTCCCCGCTCCCCCACACACAGTATATAGCCAAGGTCCCCGCTCCCCCACACAAAGTATATAGCCAGGCCCCCGCTCCCCCACACAAAGTATATAGCCAGGCCCCCGCTCCCCCACACAAAGTATATAGCCAGGTCCCCGCTCCCCCACACACAGTATATAGCCAGGTCCCCGCTCCCCCACACACAGTATATAGCCAGGTCCCCGCTCCCCTACACACAGTATATAGCCAGGTCCCCGCTCCCCCACACACAGTATATAGCCAGGTCCCCGCTCCCCCACACACAGTATATAGCCAGGTCCCCGCTCCCCCACACACAGTATATAGCCAGGTCCCCGCTCCCCCACACACAGTATATAGCCAGGTCCCCGCTCCCCCACACACAGTATATAGCCAGGTCCCCGCTCCCCCACACACAGTATATAGCCAGGTCCCCGCTCCCCCACACACAGTATATAGCCAGGTCCCCGCTCCCCCACACACAGTATATAGACAAGGTCCCCGCTCCCCCACACACAGTATATAGCCAGGTCCCCGCTCCCCCACACACAGTATATAGCCAGGTCCCCGCTCCCCCACACACAGTATATAGCCAGGTCCCCGCTCCCCCACACAAAGTATATAGCCAAGATCCCCGCTCCCCCACACACAGTATATAGCCAGGTCCCCGCTCCCCCACACAAAGTATATAGCCAGGTCCCCGCTCCCCCGCACACAGTATATAGCCAAGATCCCCGCTCCCCCACACAAAGTATATAGCCAGGTCCCCGCTCCCCCACACACAGTATATAGCCAGGTCCCCGCTCCCCCACACACAGTATATAGCCAGGTCCCCGCTCCCCCACACAAAGTATATAGCCAGGTCCCCGCTCCCCTACACAAAGTATATAGCCAGGTCCCCGCTCCCCCACACACAGTATATAGCCAGGTCCCCGCTCCCCCACACAAAGTATATAGCCAAGATCCCCGCTCCCCCACACACAGTATATAGACAGGTCCCCGCTCCCCCACACAAAGTATATAGCCAGGTCCCCGCTCCCCCACACACAGTATATAGCCAAGATCCCCGCTCCCCCACACAAAGTATATAGCCAGGTCCCCGCTCCCCCACACACAGTATATAGCCAGGTCCCCGCTCCCCCACACTCAGTATATAGCCAGGTCCCCGCTCCCCCACACAAAGTATATAGCCAGGTCCCCGCTCCCCTACACAAAGTATATAGCCAGGTCCCCGCTCCCCTACACAAAGTATATAGCCAGGTCCCCGCTCCCCCACACAAAGTATATAGCCAGGTCCCCGCTCCCCCACACACAGTATATAGCCAGGTCCCCGCTCCCCCACACAAAGTATATAGCCAGGTCCCCGCTCCCCCACACACAGTATATAGCCAGGTCCCCGCTCCCCCACACACAGTATATAGCCAGGTCCCCGCTCCCCCACACAAAGTATATAGCCAGGTCCCCGCTCCCCCACACAAAGTATATAGCCAAGATCCCCGCTCCCCCACACAAAGTATATAGACAAGGTCCCCGCTCCCCCACACAAAGTATATAGCCAGGTCCCCGCTCCCCCACACAAAGTATATAGCCAGGTCCCCGCTCCCCCACACAAAGTATATAGCCAGGTCCCCGCTCCCCCACACACAGTATATAGCCAGGTCCCCGCTCCCCCACACAAAGTATATAGCCAGGTCCCCGCTCCCCTACACAAAGTATATAGCCAGGTCCCCGCTCCCCCACACAAAGTATATAGCCAGGCCCCCGCTCCCCCACACAAAGTATATAGCCAGGTCCCCGCTCCCCCACACACAGTATATAGCCAGGTCCCCGCTCCCCCACACACAGTATATAGCCAAGGTCCCCGCTCCCCCACACAAAGTATATAGCCAGGCCCCCGCTCCCCCACACAAAGTATATAGCCAGGCCCCCGCTCCCCCACACAAAGTATATAGCCAGGTCCCCGCTCCCCCACACACAGTATATAGCCAGGTCCCCGCTCCCCCACACACAGTATATAGCCAGGTCCCCGCTCCCCCACACACAGTATATAGCCAGGTCCCCGCTCCCCTACACAAAGTATATAGCCAGGTCCCCGCTCCCCCACACAAAGTATATAGCCAGGTCCCCGCTCCCCCACACACAGTATATAGCCAGGTCCCCGCTCCCCCACACAAAGTATATAGCCAGGTCCCCGCTCCCCCACACACAGTATTTAGCCAGGTCCCCGCTCCCCCACACAAAGTATATATCCAGGTCCCCGCTCCCCCACACAAAGTATATAGCCAGGTCCCTGCTCCCCCACACAAAGTATATAGCCAGGTCCCCGCTCCCCCACACAAAGTATATAGCCAGGTCCCCGCTCCCCGACACAAAGTATATAGCCAGGTCCCCGCTCCCCCACACACAGTATATAGCCAGGTCCCCGCTCCCCCACACAAAGTATATAGCCAGGTCCCCGCTCCCCCACACACAGTATATAGCCAAGGTCCCCGCTCCCCCACACAAAGTATATAGCCAAGGTCCCCGCTCCCCCACACAAAGTATATAGCCAGGTCCCCGCTCCCCCACACAAAGTATATAGCCAGGTCCCCGCTCCCCCACATAAAGTATAGAGCCAAGGTCCCCTCCTCCATGTATAGCGTATATAGCCAGGTCCCCGCTCCCCCACACAAAGTATATAGCCAGGTCCCCGCTCCCCCACACAAAGTATATAGCCAGGTCCCCGCTCCCCCACACAAAGTATATAGCCAGGACCCCGCTCCCCCACACAAAGTATATAGCCAGGTCCCCGCTCCCCCACACAAAGTATATAGCCAAGATCCCCTCCTCCATGTATAGCATATTTATCCAGGTCTCCCTCCCCCACATATAGCAAAGAGAACCAAGTCCAGCACCCCCTCCCCCACCACACAGCATACGGTATATAGACAAGACCCCCACACACAGCATACAGTATATAGACAAGTCCCCCACACACAGCATACAGTATATAGACAAGTCCCCCACACACAGCATACGGTATATAGACAAATCCCCCACACACAGCATACGGTATATAGACAAGTCCCCTACACACAGCATACAGTATATAGACAAGTCCCCCACACACAGCATACGGTATATAGACAAATCCCCCACACACAGCATACGGTATATAGACAAGTCCCCCACACACAGCATACGGTATATAGACAAATCCCCCACACACAGCATACGGTATATAGACAAGTCCCCTACACACAGCATACAGTATATAGACAAGTCCCCCACACACAGCATGCAGTATATAGACAAGTCCCCCACACACAGCATACAGTATATAGACAAGTCCCCCACACACAGCATACGGTATATAGACAAGTCCCCCACACACACAGCATACGATATATAGACAAGTCCCCCACACACACAGCATACAGTATATAGACAAGTCCCCCACACACAGCATACGGTATATAGACAAGTCCCCCACACACAGCATACAGTATATAGACAAGTCCCCCACACACAGCATACGGTATATAGACAAGTCCCCCACACACAGCATACAGTATATAGACAAGTCCCCCACACACAGCATACAGTATATAGACAAGTCCCCCACACACAGCATACGGTATATAGACAAGTCCCCCCACACACAGCATACGGTATATAGACAAGTCCCCCACACACAGCATACAGTATATAGACAAGTCCCCCCCACACAGCATACGGTATATAGACAAGTCCCTCACACACAGCATACAGTATATAGACAAGTCCCCCACACACAGCATACGGTATATAGACAAGTCCCCCACACACAGCATACAGTATATAGACAAGTCCCCCACACACAGCATACGGTATATAGACAAGTCCCCCACACACAGCATACAGTATATAGACAAGTCCCCCCCACACAGCATACGGTATATAGACAAGTCCCCCACACACAGCATACGGTATATAGACAAGTCCCCCACACACAGCATACGGTATATAGACAAGTCCCCCCCACACAGCATACGGTATATAGACAAGTCCCCCACACACAGCATACGGTATATAGACAAGTCCCCCACACGCAGCATACAGTATATAGACAAGTCCCCCCACACACAGCATACGGTATATAGACAAGTCCCCCACACACAGCATACGGTATATAGACAAGTCCCCCCACACACAGCATACGGTATATAGACAAGTCCCCCACACACAGCATACGGTATATAGACAAGTCCCCCACACACAGCATACGGTATATAGACAAGTCCCCCCACACACAGCATACGGTATATAGACAAGTCCCCCCACACACAGCATACGGTATATAGACAAGTCCCCCCACACACAGCATACGGTATATAGACAAGTCCCCCCACACACAGCATACGGTATATAGACAAGTCCCCCCACACACAGCATACAGTATATAGACAAGTCCCTCACACACAGCATACGGTATATAGACAGGTCCCCCACACACAGCATACGGTATATAGACAAGTCCCCCACACACAGCATACGGTATATAGACAAGTCCCCCACACACAGCATACGGTATATAGACAAGTCCCCCACACACAGCATACGGTATATAGACAAGTCCCCCACACACAGCATACGGTATATAGACAAGTCCCCCCACACACAGCATACGGTATATAGACAAGTCCTCCACACACAGCATACGGTATATAGACAAGTCCCTCACACACAGCATACAGTATATAGACAAGTCCCCCCCACACACACAGCATACAGTATATAGACAAGTCCCCCACACACAGCATACAGTATATAGACAAGTCCCCCCCACACACACAGCATACAGTATATAGACAAGTCCCCCACACACAGCATACGGTATATAGACAAGTCCCCCACACACAGCATACGGTATATAGACAAGTCCCTCACACACAGCATACGGTATATAGACAAGTCCCCCACACACAGCATACGGTATATAGACAAGTCCCCCACACACAGCATACGGTATATAGACAAGTCCCCCCACACACAGCATACGGTATATAGACAAGTCCCCCCACACACAGCATACAGTATATAGACAAGTCCCTCACACACAGCATACGGTATATAGACAAGTCCCCCACACACAGCATACGGTATATAGACAAGTCCCCCACACACAGCATACGGTATATAGACAAGTCCCCCACACACAGCATACGGTATATAGACAAGTCCCCCACACAGCATACGGTATATAGACAAGTCCCCCACACACAGCATACGGTATATAGACAAGTCCCCCCACACACAGCATACGGTATATAGACAAGTCCTCCACACACAGCATACGGTATATAGACAAGTCCCTCACACACAGCATACAGTATATAGACAAGTCCCCCCCCACACACACAGCATACAGTATATAGACAAGTCCCTCACACACAGCATACAGTATATAGACAAGTCCCCCCCCCACACACACAGCATACAGTATATAGACAAGTCCCCCACACACAGCATACGGTATATAGACAAGTCCCCCACACACAGCATACGGTATATAGACAAGTCCCCCCCACACAGCATACGGTATATAGACAAGTCCCCCCCACACAGCATACGGTATATAGACAAGTCCCCCACACACAGCATACGGTATATAGACAAGTCCCCCACACACAGCATACAGTATATAGACAAGTCCCCCCCACACAGCATACAGTATATAGACATGTCCCCCACACACAGCATACAGTATATAGACAAGTCCCCCACACACAGCATACGGTATATAGACAAGTCCCCCACACACAGCATACGGTATATAGACAAGTCCCCCACACACAGCATACGGTATATAGACAAGTCCCCCCCACACAGCATACAGTATATAGACATGTCCCCCACACACAGCATACAGTATATAGACAAGTCCCCCACACACAGCATACGGTATATAGACAAGTCCCCCACACACAGCATACGGTATATAGACAAGTCCCCCACACACAGCATACGGTATATAGACAAGTCCCCCACACGCAGCATACAGTATATAGACAAGTCCCCCACACACAGCATACGGTATATAGACAAGTCCCCCACACACAGCATACAGTATATAGACAAGTCCCCCACACACAGCATACAATATACACACAAGTTCCCCACACACAGCATATAGACAAGTCCCCCCCACACAGCATACAGTATATAGACATGTCCCCCACACACAGCATACGGTATATAGACAAGTCCCCCACACACAGCATACGGTATATAGACAAGTCCCCCATACAGCATACGGTATATAGACAAGTCCCACACACACAGCATACGGTATATAGACAAGTCCCCCATACACAGCATAAGGTATATAGACAAGTCCCCCACACACAGCATACGGTATATAGACAAGTCCCCCACACACAGCATACGGTATATAGACAAGTCCCCCACACACACAGCATACGGTATATAGACAAGTCCCCCCCACACAGCATACGGTATATAGACAAGTCCCCCCCACACAGCATACGGTATATAGACAAGTCCCCCACACACAGCATACGGTATATAGACAAGTCCCCCACACACAGCATACAGTATATAGACAAGTACCCCACACACAGCATACGGTATATAGACAAGTCCCCGACACACAGCATACGGTATATAGACAAGTCCCCCACACACAGCATACGGTATATAGACAAGTCCCATCCACACAGCATACGGTATATAGACAAGTCCCCCATACAGCATACGGTATATAGACAAGTCCCCCACATACACAGCATACGGTATATAGACAAGTCCCCCACACACACAGCATAAGGTATATAGACAAGTCCCCCACACACAGCATACAGTATATAGACAAGTCCCCCACACACAGCATACAGTATATAGACAAGTCCCCCCCCCCACACACAGCATACAGTATATAGACAAGTCCCCCACACACAGCATACAGTATATAGACAAGTCCCCCACACACAGCATACGGTATATAGACAAGTCCCCCACACACAGCATACAGTATATAGACAAGTCCCCCACACAGCATACGGTATATAGACAAGTACCCCACACAGCATACGGTATGTAGACAAGTCCCCCCACACACAACATACAGTATATAGACAAGTCCCCCACACACAGCATACAGTATATAGACAAGTCCCCCACACACAGCATACGGTATATAGACAAGCCCCCCACACACAGCCTACGGTATATAGACAAGTCCCCCATACACAGCATACAGTATATAGACAAGTCCCCCCCCCCCACACACAGCATACAGTATATAGACAAGTCCCCCCCACACAGCATACAGTATATAGACAAGTCCCCCACACACAGCATACGGTATATAGACAAGTCCCCCCCACACAGCATACAGTATATAGACAAGTCCCCCCACACAGCATACGGTATATAGACAAGTCCCCCCCACACACAGCATACAGTATATAGACAAGTCCCCCCCACACAGCATACGGTATATTAGACAAGTCCCCCCCACACAGCATACGGTATATAGACAAGTCCCCCACACACAGCATACAGTATATAGACAAGTCCTCCACACACAGCATACGGTATATAGACAAGTCCCCCCCACACACAGCATACGGTATATAGACAAGTCCCCCACACACAGCATACAGTATATAGACAAGTCCCCCCCACACAGCATACAGTATATAGACAAGTCCCCCACACACAGCATACGGTATATAGACAAGTCCCCCCCACACACAGCATACGGTATATAGACAAGTCCCCCACACACAGCATACGGTATATAGACAAGTCCCCCCCACACAGCATACAGTATATAGACAAGTCCCCCACACACAGCATACGGTATATAGACAAGTCCCCCCCACACAGCATATGGTATATAGACAAGTCCCTCACACACAGCATACAGTTTATAGACAAGTCCCCCACACACAGCATACGGTATATAGACAAGTCCCCCACACACAGCATACAGTATATAGACAAGTTCCCCACACAGCATACAGTATATAGACAAGTCCCCCACACACAGCATACGGTATATAGACAAGTCCCCCACACACAGCATACGGTATATAGACAAGTCCCCCCCACACAGCATACGGTATATAGACAAGTCCCCCACACACAGCATACGGTATATAGACAAGTCCCCCCCACACAGCATACAGTATATAGACAAGTCCCCCCACACACAGCATACGGTATATAGACAAGTCCCCCCACACACAGCATACGGTATATAGACAAGTCCCCCACACACAGCATACGGTATATAGACAAGTCCCCCACACACAGCATACGGTATATAGACAAGTCCCCCACACACAGCATACGGTATATAGACAAGTCCCCCACACACAGCATACGGTATATAGACAAGTCCCCCCCACACACAGCATACAGTATATAGACATGTCCCCCACACACAGCATACAGTATATAGACAAGTCCCCCACACACAGCATACGGTATATAGACAAGTCCCCCCCACACAGCATACGGTATATAGACAAGTCCCCCCACACAGCATACAGTATATAGACAAGTTCCCCACACAGCATACAGTATATAGACAAGTCCCCCACACACAGCATACGGTATATAGACAAGTCCCCCACACACAGCATACGGTATATAGACAAGTCCCCCCCACACAGCATACGGTATATAGACAAGTCCCCCACACACAGCATACGGTATATAGACAAGTCCCCCCCACACAGCATACAGTATATAGACAAGTCCCCCCACACACAGCATACGGTATATAGACAAGTCCCCCCACACACAGCATACGGTATATAGACAAGTCCCCCACACACAGCATACGGTATATAGACAAGTCCCCCACACACAGCATACGGTATATAGACAAGTCCCCCACACACAGCATACGGTATATAGACAAGTCCCCCACACACAGCATACGGTATATAGACAAGTCCCCCACACACAGCATACGGTATATAGACAAGTCCCCCACACACAGCATACGGTATATAGACAAGTCCCCCACACACAGCATACGGTATATAGACAAGTCCCCCACACACAGCATACGGTATATAGACAAGTCCCCCACACACAGCATACGGTATATAGACAAGTCCCCCACACACAGCATACGGTATATAGACAAGTCCCCCCACACACAGCATACGGTATATAGACAAGTCCCCCACACACAGCATACGGTATATAGACAAGTCCCCCACACACAGCATACGGTATATAGACAAGTCCCCCCCACACAGCATACGGTATATAGACAAGTCCCCCCCACACAGCATACAGTATATAGACATGTCCCCCACACACAGCATACAGTATATAGACAAGTCCCCCACACACAGCATACGGTATATAGACAAGTCCCCCCCACACAGCATATGGTATATAGACAAGTCCCCCCCACACAGCATACAGTATATAGACAAGTCCCCCCCACACAGCATACAGTATATAGACAAGTCCCCCCCACACAGCATACAGTATATAGACATGTCCCCCACACACAGCATACAGTATATAGACAAGTCCCCCACACACAGCATACGGTATATAGACAAGTCCCCCACACACAGCATACAGTATATAGACAAGTCCCCCACACACAGCATACGGTATATAGACAAGTCCCCCCACACAGCATACGGCATATAGACAAGTCCCCCCCACACAGCATACAGTATATAGACAAGTTCCCCACACAGCATACAGTATATAGACAAGTCCCCCACACACAGCATACGGTATATAGACAAGTCCCCCACACACAGCATACGGTATATAGACAAGTCCCCCCCACACAGCATACGGTATATAGACAAGTCCCCCACACACAGCATACGGTATATAGACAAGTCCCCCCCACACAGCATACGGTATATAGACAAGTCCCCCCACACACAGCATACGGTATATAGACAAGTCCCCCCACACACAGCATACGGTATATAGACAAGTCCCCCACACACAGCATACGGTATATAGACAAGTCCCCCACACACAGCATACGGTATATAGACAAGTCCCCCCACACACAGCATACGGTATATAGACAAGTCCCCCACACACAGCATACGGTATATAGACAAGTCCCCCACACACAGCATACGGTATATAGACAAGTCCCCCCCACACAGCATACGGTATATAGACAAGTCCCACCCACACAGCATACGGTATATAGACAAGTCCCACCCACACAGCATACGGTATGTAGACAAGTCCCCCACACACAGCATACGGTATATAGACAAGTCCCCCACACACAGCATACGGTATATAGACAAGTCCCCCCCACACAGCATACAGTATATAGACATGTCCCCCACACACAGCATACAGTATATAGACAAGTCCCCCACACACAGCATACAGTATATAGACAAGTCCCCCACACACAGCATACGGTATATAGACAAGTCCCCCCCACACAGCATACGGTATATAGACAAGTCCCCCCCACACAGCATACAGTATATAGACAAGTCCCCCCCACACAGCATACAGTATATAGACAAGTCCCCCACACACAGCATACAATATATACACAAGTTCCCCACACACAGCATACAGTATATAGACAAGTCCCCCACACACAGCATACAGTATATACACAAGTTCCCCACACACAGCATACGGTATATAGACAAGTCCCCCCCACACAGCATACAGTATATAGACATGTCCCCCACACACAGCATACAGTATATAGACAAGTCCCCCACACACAGCATACAGTATATAGACAAGTCCCCCACACACAGCATACGGTATATAGACAAGTCCCCCCCACACAGCATACGGTATATAGACAAGTCCCCCCCACACAGCATACAGTATATAGACATGTCCCCCACACACAGCATACAGTATATAGACAAGTCCCCCACACACAGCATACGGTATATAGACAAGTCCCCCACACACAGCATACGGTATATAGACAAGTCCCCCACACACAGCATACGGTATATAGACAAGTCCCCCCCACACAGCATACAGTATATAGACATGTCCCCCACACACAGCATACAGTATATAGACAAGTCCCCCACACACAGCATACGGTATATAGACAAGTCCCCCACACACAGCATACGGTATATAGACAAGTCCCCCACACACAGCATACGGTATATAGACAAGTCCCCCACACGCAGCATACAGTATATAGACAAGTCCCCCACACACAGCATACGGTATATAGACAAGTCCCCCACACACAGCATACAGTATATAGACAAGTCCCCCACACACAGCATACAATATATACACAAGTTCCCCACACACAGCATACAGTATATAGACAAGTCCCCCCCACACAGCATACAGTATATAGACATGTCCCCCACACACAGCATACGGTATATAGACAAGTCCCCCACACACAGCATACGGTATATAGACAAGTCCCCCATACAGCATACGGTATATAGACAAGTCCCACACACACAACATACGGTATATAGACAAGTCCCCCATACACAGCATAAGGTATATAGACAAGTCCCCCACACACAGCATACGGTATATAGACAAGTCCCCCACACACAGCATACGGTATATAGACAAGTCCCCCACACACACAGCATACGGTATATAGACAAGTCCCCCCCACACAGCATACGGTATATAGACAAGTCCCCCCCACACAGCATACGGTATATAGACAAGTCCCCCACACACAGCATACGGTATATAGACAAGTCCCCCACACACAGCATACAGTATATAGACAAGTACCCCACACACAGCATACGGTATATAGACAAGACCCCGACACACAGCATACGGTATATAGACAAGTCCCCCACACACAGCATACGGTATATAGACAAGTCCCATCCACACAGCATACGGTATATAGACAAGTCCCCCATACAGCATACGGTATATAGACAAGTCCCCCACATACACAGCATACGGTATATAGACAAGTCCCCCACACACACAGCATAAGGTATATAGACAAGTCCCCCACACACAGCATACAGTATATAGACAAGTCCCCCACACACAGCATACAGTATATAGACAAGTCCCCCCCCCCCACACACAGCATACAGTATATAGACAAGTCCCCCACACACAGCATACAGTATATAGACAAGTCCCCCACACACAGCATACGGTATATAGACAAGTCCCCCACACACAGCATACAGTATATAGACAAGTCCCCCACACAGCATACGGTATATAGACAAGTACCCCACACAGCATACGGTATGTAGACAAGTCCCCCCACACACAACATACAGTATATAGACAAGTCCCCCACACACAGCATACAGTATATAGACAAGTCCCCCACACACAGCATACGGTATATAGACAAGCCCCCCACACAGCATACGGTATATAGACAAGTCCCCCACACACAGCCTACGGTATATAGACAAGTCCCCCATACACAGCATACAGTATATAGACAAGTCCCCCCCCCCCACACACAGCATACAGTATATAGACAAGTCCCCCCCACACAGCATACAGTATATAGACAAGTCCCCCACACACAGCATACGGTATATAGACAAGTCCCCCCCACACAGCATACAGTATATAGACAAGTCCCCCCACACAGCATACGGTATATAGACAAGTCCCCCCCACACACAGCATACAGTATATAGACAAGTCCCCCCCACACAGCATACGGTATATAGACAAGTCCCCCACACACAGCATACAGTATATAGACAAGTCCCCCACACACAGCATACGGTATATAGACAAGTCCCCCCCACACACAGCATACGGTATATAGACAAGTCCCCCACACACAGCATACAGTATATAGACAAGTCCCCCCCACACAGCATACAGTATATAGACAAGTCCCCCACACACAGCATACGGTATATAGACAAGTCCCCCCCACACACAGCATACGGTATATAGACAAGTCCCCCACACACAGCATACAGTATATAGACAAGTCCCCCCCACACAGCATACAGTATATAGACAAGTCCCCCACACACAGCATACGGTATATAGACAAGTCCCCCCCACACAGCATACGGTATATAGACAAGTCCCTCACACACAGCATACAGTTTATAGACAAGTCCCCCACGCACAGCATACGGTATATAGACAAGTCCCCCACACACAGCATACAGTATATAGACAAGTTCCCCACACAGCATACAGTATATAGACAAGTCCCCCACACACAGCATACGGTATATAGACAAGTCCCCCACACACAGCATACGGTATATAGACAAGTCCCCCCCACACAGCATACGGTATATAGACAAGTCCCCCACACACAGCATACGGTATATAGACAAGTCCCCCCCACACAGCATACAGTATATAGACAAGTCCCCCCACACACAGCATACGGTATATAGACAAGTCCCCCCACACACAGCATACGGTATATAGACAAGTCCCCCACACACAGCATACGGTATATAGACAAGTCCCCCACACACAGCATACGGTATATAGACAAGTCCCCCACACACAGCATACAGTATATAGACAAGTCCCCCACACACAGCATACGGTATATAGACAAGTCCCCCCCACACAGCATACGGTATATAGACAAGTCCCCCACACACAGCATACGATATATAGACAAGTCCCCCACACACAGCATACAGTATATAGACAAGTCCCCCCCACACAGCATACAGTATATAGACATGTCCCCCACACACAGCATACAGTATATAGACAAGTCCCCCACACACAGCATACGGTATATAGACAAGTCCCCCCCACACAGCATACGGTATATAGACAAGTCCCCCCCACACAGCATACAGTATATAGACAAGTCCCCCACACACAGCATACAGTATATAGACAAGTCCCCCCACACACAGCATACGGTATATAGACAAGTCCCCCCACACACAGCATACGGTATATAGACAAGTCCCCCACACACAGGATACGGTATATAGACAAGTCCCCCACACACAGCATACGGTATATAGACAAGTCCCCCACACACAGCATACGGTATATAGACAAGTCCCCCACACACAGCATACGGTATATAGACAAGTCCCCCCACACACAGCATACGGTATATAGACAAGTCCCCCACACACAGCATACGGTATATAGACAAGTCCCCCACACACAGCATACGGTATATAGACAAGTCCCCCCCACACAGCATACGGTATATAGACAAGTCCCCCCCACACAGCATACAGTATATAGACATGTCCCCCACACACAGCATACAGTATATAGACAAGTCCCCCACACACAGCATACGGTATATAGACAAGTCCCCCCCACACAGCATACGGTATATAGACAAGTCCCCCCCACACAGCATACAGTATATAGACAAGTCCCCCCCACACAGCATACAGTATATAGACAAGTCCCCCCCACACAGCATACAGTATATAAACATGTCCCCCACACACAGCATACAGTATATAGACAAGTCCCCCACACACAGCATACGGTATATAGACAAGTCCCCCACACACAGCATACAGTATATAGACATGTCCCCCACACACAGCATACAGTATATAGACAAGTCCCCCACACACAGCATACGGTATATAGACAAGTCCCCCCCACACAGCATACGGTATATAGACAAGTCCCCCACACACAGCATACGGTATATAGACAATTCCCCCACACACAGCATACGGTATATAGACAAGTCCCCCACACACAGCATACGGTATATAGACAAGTCCCCCATACAGCATACGGTATATAGACAAGTCCCACACACACAGCATACGGTATATAGACAAGTCCCCCATACACAGCATAAGGTATATAGACAAGTCCCCCACACACAGCATACGGTATATAGACAAGTCCCCCACACACAGCATAAGGTATATAGACAAGTCCCCCACACACACAGCATACGGTATATAGACAAGTCCCCCCCACACAGCATACGGTATATAGACAAGTCCCCCCCCACACAGCATACGGTATATAGACAAGTCCCCCACACACAGCATACGGTATATAGACAAGTCCCCCACACACAGCATACAGTATATAGACAAGTACCCCACACACAGCATACGGTATATAGACAAGTCCCCGACACACAGCATACGGTATATAGACAAGTCCCCCACACACAGCATACGGTATATAGACAAGTCCCCCCCACACAGCATACGGTATATAGACAAGTCCCCCATACAGCATACGGTATATAGACAAGTCCCCCACACACAGCATACGGTATATAGACAAGTCCCCCCCACACAGCATACGGTATATAGACAAGTCCCACCCACACAGCATACGGTATATAGACAAGTCCCACCCACACAGCATACGGTATGTAGACAAGTCCCCCACACACAGCATACGGTATATAGACAAGTCCCCCACACACAGCATACGGTATATAGACAAGTCCCCCCCACACAGCATACAGTATATAGACATGTCCCCCACACACAGCATACAGTATATAGACAAGTCCCCCACACACAGCATACAGTATATAGACAAGTCCCCCACACACAGCATACGGTATATAGACAAGTCCCCCCCACACAGCATACGGTATATAGACAAGTCCCCCCCACACAGCATACAGTATATAGACAAGTCCCCCCCACACAGCATACAGTATATAGACAAGTCCCCCACACACAGCATACAATATATACACAAGTTCCCCACACACAGCATACAGTATATAGACAAGTCCCCCACACACAGCATACAGTATATACACAAGTTCCCCACACACAGCATACGGTATATAGACAAGTCCCCCCCACACAGCATACAGTATATAGACATGTCCCCCACACACAGCATACAGTATATAGACAAGTCCCCCACACACAGCATACAGTATATAGACAAGTCCCCCACACACAGCATACGGTATATAGACAAGTCCCCCCCACACAGCATACGGTATATAGACAAGTCCCCCCCACACAGCATACAGTATATAGACATGTCCCCCACACACAGCATACAGTATATAGACAAGTCCCCCACACACAGCATACGGTATATAGACAAGTCCCCCACACACAGCATACGGTATATAGACAAGTCCCCCACACACAGCATACGGTATATAGACAAGTCCCCCCCACACAGCATACAGTATATAGACATGTCCCCCACACACAGCATACAGTATATAGACAAGTCCCCCACACACAGCATACGGTATATAGACACGTCCCCCACACACAGCATACGGTATATAGACAAGTCCCCCACACACAGCATACGGTATATAGACAAGTCCCCCACACGCAGCATACAGTATATAGACAAGTCCCCCACACACAGCATACGGTATATAGACAAGTCCCCCACACACAGCATACAGTATATAGACAAGTCCCCCACACACAGCATACAATATATACACAAGTTCCCCACACACAGCATACAGTATATAGACAAGTCCCCCCCACACAGCATACAGTATATAGACATGTCCCCCACACACAGCATACGGTATATAGACAAGTCCCCCACACACAGCATACGGTATATAGACAAGTCCCCCATACAGCATACGGTATATAGACAAGTCCCACACACACAACATACGGTATATAGACAAGTCCCCCATACACAGCATAAGGTATATAGACAAGTCCCCCACACACAGCATACGGTATATAGACAAGTCCCCCACACACAGCATACGGTATATAGACAAGTCCCCCACACACACAGCATACGGTATATAGACAAGTCCCCCCCACACAGCATACGGTATATAGACAAGTCCCCCCCACACAGCATACGGTATATAGACAAGTCCCCCACACACAGCATACGGTATATAGACAAGTCCCCCACACACAGCATACAGTATATAGACAAGTACCCCACACACAGCATACGGTATATAGACAAGTCCCCCACATACACAGCATACGGTATATAGACAAGTCCCATCCACACAGCATACGGTATATAGACAAGTCCCCCATACAGCATACGGTATATAGACAAGTCCCCCACATACACAGCATACGGTATATAGACAAGTCCCCCACACACACAGCATAAGGTATATAGACAAGTCCCCCACACACAGCATACAGTATATAGACAAGTCCCCCACACACAGCATACAGTATATAGACAAGTCCCCCCCCCCACACACAGCATACAGTATATAGACAAGTCCCCCACACACAGCATACAGTATATAGACAAGTCCCCCACACACAGCATACGGTATATAGACAAGTCCCCCACACACAGCATACAGTATATAGACAAGTCCCCCACACAGCATACGGTATATAGACAAGTACCCCACACAGCATACGGTATGTAGACAAGTCCCCCCACACACAACATACAGTATATAGACAAGTCCCCCACACACAGCATACAGTATATAGACAAGTCCCCCACACACAGCATACGGTATATAGACAAGCCCCCCACACAGCATACGGTATATAGACAAGTCCCCCACACACAGCCTACGGTATATAGACAAGTCCCCCATACACAGCATACAGTATATAGACAAGTCCCCCCCCCCCACACACAGCATACAGTATATAGACAAGTCCCCCCCACACAGCATACAGTATATAGACAAGTCCCCCACACACAGCATACGGTATATAGACAAGTCCCCCCCACACAGCATACAGTATATAGACAAGTCCCCCCACACAGCATACGGTATATAGACAAGTCCCCCCCACACACAGCATACAGTATATAGACAAGTCCCCCCCACACAGCATACGGTATATAGACAAGTCCCCCACACACAGCATACAGTATATAGACAAGTCCCCCACACACAGCATACGGTATATAGACAAGTCCCCCCCACACACAGCATACGGTATATAGACAAGTCCCCCACACACAGCATACAGTATATAGACAAGTCCCCCCCACACAGCATACAGTATATAGACAAGTCCCCCACACACAGCATACGGTATATAGACAAGTCCCCCCCACACACAGCATACGGTATATAGACAAGTCCCCCACACACAGCATACGGTATATAGACAAGTCCCCCCCACACAGCATACAGTATATAGACAAGTCCCCCACACACAGCATACGGTATATAGACAAGTCCCCCCCACACAGCATACGGTATATAGACAAGTCCCTCACACACAGCATACAGTTTATAGACAAGTCCCCCACGCACAGCATACGGTATATAGACAAGTCCCCCACACACAGCATACAGTATATAGACAAGTTCCCCACACAGCATACAGTATATAGACAAGTCCCCCACACACAGCATACGGTATATAGACAAGTCCCCCACACACAGCATACGGTATATAGACAAGTCCCCCCCACACAGCATACGGTATATAGACAAGTCCCCCACACACAGCATACGGTATATAGACAAGTCCCCCCCACACAGCATACAGTATATAGACAAGTCCCCCCACACACAGCATACGGTATATAGACAAGTCCCCCCAAACACAGCATACGGTATATAGACAAGTCCCCCACACACAGCATACGGTATATAGACAAGTCCCCCACACACAGCATACGGTATATAGACAAGTCCCCCACACACAGCATACAGTATATAGACAAGTCCCCCACACACAGCATACGGTATATAGACAAGTCCCCCCCACACAGCATACGGTATATAGACAAGTCCCCCACACACAGCATACGATATATAGACAAGTCCCCCACACACAGCATACAGTATATAGACAAGTCCCCCCCACACAGCATACAGTATATAGACATGTCCCCCACACACAGCATACAGTATATAGACAAGTCCCCCACACACAGCATACGGTATATAGACAAGTCCCCCCCACACAGCATACGGTATATAGACAAGTCCCCCCCACACAGCATACAGTATATAGACAAGTTCCCCACACAGCATACAGTATATAGACAAGTCCCCCACACACAGCATACGGTATATAGACAAGTCCCCCACACACAGCATACGGTATATAGACAAGTCCCCCCCACACAGCATACGGTATATAGACAAGTCCCCCACACACAGCATACGGTATATAGACAAGTCCCCCCCACACAGCATACAGTATATAGACAAGTCCCCCCACACACAGCATACGGTATATAGACAAGTCCCCCACACACAGCATACGGTATATAGACAAGTCCCCCCCACACAGCATACAGTATATAGACAAGTCCCCCCACACACAGCATACGGTATATAGACAAGTCCCCCCACACACAGCATACGGTATATAGACAAGTCCCCCACACACAGCATACGGTATATAGACAAGTCCCCCACACACAGCATACGGTATATAGACAAGTCCCCCACACACAGCATACGGTATATAGACAAGTCCCCCACACACAGCATACGGTATATAGACAAGTCCCCCCACACACAGCATACGGTATATAGACAATTCCCCACACACAGCATACGGTATATAGACAAGTCCCCCACACACAGCATACGGTATATAGACAAGTCCCCCCCACACAGCATACGGTATATAGACAAGTCCCCCCCACACAGCATACAGTATATAGACATGTCCCCCACACACAGCATACAGTATATAGACAAGTCCCCCACACACAGCATACGGTATATAGACAAGTCCCCCCCACACAGCATACGGTATATAGACAAGTCCCCCCCACACAGCATACAGTATATAGACAAGTCCCCCCCACACAGCATACAGTATATAGACAAGTCCCCCCCACACAGCATACAGTATATAAACATGTCCCCCACACACAGCATACAGTATATAGACAAGTCCCCCACACACAGCATACGGTATATAGACAAGTCCCCCACACACAGCATACAGTATATAGACAAGTCCCCCACACACAGCATACAGTATATAGACATGTCCCCCACACACAGCATACAGTATATAGACAAGTCCCCCACACACAGCATACGGTATATAGACAAGTCCCCCCCACACAGCATACGGTATATAGACAAGTCCCCCACACACAGCATACGGTATATAGACAATTCCCCCACACACAGCATACGGTATATAGACAAGTCCCCCACACACAGCATACGGTATATAGACAAGTCCCCCATACAGCATACGGTATATAGACAAGTCCCACACACACAGCATACGGTATATAGACAAGTCCCCCATACACAGCATAAGGTATATAGACAAGTCCCCCACACACAGCATACGGTATATAGACAAGTCCCCCACACACAGCATAAGGTATATAGACAAGTCCCCCACACACACAGCATACGGTATATAGACAAGTCCCCCCCACACAGCATACGGTATATAGACAAGTCCCCCCCCACACAGCATACGGTATATAGACAAGTCCCCCACACACAGCATACGGTATATAGACAAGTCCCCCACACACAGCATACAGTATATAGACAAGTACCCCACACACAGCATACGGTATATAGACAAGTCCCCGACACACAGCATACGGTATATAGACAAGTCCCCCACACACAGCATACGGTATATAGACAAGTCCCCCCCACACAGCATACGGTATATAGACAAGTCCCCCATACAGCATACGGTATATAGACAAGTCCCCCACATACACAGCATACGGTATATAGACAAGTCCCCCACACACACAGCATAAGGTATATAGACAAGTCCCCCCCACACAGCATACGGTATATAGACAAGTCCCCCACACACAGCATACAGTATATAGACAAGTCCCCCACACACAGCATACAGTATATAGACAAGTCCCCCCCCCCACACACAGCATACAGTATATAGACAAGTCCCCCACACACAGCATAGAGTATATAGACAAGTCCCCCACACACAGCATACGGTATATAGACAAGTCCCCCACACAGCATACGGTATATAGACAAGTACCCCACACAGCATACGGTATATAGACAAGTCCCCCCACACACAACATACGGTATATAGACAAATCCCCCACACAGCATACGGTATATAGACAAGTACCCCACACAGCATACGGTATATAGACAAGTCCCCCCACACACAACATACAGTATATAGACAAGTCCCCCACACACAGCATACAGTATATAGACAAGTCCCCCACACACAGCATACGGTATATAGACAAGCCCCCCACACAGCATACGGTATATAGACAAGTCCCCCACACACAGCCTACGGTATATAGACAAGTCCCCCATACACAGCATACAGTATATAGACAAGTCCCCCCCCCCACACACAGCATACAGTATATAGACAAGTCCCCCCCACACAGCATACAGTATATAGACAAGTCCCCCACACACAGCATACGGTATATAGACAAGTCCCCCCCCACACACAGCATACAGTATATAGACAAGTCCCCCCCACACAGCATACAGTATATAGACAAGTCCCCCCACACAGCATACGGTATATAGACAAGTCCCCCCACACACAGCATACAGTATATAGACAAGTCCCCCCCACACAGCATACGGTATATAGACAAGTCCCCTACACAGCATACAGTATATAGACAAGTCCCCCACACACAGCATATGGTATATAGACAAGTCCCCCACACACAGCATATGGTATATAGACAAGTCCCCCACACAGCATACGGTATATAGACAAGTCCCCCACACACAGCATACAGTATATAGACAAGTCCCCCACACACAGCATACGGTATATAGACAAGTCCCCCACACAGCATACGGTATATAGACAAGTCCCCCACACACAGCATAGAGTATATAGACAAGTCCCCCACACACAGCATATGGTATATAGACGAGCCCCCCACACAGCATACGGTATATAGACAAGTCCCCCACACACAGCATACGGTATATAGACAAGTCCCCCACACAGCATGCGGTATATAGACAAGTCCCCCCACACACAACATACAGTATATAGACAAGTCCCCCACACACAGCATACAGTATATAGACAAGTCCCCCACACACAGCATACGGTATATAGACAAGCCCCCCACACAGCATACGGTATATAGACAAGTCCCCCACACACAGCATACGGTATATAGACAAGTCCCCCATACACAGCATACAGTATATAGACAAGTCCCCCCCACACACAGCATACGGTATATAGACAAGTCCCCACCACACAGCATACGGTATATAGACAAGTCCCCCCCACACAGCATACGGTATATAGACAAGTCCCCCCACACAGCATACGGTATATAGACAAGTCCCCCATACACAGCATACAGTATATAGACAAGTCCCCCCCCACACACAGCATACGGTATATAGACAAGTCCCCCCCACACAGCATACAGTATATAGACAAGTCCCCCCACACAGCATACAGTATATAGACAAGTCCCCCCACACAGCATACGGTATATAGACAAGTCCCCCCCACACACAGCATACGGTATATAGACAAGTCCCCCCCACACAGCATACGGTATATAGACAAGTCCCCCCACACAGCATACGGTATATAGACAAGTCCCCCACACACAGCATACAGTATATAGACAAGTCCCCCACACAGCATACAGTATATAGACAAGTCCCCCACACACAGCATACAGTATATAGATAAGTCCCCCACACAGCATACAGTATATAGACAAGTCCCCCACACAGCATACAGTATATAGACAAGTCCCCCACACACAGCATACAGTATATAGACAAGTCCCCCACACAGCATACGGTATATAGACAAGTCCCCCACACACAGCATAGAGTATATAGACAAGTCCCCCACACACAGCATACGGTATATAGACAAGTCCCCCACACAGCATACGGTATATAGACAAGTCCCCCACACACAGCATACGGTATATAGACAAGTCCCCCACACAGCATACGGTATATAGAAAGTCCCCCCACACACAACATACAGTATATAGACAAGTCCCCCACACACAGCATACAGTATATAGACAAGTCCCCCACACACAGCATACGGTATATAGACAAGCCCCCCACACAGCATACGGTATATAGACAAGTCCCCCACACACAGCATACGGTATATAGACAAGTCCCCCACACACAGCATACGGTATATAGACAAGTCCCCCACACACAGCATACAGTATAAAGACAAGTCCCCCACACACAGTATACGGTATATAGACAAGTCCCCCACACACAGCATACGGTATGTAGACAAGTCCCCCATACACAGCATACAGTATATAGACAAGTCCCCCATACACAGCATACGGTATATAGACAAGTCCCCCATACACAGCATACAGTATATAGACAAGTCCCCCCACACACAGCATACGGTATATAGACAAGTCCCCCCACACAGCATACAGTATATAGACAAGTCCCCCACACAGCATACGGTATATAGACAAGTCCCCCACACACAGCATAAGGTATATAGACAAGTCCCCCATACACAGCATAAGGTATATAGACAAGTCCCCCATACACAGCATAAGGTATATAGACAAGTCCCCCATACACAGCATACAGTATATAGACAAGTCCCCCACACACAGCTTACGGTATATAGACAAGTCCCCCCCACACACAGCATACAGTATATAGACAAGTCCCCCCCACACAGCATACGGTATATAGACAAGTCCCCCACACAGCATACAGTATATAGACAAGTCCCCCACACACAGCATACAGTATATAGACAAGTCCCCCACACACAGCTTACGGTATATAGACAAGTCCCCCCCACACAGCATACGGTATATAGACAAGTCCCCCACACACAGCATACGGTATATAGACAAGTCCCCCCCACACAGCATACGGTATATAGACAAGTCCCCCACACACAGCATACAGTATATAGACAAGTCCCCCACACACAGCATACGGTATATAGACAAGTCCCCCACACACACCATACGGTATATAGACAAGTCCCCCACACACACAGCATACGATATATAGACAAGTCCCCCACACACACAGCATACAGTATATAGACAAGTCCCCCACACACAGCATACGGTATATAGACAAGTCCCCCATACACAGCATAAGGTATATAGACAAGTCCCCCATACACAGCATAAGGTATATAGACAAGTCCCCCATACACAGCATACAGTATATAGACAAGTCCCCCACACACAGCTTACGGTATATAGAAAAGTCCCCCCCACACAGCATACAGTATATAGACAAGTCCCCCCCACACAGCATACGGTATATAGACAAGTCCCCCCACACAGCATACGGTATATAGACAAGTCCCCCCCACACACCGCATACAGTATATAGACAAGTCCCCCCCACACAGCATACAGTATATAGACAAGTCCCCCACACACAGCATACAATATATAGACAAGTCCCCCACACACAGAATACGGTATATAGACAAGTCCCCCACACACAGCATACGGTATATAGACAAGTCCCCCACACAGCATACGGTATATAGACAAGTCCCCCCACACACAGCATACGGTATATAGACATGTCCCCCACACACTGCATACGGTATATACACAAGTCCCCCACACACAGCATACAGTATATAGACAAGTCCCCCACACACAGCTTACGGTATATAGACAAGTCCCCCCCACACAGCATACAGTATATAGACAAGTCCCCCCCACACAGCATACGGTATATAGACAAGTCCCCCCACACAGCATACAGTATATAGACAAGTCCCCCCCACACAGCATACGGTATATAGACAAGTCCCCCCCACACAGCATACAGTATATAGACAAGTCCCCCCCACACAGCATACGGTATATAGACAAGTCCCCCATACACAGCATACAGTATATAGACAAGTCCCCCACACACAGCTTACGGTATATAGACAAGTCCCCCCCACACAGCATACAGTATATAGACAAGTCCCCCCCACACAGCATACGGTATATAGACAAGTCCCCCCACACAGCATACAGTATGTAGACAAGTCCCCCCCACACAGCATACGGTATATAGACAAGTCCCCCATACACAGCATACAGTATATAGACAAGTCCCCCACACACAGCTTACGGTATATAGACAAGTCCCCCCACACAGCATACAGTATATAGACAAGTCCCCCCCACACAGCATACGGTATATAGACAAGTCCCCCCACACAGCATACGGTATATAGACAAGTCCCCCCACGCAGCATACGGTATATAGACAAGTCCCCCCCACACACCGCATACAGTATATAGACAAGTCCCCCCCACACAGCATACAGTATATAGACAAGTCCCCCACACACAGCATACGGTATATAGACAAGTCCCCCACACACAGCATACGGTATATAGACAAGTCCCCCACACACAGCATACGGTATATAGACAAGTCCCCCACACACAGCATACGGTATATAGACAAGTCCCCACCACACAGCATACGGTATATAGACAAGTCCCCCCACACACAGCATAGGGTATATAGACAAGTCCCCCACACACTGCATACGGTATATACACAAGTCCCCCACACACAGCATACGGTATATAGACAAGTCCCCCACACACAGCATACGGTATATAGACAAGTCCCCCACACACAGCATACGGTATATAGACAAGTCCCCCACACACAGCATACGGTATATAGACAAGTCCCCCCCACACAGCATACGGTATATAGACAAGTCCCCCACACACAGCATACGGTATATAGACAAGTCCCCCCCACACAGCATACGGTATATAGACAAGTCCCCCCCACACAGCATACGGTATATAGACAAGTCCCCCACACACAGCATACAGTATATAGACAAGTCCCCCACACACAGCATACAGTATATAGACAAGTCCCCCACACACAGCATACAGTATATAGACAAGTCCCCCACACACAGCATACGGTATATAGACAAGTCCCCCACACACAGCATACGGTATATAGACAAGTCCCCCCCACACAGCATACAGTATATAGACAAGTCCCCCACACACAGCATACAGTATATAGACAAGTCCCCCAAACACAGCATACAGTATAAAGACAAGTCCCCCACACACAGTATACGGTATATAGACAAGTCCCCCACACACAGCATACGTTATGTAGACAAGTCCCCCACACACAGCATACGGTATATAGACAAGTCCCCCACACACAGCATACAGTATATAGACAAGTCCCCCACACACAGCATACGGTATATAGACAAGTTCCCCACACACAGCATACGGTATATAGACAAGTCCCCCCCACACAGCACACGGTATATAGACAAGTCCCCCCACATACAGCATACGGTATATAGACAAGTCCCCCACACACAGCATACGGTATATACACAAGTCCCCCACACACAGCATACGGTATATAGACAAGTCCACCACACACAGCATACAGTATATAGACAAGTCCCCCACACACAGCATACAGTATATAGACAAGTCCCCCACACACAGCATACGGTATATAGACAAGTCCCCCACACACAGCATACAGTATATAGACAAGTCCCCCACACAGCATACAGTATATAGACAAGTCCCCCACACACAGCATACAGTATATAGACAAGTCCCCCACACACAGCATACGGTATATAGACAAGTCCCCCACACACAGCATACGGTATATAGACAAGTCCCCCCCACACAGCATACGGTATATAGACAAGTCCCCCACACACAGCATACGGTATATAGACAAGTCCCCCACACACAGCATACGGTATATAGACAAGTCCCCCCCACACAGCATACAGTATATAGACAAGTCCCCCCACACACAGCATACGGTATATAGACAAGTCCCCCACACACAGCATACGGTATATAGACAAGTCCCCCACACACAGCATACGGTATATAGACAAGTCCCCCACACACAGCATACGGTATATAGACAAGTCCCCCACACACAGCATACGGTATATAGACAAGTCCCCCATACACAGCATACAGTATATAGACAAGTCCCCCCCCCCACACACACAGCATACGGTATATAGACAAGTCCCCCCCACACAGCATACAGTATATAGACAAGTCCCCCACACACAGCATACGGTATATAGACAAGTCCCCCCCACACAGCATACAGTATATAGACAAGTCCCCCCACACAGCATACAGTATATAGACAAGTCCCCCACACACAGCATACAGTATATAGACAAGTCCCCCACACACAGCATACAGTATATAGACAAGTCCCCCACACACAGCATACAGTATATAGACAAGTCCCCCACACACAGCATACAGTATATAGACAAGTCCCCCACACACAGCATACAGTATATAGACAAGTCCCCCACACACAACATACAGTATATAGACAAGTCCCCCATACAGCATACGGTATATAGACAAGTCCCCCATACACAGCATACAGTATATAGACAAGTCCCCCACACAGCATACGGTATATAGACAAGTCCCCCACACACAGCATACTGTATATAGACAAGTCCCCCACACACAGCATACAGTATATAGACAAGTCCCCCATACACAGCATACGGTATATAGACAAGTCCCCCACACACAGCATACTGTATATAGACAAGTCCCCCACACACAGTATATAGACAAGTCCCCCACACACAGCATACAGTATATAGACAAGTCCCCCACACACAGCATACAGTATATAGACAAGTCCCCCCCCCACACACAGCATACAGTATATAGACAAGTCCCCCACACACAGCATACAGTATATAGACAAGCCCCCACACACAGCATACAGTATATAGACAAGTCCCCCACACACAGCATACAGTATATAGACAAGTTCTCCCCCCCCACACACAGCATACAGTATATAGACAAGTCCCCTACACACAGCATACGGTATATAGACAAGTCCCCCACACACAGCATACAGTATATAGACAAGTACCCCACACACAGCATACGGTATATAAACAAGTCCCCCACACACAGCATACAGTATATAGACAAGTCCCCCACACAGCATACGGTATATAGACAAGTACCCCACACACAGCATACGGTATATAAACAAGTCCCCCACACACAGCATACAGTATATAGACAAGTCCGCCCACACACAACATACAGTATATAGACAAGTCCCCCACACACAGCATATAGACAAGTCCCCCACACACAGCATACGGTATATAGACAAGCCCCCCACACAGCATACGGTATATAGACAAGTCCCCCACACACAGCATACGGTATATAGACAAGTCCCCCATACACAGCATACAGTATATAGACAAGTCCCCCCCCCACACACAGCATACAGTATATAGACAAGTCCCCCCCACACAGCATACAGTATATAGACAAGTCCCCCACACACAGCATACGGTATATAGACAAGTCCCCCCCACACAGCATACGGTATATAGACAAGTCCACCACACACAGCATACGGTATATAGACAAGTCCCCCCCACACAGCATACAGTATATAGACAAGTCCCCCACACACAGCATACGGTATATAGACAAGCCCCCCACACAGCATACGGTATATAGACAAGTCCCCCACACACAGCATACGGTATATAGACAAGTCCCCCATACACAGCATACAGTATATAGACAAGTCCCCCCCCCCCACACACAGCATACAGTATATAGACAAGTCCCCCACACAGCATACAGTATATAGACAAGTCCCCCACACACAGCATACGGTATATAGACAAGTCCCCCCCACACAGCATACAGTATATAGACAAGTCCCCCCACACAGCATACAGTATATAGACAAGTCCCCCCACACAGCATACAGTATTTAGACAAGTCCCCCCACACAGCATACAGTATATAGACAAGTCCCCCACACACAGCATACAGTATATAGACAAGTCCCCCACACACAGCATACGGTATATAGACAAGTCCCCACCACACAGCATACAGTATATAGACAAGTCCCCCCACACAGCATACAGTATATAGACAAGTCCCCCCACACAGCATACAGTATATAGACAAGTCCCCCACACACAGCATACGGTATATAGACAAGTCCCCCACACACAGCATACAGTATATAGACAAGTCCCCCCCACACAGCATACAGTATATAGACAAGTCCCCCCCACACACAGCATACAGTATATAGACAAGTCCCCCCCACACAGCATACGGTATATAGACAAGTCCCCCACACAGCATACAGTATATAGACAAGTCCCCCACACACAGCATATGGTATATAGACAAGTCCCCCACACACAGCATACGGTATATAGACAAGTCCCCCACACAGCATACAGTATATAGACAAGTCCCCCACACAGCATACGGTATATAGAGAAGTCCCACCACACACAACATACAGTATATAGACAAGTCCCCCACACACAGCATAGAGTATATAGACAAGTCCCCCACACACAGCATACGGTATATAGACGAGCCCCCCACACAGCATACGGTATATAGACAAGTCCCCCACACACAGCATACGGTATATAGACAAGTCCCCCACACAGCATACGGTATATAGACAAGTCCCCCCACACACAGCATACAGTATATAGACAAGTCCCCCACACACAGCATACAGTATATAGACAAGTCCCCCACACACAGCATACGGTATATAGACAAGCCCCCCACACAGCATACGGTATATAGACAAGTCCCCCACACACAGCATACGGTATATGGACAAGTCCCCCATACACAGCATACAGTATATAGAGAAGTCCCCCCCCCCCACACACAGCATACGGTATATAGACAAGTCCCCCCCACACAGCATACGGTATATAGACAAGTCCCCCACACACAGCATACGGTATATAGACAAGTCCCCCACACACAGCATACAGTATATAGACAAGTCCCCCCACACAGCATACAGTATATAGACAAGTCCCCCCACACAGCATACAGTATATAGACAAGTCCCCCACACACAGCATACAGTATATAGACAAGTCCCCCCACACAGCATACAGTATATAGACAAGTCCCCCACACACAGCATACAATATATAGACAAGTCCCCCACACAGCATACGGTATATAGACAAGCCCCCCACACAGCATACGGTATATAGACAAGTCCCCCCCACACAGCATACGGTATATAGACAAGTCCCCCCCACACAGCATACAGTATATAGACAAGTCCCCCACACACAGCATACAGTATATAGACAAGTCCCCCACACACAGCATACAATATATAGACAAGTCCCCCACACAGCATACAGTATATAGACAAGTACCCCCACACAGCATACAGTATATAGACAAGTCCCCCCACACAGCATACGGTATATAGACAAGTCCCCCCCACACACAGCATACAGTATATAGACAAGTCCCCCCCACACAGCATACGGTATATAGACAAGTCCCCCACACAGCATACAGTATATAGACAAGTCCCCCACACACAGCATATGGTATATAGACAAGTCCCCCACACAGCATACGGTATATAGACAAGTCCCCACACACAGCATACGGTATATAGACAAGCCCCCACACACAGCATACGATATATAGACAAGTCCCCCACACAGCATACGGTATATAGACAAGTCCCACCACACACAACATACAGTATATAGACAAGTCCCCCAAACACAGCATAGAGTATATAGACAAGTCCCCCACACACAGCATACGGTATATAGATGAGCCCCCCACACAGCATACGGTATATAGACAAGTCCCACACACACAGCATACGGTATATAGACAAGTCCCCCACACAGCATACGGTATATAGACAAGTCCCCCACACACAGCATACAGTATATAGACAAGTCCCCCACACACAGCATACAGTATATAGACAAGTCCCCCACACACAGCATACGGTATATAGACAAGTCCCCCACACAGCATACGGTATATAGACAAGTCCCCCACACACAGCATACGGTATATAGACAAGTCCCCCATACACAGCATACAGTATATAGACAAGTCCCCCACACACAGCATACGGTATATAGACAAGTCCCCCACACACAGCATACAGTATATAGACAAGTCCCCCCACACAGCATACGGTATATAGACAAGTCCCCCACACACAGCATACGGTATATAGACAAGTCCCCCCCACACAGCATACAGTATATAGACAAGTCCCCCCACACAGCATACAGTATATAGACAAGTCCCCCCACACAGCATACAGTATATAGACAAGTCCCCCCACACAGCATACGGTATATAGACAATTCCCCCCACACACAGCATACAGTATATAGACAAGTCCCCCCCACACACAGCATACAGTATATAGACAAGTCCCCCCCACACAGCATACGGTATATAGACAAGTCCCCCCACACAGCATACAGTATATAGACAAGTCCCCCACACACAGCATACAGTATATAGACAAGTCCCCCACACACAGCTTACGGTATATAGACAAGTCCCCCCCATACGGTATATAGACAAGTCCCCCACACACAGCATACGGTATATAGAGAAGTCCCCCCACACAGCATACGGTATATAGAAAAGTCCCCCCACACACAGCATACAGTATATAGACAAGTCCCCCAAACACAGCATACGGTATATAGACAAGTCCCCCACACACAGCATACGGTATATAGACAAGTCCCCCACACACAGCATACGGTATATAGACAAGTCCCCCCACACACAGCATACGGTATATAGACAAGTCACCCATACACAGCATACGGTATATAGACAAGTCCCCCATACACAGAATACAGTATATAGACAAGTCCCCCACACACAGCATACGGTATATAGACAAGTCCCCCACACACAGCATACGGTATATAGACAAGTCCCCCACACATAGCATACGGTATATAGACAAGTCCCCCCACACACAGCATACGGTATATAGACAAGTCCCCCATACACAGCATACGGTATATAGACAAGTCCCCCATACACAGCATACAGTATATAGACAAGTCCCCCACACACAGCATACAATATATAGACAAGTCCCCCACACACAGCATACAATATATAGACAAGTCCCCCACACAGCATACAGTATATACACAAGTCCCCCCACACAGCATACAGTATATAGACAAGTCCCCCCACACAGCATACAGTATATAGACTAGTTCCCCACACACACAGCATACAGTATATACACAAGTCCCCCCCACACAGCATACGGTATATAGACAAGTCCCCCACACACAGCATACAGTATATAGACAAGTCCCCCACACACAGCATACAGTATATAGACAAGTCCCCCACACACAGCATACAGTATATAGACAAGTCCCCCACGCACAGCATACGGTATATAGACTAGTCCCCCACACACACAGCATACAGTATATACACAAGTCCCCCCCACACAGCATACGGTATATAGACAAGTCCCCCACACACAGCATACAGTATATAGACAAGTCCCCCCCCCCACAGCATACAGTATATAGACTAGTCCCCCACACACACAGCATACAGTATATACACAAGTCCCCCCCACACAGAATACGGTATATAGACAAGTCCCCCACACACAGCATACAGTATATAGACAAGTCCCCCCCCCACACAGCATACGGTATATAGACAAGTCCCCCACACACAGCATACAGTATATAGACAAGTCCCCCACACACAGCTTACGGTATATAGACAAGTCCCCCCCATACGATATATAGACAAGTCCCCCCCACACAGTATACGGTATATAGACAAGTCCCCCCCCCACACAGCATACGGTATATAGACAAGTCCCCCACACACAGCATACAGTATATAGACAAGTCCCCCCCCCACACAGCATACGGTATATAGACAAGTCCCCCACACACAGCATACAGTATATAGACAAGTCCCCCACACACAGCTTACGGTATATAGACAAGTCCCCCCCATACAATATATAGACAAGTCCCCCCCACACAGTATACGGTATATAGACAAGTCCCCCCCACACACAGCATACGGTATATAGACAAGTCCCCCCCACACAGCATACGGTATATAGACAAGTCCCTCCCACACAGCATTCAGTATATAGACAAGTCCCCCTCACACAGCATACGGTATATAGACAAGTCCCCCACACACAGCATACGGTATATAGACAAGTCCCCCCCCACACAGCATACGGTATATAGACAAGTCCCCCCCACACAGCATACGGTATATAGACAAGTCCCCCATACACAGCATACGGTATATAGACAAGTCCCCCCCACACATCATACGGTATATAGACAAGTCCCCCATACACAGCATACAGTATATAGACAAGTCCCCCATACACAGCATACGGTATATAGACAAGTCCCCCTCACACAGCATACGGTATATAGACAAGTCCCCCCCACACAGCATACGGTATATAGACAAGTCCCCCACACACAGCATACGGTATATAGACAAGTCCCCCACACACAGCATACGGTATATAGACAAGTCCCCCACACACAGCATACGGTATATAGACAAGTCCCCCACACACAGCATAAGGTATATAGACAAGTCCCCCCCACACAGCATACGGTATATAGACAAGTCCCCCACACACAGCATACGGTATATAGACAAGTCCCCCACACACAGCATACGGTATATAGACAAGTCCACCACACACAGCATACGGTATATAGACAAGTCCCCCACACACAGCATACGGTATATAGACAAGTCCCCCACACACAGCATACGGTATATAGACAAGTCCCCCACACACAGCATACGGTATATAGACAAGTCCCCCACACACAGCATACGGTATATAGACAAGTCCCCCACACAGCATACGGTATATAGACAAGTCCCCCCCACACAGCATACGGTATATAGACAAGTCCCCCACACACAGCATACGGTATATAGACAAGTCCCCCACACACAGCATACGGTATATAGACAAGTCCCCCACACACAGCATACGGTATATAGACAAGTCCCCCACACACAGCATACAGTATATGGACAAGTCCCCACACACAGCATACGGTATATAGACAAGTCCCCCACACACAGCATACGGTATATAGACAAGTCCCCCACACACAGCATACGGTATATAGACAAGTCCCTCATACACAGCATACGGTATATAGACAAGTCCCCCACACAGCATACGGTATATAGACAAGTCCCCCACACACAGCATACGGTATATAGACAAGTCCCCCCCACACAGCATACGGTATATAGACAAGTCCCCCCCACACAGCATACGGTATATAGACAAGTCCCCCCACACACAGCATACGGTATATAGACAAGTCCCCCACACACAGCATACGGTATATAGACAAGTCCCTCATACACAGCATACGGTATATAGACAAGTCCCCCACACAGCATACGGTATATAGACAAGTCCCCCACACACAGCATACGGTATATAGACAAGTCCCCCACACACAGCATACGGTATATAGACAAGTCCCCCACACACAGCATACGGTATATAGACAAGTCCCCCACACACAGCATACAGTATAAAGACAAGTCCCCCACACAGCATACAGTATATAGACAAGTCCCCCACACACAGCATACGGTATATAGACAAGTCCCCCACACACAGCATACAGTATATAGACAAGTCCCCCACACAGCATACGGTATATAGACAAGTCCCCCCATACACAGCATACGGTATATAGACAAGTCCCCCACACACAGCATACGGTATATAGACAAGTCCCTCCCACACAGCATACAGTATATAGACAAGTCCCCCTCACACAGCATACGGTATATAGACAAGTCCCCCACACACAGCATACGGTATATAGACAAGTCCCCCACACACAGCATACGGTATATAGACAAGTCCCCCCCCCCACACAGCATACGGTATATAGACAAGTCCCCCCCACACAGCATACGGTATATAGACAAGTCCCTCCCACACAGCATACGGTATATAGACAAGTCCCCCTCACACAGCATACGGTATATAGACAAGTCCCCCACACACAGCATACGGTATATAGACAAGTCCCCCCCCACACAGCATACGGTATATAGACAAGTCCCCCCCACACAGCATACGGTATATAGACAAGTCCCCCATACACAGCATACGGTATATAGACAAGTCCCCCCCACACAGCATACGGTATATAGACAAGTCCCCCATACACAGCATACATTATATAGACAAGTCCCCCATACACAGCATACGGTATATAGACAAGTCCCCCTCACACAGCATACGGTATATAGACAAGTCCCCCCCACACAGCATACGGTATATAGACAAGTCCCCCACACACAGCATACGGTATATAGACAAGTCCCCCACACACAGCATACGGTATATAGACAAGTCCCCCACACACAGCATACGGTATATAGACAAGTCCCCCACACACAGCATAAGGTATATAGACAAGTCCCCCCCACACAGCATACGGTATATAGACAAGTCCCCCACACACAGCATACGGTATATAGACAAGTCCCCCACACACAGCATACGGTATATAGACAAGTCCCCCACACACAGCATACGGTATATAGACAAGTCCCCCACACACAGCATACGGTATATAGACAAGTCCCCCACACACAGCATACGGTATATAGACAAGTCCCCCACACACAGCATACAGTATATAGACAAGTCCCCCACACAGCATACGGTATATAGACAAGTCCCCCCCACACAGCATACGGTATATAGACAAGTCCCCCACACACAGCATACGGTATATAGACAAGTCCCCCACACACAGCATACGGTATGTAGACAAGTCCCCCACACACAGCATACGGTATATAGACAAGTCCCCCACACACAGCATACAGTATATGGACAAGTCCCCACACACAGCATACGGTATATAGTCAAGTCCCCCACACACAGCATACGGTATATAGACAAGTCCCCCACACACAGCATACGGTATATAGACAAGTCCCTCATACACAGCATACGGTATATAGACAAGTCCCCCACACAGCATACGGTATATAGACAAGTCCCCCCCACACAGCATACGGTATATAGACAAGTCCCCCCCACACAGCATACGGTATATAGACAAGTCCCCCACATAGCATACGCTATATAGACAACTCCCCCACATAGCATACGGTATATAGACAAGTCCCCCACACAGCATACGGTATATAGACAAGTCCCACCACACACAACATACAATATATAGACAAGTCCCCCACACACAGCATAGAGTATATAGACAAGTCCCCCACACACAGCATACGGTATATAGATGAGCCCCCCACACAGCATACGGTATATAGACAAGTCCCCCACACACAGCATACGGTATATAGACAAGTCCCCCACACACAGCATACGGTATATAGACAAGTCCCCCACACAGCATACGGTATATAGACAAGTCCCCCACACACAGCATACAGTATATAGACAAGTCCCCCACACACAGCATACAGTATATAGACAAGTCCCCCCACACACAGCATACAGTATATAGACAAGTCCCCCATACACAGCATACGGTATATAGACAAGTCCCCCACACACAGCATACGGTATATAGACAAGTCCCCCACACAGCATACGGTTTATAGACAAGTCCCCCACACACAGCATACGGTATATAGACAAGTCCCCCACACACAGCATACAGTATATAGACAAGTCCCCCACACACAGCATACGGTATATAGACAAGTCCCCCACACACAGCATACGGTATATAGACAAGTCCCCCACACACAGCATACAGTATATAGACAAGTCCCCCCACACACAGCATACAGTATATAGACAAGTCCCCCCACACACAGCATACAGTGTATAGACAAGTCCCCCACACACAGCATACAGTATATAGACAAGTCCCCCCACACACAGCATACGGTATATAGACAAGTCCCCCACACACAGCATACGGTATATAGACAAGTCCCCCACACACAGCATACGGTATATAGACAAGTCCCTACCACACAGCATACGGTATATAGACAAGTCCCCCCCACACAGCATACAGTATATAGACAAGTCCCCCACACACAGCATACAGTATATAGACAAGTCCCCCACACACAGCATACAGTATATAGACAAGTCCCCCACACACAGCATACGGTATATAGACAAGTCCCCCACACAGCATACGGTATATAGACAAGTCCCCCACACACAGCATACGGTATATAGACAAGTCCCCCACACAGTATACAGTATATAGACAAGTCCCCCCCACACACAGCATACAGTATATAGACAAGTCCCCCACACACAGCATACGGTATATAGACAAGTCCCCCACACACAGCATACAGTATATAGACAAGTCCCCCACACACAGCATACAGTATATAGACAAGTCCCCCACACACAGCATACAGTATATAGACAAGTCCCCCCACACACAGCATACGGTATATAGACAAGTCCCCCACACACAGCATACAGTATATAGACAAGTCCCCCACACACAGCTTACAGTATATAGACAAGTCCCCCACACACAGCATACAGTATATAGACAAGTCCCCCCACACACAGCATACGGTATATAGACAAGTCCCCCACACACAGCATACGGTATATAGACAAGTCCCCCACACAGCATACGGTATATAGACAAGTCCCCCCATACACAGCATACGGTATATAGACAAGTCCCCCACACACAGCATACGGTATATAGACAAGTCCCTCCCACACAGCATACAGTATATAGACAAGTCCCCCTCACACAGCATACGGTATATAGACAAGTCCCCCACACACAGCATACGGTATATAGACAAGTCCCCCACACACAGCATACGGTATATAGACAAGTCCCCCCCCCCACACAGCATACGGTATATAGACAAGTCCCCCCCACACAGCATACGGTATATAGACAAGTCCCTCCCACACAGCATACGGTATATAGACAAGTCCCCTTCACACAGCATACGGTATATAGACAAGTCCCCCACACACAGCATACAGTATATAGACAAGTCCCCCCCCACACAGCATACGGTATATAGACAAGTCCCCCCCACACAGCATACGGTATATAGACAAGTCCCCCATACACAGCATACGGTATATAGACAAGTCCCCCCCACACAGCATACGGTATATAGACAAGTCCCCCATACACAGCATACAGTATATAGACAAGTCCCCCATACACAGCATACGGTATATAGACAAGTCCCCCTCACACAGCATACGGTATATAGACAAGTCCCCCCCACACAGCATACGGTATATAGACAAGTCCCCCACACACAGCATACGGTATATAGACAAGTCCCCCACACACAGCATACGGTATATAGACAAGTCCCCCACACACAGCATACGGTATATAGACAAGTCCCCCACACACAGCATAAGGTATATAGACAAGTCCCCCCCACACAGCATACGGTATATAGACAAGTCCCCCACACACAGCATACGGTATATAGACAAGTCCCCCACACACAGCATACGGTATATAGACAAGTCCCCCACACACAGCATACGGTATATAGACAAGTCCCCCACACACAGCATACGGTATATAGACAAGTCCCCCACACACAGCATACGGTATATAGACAAGTCCCCCACACACAGCATACAGTATATAGACAAGTCCCCCACACAGCATACGGTATATAGACAAGTCCCCCACACACAGCATACAGTATATGGACAAGTCCCCACACACAGCATACGGTATATAGTCAAGTCCCCCACACACAGCATACGGTATATAGACAAGTCCCCCACACACAGCATACGGTATATAGACAAGTCCCTCATACACAGCATACGGTATATAGACAAGTCCCCCACACAGCATACGGTATATAGACAAGTCCCCCCCACACAGCATACGGTATATAGACAAGTCCCCCCCACACAGCATACGGTATATAGACAAGTCCCCCACACACAGCATACAGTATATGGACAAGTCCCCACACACAGCATACGGTATATAGTCAAGTCCCCCACACACAGCATACGGTATATAGACAAGTCCCCCACACACAGCATACGGTATATAGACAAGTCCCTCATACACAGCATACGGTATATAGACAAGTCCCCCACACAGCATACGGTATATAGACAAGTCCCCCCCACACAGCATACGGTATATAGACAAGTCCCCCCCACACAGCATACGGTATATAGACAAGTCCCCCACATAGCATACGGTATATAGACAACTCCCCCACATAGCATACGGTATATAGACAAGTCCCCCACACAGCATACGGTATATAGACAAGTCCCACCACACACAACATACAATATATAGACAAGTCCCCCACACACAGCATAGAGTATATAGACAAGTCCCCCACACACAGCATACGGTATATAGATGAGCCCCCCACACAGCATACGGTATATAGACAAGTCCCCCACACACAGCATACGGTATATAGACAAGTCCCCCACACAGCATACGGTATATAGACAAGTCCCCCACACACAGCATACAGTATATAGACAAGTCCCCCACACACAGCATACAGTATATAGACAAGTCCCCCCACACACAGCATACAGTATATAGACAAGTCCCCCATACACAGCATACGGTATATAGACAAGTCCCCCACACACAGCATACGGTATATAGACAAGTCCCCCACACAGCATACGGTTTATAGACAAGTCCCCCACACACAGCATACGGTATATAGACAAGTCCCCCACACACAGCATACAGTATATAGACAAGTCCCCCACACACAGCATACGGTATATAGACAAGTCCCCCACACACAGCATACGGTATATAGACAAGTCCCCCACACACAGCATACAGTATATAGACAAGTCCCCCCACACACAGCATACAGTATATAGACAAGTCCCCCCACACACAGCATACAGTGTATAGACAAGTCCCCCACACACAGCATATGGTATATAGACAAGTACCCCACACACAGCATCCGGTATATAGACAAGTCCCCCACACAGCATACGGTTTATAGACAAGTCCCCCACACACAGCATACGGTATATAGACAAGTCCCCCACACACAGCATACGGTATATAGACAAGTCCCTACCACACAGCATACGGTATATAGACAAGTCCCCCACACACAGCATACAGTATATAGACAAGTCCCCCACACACAGCATACAGTATATAGACAAGTCCCTACCACACAGCATACGATATATAGACAAGTCCCCCACACACAGCATACGGTATATAGACAAGTCCCCCCACACACAGCATACGGTATATAGACAAGTCCCCCACACACAGCATACGGTATATAGACAAGTCCCTACCACACAGCATACGGTATATAGACAAGTCCCCCCCACACAGCATACAGTATATAGACAAGTCCCCCACACACAGCATACAGTATATAGACAAGTCCCCCACACACAGCATACAGTATATAGACAAGTCCCCCACACACAGCATACGGTATATAGACAAGTCCCCCACACAGCATACGGTATATAGACAAGTCCCCCACACACAGCATACGGTATATAGACAAGTCCCCCACACAGTATACAGTATATAGACAAGTCCCCCCCACACACAGCATACAGTATATAGACAAGTCCCCCACACACAGCATACGGTATATAGACAAGTCCCCCACACACAGCATACAGTATATAGACAAGTCCCCCACACACAGCATACAGTATATAGACAAGTCCCCCACACACAGCATACAGTATATAGACAAGTCCCCCCACACACAGCATACGGTATATAGACAAGTCCCCCACACACAGCATACAGTATATAGACAAGTCCCCCACACACAGCTTACAGTATATAGACAAGTCCCCCACACACAGCATACAGTATATAGACAAGTCCCCCCACACACAGCATACGGTATATAGACAAGTCCCCCACACACAGCATACGGTATATAGACAAGTCCCCCACACAGCATACGGTATATAGACAAGTCCCCCCATACACAGCATACGGTATATAGACAAGTCCCCCACACACAGCATACGGTATATAGACAAGTCCCTCCCACGCAGCATACAGTATATAGACAAGTCCCCCTCACACAGCATACGGTATATAGACAAGTCCCCCACACACAGCATACGGTATATAGACAAGTCCCCCACACACAGCATACGGTATATAGACAAGTCCCCCCCCCCACACAGCATACGGTATATAGACAAGTCCCCCCCACACAGCATACGGTATATAGACAAGTCCCTCCCACACAGCATACGGTATATAGACAAGTCCCCTTCACACAGCATACGGTATATAGACAAGTCCCCCACACACAGCATACGGTATATAGACAAGTCCCCCCCCACACAGCATACGGTATATAGACAAGTCCCCCCCACACAGCATACGGTATATAGACAAGTCCCCCATACACAGCATACGGTATATAGACAAGTCCCCCCCACACAGCATACGGTATATAGACAAGTCCCCCATACACAGCATACAGTATATAGACAAGTCCCCCATACACAGCATACGGTATATAGACAAGTCCCCCTCACACAGCATACGGTATATAGACAAGTCCCCCCCACACAGCATACGGTATATAGACAAGTCCCCCACACACAGCATACGGTATATAGACAAGTCCCCCACACACAGCATACGGTATATAGACAAGTCCCCCACACACAGCATAAGGTATATAGACAAGTCCCCCCCACACAGCATACGGTTTATAGACAAGTCCCCCACACACAGCATACGGTATATAGACAAGTCCCCCACACACAGCATACGGTATATAGACAAGTCCCCCACACACAGCATACGGTATATAGACAAGTCCCCCACACACAGCATACGGTATATAGACAAGTCCCCCACACACAGCATACAGTATATAGACAAGTCCCCCACACAGCATACGGTATATAGACAAGTCCCCCACACACAGCATACAGTATATGGACAAGTCCCCACACACAGCATACGGTATATAGTCAAGTCCCCCACACACAGCATACGGTATATAGACAAGTCCCCCACACACAGCATACGGTATATAGACAAGTCCCTCATACACAGCATACGGTATATAGACAAGTCCCCCACACAGCATACGGTATATAGACAAGTCCCCCCCACACAGCATACGGTATATAGACAAGTCCCCCCCACACAGCATACGGTATATAGACAAGTCCCCCACACACAGCATACGGTATATAGACAAGTCCCCCACACACAGCATACAGTATATAGACAAGTCCCCCCACACACAGCATACAGTGTATAGACAAGTCCCCCACACACAGCATACGGTATATAGACAAGTACCCCACACACAGCATACGGTATATAGACAAGTCCCCCACACAGCATACGGTTTATAGACAAGTCCCCCACACACAGCATACGGTATATAGACAAGTCCCCCACACACAGCATACAGTATATAGACAAGTCCCCCACACACAGCATACGGTATATAGACAAGTCCCTACCACACAGCATACGGTATATAGACAAGTCCCCCACACACAGCATACAGTATATAGACAAGTCCCCCACACACAGCATACAGTATATAGACAAGTCCCCCCCACACAGCATACGGTATATACACAAGTCCCTACCACACAGCATACGATATATAGACAAGTCCCCCACACACAGCATACGGTATATAGACAAGTCCCCCCACACACAGCATACGGTATATAGACAAGTCCCCCACACACAGCATACGGTATATAGACAAGTCCCTACCACACAGCATACGGTATATAGACAAGTCCCCCCCACACAGCATACAGTATATAGACAAGTCCCCCACACACAGCATACAGTATATAGACAAGTCCCCCACACACAGCATACAGTATATAGACAAGTCCCCCACACACAGCATACGGTATATAGACAAGTCCCCCACACAGCATACGGTATATAGACAAGTCCCCCCACACACAGCATACGGTATATAGACAAGTCCCCCACACAGTATACAGTATATAGACAAGTCCCCCCCACACACAGCATACAGTATATAGACAAGTCCCCCACACACAGCATACGGTATATAGACAAGTCCCCCACACACAGCATACAGTATATAGACAAGTCCCCCACACACAGCATACAGTATATAGACAAGTCCCCCACACACAGCATACAGTATATAGACAAGTCCCCCATACACAGCATACAGTATATAGACAAGTCCCCCCACACACAGCATACAGTATATAGACAAGTCCCCCACACACAGCATACAGTATATAGACAAGTCCCCCACACACAGCATACAGTATATAGACAAGTCCCCCACACATAGCATACAGTATATAGACAAGTCCCCCACACACAGCATACAGTATATAGACAAGTCCCCCACACACAGCATACAGTATATAGACAAGTCCCCCATACACAGCATACAGTATATAGACAAGTCCCCCCACACACAGCATACAGTATATAGACAAGTCCCCCATACACAGCATACAGTATATAGACAAGTCCCCCACACACAGCATACAGTATATAGACAAGTCCCCCATACACAGCATACAGTATATAGACAAGTCCCCCACACACAGCATACGGTATATAGACAAGTCCCCCACACATAGCATACAGTATATAGACAAGTCCCCCACACACAGCATACGGTATATAGACAAGTCCCCCACACAGCATACGGTATATAGACAAGTCCCCCATACACAGCATACAGTATATAGACAAGTCCCCCACACACAGCATACGGTATATAGACAAGTCCCCCACACAGCATACAGTATATAGACAAGTCCCCCACACACAGCATACAGTATATAGACAAGTCCCCCACACACAGCATACGGTATATAGACAAGTCCCCCACACAGCATACAGTATATAGACAAGTCCCCCATACACAGCATACAGTATATAGACAAGTCCCCCCACACACAGCATACAGTATATAGACAAGTCCCCCATACACAGCATACAGTATATAGACAAGTCCCCCACACACAGCATACAGTATATAGACAAGTCCCCCATACACAGCATACAGTATATAGACAAGTCCCCCACACACAGCATACGGTATATAGACAAGTCCCCCACACATAGCATACAGTATATAGACAAGTCCCCCACACACAGCATACAGTATATAGACAAGTCCCCCACACAGCATACGGTATATAGACAAGTCCCCCACACACAGCATACAGTATATACACAAGTCCCCTCCACACAGCATACGGTATATAGACAAGTCCCCCACACACAGCATACAGTATATAGACAAGTCCCCCACACACAGCATACAGTATATAGACAAGTCCCCCACACACAGCATACAGTATATAGACTAGTCCCCCACACACACAGCATACAGTATATACACAAGTCCCCCCCACACAGCATACGGTATATAGACAAGTCCACACACAGCATACAGTATATAGACAAGTCCCCCACACAGCATACAGTATATAGACAAGTCCCCCACACACAGCATACAGTATATAGACAAGTCCCCCCCACACAGCATACGGTATATAGACTAGTCCCCCACACACACAGCATACAGTATATAGACAAGTTCCCCACACACAGCATACAGTATATAGACAAGTTCCCCACACACAGCATACAGTATATAGACAAGTCCCCCACACATAGCATACAGTATATAGACAAGTCCCCCACACACAGCATACAGTATATAGACAAGTCCCCCACACAGCATACGGTATATAGACAAGTCCCCCACACACAGCATACAGTATATACACAAGTCCCCTCCACACAGCATACGGTATATAGACAAGTCCCCCACACACAGCATACAGTATATAGACAAGTCCCCCACACACAGCATACAGTATATAGACAAGTCCCCCACACACAGCATACAGTATATAGACTAGTCCCCCACACACACAGCATACAGTATATACACAAGTCCCCCCCACACAGCATACGGTATATAGACAAGTCCCCCACACACAGCATACAGTATATAGACAAGTCCCCCACACACAGCATACAGTATATAGACAAGTCCCCCCCCCCACACAGCATACGGTATATAGACAAGTACAAGTCCCCCACACACAGCTTACGGTATATAGACAAGTCCCCCCCATACGATATATAGACAAGTCCCCCCCACACAGTATACGGTATATAGACAAGTCCCCCCCCCCACACAGCATATGGTATATAGACAAGTCCCCCACACACAGCATACAGTATATAGACAAGTCCCCCCCCCACACAGCATACGGTATATAGACAAGTCCCCCACACACAGCATACAGTATATAGACAAGTCCCCCACACACAGCTTACGGTATATAGACAAGTCCCCCCCATACGATATATAGACAAGTCCCCCCCACACAGTATACGGTATATAGACAAGTCCCCCCCACACACAGCATACAGTATATAGACAAGTCCCCCACACACAGCATACAGTATATAGACAAGTCCCCCACACATAGCATACAGTATATAGACAAGTCCCCCACACACAGCATACAGTATATAGACAAGTCCCCCACACAGCATACGGTATATAGACAAGTCCCCCACACACAGCATACAGTATATAAACAAGTCCCCCCCACACAGCATACGGTATATAGACAAGTCCCCCACACACAGCATACAGTATATAGACAAGTCCCCCACACACAGCATACAGTATATAGACAAGTCCCCCACACACAGCATACAGTATATAGACAAGTCCCCCACACACAGCATACAGTATATAGACTAGTCCCCCACACACACAGCATACAGTATATACACAAGTCCCCCCCACACAGCATACGGTATATAGACAAGTCCCCCACACACAGCATACGGTATATAGACAAGTCCCCCACACACAGCATACGGTATATAGACAAGTCCCCCACACACACAGCATACAGTATATACACAAGTCCCCCACACACAGCATACAGTATATAGACAAGTCCCCCACACACAGCATACAGTATATAGACAAGTCCCCCACACACAGCATACAGTATATAGACAAGTCCCCCACACACAGCATACAGTATATAGACAAGTCCCCCACACACAGCATACGGTATATAGACTAGTCCCCCACACACACAGCATACAGTATATACACAAGTCCCCCCCACACAGCATACGGTATATAGACAAGTCCCCCACACACAGCATACAGTATATAGACAAGTCCCCCCCCCACACAGCATACGGTATATAGACAAGTGCCCCACACACAGCTTACTGTATATAGACAAGTCCCCCCCATACGATATATAGACAAGTCCCCCCCACACAGTATACGGTATATAGACAAGTCCCCCCCCCCACACAGCATACGGTATATAGACAAGTCCCCCCCACACAGCATACGGTATATAGACAAGTCCCTCCCACACAGCATACAGTATATAGACAAGTCCCCCTCACACAGCATACGGTATATAGACAAGTCCCCCACACACAGCATACGGTATATAGACAAGTCCCCCCCCACACAGCATACGGTATATAGACAAGTCCCCCCCACACAGCATACGGTATATAGACAAGTCCCCCATACACAGCATACGGTATATAGACAAGTCCCCCCCACACAGCATACGGTATATAGACAAGTCCCCCATACACAGCATACAGTATATAGACAAGTCCCCCATACACAGCATACGGTATATAGACAAGTCCCCCTCACACAGCATACGGTATATAGACAAGTCCCCCACACACAGCATACGGTATATAGACAAGTCCCCCACACACAGCATACGGTATATAGACAAGTCCCACACACAGCATACGGTATATAGACAAGTCCCCCACACACAGTATAAAGTATATAGACAAGTCCCCACACACAGCATACAGTATATAGACAAGTCCCCCACACACACAGCATACAGTATATAGACAAGTCCCCCACACACAGCATACGGTATATAGACAAGTCCCCCACACACAGCATACGGTATATAGACAAGTCCCCCACACACAGCATACGGTATATAGACAAGTCCCCCACACACAGCATAAGGTATATAGACAAGTCCCCCCCACCCAGCATACGGTATATAGACAAGTCCCCCACACACAGCATACGGTATATAGACAAGTCCCCCACACACAGCATACGGTATATAGACAAGTCCCCCACACACAGCATACGGTATATAGACAAGTCCCCCACACACAGCATACAGTATATAGACAAGTCCCCCACACACAGCATACGGTATATAGACAAGTCCCCCACACACAGCCTACAGTATATAGACAAGTCCCCCACACACAGCATACGGTATATAGACAAGTCCCCCACACACAGCATACGGTATATAGACAAGTCCCCCACACACAGCATACAGTATATAGACAAGTCCCCCACACACAGCATACGGTATATAGACAAGTCCCCCACACACAGCATACGGTATATAGACAAGTCCCCCACACACAGCATACAGTATATAGACAAGTCCCCCACACACAGCATACGGTATATAGACAAGTCCCCCACACACAGCATACGGTATATAGACAAGTCCCCCACACACAGCATACAGTATATAGACAAGTCCCCCACACACAGCATACGGTATATAGACAAGTCCCCCACACACAGCATACGGTATATAGACAAGTCCCCCCCACACAGCATACGGTATATAGACAAGTCCCCCACACACAGCATACAGTATATGGACAAGTCCCCACACACAGCATACGGTATATAGTCAAGTCCCCCACACACAGCATACGGTATATAGACAAGTCCCCCACACACAGCATACGGTATATAGACAAGTCCCTCATACACAGCATACGGTATATAGACAAGTCCCCCACACAGCATACGGTATATAGACAAGTCCCCCCCACACAGCATACGGTATATAGACAAGTCCCCCCCACACAGCATACGGTATATAGACAAGTCCCCCACATAGCATACGGTATATAGACAACTCCCCCACATAGCATACGGTATATAGACAAGTCCCCCACACAGCATACGGTATATAGACAAGTCCCACCACACACAACATACAATATATAGACAAGTCCCCCACACACAGCATAGAGTATATAGACAAGTCCCCCACACACAGCATACGGTATATAGATGAGCCCCCCACACAGCATACGGTATATAGACAAGTCCCCCACACACAGCATACGGTATATAGACAAGTCCCCCACACAGCATACGGTATATAGACAAGTCCCCCACACACAGCATACAGTATATAGACAAGTCCCCCACACACAGCATACAGTATATAGACAAGTCCCCCCACACACAGCATACAGTATATAGACAAGTCCCCCATACACAGCATACGGTATATAGACAAGTCCCCCACACACAGCATACGGTATATAGACAAGTCCCCCACACAGCATACGGTTTATAGACAAGTCCCCCACACACAGCATACGGTATATAGACAAGTCCCCCACACACAGCATACAGTATATAGACAAGTCCCCCACACACAGCATACGGTATATAGACAAGTCCCCCACACACAGCATACGGTATATAGACAAGTCCCCCACACACAGCATACAGTATATAGACAAGTCCCCCCACACACAGCATACAGTATATAGACAAGTCCCCCCACACACAGCATACAGTGTATAGACAAGTCCCCCACACACAGCATATGGTATATAGACAAGTACCCCACACACAGCATCCGGTATATAGACAAGTCCCCCACACAGCATACGGTTTATAGACAAGTCCCCCACACACAGCATACGGTATATAGACAAGTCCCCCACACACAGCATACGGTATATAGACAAGTCCCTACCACACAGCATACGGTATATAGACAAGTCCCCCACACACAGCATACAGTATATAGACAAGTCCCCCACACACAGCATACAGTATATAGACAAGTCCCTACCACACAGCATACGATATATAGACAAGTCCCCCACACACAGCATACGGTATATAGACAAGTCCCCCCACACACAGCATACGGTATATAGACAAGTCCCCCACACACAGCATACGGTATATAGACAAGTCCCTACCACACAGCATACGGTATATAGACAAGTCCCCCCCACACAGCATACAGTATATAGACAAGTCCCCCACACACAGCATACAGTATATAGACAAGTCCCCCACACACAGCATACAGTATATAGACAAGTCCCCCACACACAGCATACGGTATATAGACAAGTCCCCCACACAGCATACGGTATATAGACAAGTCCCCCACACACAGCATACGGTATATAGACAAGTCCCCCACACAGTATACAGTATATAGACAAGTCCCCCCCACACACAGCATACAGTATATAGACAAGTCCCCCACACACAGCATACGGTATATAGACAAGTCCCCCACACACAGCATACAGTATATAGACAAGTCCCCCACACACAGCATACAGTATATAGACAAGTCCCCCACACACAGCATACAGTATATAGACAAGTCCCCCCACACACAGCATACGGTATATAGACAAGTCCCCCACACACAGCATACAGTATATAGACAAGTCCCCCACACACAGCTTACAGTATATAGACAAGTCCCCCACACACAGCATACAGTATATAGACAAGTCCCCCCACACACAGCATACGGTATATAGACAAGTCCCCCACACACAGCATACGGTATATAGACAAGTCCCCCACACAGCATACGGTATATAGACAAGTCCCCCCATACACAGCATACGGTATATAGACAAGTCCCCCACACACAGCATACGGTATATAGACAAGTCCCTCCCACGCAGCATACAGTATATAGACAAGTCCCCCTCACACAGCATACGGTATATAGACAAGTCCCCCACACACAGCATACGGTATATAGACAAGTCCCCCACACACAGCATACGGTATATAGACAAGTCCCCCCCCCCACACAGCATACGGTATATAGACAAGTCCCCCCCACACAGCATACGGTATATAGACAAGTCCCTCCCACACAGCATACGGTATATAGACAAGTCCCCTTCACACAGCATACGGTATATAGACAAGTCCCCCACACACAGCATACGGTATATAGACAAGTCCCCCCCCACACAGCATACGGTATATAGACAAGTCCCCCCCACACAGCATACGGTATATAGACAAGTCCCCCATACACAGCATACGGTATATAGACAAGTCCCCCCCACACAGCATACGGTATATAGACAAGTCCCCCATACACAGCATACAGTATATAGACAAGTCCCCCATACACAGCATACGGTATATAGACAAGTCCCCCTCACACAGCATACGGTATATAGACAAGTCCCCCCCACACAGCATACGGTATATAGACAAGTCCCCCACACACAGCATACGGTATATAGACAAGTCCCCCACACACAGCATACGGTATATAGACAAGTCCCCCACACACAGCATAAGGTATATAGACAAGTCCCCCCCACACAGCATACGGTTTATAGACAAGTCCCCCACACACAGCATACGGTATATAGACAAGTCCCCCACACACAGCATACGGTATATAGACAAGTCCCCCACACACAGCATACGGTATATAGACAAGTCCCCCACACACAGCATACGGTATATAGACAAGTCCCCCACACACAGCATACAGTATATAGACAAGTCCCCCACACAGCATACGGTATATAGACAAGTCCCCCACACACAGCATACAGTATATGGACAAGTCCCCACACACAGCATACGGTATATAGTCAAGTCCCCCACACACAGCATACGGTATATAGACAAGTCCCCCACACACAGCATACGGTATATAGACAAGTCCCTCATACACAGCATACGGTATATAGACAAGTCCCCCACACAGCATACGGTATATAGACAAGTCCCCCCCACACAGCATACGGTATATAGACAAGTCCCCCCCACACAGCATACGGTATATAGACAAGTCCCCCACACACAGCATACGGTATATAGACAAGTCCCCCACACACAGCATACAGTATATAGACAAGTCCCCCCACACACAGCATACAGTGTATAGACAAGTCCCCCACACACAGCATACGGTATATAGACAAGTACCCCACACACAGCATACGGTATATAGACAAGTCCCCCACACAGCATACGGTTTATAGACAAGTCCCCCACACACAGCATACGGTATATAGACAAGTCCCCCACACACAGCATACAGTATATAGACAAGTCCCCCACACACAGCATACGGTATATAGACAAGTCCCTACCACACAGCATACGGTATATAGACAAGTCCCCCACACACAGCATACAGTATATAGACAAGTCCCCCACACACAGCATACAGTATATAGACAAGTCCCCCCCACACAGCATACGGTATATACACAAGTCCCTACCACACAGCATACGATATATAGACAAGTCCCCCACACACAGCATACGGTATATAGACAAGTCCCCCCACACACAGCATACGGTATATAGACAAGTCCCCCACACACAGCATACGGTATATAGACAAGTCCCTACCACACAGCATACGGTATATAGACAAGTCCCCCCCACACAGCATACAGTATATAGACAAGTCCCCCACACACAGCATACAGTATATAGACAAGTCCCCCACACACAGCATACAGTATATAGACAAGTCCCCCACACACAGCATACGGTATATAGACAAGTCCCCCACACAGCATACGGTATATAGACAAGTCCCCCCACACACAGCATACGGTATATAGACAAGTCCCCCACACAGTATACAGTATATAGACAAGTCCCCCCCACACACAGCATACAGTATATAGACAAGTCCCCCACACACAGCATACGGTATATAGACAAGTCCCCCACACACAGCATACAGTATATAGACAAGTCCCCCACACACAGCATACAGTATATAGACAAGTCCCCCACACACAGCATACAGTATATAGACAAGTCCCCCATACACAGCATACAGTATATAGACAAGTCCCCCCACACACAGCATACAGTATATAGACAAGTCCCCCACACACAGCATACAGTATATAGACAAGTCCCCCACACACAGCATACAGTATATAGACAAGTCCCCCACACATAGCATACAGTATATAGACAAGTCCCCCACACACAGCATACAGTATATAGACAAGTCCCCCACACACAGCATACAGTATATAGACAAGTCCCCCATACACAGCATACAGTATATAGACAAGTCCCCCCACACACAGCATACAGTATATAGACAAGTCCCCCATACACAGCATACAGTATATAGACAAGTCCCCCACACACAGCATACAGTATATAGACAAGTCCCCCATACACAGCATACAGTATATAGACAAGTCCCCCACACACAGCATACGGTATATAGACAAGTCCCCCACACATAGCATACAGTATATAGACAAGTCCCCCACACACAGCATACGGTATATAGACAAGTCCCCCACACAGCATACGGTATATAGACAAGTCCCCCATACACAGCATACAGTATATAGACAAGTCCCCCACACACAGCATACGGTATATAGACAAGTCCCCCACACAGCATACAGTATATAGACAAGTCCCCCACACACAGCATACAGTATATAGACAAGTCCCCCACACACAGCATACGGTATATAGACAAGTCCCCCACACAGCATACAGTATATAGACAAGTCCCCCATACACAGCATACAGTATATAGACAAGTCCCCCCACACACAGCATACAGTATATAGACAAGTCCCCCATACACAGCATACAGTATATAGACAAGTCCCCCACACACAGCATACAGTATATAGACAAGTCCCCCATACACAGCATACAGTATATAGACAAGTCCCCCACACACAGCATACGGTATATAGACAAGTCCCCCACACATAGCATACAGTATATAGACAAGTCCCCCACACACAGCATACAGTATATAGACAAGTCCCCCACACAGCATACGGTATATAGACAAGTCCCCCACACACAGCATACAGTATATACACAAGTCCCCTCCACACAGCATACGGTATATAGACAAGTCCCCCACACACAGCATACAGTATATAGACAAGTCCCCCACACACAGCATACAGTATATAGACAAGTCCCCCACACACAGCATACAGTATATAGACTAGTCCCCCACACACACAGCATACAGTATATACACAAGTCCCCCCCACACAGCATACGGTATATAGACAAGTCCACACACAGCATACAGTATATAGACAAGTCCCCCACACAGCATACAGTATATAGACAAGTCCCCCACACACAGCATACAGTATATAGACAAGTCCCCCCCACACAGCATACGGTATATAGACTAGTCCCCCACACACACAGCATACAGTATATAGACAAGTTCCCCACACACAGCATACAGTATATAGACAAGTTCCCCACACACAGCATACAGTATATAGACAAGTCCCCCACACATAGCATACAGTATATAGACAAGTCCCCCACACACAGCATACAGTATATAGACAAGTCCCCCACACAGCATACGGTATATAGACAAGTCCCCCACACACAGCATACAGTATATACACAAGTCCCCTCCACACAGCATACGGTATATAGACAAGTCCCCCACACACAGCATACAGTATATAGACAAGTCCCCCACACACAGCATACAGTATATAGACAAGTCCCCCACACACAGCATACAGTATATAGACTAGTCCCCCACACACACAGCATACAGTATATACACAAGTCCCCCCCACACAGCATACGGTATATAGACAAGTCCCCCACACACAGCATACAGTATATAGACAAGTCCCCCACACACAGCATACAGTATATAGACAAGTCCCCCCCCCCACACAGCATACGGTATATAGACAAGTACAAGTCCCCCACACACAGCTTACGGTATATAGACAAGTCCCCCCCATACGATATATAGACAAGTCCCCCCCACACAGTATACGGTATATAGACAAGTCCCCCCCCCCACACAGCATATGGTATATAGACAAGTCCCCCACACACAGCATACAGTATATAGACAAGTCCCCCCCCCACACAGCATACGGTATATAGACAAGTCCCCCACACACAGCATACAGTATATAGACAAGTCCCCCACACACAGCTTACGGTATATAGACAAGTCCCCCCCATACGATATATAGACAAGTCCCCCCCACACAGTATACGGTATATAGACAAGTCCCCCCCACACACAGCATACAGTATATAGACAAGTCCCCCACACACAGCATACAGTATATAGACAAGTCCCCCACACATAGCATACAGTATATAGACAAGTCCCCCACACACAGCATACAGTATATAGACAAGTCCCCCACACAGCATACGGTATATAGACAAGTCCCCCACACACAGCATACAGTATATAAACAAGTCCCCCCCACACAGCATACGGTATATAGACAAGTCCCCCACACACAGCATACAGTATATAGACAAGTCCCCCACACACAGCATACAGTATATAGACAAGTCCCCCACACACAGCATACAGTATATAGACAAGTCCCCCACACACAGCATACAGTATATAGACTAGTCCCCCACACACACAGCATACAGTATATACACAAGTCCCCCCCACACAGCATACGGTATATAGACAAGTCCCCCACACACAGCATACGGTATATAGACAAGTCCCCCACACACAGCATACGGTATATAGACAAGTCCCCCACACACACAGCATACAGTATATACACAAGTCCCCCACACACAGCATACAGTATATAGACAAGTCCCCCACACACAGCATACAGTATATAGACAAGTCCCCCACACACAGCATACAGTATATAGACAAGTCCCCCACACACAGCATACAGTATATAGACAAGTCCCCCACACACAGCATACGGTATATAGACTAGTCCCCCACACACACAGCATACAGTATATACACAAGTCCCCCCCACACAGCATACGGTATATAGACAAGTCCCCCACACACAGCATACAGTATATAGACAAGTCCCCCCCCCACACAGCATACGGTATATAGACAAGTGCCCCACACACAGCTTACTGTATATAGACAAGTCCCCCCCATACGATATATAGACAAGTCCCCCCCACACAGTATACGGTATATAGACAAGTCCCCCCCCCCACACAGCATACGGTATATAGACAAGTCCCCCCCACACAGCATACGGTATATAGACAAGTCCCTCCCACACAGCATACAGTATATAGACAAGTCCCCCTCACACAGCATACGGTATATAGACAAGTCCCCCACACACAGCATACGGTATATAGACAAGTCCCCCCCCACACAGCATACGGTATATAGACAAGTCCCCCCCACACAGCATACGGTATATAGACAAGTCCCCCATACACAGCATACGGTATATAGACAAGTCCCCCCCACACAGCATACGGTATATAGACAAGTCCCCCATACACAGCATACAGTATATAGACAAGTCCCCCATACACAGCATACGGTATATAGACAAGTCCCCCTCACACAGCATACGGTATATAGACAAGTCCCCCACACACAGCATACGGTATATAGACAAGTCCCCCACACACAGCATACGGTATATAGACAAGTCCCACACACAGCATACGGTATATAGACAAGTCCCCCACACACAGTATAAAGTATATAGACAAGTCCCCACACACAGCATACAGTATATAGACAAGTCCCCCACACACACAGCATACAGTATATAGACAAGTCCCCCACACACAGCATACGGTATATAGACAAGTCCCCCACACACAGCATACGGTATATAGACAAGTCCCCCACACACAGCATACGGTATATAGACAAGTCCCCCACACACAGCATAAGGTATATAGACAAGTCCCCCCCACCCAGCATACGGTATATAGACAAGTCCCCCACACACAGCATACGGTATATAGACAAGTCCCCCACACACAGCATACGGTATATAGACAAGTCCCCCACACACAGCATACGGTATATAGACAAGTCCCCCACACACAGCATACAGTATATAGACAAGTCCCCCACACACAGCATACGGTATATAGACAAGTCCCCCACACACAGCCTACAGTATATAGACAAGTCCCCCACACACAGCATACGGTATATAGACAAGTCCCCCACACACAGCATACGGTATATAGACAAGTCCCCCACACACAGCATACAGTATATAGACAAGTCCCCCACACACAGCATACGGTATATAGACAAGTCCCCCACACACAGCATACGGTATATAGACAAGTCCCCCACACACAGCATACAGTATATAGACAAGTCCCCCACACACAGCATACGGTATATAGACAAGTCCCCCACACACAGCATACGGTATATAGACAAGTCCCCCACACACAGCATACAGTATATAGACAAGTCCCCCACACACAGCATACGGTATATAGACAAGTCCCCCACACACAGCATACGGTATATAGACAAGTCCCCCACACACAGCATACGGTATATAGACAAGTCCCCCACACACAGCATACAGTATATAGACAAGTCCCCCACACACAGCATACGGTATATAGACAAGTCCCCCACACACAGCATACGGTATATAGACAAGTCCCCCACACACAGCATACGGTATATAGACAAGTCCCCCACACACACAGCATACGGTATATAGACAAGTCAAACCACACACAGCATACGGTATATAGACAAGTCAAACCACACACCCCCACACACACAGCATACGATGTATAGACAAGTGCATAGCTGTGCTAGGGTAGGAGTGGGAGGAGCCTTCCTTCTCTTGTCAGTGCTGGCCCTGCAGTGGGGCCCACCGGGGAATTCCCCAGCAGGCCAGTCCGAGCCTGGTCACATGCTGACTAGAGTCTCAGACACCTCTCTGAGTAGCCCACTGATAGAAGTGGATGAGAATCTAGTCGGCATTTGACCTCAACTATTACATCATAACACCGGCTTTAACTTTTTAAAGCTTTGTAACCTTTACTCACTTTATGAATCAGCCATAGATAAAACTCAATAAGGATGGGTTGCTACTGTGTGCAATTTGCCAGCCAGCGCAGAACAGCGGTGACCTGAGCCGACAGCAGCGACTTGAGTAGACTGTGGCCACCTGAGCCAACAGCGGCATTTAAATTGCGCTATCGCCAGGAAATGGATGACAATGGCAGTCAGGGGAATGGTGAAGGCCTGCATGGCTGCCATCTTGGTACTCCTGTGACGTTCATCCACAGTCTGGACTTAATCTTATAAACTGTACACTGCATTACTAGAGGATTACTGTATATAGAAAAAGCAGTCAAGAGATCGCAGGTTCAAGTGCCCTAAGGGGACATAAAAAAATAAAGTAAAAATGGAAAAAAAAGAAAAAAGTTTTACAAAGGAAAAAAAATAAACAAAAATGTTAAATCACCGCTTTTTTCCGAGGTAAAAAAAAAGAAATTAAAAAAGAAACATTTTATATTGTCGTGTCTGTAAAAGTCCGACCTATCAAAGCCCAAATTATTTAAACCGCATGTTAAATAGCGGAAAAATAAATGAAGAAGCCAGAATTGCCGTATTATGGTGTCACCAAACAGTAATAAATAACCCGGTATTGTGTCACCATTTTGTGAGACCCTGCATTTGTTCCATGTTTCTGCTGATGAATCTGGGCGAGGTTCGCTTTCTGCTCGCCGACCTGCGGGGGTTATTGATGCCATTCTCTGCTGTCTACAAACTTTTCATCTCTTTTTGATGCATTTTTTGGGAGGTAAAATTACCCAAAAAGAAAAAAAAATTGGGTGTTTAGATTATCTTTGCTGTTGGGCATTTGCTGTAGGGGTTAATATATTTATGATTTGATAGATCGGACTTTTTGTCAGTGTGTCAATACTAAATAAATAAATATATATATATAATCTTTTAGTCTTGTTTTGTATTGACAAATGGAGGTAGGAAATTTCAAAGGATTTTTTTATATATATAAATTTCAATTTTAATCCTTTTCTATCACATTATTTTTTGGTCCCGTTGGGCAACTTGAACCAAAAATCCACAACTCATTGGAATTGCGACACTTAAATTCTGCGGATGTCGGGAAGGGGATAAAGAGAATAAAGTAACTTTGCAGAATGCTTCCGTTTTGTGTACACAGCTCCTGTGCTGACTTAGTGTTCTCTTTGGTTACACCACACACCCATTCTGTGTCCGGCCCCCACAGATCGCCATCTCCATATATATGGGGGGATTTCCTCATGTGACGACCCCTCTGCTGATGTATACAGATCACATGTGGCTTCACCTTCAGCTTTGATCTCCGCAGTCTTCAGTTCCGGATCCTCCAGGATGAGGGATAAATCTTTCTTGCTCTTCATTCCCCTCCGTGGCTGATACAGCAGCTCCACCGCGCCGACGTTCCCCTCATAGGGAGGAATCGCTCCGCAAAGACTGTTCTCAGCCACAGGACGATCCGCCGGATACAGGAGGAAAGTTCTCCTCTCTGCAATGAAGGATTATTCAACTTTTCTGCCATTTGTAAGATCTCTTCTTGTTGTCTGAGAATAAAATCATTCTTGTTAATATCCAGAACCTGAAAAAAATCTAATCCTGACAGCAGCGGAGCATTTATTACAATGGTATTCAGTCTAGACGATCCCCCTCCTGTCCTGACCGTTTGCTACAATGTATCAGTGCAGGGAAAATCTATCAGTTCGGACTTGGTTTCCCTTACAGAGGATTGTCCAGGCCAGACACCATTGTACCCAGTGGCGTCCCGCCAATGGCGGCAGGCCACGCGACTGCTATGGGGCCCGTGAGCTGGGGGGGCCCCATAGCAGTCGCCTGCACTGTGTACCCCCGCATCGGGTCCCCCTCCTGCACCCAGGCAAGCGGCGGGGCCCTGAGCAGGCGGGGGGCTTACTCGCCGTCGGGCATCCCGGCGCACTATGGGCCCCCCCGCCTGCTCAGGGCCCCGGCCGTCACAATAATTACCTCTTCCTGTGCCCTAGACACTAGAATGTATGGGATACTTCCAGGTGTGATGTCATTTCCGAGGGTGTGTTCTAGTTCAGCACCAGACGCCAGAGTCTCATGCAGAGACAGAGCTGCCGGTGAAGCTGCAGGAGGAGGTCAGTATCCTAAGCTGAGAAACAGGAGATTGTTCTATTAATTGCTGGTCTGATGTCTTTTCTTCTTGTTGTTTTTGGGGTAAGGGGGCTTGATACTTGCGAGTGAGGGATTTGGGGGGGTTAATGCTGGAGGGCAGTCTGGTGGGGTTAATTAATGCTGTGGGCTTGTGGGGCCCTGGGGGGATGCTGTGGGCTTGTGGGTGCTCTGGGGGGGATGCTGCGGGCTTGTGGGGCCCTGGGGGGATGCTGTGGGCTTGTGGGTGCTCTGGGGGGGGATGCTGCGGGCTTGTGGGTGCTCTGGGGGGATGCTGCGGGCTTGTGGAGGCTCTGGCGGGGATGCTGCAAGCTTGTGGGGGCTCTGGGGGGGGATGCTGTGAGCTTGTGGGGGCTCTGGTGGGGGGATGCTGTGGGCTTGTGGGGGCCCTGGGGGGGATGCTGTGGGCTTGTGGGGGCCCTTGGGGGATACTGCGGGCTTGTGGGAGCTCTGGGGGGGTGTGCTGCAGGCTTGTGGGGGCCCCGGGGGGATGCAGCAGGCTTGTGGGGGCCCTGGGGGGGATGCATCGGGCTTGTGGGTGCTCTGGGGGGGATGCAGCGGGCTTGTGGGTGCTCTGGGGGGGATGCTGCCGGCTTGTGGGTGCTCTGGGGGGGGATGCTGCGGGCTTGTGGGGGCTCTGGGGGGGATGCTGCAGGCTTGTGGGGGGCTTGTGGGGCCTCTGTATGGGGTCCAGCCTGCATATGGCATTACATGGGGACCAGGCAGTATTCTCTATGGTGAATTATATGAGATCCAGTATTTTGTATGGAGCATTATATGGGGCTCATAATACTGTATGGAGGACTATGTTGTGCCCATAATATTGTATGGAGGACTTAGTGGTGCCATAACACTGTATGGAGGACTATACTGTCCGGTCTGCACTGTGCGCTGTGAGGATTCACCGGTTTCTGAGCTATTGTAGAATTTACAATAGATATCACTCATGAAATGTAAGAAGTCAGTGAAATGTTTGGCATTGTACTATATCTATATCTATAATTTCTCTGCTGTATCTCTGCATCATGAATGGTTGGATGTGTTAAAGGGGCCACTGAGACTCTTTCGCCCGGGGCCCACGAAAACCTGGAGGAGGGAGCATCATGTGACACCCCCTCTCCCATCATTCCTCCTCTGCGTCTGATGCAGCAGCATGATGACGCGCCACGCTGTGTCAGACAGTGGAGCTGGCAGCTGCTGAGGTGATCAGCTGCAGAGACTGAAGCAGCAGGGAACGAGGAGTGGTAAGTATGGATTTATTTTTAAATCAGTGTGTACTGATAATACTGGAGGACTGGGGCTGCATTTTACCCTACGGGTGGGGGGGGGGCTGCATTTTACCCTATGGGGGGCTGCATTATACTGCGTACAGGAAAATGGGGGAATGCATTATACTGAGTGGAGAACCATGGCGAGTGTCTTATACTGTGTGGAGGACCATGGGGGAGTACATTGTACTGTGTGGAGGACCATGGGGGAGTGCATTGTACTGTGTGGAGGACCATGGGGGAGTGCATTGTACTGTGTGGAGAACCATGGAGGAGTGCATTGTGCTGTGTGGAGGACCACGGAGAGTGCATTGTACTGTGTGGAGGACCACGTGGGAGTGCATTATACTGCGTGGAGGACCACGAGGGAGTGCATTATACTGCGTGGAGGACCACGAGGGAGTGCATTATACTGCGTGGAGGACCATGGGGAGTGTATTATACTGCGTGGAGGACCATGGCGAGTGCCTTATACTGTGTGGAGGACCATGGCGAAAGTCTTATACTGTGTGGAGGACCATGGCGAGTGCATTATACTCTATGGAGTATGGAGAGGTGTGGGGCAGTTGGGGGATCATACTGTGTTGGTGTCATACTTTACCCTGTGAGTTGAGGTGGGGTACAGTAGGGTCATTATACTGCGCATATGGAGGAATTCACCATGGGGGTATCATACCGTGTTTGGGGGGCACTTTTGTTGGCACCACACTTTATGGGCAATGAAAAAGGGATCTAGGACTTCAGCAGGAGGAAAATTACTATGTAAAGGCTGGAAGGTTGTGAGATCTGCTCTTCTGTGACCCCGACAATTATTTACATTTTTACATATTTTTGTTGGGGGGGGGGGCCCAATTAGAACTTCTGCTATGGGGCCCCATGATTCCTATGTCCGCCCCTGATTGTACCAAATCCTCAGCTGTGCTGGTACTAAGGATATGGACACTCAGACATTTTGGGCTAAATATATATGACGCGCCCCCTGGGCCATATTCTTTAGGGGAATACCCGGAGCCGGATCAGATGGGGGTTGTAGTCTTCCGAGTGGCTGTGACCCGGTCCGTGCCCAGGGTGTCAAACTCAGTTGTATGTGGCAGTCCTACAGATGTTATTAAGTTCTTAATGTCGACTACGCCACCCGTTGTATTGCGGTCACTATGTCCGCCGCTGCAGCAGGGTCCGCTGAGGCTGATGGTGTTGGTGCAGCTTTTGATGGTATAACCCCCAACGGGTGGGGTATAGCCTCAGGGGGTCAGGTGCAGAGGATGGGGGTTGTGGTGGTGCAGCGTAGATGTAAAATGAAGACCGAGTCGGGTTGTGCAGTGTTATGCACACGCCCGGGCTAAGCGGCGTGTGCGTGTGATTGGTAGTGATTCCACTGGACCGTGCCGGAGAGTGAATGCCTGGAGGGGCGTGACTAAGTATTCACCCGATCCGACCAGGGTCGCACGACGGCATACGACGCCAGTGCACCAAGGAGGAACCGAGCAGAGGGACCAGGTGCTACTCCAGGACAGACCCCGGACACGGCTGTTGACCCACACAGGGGAATACAGGAACAGGCTGGTAGGCTGGCACACAGACTGGTGGGTATAGGCAGGCACGACTGGTATGCAGGCAGGCGGGTATGCAGGCAGGGGGGTAAAGGCAAGCACAGCAAGAGTGCAGACAGGGAGGCACTAGCAGGTAGGAACACAGGCGGGATAGGACCCAGTACACACCGGGACTCAGGAACAATACAGGCAGAGGGTTACAGGCAAGCACAGCTAGAGTGCAGACAAGGCTGAGCAGGGAGGACAGGGCTCTGTTCACACGGAACAGACAGGAAGGGAAAGACAGAGCCAGATACTCACACAGTACTTGCAGAGACAACAAGCAGGAGTTAGGTACGAGTTCAGACTCTGCAGAAACAGGAAGGGAACGGACATAGAGGCAAAACAGGTAAAGGACAGGAGAGAGTTCAGACTGGAACTGAGTGTACGGAGGAGACCGACACTGCAGAGGGATACAGGAGCGGGTCTGGGAATACGGCCCCCAGAGAGGCGGAACGAACAGGCAAGGAGCGTGTTCAGACAGGACAGACCAGACACAGGAGCGGGTCTAGGAAATCGGCCACTAGAAGGCGGAGCGAACAGGCAAGGAGCGAGTTCAGACAGGTCAGACAAGATACAGGAACGGGTCTAGGTAATCGGCCCCTAGAAGGCAGGAGGAACAGGCTAGGAGCGTGTTCAGACAGGACAGACAAGAGAACACAGAAAGGACTCAGTTCAGACACGGGAACTAATACCGAAGAGCAGGAGACATACAGGACTCAGTTCAGACACGGGAGCTGATACCGCAAAGCAGGAGACATACAGGACTCAGTTCAGACACGGGAGCTGATACCGCAAAGCAGAAGACATACAGGACTCAGTTCAGACAGGCCTGGAAATACAGCCTCCAGGAAAGGCAGACAAGGAAACAAAGAACGGGACCTGGCACCTTCAGAGTGCAAGCACACACTGAAGGAAACACTATGCTCAGGCAGGGATAGAAGGGAGCTGCTGAGCTATATACCAAGTGACAGACAGCAATAGGCTGAGGACGCACAAGGGGTGTGACCCACAGCAGGTACAAAAGGCAGGAAGTGATCGGGCGCCGCCCTTAAGCAGCAGAAACAGACACAAACAGACAGCATGGAGGGAAGCCAGAGAGACATTCTGGACAGGAGATCAAGTGCGCCCTCTTGCACAGTGGGAGATGGACCACCATGCAAGGACGCCGCCAGGTATGTTACAGTACCTCCCCCCTTACGCCCCCTCTTCTTCAGGCCTGCCAGAATCTTCCGCAGGGAATTCGAGGGCCAGTCGTTCACTGGGTTGGAGGGGGACAGAGACTTAAGGGTAATCTCTGCTTCGAGGTACATCTTGTCAAGCTCACAGGAAGAAATAGACGGGTTATCAGGTACATAATGAGGAAAAGTCACTGTCTCTTTGTTATCTGGTGGTATCCCGGAGGATTCAGGAAACAACTGGAGGTCCTCCGCCGGGTCAGAAGAGTGCAGAGGCTCAGAGAAAACAACTGCTTCAGAGTACACTAGGTCGGACTCACTGGAGGAAGCAGGCGAGGTATCGGGTACCGAGTATAGGAAAGTCTCTGTCCATTCACCACCAGGTGGCACCCCAAAGGGTTCTGGAGACAGCTGGCGGTCCTCCGCCTGGTCAGAGGGGTGTAGAGACTCACGGGTAACCTCTGCTTCAGAGTACACTAGGTCGGACTCACTGGAGGAAGCAGGCGAGGTATCGGGTACCGAGTATAGGAAAGTCTCTGTCCATTCACCACCAGGTGGCACCCCGAAGGGTTCTGGAGACAGCTGGCGGTCCTCCGCCTGGTCAGAGGGATGTAGAGACTCACGGGTAACCTCTGCTTCAGAGTACACTAGGTCGGACTCACTGGACGAAGCAAGCGAGGTATCAGATCCAGGATATAGGAAAGTCTCTGTCCATTCACCACCAGGTGGCACCCCGAAGGATTCTGAACACAACTGGAGGTCCTCCGCCTGGTCGGAGGGGTGTAGAGACTCAGGAGTAACCTCTGCTTCGGAGTACACTAAGTTGGACTCACTGGACGAAGCGAGCGAGGTATCAGGTACAGAGTATAGGAGAGTCTCTGTCCTTTCGCTACCAGGTAGCACCCCGAAGGGTTCAGGAGACAACTGGAGATCCTCCGCCTGGTCGGAGGGGTGTAGAGACTCGGAGGTAACTACCACTTTGGGGTACCCATTGTCAGGCTCACAGGACGAAGCGGACAAAGTATTGAGTACCGGGTGTAGAGAAGTCTCTCTCCATTTGTCATCGAGTGGTATCCCGGAGGGTTCAGGAGGCAACAGGGGATCCTCCGCCAGGTAGTAGAGGTGCACAGACTCTGAGGTAACCACAGCTTTGGAGCATCCTTGGACATGCACACCGGTTAAAGAGAAAGAAGCATCTGATGCCGGGTGCAGGAAGTTCTCCTGTGTGGAGTCTGGATGGGCAGAAGTCTCTTCGGCCAGGAGAACTGGTGCACTACCCACGCACATTACCCATTGGGGTTTCTCCGGGATACAGGAAGATGAAGCTTCAGTAGGGACTTCAAGGTTGGGGTCAGGAGGTCTCAGGGAGGACAGACCCTGGCGTGACGGCTTGCCTCTAAGTCTAGCACGTCTGGACTGCCTCTTGAGGTTGAGAGAAGTATTCCGGAAAGCGTAGTCACCCTGTGAGGATTCTGGGTGGGCAGTAGTCTCATTGGGCTGGAGGACTATTGCGCTACCCACACACATTACCCGTCGGGGCTGCTCCGGGATATTGGGAAGTGAAGCTTCAGCAGGGGCTTCAGAGTTAGGGTCCTCGAAGACCATACGAAAGGCCACCAGGAAGGCCTGCAGGTCAAGGATGACAGGATCCCATGCTTCCCATAGGGGGGTGACCCATTTCAAGGCATCACCCGCTAGGTAGTCAATCATAAAGGCCACTTTAGCCCAATCGGAAGGAAAATAGAGAGGGTAGGCCTTAAAGTGTAGCATGCATTGCTCCACAAATGCACGACACTGTCTTGGATCCCCATAGTAACGTGGCGGATCCGCAGGAACGAGGGCTGATAGATCCATCTGGACGGGTGCGTAACTCGCCTGGAACTCAGCTAAAGGGGGAAAAAAATTTATTTATTTTATTTTAATGCATGTATTCGCTGGAAAAACTTCTCAAAGAGCGAAGGCCGTGGGGCTCAACGGGAACCATGGCCTGAGCATGCTGTTATGCACACGCCCGGGCTAAGCGGCGTGTGCGTGTGATTGGTAGTGATTCCACTGGACCGTGCCGGAGAGTGAATGCCTGGAGGGGCGTGACTAAGTATTCACCCGATCCAACCAGGGTCGCACGACGGCATACGACGCCAGTGCACCAAGGAGGAACCGAGCAGAGGGACCAGGTGCTACTCCAGGACAGACCCCGGACACGGCTGTTGACCCACACAGGGGAATACAGGAACAGGCTGGTAGGCTGGCACACAGACTGGTGGGTATAGGCAGGCACGACTGGTATGCAGGCAGGCGGGTATGCAGGCAGGGGGGTAAAGGCAAGCACAGCAAGAGTGCAGACAGGGAGGCACTAGCAGGTAGGAACACAGGCGGGATAGGACCCAGTACACACCGGGACTCAGGAACAATACAGGCAGAGGGTTACAGGCAAGCACAGCTAGAGTGCAGACAAGGCTGAGCAGGGAGGACAGGGCTCTGTTCACACGGAACAGACAGGAAGGGAAAGACAGAGCCAGATACTCACACAGTACTTGCAGAGACAACAAGCAGGAGTTAGGTACGAGTTCAGACTCTGCAGAAACAGGAAGGGAACGGACATAGAGGCAAAACAGGTAAAGGACAGAAGAGAGTTCAGACTGGAACTGAGTGTACGGAGGAGACCGACACTGCAGAGGGATACAGGAGCGGGTCTGGGAATACGGCCCCCAGAGAGGCGGAACGAACAGGCAAGGAGCGTGTTCAGACAGGACAGACCAGACACAGGAGCGGGTCTAGGAAATCGGCCACTAGAAGGCGGAGCGAACAGGCAAGGAGCGAGTTCAGACAGGTCAGACAAGATACAGGAACGGGTCTAGGTAATCGGCCCCTAGAAGGCAGGAGGAACAGGCTAGGAGCGTGTTCAGACAGGACAGACAAGAGAACACAGAAAGGACTCAGTTCAGACACGGGAACTAATACCGAAGAGCAGGAGACATACAGGACTCAGTTCAGACACGGGAGCTGATACCGCAAAGCAGGAGACATACAGGACTCAGTTCAGACACGGGAGCTGATACCGCAAAGCAGAAGACATACAGGACTCAGTTCAGACAGGCCTGGAAATACAGCCTCCAGGAAAGGCAGACAAGGAAACAAAGAACGGGACCTGGCACCTTCAGAGTGCAAGCACACACTGAAGGAAACACTATGCTCAGGCAGGGATAGAAGGGAGCTGCTGAGCTATATACCAAGTGACAGACAGCAATAGGCTGAGGACGCACAAGGGGTGTGACCCACAGCAGGTACAAAAGGCAGGAAGTGATCGGGCGCCGCCCTTAAGCAGCAGAAACAGACACAAACAGACAGCATGGAGGGAAGCCAGAGAGACATTCTGGACAGGAGATCAAGTGCGCCCTCTTGCACAGTGGGAGATGGACCACCATGCAAGGACGCCGCCAGGTATGTTACATGCAGTTTAGGGTATTTACTCACTGCTGATGTTCCGGTCACTCCAGCTTCAAGTGACCACCCGAGCCGTGCTGCGTCCACCAGGTCCTGGATCCAGCCAACCCCCAAGCAAGTCCGGAGCGTGACCCTGAGCTCTCCTTCTGTCCTTTCCTCTGGCCGTCCCCACTAGTGATCCACCTAGGTCCAGCTCCCTCGGGCCTTCTGTTGGGAGACCCTTGGCCTTGGGTTCCCTGACCCTCCACGTGGTCTGCCTTCGGGGTGGATGTGGTGGGTGGCCGTGGCAGACGCTGCCCACGGCCTCCGGTCTCTGGCTAGGGTGTGCTTTTGCCCCCACCAGTTTGGGCTCCGGTACCCTATTGCCGACTCTTCACCCGGGGATTGAATTTGGGTTCTTAGAGTCTCTTCTTTTTACCCCCTCTGGGTCTCTCTTTCTTCTCCTCTCTCACTCTGGCTCAGGCCGCTCTGCTCCTCTGCTCTCTTTCACTCCTCTGCAAAGGCTGACTTACTCCACTCTGACAGACTGACTGACCCTGATCTTTGATGGTGCCCACCTTAAATACTCCCTCTATGTGTGAGCTCAGGTGACCAGCACCCAATGAGCTCCTATCTTTACCCAGGCTGCTCCCCCTATCTGCCCCTACACTACTTGAGATGTACCACCCCCCTCCCACTCCAGCCAGGAACAGACTCGGTCGTACCTGCACATTTCTAAGTGGGAGTACCGTTGGTCTGTTCCCCGGAAATGGGATGTGTGTAGTGCATGCAGCCTACCGAGCTCAGTTCCACACTCCATCCTTACCCGGGAGTGGAATACCACACCTCTGGGTTGAGGTGCAATACCCCTGTAGCAGCCGAATCCTCAGGGTGCTACATTCCCCCCTGGTAAATCACAGCACGTCCTTGGGCTGTAAGAACAAAACACCAAAAACATACAAACTTTTGCATAAACATATAAAACATTATATATATATATATATCAATAAAACTTTTCATATAAAACATTCTCGTAGTCACTTCTTGCTTCTAGCTCCTCCTCCGGACACTGTGCAACGTGTGCCCGGGAAAAGTGCAACAGTCCTTGGAACTCGTGGCTTTCCTATAAAACCAGTAGGGGCGCTTTAGGACGCGCAACTATTTACAGGGGCTATGGCCGCTCTCAGTCCTCGGCCAGGTATTAGGGAGGAATGACCGCTCTCAGTCCTCGGTCAGTGGGATTTAGGGGTTAAACGGGTAAACAGTTCAATTCTCTGGTCCCAACGGGGACTATGCTAGCAGCAGTAACAGTTCACTGTGCCCCGACGGGCAACTATATACAGCTTCGGCTCCGCTGTACTTAACGACGGCGTCCTCCTGCTCTTTCTTTATGGTTACCTCTAACTCTAGTTTCAGACCCGTCCGGGTCCTCTTGTTCTTCCTCCTCACACCGCAGCTCTTCCTCCGTCAGGCGATGCACATGGAGGGCGTAGGGTCCTTTGGCACACTTGTGCCGGGTGAAGGTGACCTCGTCCCCGATGTAAAGGTCACGACCTCTGTGTCCCTCCGGTAGGTGGGACTCAACGTCTCTCCTGGTCACGAAGACGTCGCCTAGGGTGCGGTGGTCTCGGATGAAGCCCCACCCATGCTGCATGTTAAACTTAATCACAGTCCCGGTGGTGCGGGGACTATGCGCTGCACGGGGGTCTCTCCTGGCCCGGCTCTTCTGCTCCGCGCTCCTTACTTGAGCTTGCTGTTCCCGGACCCGCCTCTCTCTCCGCTCCCTCTCGAAGACCTCGAGTTGTTGGCGGCAGCACTCAGCACGCTCCGCTGCAGCTGCCCGAGTCTCTTGAGTGAACCCCATAAGATCTTCTCCGGTGGGGTCCCACTCAAACTGCGCTTCTGCTAGCGGGGCGAGATCCTCTTGACGGGCTTTGGAGCCGGGATCAGGGGTTCATCCAGGGGTCTCTCTCTCCGGAGTCGGGGATGGTGAAACTCCGGTGGCCATATAAATGGCTGCCCATCCGGGCACGTATGCTGGGCGTACAGGTCCTCTCCCAGATGCGGCACTCTTGGTCTTATGGGCGCGGTGGTGTTAGCGCCCGGGTTGTCCGGGCCTTGCGGCCAGGCCTGGGGTATCTGGAAGGTGAAGGGCACCGTAAGGACGGCGGCGCCCTGGGCTACTTGGCCCTGCGACCAGGCCGGGGGCTCCGCGGAGGTAGGGGGCGCTGTTGGTATTGCGGCGCCCGGGGGTACTAGGCCTTGCGACCAGGCTGGTGGTACTTCCTGCTTGGTCACGCTCGGGGTCGGGGCGTGTGACGTCACAGGGGTCGCGGCTCCCGTTTGAGGCCTAGTCTGCGGCGGTGACGTTGCAGCGACGGGCACGGCAGGATAGACTTCGGGCTCTGCGACGGGGAGCTGGGGCAGGTACGCGGTTTCCCGGTTTGGGGTATAGACGTCCCCTTTACCTGCCTCCACTCGTTCGGCTCCCTTCTCGGCGCCGTCTCCGGCCTTCAGTCTTCCCGCGCCATCCTCAGAGGCGGTCTGTTTCCTCGTCTCGGGTGGCGTGCTCCGCTGACAGGTCTCGGTCTGCTGGGCCATCTCACGGCTCCACGCCGCCAACGTCTCTCGCTGCACCCGGGCCATCCTCCTTGCGAGGCCCTCCAGAGCGGTCTGTGCACACTCCCGGTCTCGGGGGAGCTGTGCTAGGACCTCCACTAGGCCTAGTGGGGTCGTTGTTTCCAGCAGGCTCCTGACCAACGGGTCGGTGCTGCTCTGCTCTCCTTCCGTTGTCTCCAGCAGGCTCCTGGCCAACATGCCGGTGCTGCTCTGCTCTTCCTCCTCTGTTTCTAGCAGGCTCCTGGCCAACGGGCCGGTGCTGCTCTGCTTTCTCGCCATCTCCGGGTAAGCTCCTCCGATATTCTTCTCCAGGCTTCTTGCCTCCGGGTGCGCTCTCTCCAGACTGCTCCAAGCGACACCCATCTTTGCTCTCTCCTTTCGTCTCCTCCCCCTTCGAGGGCGGTCCCGGGGCCACTTGGTGACTGTCAGCTCCAGGGGCAGTTCTTTCACGCTGACAGACACCTCTAGCATCACAGTCTCTGTTGGTGGGGGCGGTTTCCACTTTTGGCGCCATTTTCGGTCCTGGCCCACGATGGGAGGTGGCCTCTTGCCACCCTCTGGCACGCCCATAATGGCGTCCGCTCTTCCAAGGCGGGAAACCTTTGGAAATGGCGGGAACCGCTTCCCAGTGGCGGGAAACTCTGCAGATGGCAGGAAAAAGCTGTTAATGGCGGACAACCGGCGGGAATCGACTGGTGATGGGGTCCGATGGCGGGGACCCTCCGGAACCGGCAGGAGACTTCTTTTTGAGGTAAACTCGTTCTTTTCTTCAGGCACGCAGTACCCGGGTGTTGCGGGCACGTAATCCTGCCGACTACGCCAAAGTTGACGCGCCCCCTGGGCCATATTCTTTAGGGGAATACCCGGAGCCGGATCAGATGGGGGTTGTAGTCTTCCGAGTGGCTGTGACCCGGTCCGTGCCCAGGGTGTCAAACTCAGTTGTATGTGGCAGTCCTACAGATGTTATTAAGTTCTTAATGTCGACTACGCCACCCGTTGTATTGCGGTCACTATGTCCGCCGCTGCAGCAGGGTCCGCTGAGGCTGATGGTGTTGGTGCAGCTTTTGATGGTATAACCCCCAACGGGTGGGGTATAGCCTCAGGGGGTCAGGTGCAGAGGATGGGGGTTGTGGTGGTGCAGCGTAGATGTAAAATGAAGACCGAGTCGGGTTGTGCAGTTTAGGGTATTTACTCACTGCTGATGTTCCGGTCACTCCAGCTTCAAGTGACCACCCGAGCCGTGCTGCGTCCACCAGGTCCTGGATCCAGCCAACCCCCAAGCAAGTCCGGAGCGTGACCCTGAGCTCTCCTTCTGTCCTTTCCTCTGGCCGTCCCCACTAGTGATCCACCTAGGTCCAGCTCCCTCGGGCCTTCTGTTGGGAGACCCTTGGCCTTGGGTTCCCTGACCCTCCACGTGGTCTGCCTTCGGGGTGGATGTGGTGGGTGGCCGTGGCAGACGCTGCCCACGGCCTCCGGTCTCTGGCTAGGGTGTGCTTTTGCCCCCACCAGTTTGGGCTCCGGTACCCTATTGCCGACTCTTCACCCGGGGATTGAATTTGGGTTCTTAGAGTCTCTTCTTTTTACCCCCTCTGGGTCTCTCTTTCTTCTCCTCTCTCACTCTGGCTCAGGCCGCTCTGCTCCTCTGCTCTCTTTCACTCCTCTGCAAAGGCTGACTTACTCCACTCTGACAGACTGACTGACCCTGATCTTTGATGGTGCCCACCTTAAATACTCCCTCTATGTGTGAGCTCAGGTGACCAGCACCCAATGAGCTCCTATCTTTACCCAGGCTGCTCCCCCTATCTGCCCCTACACTACTTGGGATGTACCACCCCCCTCCCACTCCAGCCAGGAACAGACTCGGTCGTACCTGCACATTTCTAAGTGGGAGTACCGTTGGTCTGTTCCCCGGAAATGGGATGTGTGTAGTGCATGCAGCCTACCGAGCTCAGTTCCACACTCCATCCTTACCCGGGAGTGGAATACCACACCTCTGGGTTGAGGTGCAATACCCCTGTAGCAGCCGAATCCTCAGGGTGCTACATATACATACAAATATTTTTTCAATAACGTTTCATAAACAATTTGGCTTTTTTATTTCCTTTGCATTGCTAGTTGCAGATTGAGCTCACTGAGAATTTATCAGTGAGCTCATTCTGACCTTCTCTGTGCTGATTATGTTCACAGACCAGCATGAAAGTTGGGCTGATCTCTGATTCAGTCATAAATCATCGCAGAAATAAAAGAGCTGGAAACACCACATGATAAGGAGCTCACTGACTGAATCTCAAGTTAACTCATTCTGCAGCCATCAATGTGCTGCTGGGAAACAAAAAGCGGGTAAAGGCCGAACAGAGCAAATGGTACATGAAGAGAAATAGTAAAAAGTATTTTTAGAGCAATATACATGTATTTAAAGGGATTGTCCGGTGTGAAGCTGAAGGCTGCAGTCATCTGTGTGACTCTCTGTGACTGCAGACTTGTAATCCTCACATCATGTAGACTGCGCGCTGCCAGCATTATTCTCAGCCCAGAGATGGCAGAAGCCCCTGTATCATGTGTACAGGAATTGTGCCCCCTCTCCCCGAGGAGCAGCAGTGCCTCGTCCTCCAGATACATGAGGGTCCCATCGGGGAGATCCGCATGTACCGGCCATGATGTCATCTCCATGGATACGGCATCAATGTGCAGAGCAGAAGACCCCTGTAAGGGAGAGCTCAGACGTGGGGGGATTGATGTGGATGTGAGGAGCAGATCCCCCCATATTCACAGATTATCGCACAATACATGTGGCCTTGCACAGGAAAAACTGTGAGGAAAGAAGAAATCAGATTTCTTACAATATAGAATAATGTCCTCCTGCCCTCGCTCATGTCCAGTATTATTTATCCCCTGACCTTTAGGGTGGGGAACCCCTCCTGAGCCCCCTCCATTATATAGGAGCCATATATCTGCTCCATTACTGGCAGAAGGTAAGGAGCCAATCACACTGCACGGCTTCTACTTCCTGCTCTAAGCCCCGCCCACCTGCCTTCCCTTGAGATCTCCATGACAACCCTTGTGTGACTACAGTGACAGGCCACGCCCCCGAGGATTCTGATCAGTGCGGACGTCTCCATATTGCTGAGGACTGTGAGCGGCTGATGGGCGGAGCCAGCAGCGATGTGAGGGGCGGAGCCAGCAGCGATATGAAGGGCGGAGCCAGCAGCGACATGAGGGGCGGAGCCAGCAGCGATATGAGGGGCGGAGCCAGCAGCGACATGAGGGGCAGAGCCAGCAGCGATATGAGAGGCGGAGCCAGCAGCGATATGAGGGACGGAGCCAGCAGCAATATGAGGGGCAGAGCCAGCAGCGATATGAGGGGCAGAGCCAGCAGCGATATGATGGGCGGAGCCAGCAGCGATATGAGGGGCGGAGCCAGCAGCGATATGATGGGCGGAGCCAGCAGCGATATGATGGGCGGAGCCAGCAGCGATATGAGGGGCGGAGCCAGCAGCGATATGAGGGGCGGAGCCAGCAGCGATATGATGGGCGGAGCCAGCAGCGATATGAGGGGCTGAGCCAGCAGCGATATGAGGGGCAGAGCCAGCAGCGATATGAGGGGCAGAGCCAGCAGCGATATGAGGGGCAGAGCCAGCAGCGATATGAGGGGCAGAGCCAGCAGCGATATGAGGGGCAGAGCCAGCAGCGATATGATGGGCGGAGCCAGCAGCGATATGAGGAGCGGAGCCAGCAGCGATATGAGGGGCGGAGCCAGCAGCGATATGAGGGGCAGAGCCAGCAGCGATATGAGGGGCAGAGCCAGCAGCGATATGAGGGGCAGAGCCAGCAGCGATATGATGGGCGGAGCCAGCAGCGATATGAGGAGCGGAGCCAGCAGCGATATGAGGGGCAGAGCCAGCAGCGATATGATGGGCGGAGCCAGCAGCGACATGAGGGGCGGAGCCAGCAGCGATATGAGGGGCAGAGCCAGCAGCGATATGATGGGCGGAGCCAGCAGCGATATGAGGGGCGGAGCCAGCAGCGATATGAGGGGCGGAGCCAGCAGCGATATGAGGGGCGCTCACAGCACTGACAGGAGCAGGTGTGTGTGCAGCCAGTTCCTCTGCTGTGGGTGTTGTGGTGTGTGAGCTTCGCCGTGTATATAATATACACACATATATATATATATATATATATATATATATATACACAGGTGAAATCAGAAGTTTCCATACACTGTATAAATAGACACATCTGCAGGTTTTTCTCAATATCTGACATGAAATCAGAATAAACCTTTCCCTTTTTAGGTCAATTAGGATTACCATCATTTTTAATATTTGCCAAATGCCAAAATAATGAGAGAGAGAGAATGTTTTAGGACATTTTTATTACTTACTGCTAAGTCAATAGTTTACCTCTTTCCCTCTCCTCATTCATTGGGAGTGGGGCGCGGAGGATGCTGGGTGGGACGCGCGGGGTAACCCCCGCCCACAGCCCAGCATCCACCGCGGGGTCCGCGACACTAATGTCACGCCTCATTTGACGTGACATCAGCGGAAGAAAGAGCCGGCTGCAGCCGGGAGGTCACGTGATGCCTGTGAGTGGCGCTATCGCCAGTCCCTTCTACAGGAAATCAACCCCACATGATGCTGCCTCCCCCGTGTTTCACAGTTGGGATGGTGTTCTTAGGCTTCCAAGCTTCTCCTTTTTTCTTCCAAAAGTAACGATGGTCATTATGCCCAAAAAGTTCAATTTTAGTTTCATCAGACCACGGGACATGTCTCCAAAAATTAAGGTCTTTGTTCCTGTGTGCATTTGCAAACATTAATCTGGCTTTTTTATCTTTCTTTTGGAGTAATGGCTTCTTCCTGGCACAGTGGCCTTTCAGCTTATATTGATACAGTACTCATTTCACTGGGGATATTGACACAATATTATCAGCTTCCCCTATCATCTTCACAAGATCTTTTGCTTTTGTCCTTGATATGCACATATCGGACCAAAGCACGTTCATGTCTGGGACACAGAACCCGTCTCCTTCCTGAGCGGTATGATGGCTGGACATTCCCATCTTGTTTGTACTTGCATATAATTGTTTGTACAGATTAACGAGGCACCTTCAGGTATCTTGAAATTGTACCCAAGGATGAGCCAGACTTGTGCAAGTCCACAATTCTCTTCCTGATATCTTGGTTGATTTCTTTAGACTTTCCCATGATGCTACACAAAGAAGCAGTGTGTTTCAGGTGTGCATTAAAATACATCCACAGGTGTGTCTCTAATTAACTGAGATGTTGCCAAAAAAACTATCAGAAGTTTCCAAACACATGACATCATCATATGGGCAGTCCAGAATTGTTTAAAGGTATAGCAATATTAGTGTATCTAAACTTATGACTTTGCAGTAAGTAATAAAAATGCTTTAAAACATTCTCTCTCTCTCTTATTATTCTGGCATTTGGCAAATCTTCAAAATTATGGTAATCCTAATTGACCTAAAACAGGAAAGGTTTATTCTGATTTCATGTCAGATATTGAGAAAAACATGCAGATGTGTCTTTTTATTGTTATGATCTGCAACAAGTACTAAGGAAAGAAGGGAGAAAGTTATCCCTACAGTAAGACTAAGCTGAATCCCTACGATGTAGCGGGCTGCCTGTTCCTAGCGAACAGACCCGCCTTAGTCCTCGGCTAGTCTGAACGAAGACCTATAGCATAAAGGAGAGGGGTCCCAAAAAGAACTAAGGACTGGAACAAAAATGGGACATCTCCTAAACAGAGAAGTTGTTACAGAACACAAAAAGATAAACTGACAAAAAGGTACTAGAGGTCCCAGAAGGACCAAGCGAACTGACAGAGAAAGGCACAGAAGCACCTGGCTAGCAAAGCAGTCAAACAACACTGAAGTCCAACACAGCCAAAAGGGCGGAGCTGGAATATAAAGGCAGATGGTCTTGTGACCGCAAAACACAAGATGGAAAAAACAAACAGGAGGGTTCTAACATTTATATAGTGTATGTAAATTTCTGGTTTCAACCGTGTATACAGGTGACAGGAGCAGGTGTGTGTGCAGCCAGGTCCGCTCTTTTTGTGGCGCCGCAGCGGAGCGTGTTGTGGTGTGTGAGCTCTGTCGTGTATATAGTACAGAGGAGTATATATATATGTGTATGTATATATATATATAAATACACACACACACGGGGCATGCAGGAGTTTTTAGTTTACCAGTTTGGGTCCATGCGGAGCAGCTATAGGATTCACTGGGAACATTTTGGGGAACAGACAACGTTTTTATAATTTTTATTCCATTTTTCTTTTGCGTGAGATTAATAAAAAAACTATTCTGCTGATGTTTTTTTATTTTTTCCAGCATTCAATGGCAAAACCCCAGGAATGGTTCTTATATTTTTTCTTTCCAGCGTTTATCGTGCAGTATAGAGACAAAATGAACAAAAGCTACAATTTTGCTATTAATTATTACTATTTTATTCTTGATGCTGTTTTTCGTGCCGGATAAATCATGTGATCGTTGTACAGTTTGGATTGTTGTTCTCTGCGATGTTAATCAGGTTTAGTTTTTTTGTTCTTGTTTTTTGGGGGTTTATTTTAATAAAATCTAGTTTTAATGTAAGAAAAAAAATTATATTTGAGTTTTTACTTTGTATATTTCCAAATATTTTATTGAAACGGAGTAAAGGAAAGAAGGATGAACTAGTGGGAGAGCAACTGTAAAGGACCCCTGCCAGTCCCTAAAACTAAAGGGGCCTGTGACGACACAGCATTTAATCGTAATTATCCAGATGTAAATTCCATAGGCCCAGAATGATAGACTATTGCCTGAATTATTAACTATTGAATTTATGTGTTTCTTTCTTCGGTTGGTCAACGCACATGATCTTTTGTCATGAGTCCGAATGTTGACTCATCTTGTAGGTTGAGGTGATATTTGTTCATTGATAAATGGTTATTTACCTCTTATATCAACTCTTCTGGTTTATTGTACTGTTATCTTTGCAATACAGGGACGCAGGCTCTTTGAACAATGGATGTTTGCTAAATATGTTGATTACCATTTTAGAAGTCCATGCAATTCGTTGACTTGCATTGTTTCGGAATTTATAGTTTATCCTTCAATGTTTGCAATGTTTGCAAGTCAACATTGGGGGATGAACTGTGGATGCTCCAGTAATGGGAATTAGTAACACCACCCCTTTCTCTTGACCTGTGGATGAAGTCTTGAAGAAGGACAGTTGTGAACTACATAAAGGAGTCTTTTTACAAAACCACTGCCAGGAACACTCTATGGGACAGCTCTACAGAACACCATGAATCCATTAAGAGGGACATAGATTTGGTTTCTACAGGATGCCAGCTTAAGGGACCACAGCCATGGCTGGAGGAATACAGATCTGCTCCATTGACTACTATAGAACCCATGGATACATCTGGGAAAACCAGGTTGGGACCCACCAGTCACCTGGTCCCATGGAGATGTTTGGAGTAGCCAGGTTGGGACACTCCAGCCACCTGGAACTCGTGAATATGCTCGGAAAAAGCCAAGTCGGGACCTTCCGGTCACCTAGTTCCATGGATATGTTCGGAGAAGCCAGGTTGGAACTTTCTGGTCTCCTGGCCACGTACCTCAATGGAATGTCAGCTTTCTAAGCTTGTTGTTACCTCCTCTTTGTGGGTGCTCTTTGGTGGGGGTGCCATTGGTGGGGGTAGTCAGCCCCAGAAGCCCCTCGGATTGGCAGCTGCTTTAATCCCAGCGAGTCAGCGGAAGGGTGAGACTCTGTAATTTGCACCATATTAGGTATTTGCTGGGACTGTTCGATATGTTTATTGTGTGTTTGGTGGCTCAATAAAATATTACCTCACTGTTTTACAATCATCCTGTGTTGTTGTTTATGTATCTTCTATCAGTGATGGATTATAATGAGTGTGATCTGCTCCACCATGAGGGGCCCGATCCTCCCGGGGGCCCACGTTCAAAGATCCCAGCACGGCTCAGGACGGATTCTTGTAGTGCTGATGTTTGATAAATAGGATAATAGAGCGCTCATAGAAAATAAATGTCTGACCTCTTCTTTCTGATGGGCATTTTAGAGCGAGGAGCTGCGCTCTGGACTCACCGCTGCACTCCCCATGCCATTGCGGTGGCCATCTTAATATCGATCTGTGCGGAGGAGACTGTGGGAGTCAGACGGAGGTGTCAAATGTACGGACCCTTTTAATCACAGGATGGAGGGTCACTGTGAATATTAATTCATGAACCACTGTGCATAGTGACTCGCCCCCAGGGCCGTGGGGCACTCGGAAGCCGGGCCTCTGGTTGCCGGGGGATATCACGGTGGCTGGCCCAGTCCGTGGCCCAGGGCGGTCACTCAAAGGGGGGGGGGAATGCTTATAGGGGAAATTGTCGTGACGCCACCTGTGGATTCTGGTAAGAGGTTACCAGCGCTGCGACAGTCCACTGAGGCTGATGTTAGGGGCAGCTATGATGGGACGGCTCCCCACAGGTAGAGCAGGCCTCAGGGCAGTGTGGAGGTGTAGAAAGATGGTGGAAGCAGGAGGGAGATGGCAGGACGGTTCCAGAGGAAGTACAGGCACACACACAAGGGTAAACTTCAATACCTTTACTGGTGGTGATGCAGGTACGGTCCAGGGCTTGTGGGGGCCCCGGGGGGGATGCTGCGGGCTTGTGGGGGCCCTAAGGGGATGCTGCGGGCTTGTGGGGCCCTGGGGGGGATTCTGCGGGCTTGTGGGGCCCTGGAGGGGATGCTGTGGGCTTGTGGGTGCTCTGGGGGGGATGCTGCAGGCTTGTGGGGTCTATGGGGGGGATGCTGCAGGCATGTGGGGGCTCTGGGGGGGGTGATGCAGGCTTGAGGGGGGCCCTGGGGGGATGCAGCCGGCTTGTGGGGGCCCCGGGGAGGATGCAGCGGGCTTATGGGGCCTCTGTATGAGGTCCAGCCTGCATATGGCATTACATGGGGACCAGGCAGTATTCTCTATGGTGAATTATATGGGATCCAGTATTTTGTATGGAGCATTATATAGGGCTCATAATACTGTATGGAGGACATAGTGGTGCCATAACACTGTATGGAGGACTATACTGTCCGGTCTGCACTGTGCGCTGTGAGGATTCACCGGTTTCTGAGCTATTGTAGAATTTACAGTAGATTTCACTCATGAAATGTAAGAAGTCAGTGAAATGTTTGGCATTGTACTATATCTATAATTTCTCTGCTGTATCTGTGCATCATGAATGGTTGGATGTGTTAAAGGGGCCACTGAGACTCTTTCGCCCGGGGCCCACGAAAACCTGGAGGAGGGAGCATCATGTGACACCCCCTCTCCCATCATTCCTCCTCTGCGTCTGATGCAGCAGCATGATGACGCGCCACGCTGTGTCAGACAGTGGAGCTGGCAGCTGCTGAGGTGATCAGCTGCAGAGACTGAAGCAGCGGGGAACGAGGAGCGGTAAGTATGTATTTATTTTTTAAATCATTGTGTACTGATAATACTGGAGGACTGGGGCTGCATTTTACCCTACGGGTGGGGGGGGGGCTGCATTTTACCCTATGGGGGGCTGCATTATACTGCGTACAGGACCATGGGGGAATGCATTATACTGAGTGGAGAACCATGGCGAGTGTCTTAAGGCCCCGTCACACTAAGCGATGCAGCAGCGATCCCAACAACGATACGACCTGTCAGGGATCGTTGCTGCATCGCTAATACATCGCTGGTGAGCTGTCAAACAGGCAGGCTCACCAGCGATCAGGGGAGCAGCGACATCGTGGAAAGAATCGTTCCACGATGTCCTGCTCCTGTTACCAGCCTGCTGCTTAAGCAGGAGCAGGCTGGTAACTATGGTAAACATCGGGTTACAAAGTGCGCGTGTGCCCCTAGTAACCCGCTGTTTATCATGGATACGACTCTGCTAAGGTGAACGGTAGCCTCCGCGCACCGTAGCAGAGTGGTATCCATGGTAAACAGCGGGTTACTAAGTGCGCGCGTGCCCCTAGTAACCCGATGTTTACCATGGTTACCAGCCAGATCGTTGGTCCTGCTGGTCACACACAGCGATGTATGCTGGCCAGCGGGAGGCCAACGACCAAAAAATGGTCCAGGACACTTTGCAGCGATCAGCGACCTCACAGCAGGGGCCTGATCGCTGCAAAGTGTCACACATAGTGACATCGCTGGTGAGGTCGCTGGTGAGTCACCAAAACCGTGACACAGCAGCGATCTCGCTAGCGATATCGCTATGTGAGACGGGGGCTTTATACTGTGTGGAGGACCATGGGGGAGTACATTGTACAGTGTGGAGGACCATGGGGGAGTGCATTGTACTGTGTGGAGGACCATGGGGGAGTACATTGTACAGTGTGGAGGACCATGGGGGAGTGCATTGTACTGTGTGGAGGACCATGGGGGAGTGCATGGTACTGTGTGGAGGACCATGGGGGAGTGCATTATACTGTGTGGAGGACCACGGGGAGTGCATTGTACTGTGTGGAGGACCACGAGGGAGTGCATTATACTGCGTGGCGGACCACGTGGGAGTGCATTATACTGCGTGGAGGACCACGAGGGAGTGCATTATACTGCGTGGAGGACCATGGCGAGTGCCTTATACTGTGTGGAGAACCATGGCGAGAGTCTTATACTGTGTGGAGGACCATGGCGAGTGCATTATACTCTATGGAGTGTGGAGAGGTGTGGGGCAGTTGGGGGATCATACTTTACCCTGGGAGTTGAGGTCGGGTACAGTAGGGTCATTATACTGCGCATATGGAGGAATTCACCATGGGGGTATCATACCGTGTTTGGGGGGCACTTTTGTTGGCACCACACTTTATGGGCAATGAAAAAGGGATCTAGGACTTCAGCAGGAGGAAAATTACTATGTAAAGGCTGGAAGGTTGTGAGATCTGATCTTCTGCGACCCCGACAATTATTTACATTTTTGTTGCTGGGGGGGTGGGCCCAATTAGAACTTCTGCGTCCTATGTACGCCCCTGATTATACCAAATCCTCAGCTGTGCTGGTACTAAGGATATGGACACTCAGACATTTTGGGCTAAATATATACATACAAATATTTTTTCAATAACGTTTCATAAACAATTTGGCTTTTTTATTTCCTTTGCATTGCTAGTTGCAGAATGAGCTCACTGAGAATTTATCAGTGAGCTCATTCTGACCTTCTCTGTGCTGATTATGTTCACAGACCAGCATGAAAGTTGGGCTGATCTCTGATTCAGTCATAAATCATCGCAGAAATAAAAGCGCTGGAAACTCCACATCATAAGGAGCTCACTGACTGAATCTCAAGTTAACTCATTCTGCAGCCATCAATGTGCTGCTGGGAAACAATAAGCTGGTAAAGGCCGAACAGAGCAAATGTTACAAGAAGCAAAATAGTAAAAAGTCTTTTTAGACCAATATACATGTATTTAAAGGGATTGTCCGGGGTGAAGCTGAAGGCTGCAGTCATCTGTGTGACTCTCTGTGACTGCAGACTTGTAATCCTCACATCATGTAGACTGCGCGCTGCCAGCATTATTCTCAGCCCAGAGATGGCAGAAGCCCCTGTATCATGTGTACAGGAATTGTGCCCCCTCTCCCCGAGGAGCAGCAGCGCCTCGTCCTCCAGATACATGAGGGTCCCATCGGGGAGATCCGCATGTACCGGCCATGATGTCATCTCCATGGATACGGCATCAATGTGCAGAGCAGAAGACCCCTGTAAGGGAGAGCTCAGACGTGGGGGGATTGATGTGGATGTGAGGAGCAGATCCCCCCTATATTCACAGATTATCGCACAATACATGTGGCCTTGCACAGGTAAAACTGTGAGGAAAGAAGAAATCAGATTTCTTACAATATAGAATAATGTCCTCCTGCCCTCGTTCATGTCCAGTATTATTTATCCCCTGACCTTTAGGGTGGGGAACCCCTCCTGAACCCCCTCCATTATATAGGAGCCATATATCTGCTCCATTACTGGCAGAAGGTAAGGAGCCAATCACACTGCACGGCTTCTACTTCCTGCTCTAAGCCCCGCCCACCTGCCTTCCCTTGAGATCTCCATGACAACCCTTGTGTGACTACAGTGACAGGCCACGCCCCCGAGGATTCTGATCAGTGCGGATGTCTCCATATTGCTGAGGACTGTGAGCGGCTGATGGGTGGAGCCAGCAGCGATGTGAGGGGCAGAGCCAGCAGCGATATGAGGGGCGGAGCCAGCAGCGATATGAGGGGCGGAGCAAGCAGCGATATGAGGGGCGGAGCCAGCAGCGATGTGAGGGGCGGAGCCAGCAGCGATGTGAGGGGCAGAGCCAGCAGCGATATGAGGGGCGGAGCCAGCAGCGATATGAGGGGCGGAGCCAGCACCGATATGAGAGGCGGAGCCAGCAGCGACATGAGGAGCGCTCACAGCACTGACAGGAGCAGGTGTGTGTGCAGCCCGTTCCTCTGCTGTGGGTGTTGTGTTGTGTGAGCTTCGCCGTGTATATATTATACACATATATATATATATACATACACAGTTGAAATCAGAAGTTTCCATACACTGTATAAATAGACACATCTGCAGGTTTTTCTCAATATCTGACATGAAATCAGAATAAACCTTTCCCATTTTAGGTCAATTAGGATTACCATCATTTTTAATATTTGCCAAATGCCAGAATAATGAGCGTCTCTTGTAAGGGGCATTAAAAGAGTCTTGTTATACCACTCTGACCTCCACGTGTCTTGTAAGGGGCATTAAAACCGTCTTGTTATACCACTCTGACCTCCACGTGTCTTGTAAAGGGCATTAAAACTGTCTTGTTATACCACTCTGACCTCCACGTCTCTTCAGAGGGGCATTAAAACCGTCTTGTTATACCACTCTGACCTCCACGTCTCTTCTGAGGGGCATTAAAACCATCTTGTTATACCACTCTGACCTCCACGTCTCTTGTAAGGGGCATTAAAACCGTCTTGTTATACCACTCTGACCTCCACGTCTCTTCTGAGGGGCATTAAAAGCATCTTGTTATACCACTCTGACCTCCACGTGTCTTGTAAGGGGCATTAAAACTGTCTTGTTATGCCACTCTGACCTCCACGTCTCTTGTGAGGGGCATTAAAAGTGTCTTGTTAAGCTACTGGGATCTCCACGACTCTTCGAACGGGCATTGCATTTCCTCATAATTTTTGGAAGCTTTTGCTTGGAAGGCATAAGCAAATACTATGGGAGACCCACTCCCCAATAATGGGAATAATGTTTTTAAGATGCTGTACTGTATGGCTCTTGTAAGGGGCATTAAAACCGTCTTGTTAAGCTACTGTGACCTCCACGTCTCTTCAAAGGGGCATTAAAAGCGTCTTCTTAAACCACTCTGAACTCCACAGCTCTTCCAAGGGGCATTGAAATGTTGTTTTTAATTACCTTACCTCTAATCTCCACGACTCTTCCAACGGGCATTGCATTTCCTCCTAATTTTAGTCAGCTTTTGCTTTTCAATGCAAAGGTGAAAACTAAGGGAGACACACTCCCCAATAATGGGTAGAAGGTTTTTAGTACGCTGTAATCCACGTCTGTTTCCAGGGGCATTGCAGTTCCTTATAATTTTTGGAAAGCCTTCCATTCACTGCTTAGGCCAACAGTGCACAGGAGACCCAGTTGCCATAAATGGAAAAAAAGGTTTAGTTAAGGCCCTCTGACCTCCATGTCATTTCCAAGGGGCATTGGAGTGCCTCAAAAGTTTTGGTAGGCATTGCACTCACTGTATGCCCTATAACTGTGTAGCCAAACCGCTCCTTTTGTTACAGAAACATATCCTACAAGACATATGTGGTTGACTGGCCTGATATTGATGTGAATGGTCCCTGTTCCTCCTGCTCTTTCTCCTTTGCCACTACCTCATCCATCATTTATCACTTGAAGCTTTGTTTTAACGAGAGTCATAGAACTTGGATAGTAGCAGGAAAACATCCAGCAATCCTCGGAGGAGGTAGGATATGCGCCAAAACGCTGACCACCTCAGGCCTAGCCGCTACTACATACATGCGCTTGCATTCCTTGAAAACAAAGCAGATGCTAACTTCTATCATCCTCATCATGCTCCTCACCTTGGCACTCTCAACTCCCCTGATAGAGAAGCCAGGGCCCACCGGAGAAGTCAGGTTCTTTGGTGGGCTCGTCCAATGCTGCCCTAAAGCAGGCCAGTCTAAGAAAAGTGTGTGGGGATGTTCCGCGGAGAAATCGGGGCGGCTTGGAACCGTTTATGGACACCTGGCCGCGGGGCGGCTGGGGACCGAGTGTGGACACCCGGCCGCCCCCTGGCGGCTGGGGACCGAGCATGGACACCCGGCCGCCGGGCGGCTGGGGACTGAGTATCGATACCTCGCTGCCGAAGCAGCCATGAGGTAGTGGTCAGCTCTGGCCTCCACATGCCTAAAACGCCCAATTTCAAGTGCACGCATGCTAGCAGTATGGTATTGCAGCCTCGGGGTGGGTTGGTGGCAGGTTGCACACTTATGCTTGCATTCCAACAAAACAAAGCAGATGCTAACTTCTATCATCATCATGCTCCTCACCTTGGCATTCTCACCTCCCCTGATGGAGTCGGGTTCTCTAGTGGGCTCGTCCAATGCTGCCCTAAAGCAGGCCAGTCTAAGAAAAGTGTGTGGGGATGTTCCGCGGAGAAATCGGGGTGGCTGGGGACCGTCTATGGACACCCCGCCGCCCCCAGGCGGCTGGGGACAAGGTGTGGACACCCGGCCGCCGGGCGGCTGGGGACTGAGTATGGATACCTCGCTGCCGAAGCAGCCATGAGGTAGTGGCCAGCTTCGGCCTCCTCAAAACTAAAAGGCCCAATTTCAAGTGCAAGCTAGCAGTATGGTATTGCAGCCTGGGGGTGGGTGGGTGGTTGGCTACATATTTGCGCTTGCATTGCAAGGAATGGGGGAGGTACAATTGAACACTGCCCTGGGACAAGGACTTGCACGGGGATAGTTGCAAGTCTGCATCTTCTGATGCGGCAAGGATCACTTCTGATGGCCACACTTTTAGGCAGTGACCTGGGAGTCAGAGATCCTTCCAGGGGTCTTCCCCATGCTGTTCCCATGTCTTTTCAGCACTATATGCATGTGTCACACAGCACATGGCCAGATAAGGTTGTAAAATGTTAAAATGACATTTCCCGGTGAATGCATTTGTCACAGTTGAAAGCAATACAAACGTGCAAAAACGCATAAAAAATGCTACTTGTGAACATAGCCCAAGGTGTGGAGGAGTATTTTTGTTTTTGGTTATTTATTTTACCTTATACACAAGTCTTTACCCTGGAAAAGAAATTCCTTAACATATTTCACAGGAAAAAAGTTTCACTTTCGTTTTTGAACATTTTCTTATGAGCCTGTAAAAGTGGCTTAATACCTCTGACCACGTTGTTGACAACAGTGACCTGGGGGTCAGAAATGCTTCCTGGGGCGATCCCCATGCTGTCCCCATGTCATCTGAGCACTGTCACTATCATTTTGGGCACTTTTTAGGCTTTCTACAGACTGCCGGGGGTGCCTCCGCAAAAATACTCGGGTCTCCCATAGACTAACATGGGCTCGTTGCTCAGGTCGAGCACCCGAGTATCACGGCGAGCTCGGGCCGAGCTTCGAGCACCCGAGCATTTTAGTGCTCGCTCAACACTATTTATAATGGGGGCACAAGCTAGTGACTGATTTATATTCTCAGTGGAGCAGGATTCATTGCGGTGAATGATATACTCATGGGCACAGTGTGGCACATATTTGCATTTGGTGGCACAGTGGGCGGCATTATTTATTTAAGTCGCTTATATTTGTAACATTTTTGTTTTTCAGGAGTGCGGTGATCTGCTGAAAAGTGCAGAGCAGCCGAAACCTGGACAGCAAACTGCAAAGACGAATCATGGCGGGAAGTCGTCACGAAAGACTGGACTAGGTAAAGAAGAGAAGAAAGAGAGCGACTGCAGTGTATAAACTGGAGGGTTAGGTGGGGCCCATTATATTAAAGAGAAAGCTATGTGGGGCCCATTATATTAAAGAGAAAGCTATGTGGGGCCCATTATATTAAAGGGAAAGCTATGTGGGGCCCATTATATTAAAGAGAAAGCTATGTGGGGCCCATTATATTAAAGAGAAAGCTATGTGGGGCCCATTATATTAAAGGGAAAGCTATGTGGGGCCCATTATGTTAAAGAGAAAGCTATGTGGGGCCCATTATATTAAAGAGAAAGCTATGTGGGGCCCATTATATTAAAGAGAAAGCTATGTGCGGCCCATTATATTAAAGAGAAAGCTATGTGGGGCCCATTATATTAAAGAGAAAGCTATGTGGGGCCCATTATATTAAAGAAAAAGCTATGTGGGGCCCATTATATTAAAGAAAAAGCTATGTGGGGCCCATTATATTAAAGGGAAAGCTATGTGGGGCCCATTATATTAAAGGGAAAGCTATGTGGGGCCCATTATATTAAAGGGAAAGCTATGTGCGGCCCATTATATTAAAGAGAAAGCTATGTGGGGCCCATTTTATTAAAGAGAAAGCTATGTGGGGCCCATTATATTAAAGAGAAAGCTATGTGGGGCCCATTATATTAAAGGGAAAGCTATGTGGGGCCCATTATATTAAAGAAAAAGCTATGTGGGGCCCATTATATTAAAGAAAAAGCTATGTGGGGCCCATTATATTAAAGGGAAAGCTATGTGGGGCCCATTATATTAAAGGGAAAGCTATGTGGGGCCCATTATATTAAAGGGAAAGCTATGTGGGGCCCATTATATTAAAGAGAAAGCTATGTGGGGCCCATTATATTAAAGGGAAAGCTATGTGGGGCCCATTATATTAAAGGGAAAGCTATGTGGGGCCCGTTATCTTAAAGGGACATCTACGTAGGGCCCATTATATTAAATGGATGGCTATGTGGGGCCCATTATATTAAAGAGAAAGCTATGTGGGGCCCATTATATTAAAGAGAAAGCTATGTGGGGCCCATTATATTAAAGCGAAAGCTATGTGGGGCCCATTATATTAAAGGGAAAGCTATGTGGGGCCCATTATATTAAAGAGAAAGCTATGTGGGGCCCATTATATTAAAGGGAAAGCTATGTGGGGCCCATTATATAATAATAAAATCTATGTGGGGCCCATTATATTAAAGGGAAAGCTATGTGGGGCCCGTTATCTTAAAGGGACATCTACGTATATGATAAATTCTATATGGGGCCCATGATATTTAATGGAAGGCTATGTGAGGCCCATTATATTAAATAGAGAGCTATGTGGGGACCAATACATTAAAAAGAAAGCTATATTGGGGCCCACTATGTTATCTGGAAGGTTTTGTGGGGCCCTCTGTATTAAATTGAGGGCTATGTGAGGCCTATTAAATTAAATGGAAAGCGTTGCGGGGCCCATAATATTATATGGAGGGCTATGTGAGGCGCATTTATCAAATAAAGGGCTATGTAGCGCCAATTATATTAAATGGAAGCCTGTGTTTTGTCCATTATATTAAATAGAGATGTATCTTGGCTCCATTATAATAAATGGAAGGCAATGTGGGGACCATTATATTAAATGGAGGGTTATGTGGGGCCCATTATATTAAATGGAAGCCTATATGGAGCCCAGTAAATTAAATGTAAAGCTATGTGGGGCCCAATATTTTAAATGGAAGGTTAAGTGGGGCCAATTGTATTAAATAGAGGGCTATGTGGTGCCCAATATAAAACATGGAAGGCTTTTTGGTGCCCATTATATTAAATAGAGGGATATTTTGGCCCCATTTTATTAAATGGAAGGCTATGTCAGGTCCAATATATTAAATGGAGTCCAGTGCGGCCTATTATATTAAATTGACGGTTATGTGGGGTTCAATAAATTAAATGAAAAGCTATGTGGAGCCCAATAAATTAAATTATAGTACATGGAAGGCAATGTGCGGCTCATTATACTATATAGAGGGCTATGTGGGGGCCATTATACTTTATAGAATTCTATGTGGGGGTCCATTATACTTTTGCCAATGGCAAATTGTGTGTTCCGGTGGCACTCCAAAGGTAAAGGGTGTGCTCCGGTGGCACTCCAACGTCATAGGGTGTGCTCTGGTGGCACACCAATGGCAAAAAGGCCAAAGAGTAGACTCTGGTGGCAGACTGAGCAGCCCTAGAGTGCGCCCCAGTGATAAGCAATAAGGCCAAAGAATGTACCCTGGTGGTAGTCTAAAAAGCCCTAGAGTGCGCCCCAGTGGTAAGCAATAAGGCCAAAAAGTGCACCCCGGTGGCAGGCTAAAAAAGCCTAAAATGAGTGCCCCGGTGGTAAGCAAAATGGTCAGAGTGTACCCCGGTCGCAGTTAAAAAGCCCAAGTTGGGTGCCCCGGTGGTAAGCTAAAAGGCCAAAGAGTGCACCCCGGTGGAAGCTAAAAAGCCCAAGATGGGTGCCCCGGTGGTAAGCAAAAAAGGTCACATATTGGGCCCCTCTGGTAGGCCTACGGGAAATAGAGTTCTCCGATGGCACACCAACGGTAAAGGGTGTGCCCGATGGTACTCCAATGGTAAAGGGTGTGCTTCAGTGGCATGCCAGTGGCAAAAAGTGTACTCCGGTGGCATGCTAATGGTGAAAGGTGTGCTCTGTTAGCACCCCAACTGTAAAGAGTGTGTTCCAGTGGCACCCCAGCAGCCAATGGTGTACTTCGGTGGCAGATCATCGGGAAATGGTGTGATATGTAAGGCTCATCATAACAAAAGGGAGGGCTATGTGGGACCCATTATTTTATATGGAAAGCAAGGTGGGGCCCATTATATTAATTAGGGGCTTATGTGGGGCTCTTTATATTAAATAAAAACATATGTGGGTCCCATTAAATAAAATGGAAGGCTATGTGGACCCCATTAAATTAAATGGAAGGCTATGTGGACCCCATTAAATTAAATGGAAGGCTATGTGGGGCCCATTATATTAAATGGAAGCCTATATGGGGCCCAATAAATTAAATGAAAAGCTACAGTATGTACAGCAATAATAAAAATGGTAATAATACAGGGTGGGCTATTTATATGGATACACCTAAATTAAATGGGAATGGTTGGTGATGTCAACTTCCTGTTTATGGCACATTAGTATATGGGAGGGGGAAACTTTTCCAGATGGGTGGTGACTATGGCGGCCATTTTGAAGTCGGCCATTTTGGATCTAACTTTATTTTTTTCAATGGTAAGAGGGTGATGTGACACATCAAACTCATTGAGAATTTCATAAGAAAATACAATGGTGTGCTTGGTTTTAACATAACTTTATTCTTTCATGAATTTTTTACAAGTTTATGACCACTTATAAAATGTGTTTAAAGTGCTGCCCATTGTGTTGGATTGTCAATGCAACCCTCTTCTCCCACTCTTGACACACTGATACCAACACCGCAGAAGAAATGCTAGCACAGGCTTTCAGTATCCGTTGTTTCAGATGCTGAAAGGTTATATGGGGCCTATTAAAATAAATGGAAGACTATGCAGGACCTCTTGTAATAACTAGAAGGCAATTTGTGGCCCATTATATTAAACTAGATGGTGGCCCGATTCTAACTCATCGGGTATTCTTGAATATGTATGCGGCCGGCCGCGACCAATCAGCGAACCGTGTTAGTGAGGACCGGAGAGCATGTTTAAATTTGGCGCCAAAACCGGTGATTGGTCACGGCTGGCGGCCGCGACCAATCAGCGAATTGTATTAGTGAGAACCGGGGAGCGGGTACTTCCACTGTGAGCAGCCGGGAGATGACCGGCTGCTCGCAGCAGAAGTATCCCAACTGGCGGCGCCGCTCCCCGGTCCTCCCTTCACACTTGCCGTCGGGAGATCAGCGGCCCTAGCCGCTGATCTAGCGACGGTAGCCGCATGGAGGTCAGCGGCGCCGCAGGTCAGGGTACTTCTGCTGCAAGCAGCCGGGAGATGACCGGCTGCATCGCCACTGACCTCTGTGCAGAGCGGTGTTTAAATTTGGAGCCAATATCGCTGATTGGTCGTGGCCGCCGAATCGTATTAGTGAGGACAGGGGAGCGGCGCTGCCTGTGCGGGTACTTCCAATGCGAGCAGCCGGGAAATGACCGGCTGCTCGCAGCAGAAGTATCCGGACCGGTGGCGCCGCTCCCCGGTCCTCCCTTCACACTTTCCGTCGGAAGATCAGCGGCCCTAACCGCTGATCTCCCGACGGTAGCCGCATGGAGGTCAGCGGCGCCGCTGGTCGGGGTACTTCTGCTGCGAGCAACCGGGAGTTGACCGGCTAGCGCCGGTCATCTCCCGGCTACATCGCCGCTGACCTCCGTGCGGCAGATGAGCTGCTAATGGCCGCCATCTTTTTCTGAAATCCCACGTCGCTGATTGACCACGGTCGGACCAATCAGCGACGCAGGACTTCCTGGACAGAAGGACAGACAGACAGACATGATAAGACGATTATATATATTAAATGTAAGGTTATGTAGGGCCCAATATATTCAATGAAAAACTATATGGGCCCATTATATAAAACAAAAAGCTAAGTGTGGCCCATTTTATTAAATGGATGATGGCGTGCTCCCTTGGCAAGCCAGCGGGAAAGTGGCGTGCTTCCGGTGGCAAGCCAGCGGGACAGTGGCGTGCTCCGGTGGCAAGCCAGCGGGAAAGTGGCGTGCTCCGGTGGCAAGCCAGCGGGAAAGTGGCGTGCTCCGGTGACAAGCCAGCGGGAAAGTGGCGTGCTGCGGTGGCAAGCCAGCGGGAAAGTGGCGTGCTCCGGTGGCAAGCCAGCGGGAAAGTGGCGTGCTCCGGTGGCAAGCCAGCGGGAAAGTGGCGTGCTCCGGTGGTAAGCCAGCGGGACAGTGGCGTGCTCCGGTGGTAAGCCAGCGGGACAGTGGCGTGCTCCGGTGGCAAGTCAGCGGGAAAGTGGCGTGCTCCGGTGGCAAGCCAACGGGAAAGTGGCGTGCTCCGGTGGCAAGCCAACGGGAAAGTGGCGTGCTCCGGTGGCAAGCCAACGGGAAAGTGGCGTGCTCCGGTGGCAAGCCAACGGGAAAGTGGCGTGCTCCGGTGGCAAGCCAACGGGAAAGTGGCGTGCTCCGGTGGCAAGCCAACGGGACTGTGGCGTGCTCCGGTGGCAAGCCAACGGGAAAGTGGCGTGCTCCGGTGGCAAGCCAACGGGAAAGTGACGTGCTCCGGCGGCAAGCCAACGGGAAAGTGGCGTGCTCCGGCGGCAAGCCAACGGGACAGTGGCGTGCTCCGGCGGCAAGCCAACGGGACAGTGGCGTGCTCCGGTGGCAAGCCAACGGGAAAGTGGCGTGCTCCGGTGGCAAGCCAACGGGAAAGTGGCGTGCTCCGGTGGCAAGCCAACGGAAAAGTGGCGTGCTCCGGTGGCAAGCCAACGGGAAAGTGGCGTGCTCCGGTGGCAAGCCAACGGGAAAGTGGCGTGCTCCGGTGGCAAGCCAACGGGAAAGTGGCGTGCTCCGGTGGCAAGCCAACGGCAAAGTGGCGTGCTCCGGTGGCAAGCCAACGGGAAAGTGGCGTGCTCCGGTGGCAAGCCAACGGGAAAGTGGCGTGCTCCGGTGGCAAGCCAACGGGAAAGTGGCGTGCTCCGGTGGCAAGCCAACGGGAAAGTGGCGTGCTCCGGTGGCAAGCCAACGGGAAAGTGGCGTGCTCCGGTGGCAAGCCAACGGGAAAGTGGCGTGCTCCGGTGGCAAGCCAACGGGACTGTGGCGTGCTCCGGTGGCAAGCCAACGGGAAAGTGGCGTGCTACGGTGGCAAGCCAACGGGAAAGTGGCGTGCTCCGGTGGCAAGCCAACGGGAAAGTGGCGTGCTCCGGTGGCAAGCCAACGGGAAAGTGGCGTGCTCCGGTGGCAAGCCAACGGGAAAGTGGCGTGCTCCGGTGGCAAGCCAACGGGAAAGTGGCGTGCTCCGGTGGCAAGCCAACGGGACAGTGGCGTGCTCCGGTGGCAAGCCAACGGGACAGTGGCGTGCTCCGGTGGCAAGCCAACGGGAAAGTGGCGTGCTCCGGTGGCAAGCCAACGGGAAAGTGGCGTGCTCCGGTGGCAAGCCAACGGGAAAGTGGCGTGCTCCGGTGGCAAGCCAACGGGAAAGTGGCGTGCTCCGGTGGCAAGCCAACGGGAAAGTGGCGTGCTCCGGTGGCAAGCCAACGGGACTGTGGCGTGCTCCGGTGGCAAGCCAACGGGAAAGTGGCGTGCTCCGGTGGCAAGCCAACGGGAAAGTGGCGTGCTCCGGTGGCAAGCCAACGGGAAAGTGGCGTGCTCCTGTGGCAAGCCAACGGGAAAGTGGCGTGCTCCTGTGGCAAGCCAACGGGAAAGTGGCGTGCTCCGGTGGCAAGCCAACGGCAAAGTGGCGTGCTCCGGTGGCAAGCCAACGGGAAAGTGGCGTGCTCCGGTGGCAAGCCAACGGGAAAGTGGCGTGCTCCGGTGGCAAGCCAACGGGAAAGTGGCGTGCTCCGGTGGCAAGCCAACGGGAAAGTGGCGTGCTCCGGTGGCAAGCCAAGGGGAAAGTGGCGTGCTCCGGTGGCAAGCCAACGGGAAAGTGGCGTGCTCCTGTGGCAAGCCAAAGGGAAAGTGGCGTGCTCCGGTGGCAAGCCAACGGGAAAGTGGCGTGCTCCGGTGGCAAGCCAACGGGACTGTGGCGTGCTCCGGTGGCAAGCCAACGGGAAAGTGGCGTGCTCCGGTGGCAAGCCAACGGGAAAGTGGCGTGCTCCGGTGGCAAGCCAACGGGAAAGTGGCGTGCTCCGGTGGCAAGCCAACGGGAAAGTGGCGTGCTCCGGTGGCAAGCCAACGGGAAAGTGGCGTGATCTGGTGGCAAGCCAACGGGAAAGTGGCGTGCTCCGGTGGCAAGCCAACGGGACAGTGGCGTGCTCCGGTGGCATGCCAACGGGACAGTGGCGTGCTCCGGTGGCAAGCCAACGGGACAGTGGCGTGCTCCGGTGGCAAGCCAACGGGACAGTGGCGTGCTCCGGTGGCAAGCCAACGGGACAGTGGCGTGCTCCGGTGGCAAGCCAACGGGAAAGTGGCGTGCTCCGGTGGCAAGCCAACGGAAAAGTGGCGTGCTCCGGTGGCAAGCCAACGGGAAAGTGGCGTGCTCCGGTGGCAAGCCAACGGGACTGTGGCGTGCTCCGGTGGCAAGCCAATGGGACTGTGGCGTGCTCCGGTGGCAAGCCAACGGGACTGTGGCGTGCTCCGGTGGCAAGCCAACGGGACAGTGGCGTGCTCCGGTGGCAAGCCAACGGGAAAGTGGCGTGCTCCGGTGGCAAGCCAACGGGAAAGTGGCGTGCTCCGGTGGCAAGCCAACGGGAAAGTGGCGTGCTCCGGTGGCAAGCCAACGGGAAAGTGGCGTGCTCCGGTGGCAAGCCAACGGGAAAGTGGCGTGCTCCGGTGGCAAGCCAACGGGAAAGTGGCGTGCTCCGGTGGCAAGCCAACGGAAAAGTGGCGTGCTCAGGTGGCAAGCCAACGGGAAAGTGGCGTGCTCCGGTGGCAAACCAACGGGAAAGTGGCGTGCTCCGGTGGCAAGCCAACGGGAAAGTGGCGTGCTTCGGTGGCAAGCCAACGGGAAAGTGGCGTGCTCCGGTGGCAAGCCAACGGGAAAGTGGCGTGCTCCGGTGGCAAGCCAACGGGAAAGTGGCGTGCTCCGGTGGCAAGCCAACGGGAAAGTGGCGTGCTTCGGTGGCAAGCCAACGGGAAAGTGGCGTGCTCCGGTGGCAAGCCAACGGGAAAGTGGCGTGCTCCGGTGGCAAGCCAACGGGAAAGTGGCGTGCTTCGGTGGCAAGCCAACGGGAAAGTGGCGTGCTTCGGTGGCAAGCCAACGGGAAAGTGGCGTGCTCCGGTGGCAAGCCAACGGGAAAGTGGCGTGCTCCGGTGGCAAGCCAACGGGAAAGTGGCGTGCTCCGGTGGCAAGCCATCGGGAAAGTGGCGTGCTCCGGTGGCAAGCCAACGGGAAAGTGGCGTGCTCCGGTGGCAAGCCAACGGGAAAGTGGCGTGCTCCGGTGGCAAGCCAAAGGGAAAGTGGCGTGCTCCGGTGGCAAGCCAACGGGAAAGTGGCGTGCTCCGGTGGCAAGCCAACGGGAAAAGGTGTGCTCCGGTGGCATGCTAATGGTAAAGGTGTGCTCCAGTGGCATTCTAACGGTAAAGGTGTGCTGCGGTCACATGCTAATGGTAAAGGTGTGCTCCGGTGGCATGCTAACGGGAATAGGTGTGCTCCGATGGCATGCTAACGGGAATAGGTGTGCCTGGTGGCATACTAACAGGAAAAGGTGTGCTACGGTGGCATGCTAGCGGGAAATGGTGTGCTTCGGTGGCATGATAACGAGAAATGGGGTACTCCATTGGCACCACAATGGTCAAGGGACTTGGAAATGTCACATGTGAAGTCATACTCGCATAGTGTCTGTTGTTGCAGGGATCAAAAGAGCGACCCGGTGGAACAAGATGTGGACACTGTGCGACAGATGGTGGTTTAAGGACAGCAAACAGCAAAATAAGACCAAGCAACAGCAAGAAAACAATCCAAGAATTACCGCAGCAGACAAGTAAGTGATTGTGATTCTTTTAAACGGTGATGTATGATCAGATGAAGTGGAATGCAGTAAGTTTGGAAATATGATTAACATGTTAATAAAGTGTCTGAAATGTATGAGCGAGAAAGAGAAAAAGGTGGATTGTTACAGGGGGACAGCTGAGAGTAGGGAGTTGCAGAGAAAGTCCTTGTGACAGGTTTAGGATGTATACGGCGGTTTATTGCCTCCTCCACATACAAAGGCAGGAGATGAGACTATCAAACTATTGAACTTGGAGTTGTCAGTAATGTTGGAGGTGAAATTAATAAAGCAAGTAAAATGGGAAAGAAAAAAAGGGGTTGTATGTTTGCCTGGTCAGAGGGATGTTTGCCTGGTCATGAGGATGTTTGTCTGGTCAGGGGGATGTTTGCCTGGTCAGGGGGATGTTTGCCTGGTCAGGGGGATGTTTGCCTGGTCAGGGGGATGGTTGCCTGGTCAGGAGGATGTTTGCCTGGTCATGGGGATGTTTGTCTGGTCAGGGGGATGTTTGCCTGGTCAGAGGGATGTGCCTGGTCAGGGGGATGTTTGCCTGGTCAGGGGGATGTTTGCCTGGTCAGGGGGATGGTTGCCTGGTCAGGAGGATGTTTGTCTGGTCAGGTGGATGTTTGTCTGGTCAGAGGGATGTTTGTCTGGTCAGAGTGATGTTTGTCTGGTCAGAAGGATGTTTGCTTCACGTTGGGGAAGAGGGAAAGGACTGAATGATCCGGCACCTGTCCTATCCACAGGATGGTCAGCTAGTGCCGCCATAGGGAAAGAGCTGACCTAGTGTCACTATCAATCATCAGAGTCTGCAGTACAACTGATTAGGGGTCCAGCAGGGGGGCGCTGATGACACAGGTGGACCTTGGGGCGGTTTTCCGGTTGCGGACGCTGCACCTAGAGGGTTTTCTTCATGTAATTATCCTCCTCACATTGCAGACTTGTGAACTTTATAAATTTTCTTCATTTGCTTATTTTCTTACTTCTCTCCCAAACACGTTGCTGAAGTGCTGTCTCACCCCCACTGCCCCCATCCAGAAGCTTCTTGTGGCTGCTGTTCAGTGAGATTTGTCCTCTATATACCAGCAGTCTGTGTATGGGCCTGTCACTGTCTGATCCTCTCTGCTCTCCACCCCTGCACTCAGACATGGGAAACCCTGTACTCGGATTACTTCACATCTTGGTGAACAACAGCTGAAAGGACCCTATAAAGGAGCCTGTACCAGGCAGGTGACAGCGGTGCAGCATTGTGCTTGTGGGGGCAATCGGGCGGTGGAGTCAGAAATTGGGGAATACTTGGGTGCTCTCTGGACGGACAATATTAGTGCTGCAGTAATTTCCCACAAGTTTTTGCACAGAGCGGCCACTAATATAGAATAAAGTAAAACAATTGTGCTCTGTAAATAATGGCTGTGCTTTGCTACAAATGCTTCATGTTCGCAGGAGGTTTTTTTTTCTTTAATAAATTTTATTTAGTTTATAATTGATTTTTTCTCTTTCTGCTAGATATCAGCACATGATAGAGGCCGTACGGGACTGATATAAGAAGTTCTTGGCTGAGAAGGAAAGAAGCTTCATTCCTCCATGAGCTGCAGTTCTTTGTGTCCAGTCGGGAACTCTATTAGTAAGTAGATTTTATCACCGGCGCAGACATTTCCGGGAAGGTTCCAATTGGCCGAATACAAGACGTTCATTAAACTCTTCATTTGAAATAAACGTCTGGTTATCATCCACAATACTTAATACCGATCACTTGTCACAAATTTGTATATTTTTTACCTGTTATAAAATGCTGCTGATCCCTTGAATCTTTTCTTTTTTTTTGTCATTTTAGACAAAACATTACATATTCCTGACAAGTCCCAGGTCTTTTCACACCACTCGTTTTGCAGGTTCTTTAATACTACAGCACTTACGTTATTGGGGTCATTTTTGCGCAGTTTGCAGTTACATGATTTTTTATACATGTTTTTTTTTTAGCTTTGTCTTGTTATTACATCACATTCATCTTTTACCTCTCTTGCTTTCCTGGACTGAAGGAAACATATCTCCAAGTCACTCTGAGCTGCCGGCAGGAGAGATGGACCCTCAGGAGCCTCCTAGTCTTCAGAATCCACATGAAGGAGAAGTCCAAGAACAAGAAAGGCCTCCGACAGCAGAGCAACCTGTCCGCCAAAAAGTCCCAGAAGAAGAAGCGATGGTCCCGCAGCTCATCTGTGTTTTTCCTAAATGTGGTTTATACTTTTACTGATTGTAATTTTCTTGATCGATACCAGATAAAGTTTTGGATGACAACTGTCTGGACTTGTGTCTTATTTTACATTTCTCCTTTTTTCTTCTTGCTTCCCCTCCAGTGAGATCTGGCTTAGGTGATAAAAGCCTTTCTCTATCCAGCATTTTTTCAGCAGGCTGGAGAAAGACTTTCTGGATGATAACTTGCCTTAGTCTCAGGTGCCTATACACTAGTTAGCTTTACACCGGACGCTTGTCCACACAACACATCCCGACTCCCCCATATACATGAATGTGGTTATATGTGTGGGGGAGATGGCCCCATACACAGCACATGGTCGGCTGCTCCAGCAAAAATCCTTGGGTTTGACCTACCTTCCTGTAATATATATGGGGGGCCATTAGTTGGATGTTTGCAGGACTCCTCTTTGTCCGACAGCTTCCCTCCCCCACACATAGCAAGCAGTGTACATACACGCTCCCTTCCCGCACATACAGTATATATAGCATATAAAGAAAAAACCTAGAAGTCTGAACTGAAACATAAATTGATGTGCATGCAAAATGTAAATGCATGTTCACACAAGGCCACTAGACAAAGAAAAACCAAAGACAAGCAAAATACCCAAGTAACCGGAAGTGAATGGGTAAATCGCAAAGTGCAAAAATAATAAATAATGAAGGGTATTTAGTTAACATAATTTTGATAAAAATAATGCAAAAGCTATTCCGCCACATCACGGCAACCCTTATGGGACAGTCCTAACTCTAATATTAAAACCTTACCATTTGTCAAGTGACGTACATATGGATAAGGGCAGAGAGACTGACCCCCTAGTAGAAGCATAGACCTGAGGCAGAATAAACATTTCAGCTCAGACAAAGGGTGGCCACACCCTAATATGCACTAAAGCACACTGAACTACAAAGAAAAAACCTAGAAGTCTGAACTGAAACATAAATTGCAGGCAAAATGTAAATGCATGTTCACATAAGGCCACTAGACAAAGAAAAACCAAAGGCAAGCAAAATACCCAAGTAACCGGAAGTAAATGGGTAAATTGCAAAGTGCAAAAATAATAAATAATGAAGGGTATTTAGTAGTGAAGAGCGAGCACTAAAATGCTCGGGTGCTCGAAGTTCGGGCCGAGCTCGCCATGATACTCGGGTGCTCGACCTGAGCCACGAGCCCAATGTTAGTCTATGGGAGACCCCAGCATTCTCGCGGCGGCATCCCCGGATGTCTTTTAAAAGCCTAACAAGTGCCCAAAACGATAGTGACAGTGCTCAAATGACATGGGGACAGCATGGGGATCGCCCCAGGAAGCATTTCTGACCCCCAGGTCACTGCTGTCAACAATGTGGTCAGAGGTATTAAGCCACTTTTAAGGGCTCACAATAAAACGTTCAAAAACTAAACTGAAACTGCTTTCCTGTGAAATATGTTAAGGAAGTTCCTTTCCAGGGTAAAGACTTGTGTATAAGGTAAAATAAATAACCAAAAAAAAAAATACTCCTCCACACCTTGGGCTATGTTCACAAGTAGCATTTTTAATGCGTTTTTGCACTTTTGTATTGCTTCAATCGTGACAAATGCATTCACTGGGAAATGTAATTTTAACATTTTACAACCTTATCTGGCCATGTGCTGTATGACACATGCATACAGTGCTGAAAAGACATGGGGACAGCATGGGAAAGACCCCTGGAAGCATCTCTGACTCCCCAGTCACTGCCTAAAAGTGTGCCCATCAGAAGTCATCCTTGCCGCATCAGAAGATGCAGACTTGCAACTATCCCCGTGCAAGTTCTTGTCCCAGGGCAGGGTTCAATTGTACCTCTCCCATTCCTTGCAATGCAAGCGCAAATATGCAGCCAACCACCCACCCACCCCCAGGCTGCAATACCATACTGCTTGCTTGCACTTGAACTTGGGCCTTTTAGGCATGTGGAGGCGGAATCTGGCCACCATGTCATGGCAGCGTTGGCAGCCTGGTATCCATACTCAGTCCCCAGCCGCCCGGCGGCGGGGTGTCCACACTCGGTCCCCAACCGCCAGGTGGCGGCCGGGTGTCCATACTCAGTCCCCAGCCGCCTGGGGGCAGCCGGGTGTCCATAAACGGTCCCCAGTCGCCCCTATTTCTCCTTGGAACATCCCCTCACACACTTTTCTTAGCCCGGCCTGCTTTAGGGCAGCATTGGACGAGCCCACCAGAGAACCAGACTCCTCCGGTGGGCCCTGGCTTCTCCATCAGGGGAGTTGAGAGTGCCAAGGTGAGGACCATGATGATGATGATACAAGTTAGCATCTGCTTTGTTTTCTTGGAATGCAAGCGCATGTATGTAGTAGCGACTAGGCCTGAGGTGGTCAGCGTTTTGGCGCATATCCTACCTCCTCCGAGGATTGCTGGATGTTTTCCTGCTACTATCCCAGTTCTATGACTCCCATTAAAACAAAGCTTCAGGTGATGAATGATGGATGAGGTGGTGGCAAAGGAGAAAGAGCAGGAGGAACAGGGACCATTCACATCAATATCAGGCCAGTCAACCACATATGTCTTGTAGGATATGTTTCTGTAACAAAAGGAGCGGTTTGGCTACACAGTTATAGGGCATACAGTGAGTGCAATGCCTACCAAAAATTTTGAGGCACTCGAATGTACCTTGGAAATGACATGGAGGTCAGAGGGCCTTAACTAAACCGTTTTTTCCATTTATATCAACTGGGTCTCCTGTACACTGTTGGCCTAAACAGTGAATGGAAGGCTTTCCAAAAATTATGAGGAACTGCAATGCCCCTTGAAACAGACGTGGATTACAGCGTACTAAAAACCTTCTACCCACTATTGGGGAGTGGGTCTCCCTTAGTTTTCGCCTTTGCATTGAAAAGCAAAAGCTGACTAAAATTAGGAGGAAATGCAATGTCCGTTGGAAGAGTCGTGGAGGTTAGAGGTAATTAAGAACAACATTTCAATGCCCCTAGGAAGAGCTGTGGAGTTCAGAGTGGCTTAAGAAGACTTTTGATGTCCCTTTGAACAGACGTGGAGGTCACAGTAGCTTAACAAGATGGTTTTAATGCCCCTCGGAACAGACGTGGAGGTCCCAGTAGCTTAACCAGACGTTTTGAATGCCCCTCGGAAAAGGGGCTTTTAATGCCCCTTCCAAGAGCCATACAGTACAGCATAGTACAAACATTATTCCCATTATTGGGGAGTGTGTATCCCATAGTCATAGCTTATGCCTTCCAAGCAAAAGCTGCCAAAAATTAGGATGGAGAAACTTGCAATGCCCCTTACAAGAGCCATGCAGTACAGCATATTCCAAACATTATTCCCATTATTGGGGAGTGGGTCTCCCATAGTCTTTGCTTATGCCTTCCAAGCAAAAGCTGCCAAAAATTAGGACGAAGGAGCTTGCAATGCCCCTTACAAGAGCCATGCAGTACAGCATATTACAAACATTATTCCCATTATTGGGGAGTTGGTCTCCCATAGTCTTTGCTTATGCCTTCCAAGCAAAAGCTGCCAAAAATTAGGACGGAGGAACTTGCAGTGCCCCTTACAAGAGCCATGCAGTACAGCATATTACAAACATTATTCCCATTAATGGGGAGTGGGTCTCCCATAGTATTTGCTTATGCCTTCCAAGAAAAAGCAGCCAAAAATTAAGAGGAAATGAAATGCCCGTTCGAAGAGTCGTGGAGGTTAGAGTTAATTAAAAACAACATATCAATGCCCCTTGGAAGAGTTGTGGAGTTCAGAGTGGTTTAACAAGACACTTTTAATGCCCCTCAAAAGAGATGTGGAGGTCCCAGTAGCTTAACAAGACGGTTTTAATGCCCCTCAGAAAAGTGGTGGAGGTCACAGTAGCTTAAGAAGATGCTTTTAATGCCCCTCAGAAGAAACGTGGAGATCCTAGTAGCTTAACAAGATGGTTTTAATGCCCCTTGGAAAAGTGGTGGAGGTCGCAGTAGCTTAACAAGACGGTTTGAATGATCCTTGGAAGAGACGTGGAGGTCACAGTACCTTAACAAGACGGTTTGAATGCCCCTTGGAAGAGACGTGGAGGTCGCAGTAGCTTAACAAGACGCTATTAATGCCCCTCAGAAGAGACGTGGAGGTCCCAGCAGCTTAACAAGACGGTTTTAATGCTCCTCAGAAAAGTGGTGGAGGTCCCAGTAGCTTAACAAGATGATTTTAATGCCCCTCAGAAACGTGGTAGAGGTCCCAGTAGCTTAACAAGACTGTTTGAATGCTCCTTGGAAGAGACGTGGAGGTCCCAGTAGCTTAACTGGCCGGTTTAAATGCCCCTCGGAAAAGTGGTGGAGGTCACAGTAGCTTAACAAGACACTATTAATGCCCCTCAGAAGAGAAGTGGAGGTCCCAGTAGCTTAACAAGACAGTTTGAATGCCCCTTGGAAGAGACGAGGAGGTCCCAGTAGCTTAACAAGACGGTTTTAATGCTCCTCGGAAAAGTGGTGGAGGTCACAGTAGCTTAACAAGACGCTTTTAATGCCCCTCGGAAGAGACGTGGAGGTCCAAGTAGCTTAACAAGACGGTTTGAATGCCCCTTGGAAGAGACGTGGAGGTCCCAGTTGCTTAACAAGACGGTTTGAATGCCCCTTGGAAGAGACGTGGAGGTCCCAGTATCTTAGCAAGGTGGTTTTAATGCCCCTCGAAAAAGTGGTGGAGGTCACAGTAGCTTAACAAGACGCTTTTAATGTCCCTCAGAAGAGACGTGGAGGTCCCAGTAGCTTAACAAGACGGTTTGAATGCCCCTTGGAAGAGACGTGGAGGTCCCAGTAGCTTAACAAGAAGGTTTTCATGCTCCTCAGAAAAGTGGTGGAGGTCCCAGTAGCTTAACAAGATGCTTTTAATGCCCATCGGAAAAGTGGTGGAGGTCCCAGAAGCTTAACAAGACGGTTTTAATGCCCCTTGGAAAAGTGGTGGAGGTCGCAGTAGCTTAACAAGACGGTTTGAATGCCCCTTGGAAGAGACGTGGAGGTCCCAGTAGCTTAACAAGACGGTTTGAATGCCCCTCGGAAGAGACGTGGAGGTCCCAGTAGCTTAACAAGACGGTTTTATTGCCCCTTGAAAAAGTGGTGGAGGTCACAGCAGCATAACAAGACACTTTTAGTGCCCCTCAGATAAGTGGTGGAGGTCCCAGTAGCTTAACAAGACGGTTTGAATGCCCCTTGGAAGAGACGTGGAGGTCCCAATAGCTTAACAAGATGGTTTTAATGCCCCTCGGAAAAGTTGTGGAGGTCACAGTAGCTTAACAAGATGCTTTTAATGCCTATCAGAAGAGACGTGGAGGTCCCAGTAGCTTAACAAGATGGTTTGAATGCCCCTTGGAAGAGACGTGGAGGTCCCAGTAGCTTAACAAGACGGTTTGAATGCCCCTTGGAAGAGACGTGGAGGTCCCAGTAGCTTAACAAGATGGTTTTAATGCTTCTCGGAAAAGTGGTGGAGGTCCCAGTAGCTTAATAAGACGCTTTTACTGCCCCTCGAAAAAGTGGTGGTCGCAGTAGCTTAACAAGACGGTTTGAATGCCCCTTGGTGGAGACGTGGGGGTCCCAGTAGCTTAACAAGACGGTTTGAATGCCCCTTGGAAGAGACGTGGAGGTCCCAGTAGCTTAACAAGACGGTTTTAATGCCCCTCGGAAAAGTGGTGGAGGTCACAGTAGCTTAACAAGTCGCTTTTAATGCCCCTGAGAAGAGAAGTGGAGGTCGCAGTAGCTTAACAAGACGGTTTGAATGCCCCTTGGAAGAGACGTGGAGGTCCCAGTAGCTTAACAAGACGGTTTTAATGCTTCTCAGAAAAGTGGTGGAGGTCCCAGTAGCTTAATAAGACGCTTTTACTGCCCCTCGAAAAAGTGGCGGAGGTCGCAGTAGCTTAACAAGACGGTTTGAATGCCCCTTGGTAGAGACGTGGAGGTCGCAGTAGCTTAACAAAACGGTTTGAATGCCCCTTGGAAGAGACGTGGAGGTCCCAGTAGCTTAACAAGACAGTTTGAATGCCCCTCGGAAGAGACGTGGAGGTCCCAGTAGCTTAACAAGACGGTTTTATTGCCCCTCGAAAAAGTGGTGGAGGTCACAGCAGCTTAACAAGAAGCTTTTAATGCCCCTCAGATAAGTGGTGGAGGTCCCAGTAGCTTAACAAGACGGTTTGAATGCCCCTTGGAAGAGACGTGGAGACGTGACATGCTAATGGTAAAGGTGTGCTCCGGTGGCATGCTAACGGGAATAGGTGTGCTGCGATGTCATGCTAACGGGAATAGGTGTGCCCGGTGGCATACTAACGGGAAAAGGTGTGCTACGGTGGCATGCTAGCGGGAAATAGTGTGCTTCGGGGGCATGATAATGAGAAAAGGGGTACTCCATTGGCACCACAATGGTAAAGGGACTTGGAAATGTCACATGTGAAGTCATACTCGCATAGTGTCTGTTGTTGCAGGGATCAAAAGAGCGACCCGGTGGAACAAGATGTGGACACTGTGCGGCAGATGGTGGTTTAAGGACAGCAAACAGCAAAATAAGACCAAGTAACAGCAAGAAAACAATCCAAGAATTACAGCAGCAGACAAGTAAGTGAGTGTTATTCTTTTAAACGGTGATGTATGATCAGATGAAGTGGAATGCAGTAAGTTTAGAAATATGATTAACATGTTAATAAAGTGTCTGAAATGTATGAGCGAGAAAGAGAAAAAGGTGGATTGTTACAGGGGGACAGCTGAGAGTAGGGAGTTGCAGAGAAAGTCCTTGTGACAGGTTTAGGATGTATACGGCTGTTTATTGTCTCCTCCACATACAAAGGCAGGAGATGAGACTATCAATCTATTGACCTTGGAGTTGTCAGTAATGTTGGAGGAGAAATTAATAAAGGAAGTAAAATGGGAAAGAAAATAAGGGGTTGTATGTTTGCCTGGTCAGAGGGATGTTTGCCTGGTCAGAGGGATGTTTGCCTGGTCAGGGGGATGTTTGCCTGGTCAGGGGGATGTTTGTCTGGTCAGGGGGATGTTTGTCTGGTCAGGGGGATGTTTGCCTGGTCAGGGGGATGTTTGCCTGGTCAGGGGGATGTTTGTCTGGTCAGGGGGATGTTTGTCTGGTCAGGGGGATGTTTGTCTGGTCAGAGGGATGTTTGCTTCACGTTGGGGAAGAGGGATAGGACTGAATGATCCGGCACCTGTACTATCCACAGGATGGTCAGCTAGTGCCGCCATAGGGAAAGAGCTGACCTAGTGTCACTATCAATCATCAGAGTCTGCAGTACAACTGATTAGGGGTCCAGCAGGGGGGCACTGATGACACAGGTGGCCCTTGGGGCGGTTTTCCGGTTGCCGACGCTGCACCTAGAGGGTTTTCTTCATGTAATTATCCTCCTCACATTGCAGACTTGTGAACTTTATAAATATTCTTCATTTGCTTATTTTCTTCCTTCTCTCCCAAACACGTTGCTGAAGTGCTGTCTCACCCCCACTGCCCCCATCCAGAAGCTTCTTGTGGCTGCTGTTCAGTGAGATTTGTCCTCTATATACCAGCAGTCTGTGTATGGGCCTGTCCCTGTCTGATCCTCTCTGCTCTCCACCCCTGCACTCAGACATGGGAAACCCTGTACTCGGATTACTTCACATCTTGGTGAACAACAGCTGAAAGGACCCTATAAAGGAGCCTGTACCAGGCAGGTGACAGCGGTGCAGCATTGTGCTTGTGGGGGCAATCGGGCGGTGGAGTCAGAAATTGGGGAATACTTGGGTGCTCTCTGGACGGACAATATTAGTGCTGCAGTAATTTCCCACAAGTTTTTGCACAGAGCGGCCACTAATATAGAATAAAGTAAAACAATTGTGCTCTGTAAATAATGGCTGTGCTTTGCTACAAATGCTTCATGTTTGCAGGAGGTTTTTTTTTCTTTAATAAATTTTATTTAGTTTATAATTGATTTTTTCTCTTTCTGCTAGATATCAGGACATGATAGAGGCCGTACGGGACTGGTATAAGAAGTTCTTGGCTGAGAAGGAAAGAAGCTTCATTCCTCCATGAGCTGCAGTTCTTTGTGTCCAGTCGGGAGCTCTATTAGTAAGTAGATTTTATCACCGGCGCAGACATTTCCGGGAAGGTTCCAATTGGCCGAATACAAGACGTTCATTAAACTCTTTATTTGAAATAAACGTCTGGTTATCATCCACAATACTTAATACCGATCACTTGTCACAAATTTGTACATTTTTTACCTGTTATAAAATGCTGCTGATCCCTTGAATCTTTTCTTTTTTTTTTGTCATTTTAGACAAAACATTACATATTTCTGACAAGTCCCAGGTCTTTTCACACCACTCGTTTTGCAGGTTCTTTAATGCTACAGCACTTACGTTATTGGGGTCATTTTTGTGCAGTTTGCAGTTACATGATTTTTTATACATGTTTTTTTTTAGCTTTGTCTTGTTATTACATCACATTCATCTTTTTCCTCTCTTGATTTCCTGGACTGAAGGAAACATATCTCCAAGTCACTCTGAGCTGCCGGCAGGAGAGATGGACCCTCAGGAGCCTCCTAGTCTTCAGAATCCACATGAAGGAGAAGTCCAAGCACAAGAAAGGCCTCCGACAGCAGAGCAACCTGTCCGCCAAAAAGTCCCAGAAGAAGAAGCGATGGTCCCGCAGCTCATCTGTGTTTTTCCTAAATGTGGATTATACTTTTACTGATTGTAATTTTCTTGGTCGATACCAGATAAAGTTTTGGATGACAACTGTCTGGACTTGTGTCTTATTTTACATTTCTCCTTTTTTCTTCTTGCTTCCCCTCCAGTGAGATCTGGCTTAGGTGATAAAAGCCTTTCTCTATCCGGCATTTTTTCAGCAGGCTGGAGAAAGACTTTCTGGATGATAACTTGCCTTAGTCTCAGGTGCCCATACACTAGTTAGCTTTAGACCGGACGCTTGTCCACACAACACATCCCGACTCCCCCATATACATGAATGTGGTTATATGTGTGGGGGAGATGGCCCCATACACAGCACATGGTCGGCTGCTCCAGCAAAAATCCTTGGGTTTGACCTACCTTCCTGTAATATATATGGGGGGCCATTAGTTGGATGTTTGCAGGACCCCTCTTTGTCCGACAGCTTCCCTCCCCCACACATAGCAAGCAGTGTACAGACAAGCTCCCTTCCCGCACATACAGCATATATATCATATAAAGAAAAAACCTAGAAGTCTGAACTGAAACACAAATTGATGTGCATGCAAAATGTAAATGCATGTTCACACAAGGCCACTAGACAAAGAAAAACCAAAGACAAGCAAAATACCCAAGTAACCGGAAGTGAATGGGTAAATCGCAAAGTGCAAAAATAATAAATAAGGAAGGGTATTTAGTTAACATAATTTTGATAAAAATAATGCAAAAGCTATCCCGCAACATCACGACAACCCTTATGGGACAGTCCTAACTCTAATATTAAAACCTTACCATTTGTCAAGTGACGTACATATGGATAAGGGCAGAGAGACTGACCCCCTAGTAGAAGCATAGACCTGAGGCAGAATAAACATTTCAGCTCAGACAAAGGGTGGCCACACCCTAATATGTACTAAAGCACACTACAAAGAAAAAACCTAGAAGTCTGAACTGAAACATAAATTGCATGCAAAATGTAAATGCATGTTCACACAAGGCCACTAGTCAAAGAAAAACCAAAGGCAAGCAAAATACCCAAGTAACTGGAAGTAAATGGGTAAATCGCAAAGTGCAAAAATAATAAATAATGAAGGGTATTTAGTAGTGAAGAGCGAGCACTAAAATGCTCGGGTGCTCGAAGCTTGGGCCGAGCTCGCCATGATACTCGGTTGCTCGACCTGAGCCACGAGCCCAATGTTAGTCTATGGGAGACCCGAGCATTTTTGCGGCGGCATCCCCGGCTGTCTTTTAAAAGCCTAACAAGTGCCCAAAACGATAGTGACAGTGCTCAAATGACATGGGGACAGCATGGGGATCGCCCCAGGAAGCATTTCTGACCCCCAGGTCACTGCTGCCAACAACGTGGTCAGAGATATTAAGCCACTTTTAAGGGCTCACAATAAAACGTTCAAAAACTAAACTGAAACTGCTTTCCTGTGAAATATGTTAAGGAAGTTCCTTTCCAGAGTAAAGACTTGTGTATAAGGTAAAATGAATAACCCCAAAAAAAAAATACTCCTCCACACCTTGGGCTATGTTCACAAGTAGCATTTTTAATGCGTTTTTGCACTTTTGTATTGCTTCAACCGTGACAAATGCATTCACCGGGAAATGTCATTTTAACATTTTACAACCTTATCTGGCCATGTGCTGTGTGACACATGCATACACAGTGCTGAAAAGACATGGGGACAGCATGGGAAAGACCCCTGGAAGCATCTCTGACTCCCCGGTCACTGCCTAAAAGTGTGCCCATCAGAAATCATCCTTGCCGCATCAGAAGATGCAGACTTGCAACTATCCCCGTGCAAGTTCTTGTCCCAGGGCAGGGTTCAATTGTACCACCCCCATTCCTTGCAATGCAAGCGCAAAAATGCAGCCAACCACCCACCCACCCCCAGGCTGCAATACCATACTGCTTGCTTGCACTTGAACTTGGGCCTTTTAGGCATGTGGAGGCGGAATCTGGCCACCATGTCATGGCAGCGTTGGCGGCCTGGTATCCATACTCAGTCCCCAGCCGCCCGGCGGCGGGGTGTCCACACTCGGTCCCCAACCGCCAGGGGGCGGCCGGGTGTCCATACTCAGTCCCCAGCCGCCTGGGGGCAGCCGCGTGTCCATAAACGGTCCCCAGCCGCCCCTATTTCTCCTTGGAACATCCCCTCACACACTTTTCTTAGCCCGGCCTGCTTTAGGGCAGCATTGGACGAGCCCACCAGAGAACCAGACTCCTCCGGTGGGCCCTGGCTTCTCCATCAGGGGAGTTGAGAGTGCCAAGGTGAGGACCATGATGATGATGATACAAGTTAGCATCTGCTTTGTTTTCTTGGAATGCAAGCGTATGTATGTAGTAGCGGCTAGGCCTGAGGTGGTCAGCGTTTTGGCGCATATCCTACCTCCTCCGAGGATTGCTGGATGTTTTCCTGCTACTATCCCAGTTCTATGACTCCCATTAAAACAAAGCTTCAGGTGATGAATGATGGATGAGGTGGTGGCAAAGGAGAAAGAGGAGGAGGAACAGGGACCATTCACATCAATATCAGGCCAGTCAACCACATATGTCTTGTAGGATATGTTTCTGTAACAAAAGGAGCGGTTTGGCTACACAGTTATAGGGCATACAGTGAGTGCAATGCCTACCAAAAATTTCGAGGCACTCCAATGTACCTTGGAAATGACATGGAGGTCAGAGGGCCTTAACTAAACCGTTTTTTCCATTTATATCAAATGGGTCTCCTGTACACTGTTGGCCTAAACAGTGAATGGAAGGCTTTCCAAAAATTATGAGGAACTGCAATGCCCCTTGAAACAGACGTGGATTACAGCATACTAAAAACCTTCTACCCACTATTGGGGAGTGGGTCTCCCTTAGTTTTCGCCTTTGCATTGAAAAGCAAAAGCTGACTAAAATTAGGAGGAAATGCAATGTCCGTTAGAAGAGTCGTGGAGGTTAGAGGTAATTAAAAACAACATTTCAATGCCCCTAGGAAGAACTATGGAGTTCAGAGTGGCTTAAGAAGACTGTTTTAATGTCCCTTTGAAGAGACGTGGAGGTCACAGTAGCTTAACAAGATGGTTTTAATGCCCCTCGGAAAAGACGTGGAGGTCCCAGTAGCTTAACCAGACGGTTTGAATGCCCCTCGGAAAAGGGGCTTTTAATGCCCCTTCCAAGAGCCATACAGTACAGCATAGTACAAACATTATTCCCATTATTGGGGAGTGTGTATCCCATAGTCATAGCTTATGCATTCCAAGCAAAAGCTGCCAAAAATTAGGATGGAGAAACTTGCAATGCCCCTTACAAGAGCCATGCAGTACAGCATATTCCAAACATTATTCCCATTATTGGGGAGTGTGTCTCCCATAGTCTTTGCTTATGCCTTCCAAGCAAAAGCTGCCAAAAATTAGGACAAAGGAGCTTGCAATGCCCCTTACAAGAGCCATGCAGTACAGCATATTACAAACATTATTCCCATTATTGGGGAGTGGGTCTCCCATAGTCTTTGCTTATGCCTTCCAAGCAAAAGCTGCCAAAAATTAGGACGGAGGAACGTGCAGTGCCCCTTACAAGAGCCATGCAGTACTGCATATTACAAACATTATTCCCATTATTGGGGAGTGGGTCTCCCATAGTCTTTGCTTATGCCTTCCAAGCAAAAGCTGCCAAAAATTAGGACGGAGGAACGTGCAGTGCCCCTTACAAGAGCCATGCAGTACAGCATATTACAAACATTATTTCCATTATTGGGGAGTGGGTCTCCCATAGTATTTGCTTATGCCTTCCAAGAAAAAGCAGCCAAAAATTAAGAGGAAATGCAATGCCCGTTCGAAGAGTCGTGGAGGTTAGAGTTAATTAAAAACAACATATCAATGCCCCTTGGAAGAGTTGTGGAGTTCAGAGTGGTTTAACAAGACACTTTTAATGCCCCTCAAAAGAGATGTGGAGGTCCCAGTAGCTTAACAAGACGGTTTTAATGCCCCTCGGAAAAGTGGTGGAGGTCACAGTAGCTTAAGAAGACGCTTTTAATGCCCCTCAGAAGAAACGTGGAGATCCTAGTAGCTTAACAAGATGGTTTTAATGCCCCTTGGAAAAGTGGTGGAGGTCGCAGTAGCTTAACAAGACGGTTTGAATGCCCCTTGGAAGAGACGTGGAGGTCACAGTAGCTTAACAAGATGGTTTGAATGCCCCTTGGAAGAGACGTGGAGGTCGCAGTAGCTTAATAAGATGCTATTAACGCCCCTCAGAAGAGACATGGAGGTCCCAGCAGCTTAACAAGACGGTTTTAATGCTCCTCAGAAAAGTGGTGGAGGTCCCAGTAGCTTAACAAGATGATTTTAATGCCCCTCAGAAACGTGGTAGAGGTCCCAGTAGCTTAGCAAGACTGTTTGAATGCTCCTTGGAAGAGACGTGGAGGTCCCAGTAGCTTAACTGGCCGATTTAAATGCCCCTCTGAAGAGTGGTGGAGGTCACAGTAGCTTAACAAGACGCTTTTAATGCCCCTCGGAAGAGACGTGGAGGTCCAAGTACCTTAACAAGACGGTTTGAATGCCCCTTGGAAGAGACGTGGAGGTCCCAGTAGCTTAACAAGACGGTTTGAATGCCCCTCGGAAGAGACGCGGAGGTCCCAGTATCTTAGCAAGATGGTTTTAATGCCCCTCGGAAAAGTGGTGGAGGTCCCAGTAGCTTAACAAGACGGTTTGAATGCCCCTTGGAAGAGAAGTGGAGGTCCCAGTAGCTTAACAAGACGGTTTTCATGCTCCTCAGAAAAGTGGTGGAGGTCCCAGTAGCTTAAAAAGATGCTTTTAATGCCCATCGGAAAAGTGGTGGAGGTCCCAGTAGCTTAACAAGACGGTTTTAATGCCCCTTGGAAAAGTGGTGGAGGTCGCAGTAGCTTAACAAGACGGTTTGAATGCCCCTTGGAAGAGACGTGGAGGTCCCAGTAGCTTAACAAGACGGTTTGAATGCCCCTCGGAAGAGACGTGGAGGTCCCAGTAGCTTAACAAGATGGTTTTAATGCTCCTCTAAAAAGTGGTGGAGGTCACAGCCGCTTAAGAAGACGCTTCTAATGCCCCTCAGATAAGTGGTGGAGGTCCAAGTAGCTTAACAAGACGGTTTGAATGCCCCTTGGAAGAGACGTGGAGGTCCCAGCAGCTTAACAAGATGGTTTTAATGCCCCTCGCAAAAGTTGTGGAGGTCACAGTAGCTTAACAAGATGCTTTTAATGCCTCTCAGAAGAGACGTGGAGGTCCCAGTAGCTTAACAAGATGGTTTGAATGCCCCTTGGAAGAGACGTGGAGGTCCCAGCAGCTTAGCAAGACGGTTTGAATGCCCCTTGGAAGAGAAGTGGATGTCCCAGTAGCTTAACAAGACGGTTTTAATGCTTCTCGGAAAAGTGGTGGAGGTCCCAGTAGCTTAATAAGACGCTTTTACTGCCCCTCGAAAAAGTGGTGGAGGTTGCAGTAGCTTAACAAGACGGTTTGAATGCCCCTTGGTAGAGACGTGGAGGTTGCAGTAGATTAACAAGACGGTTTGCATGCCCCTTGGAAGAGACGTGGAGGTCCCAGTAGCTTAACAAGACGGTTTGAATGCCCCTCGGAAGAGACGTGGAGGTCCCAGTAGCTTAACAAGACGGTTTTATTGCCCCTCGAAAAAGTGGTGGAGGTCACAGCAGCTTAACAAGATGCTTTAAGTGCCCCTCAGATAAGTGGTGGAGATCCCAGTAGCTTAACAAGACGGTTTGAATGCCCCTTGGAAGAGACGTGGAGGTCCCAGTAGCTAAACAAGATGGTTTTAATGCCCCTCGGAAAAGTTGTGGAGGTCACAGTAGCTTAACAAGATGCTTTTAATGCCTATCAGAAGAGACGTGGAGGTCCCAGTAGCTTAACAAGATGGTTTGAATGCTCCTCGGAAGAGACGTGGAGGTCCCAGTAGCTTAACAAGACGGTTTTAATGCTTCTCGGAAAAGTGGTGGAGGTCCCAGTAGCTTAATAAGACGCTTTTACTGCCCCTCGAAAAAGTGGTGGAGGTCGCAGTAGCTTAACAAGACGGTTTGAATGCCCCTTGGTAGAGTCGTGGAGGTCCCAGTAGCTTAACAAGACGGTTTGAATGCCCCTTGGAAGAGACGTGGAGGTCACAGTAGCTTAACAATACGGTTTTAATGCCCCTCGGAAAAGTGGTGGAGGTCACAGTAGCTTAACAAGTCGCTTTTAATGCCCCTGAGAAGAGAAGTGGAGGTCCCAGTAGCTTAACAAGATGGTTTGAATGCTTCTCAGAAAAGTGGTGGAGGTCCCAGTAGCTTAATAAGACGCTTTTACTGCCCCTTGAAAAAGTGGTGGAGGTCGCAGTAGCTTAACAAGACGGTTTGAATGCTCCTTGGTAGAGACGTGGAGGTCGCAGTAGCTTAACAAGACGGTTTGAATGCCCCTTGGAAGAGACGTGGAGGTCCCAGTAGCATAACAAGATGGTTTGAATGCCCCTCGGAAGAGACGTGGAGGTCCCAGTAGCTTAACAAGACAGTTTTATTGCCCCTCGAAAAAGTGGTGGAGGTCACAGCAGCTTAACAAGACGCTTTTAATGCCCCTCAGATAAGTGGTGGAGGTCCCAGTAGCTTAACAAGACGGTTTGATTGCCCCTTGGAAGAAACGTGGAGGTCCCAGTAGCTTAACAAGATGGTTTTAATGCCCATCAAGTTGTGGAGGTCACAGTAGCTTAACAAGATGCTTTTAATGCCTATCAGAAGAGACGTGGAGTTCCCAGTAGCTTAACAAGATGGTTTAAATGCCCCTTGGAAGAGACGTGGAGGTCCCAGTAGCTTAACAAGACGGTTTGAATGCCCCTTGGAAAAGTGGTGGAGGTCGCAGTAGCTTAACAAGACGGTTTGAATGCCCCTTGGAAGAGACGTGGAGGTCCCAGTAGCTTAACAAGACGGTTTGAATGCCCCTCGGAAGAGACGTGGAGGTCCCAGTAGCTTAACAAGATGGTTTTAATGCTCCTCTAAAAAGTGGTGGAGGTCACAGCCGCTTAAGAAGACGCTTCTAATGCCCCTCAGATAAGTGGTGGAGGTCCAAGTAGCTTAACAAGACGGTTTGAATGCCCCTTGGAAGAGACGTGGAGGTCCCAGCAGCTTAACAAGATGGTTTTAATGCCCCTCGCAAAAGTTGTGGAGGTCACAGTAGCTTAACAAGATGCTTTTAATGCCTCTCAGAAGAGACGTGGAGGTCCCAGTAGCTTAACAAGATGGTTTGAATGCCCCTTGGAAGAGACGTGGAGGTCCCAGCAGCTTAGCAAGACGGTTTGAATGCCCCTTGGAAGAGAAGTGGATGTCCCAGTAGCTTAACAAGACGGTTTTAATGCTTCTCGGAAAAGTGGTGGAGGTCCCAGTAGCTTAATAAGACGCTTTTACTGCCCCTCGAAAAAGTGGTGGAGGTTGCAGTAGCTTAACAAGACGGTTTGAATGCCCCTTGGTAGAGACGTGGAGGTTGCAGTAGATTAACAAGACGGTTTGCATGCCCCTTGGAAGAGACGTGGAGGTCCCAGTAGCTTAACAAGACGGTTTGAATGCCCCTCGGAAGAGACGTGGAGGTCCCAGTAGCTTAACAAGACGGTTTTATTGCCCCTCGAAAAAGTGGTGGAGGTCACAGCAGCTTAACAAGATGCTTTAAGTGCCCCTCAGATAAGTGGTGGAGATCCCAGTAGCTTAACAAGACGGTTTGAATGCCCCTTGGAAGAGACGTGGAGGTCCCAGTAGCTAAACAAGATGGTTTTAATGCCCCTCGGAAAAGTTGTGGAGGTCACAGTAGCTTAACAAGATGCTTTTAATGCCTATCAGAAGAGACGTGGAGGTCCCAGTAGCTTAACAAGATGGTTTGAATGCTCCTCGGAAGAGACGTGGAGGTCCCAGTAGCTTAACAAGACGGTTTTAATGCTTCTCGGAAAAGTGGTGGAGGTCCCAGTAGCTTAATAAGACGCTTTTACTGCCCCTCGAAAAAGTGGTGGAGGTCGCAGTAGCTTAACAAGACGGTTTGAATGCCCCTTGGTAGAGTCGTGGAGGTCCCAGTAGCTTAACAAGACGGTTTGAATGCCCCTTGGAAGAGACGTGGAGGTCACAGTAGCTTAACAATACGGTTTTAATGCCCCTCGGAAAAGTGGTGGAGGTCACAGTAGCTTAACAAGTCGCTTTTAATGCCCCTGAGAAGAGAAGTGGAGGTCCCAGTAGCTTAACAAGACGGTTTGAATGCTTCTCAGAAAAGTGGTGGAGGTCCCAGTAGCTTAATAAGACGCTTTTACTGCCCCTTGAAAAAGTGGTGGAGGTCGCAGTAGCTTAACAAGACGGTTTGAATGCTCCTTGGTAGAGACGTGGAGGTCGCAGTAGCTTAACAAGACGGTTTGAATGCCCCTTGGAAGAGACGTGGAGGTCCCAGTAGCATAACAAGATGGTTTGAATGCCCCTCGGAAGAGACGTGGAGGTCCCAGTAGCTTAACAAGACAGTTTTATTGCCCCTCGAAAAAGTGGTGGAGGTCACAGCAGCTTAACAAGACGCTTTTAATGCCCCTCAGATAAGTGGTGGAGGTCCCAGTAGCTTAACAAGACGGTTTGATTTCCCCTTGGAAGAAACGTGGAGGTCCCAGTAGCTTAACAAGATGGTTTTAATGCCCATCAAGTTGTGGAGGTCACAGTAGCTTAACAAGATGCTTTTAATGCCTATCAGAAGAGACGTGGAGTTCCCAGTAGCTTAGCAAGATGGTTTGAATGCCCCTTGGAAGAGACGTGGAGGTCCCAGTAGCTTAACAAGACGGTTTGAATGCCCCTTGGAAGAGACATGGAGGTCCCAGTAGCTTAACAAGATGGTTTTAATGCTTCCCGGAAAAGTGGTGGAGGTCCCAGTAGCTTAATAAGACGCTTTTACTGCCCCTCGAAAAAGTGGTGGAGGTCGCAGTAGCTTAACAAGACGGTTTGAATGCCCCTTGGTAGAGACGTGGAGGTCCTAGTAGCTTAACAAGACGGTTTGAAAGCCCCTTGGAAGAGACGTGGAGGTCCCAGAAGCTTAACAAGACGGTTTTAATGCTCCTCGGAAAAGTAGTGGAGGTCACAGTAGCTTAACAAGTCGCTTTTAATGCCCCTGAGAAGAGAAGTGGAGGTCCCAGTAGCTTAACAAGACGGATTGAATGCCCCTCGGAAGAGACGTGGAGGTCCCAGTAGCTTAACAAGACGGTTTTAATGCCCCTTGAAAAAGTGGTGAGGTAACAGCAGCTTAACAAGATGCTTTTAATGCCCCTCAGATAAGTGGTGGAGGTCCCAGTAGCTTAACAAGACGGTTTGAATGCCCCTTGGAAGAGACGTGGAGGTCCCAGTAGCTTAACAAGATGGTTTTAATGCCCCTCGGAAAAGTTGTGGAGGTCCCAGTAGCTTAACAAGATGCTTTTAATGCCTCTCAGAAGAGACGTGGAGGTCCCAGTAGCTTAACAAGATGGTTTGAATGCCCCTTGGAAGAGACGTGGAGGTCCCAGTAGCTTAACAAGACGGTTTGAATGCCCCTTGGAAGAGACGTGGAGGTCCCAGTAGCTTAACAAGATGGTTTTAATGCCCCTCGGAAAAGTGGTGGAGGTCCCAGTAGCTTAATAAGACGCTTTTACTGCCCCTCGAAAAAGTGGTGGAGGTCGCAGTAGCTGAACAAGACGGTTTGAATGCCCCTTGGTAGAGACGTGGAGGGCGCAGTAGCTTAACAAGACGGTTTGAATGGCCCTTGGAAGAGACGTGGAGGTCCCAGTAGCTTAACAAGATGGTTTGAATGCCCCTCGGAAGAGACGTGGAGGTCCCAGTAGCTTAACAAGACGGTTTTAATGCCCCTCAAAAAAGTGGTGGAGGTCCCAGTAGCTTAACAAGATGCTTTAATGCCCCTCAGTTAAGTGGTGGAGGTCCCAGTAGCTTAACAAGACGGTTTGAATGCCCCTTGGAAGAGACATGGAGGTCCCAGTAGCTTAACAAGATGGTTTTAATGCCCCTCGGAAAAGTTGTGGAGGTCACAGTAGCTTAACAAGATGCTCTTAATGCCTCTCAGTAGAGACATGGAGGTTCCAGTAGCTTAACAAGTTGGTTTGAATGCCCCTTGGAAGAGACGTGGAGGTCCCAGTAGCTTAACAAGACGGTTTGAATGCCCCTTGGAAGAGACGTGGAGGTCCCAGTAGCTTAACAAGACGGTTTTAATGCTTCTCGGAAAAGTGGTGGAGGTCCCAGTAGCTTAATAAGACGCTTTTACTGCCCCTCGAAAAAGTGGTGGAGGTCGCAGTAGCTTAACAAGACGGTTTGAATGCCCCTTGGTAGAGATGTGGAGGTCCCAGTAGCTTAACAAGATGGTTTGAATGCCCATTGGAGGAGACGTGGAGGTCCCAGTAGCTTAACAAGACGGTTTTAATGCTCCTCGGAAAATTTGTGGAGGTCACAGTAGCTTAACAAGTCACTTTTAATGCCCCTGAGAAGAGAAGTGGAGGTACCAGTAGCTTAACAAGACGGTTTGAATGCCCCTTGGAAGAGACTTGGAGGTCCCAGTAGCTTAACAAGACTGTTTTAATGCCCCTCGGAAAAGTGGTGGAAGTCCCAGTAGCTTAACACGTCGGTTTTAATGCCCCTTGCAAAAGTGGTGGAGGTCGCAGTAGCTTAACAAGACGGTTAGAATGCCCCTTGGAAGAGACGTGGAGGTCACAGTAGCTTAACAAGATGGTTTTAATGCTCCTCGGAAAAGTGGTGGAGGTCCCAGTAGCTTAACAAGATGCTTTTAATGCCCCTCGGAAAAGTGGTGGAGGTCCCAGTAGCTTAACAGGACGCTTTGAATGCCCCTTGGAAGAGACGTGGAGGTCCCAGTAGCTTAACTAGACTGTTTGAATGCCCCTTGGAAGAGACGTGGAGGTCCCAGTAGCTTAACAAGACAGTTTTAATGCTCCTCAGAAAAGTGGTGGAGGTCCCAATAGCTTAATAAGACGCTTTTAATGCCCCTCGAAAAAGTGGTGGAGGTCGCAGTAGCTTAACAAGACAGTTTGAATGCCTCTTGGAAGAGACGTGGAGGTCCCAGTAGCTTAACAAGACGGTTTTAATGCCCCTCGAAGAAGTGGTGGAGGTCACAGCAGCTTAACAAGACGCTTTTAATGCCCCTCAGATAACTGGTGGAGGTCCCAGTAGCTTAACAAGATGGTTTGAATGCCCCTTGGAAGAGACGTGGAGGTCCCAGTAGCTTAACAAGATGGTTTTAATGCCCCTTGGAAAAGTGGTGGAGGTCGCAGTAGCTTAACAAGACGGTTTGAATGCCCCTTGGAAGAGACGTGGAGGTCCCAGTAGCTTAACAAGACGGTTTGAATGCCCCTTGGAAGAGACGTGGAGGTCCCAGTAGCTTAAGAAGACGGTTTGAATGCCCCTTGGAAGAGACGTGGAGGTCCCAGTAGCTTAACAAGACGGTTTTAATGCTTCTCTGAAAAGTGGTGGAGGTCCCAGTAGCTTAATAAGACGCTTTTAATGCCCCTCGAAAAAGTGGTGGAGGTCGCAGTAGCTTAACAAGACAGTTTGAATGCCCCTTGGAAGAGACGTGGAGGTCCCAGTAGCTTAACAAGACGTTTTTAATGCCCCTCGGAAAAGTGGTGGAGGTACCAGTAGCTTAATAAGACACTTTTAATGCCCCTCAGAAAAGTGGTGGAGGTCCCAGTAGCTTAACAAGACGGTTTGAATGCCCCTTGGAAGAGACGTGGAGGTCCCAGTAGCTTAACAAGACGGTTTTAATGCCCCTCGGAAAAGTGGTGGAGATCGCAGTAGCTTAACAAGACAGTTTGAATGCCCCTTGGAAGACACGTGGAAGTCCCAGTAGATTAACAAGACGGTTTTAATGCTCCTCGGAAAAGTGGTGGAGGTCCCAGTAGCTTAACAAGACGCTTTTAATGGCCCTCGGAAAAGTGGTGGAGGTCACAGTAGCTTAACAAGACGGTTTGAATGCCCCTTGGAAGAGACGTGGAGGGCGCAGTAGCTTAACAAGACGGTTTGAATGGCCCTTGGAAGAGACGTGGAGGTCCCAGTAGCTTAACAAGATGGTTTGAATGCCCCTCGGAAGAGACGTGGAGGTCCCAGTAGCTTAACAAGACGGTTTTAATGCCCCTCAAAAAAGTGGTGGAGGTCCCAGTAGCTTAACAAGATGCTTTAATGCCCCTCAGTTAAGTGGTGGAGGTCCCAGTAGCTTAACAAGACGGTTTGAATGCCCCTTGGAAGAGACATGGAGGTCCCAGTAGCTTAACAAGATGGTTTTAATGCCCCTCGGAAAAGTTGTGGAGGTCACAGTAGCTTAACAAGATGCTCTTAATGCCTCTCAGTAGAGACATGGAGGTTCCAGTAGCTTAACAAGTTGGTTTGAATGCCCCTTGGAAGAGACGTGGAGGTCCCAGTAGCTTAACAAGACGGTTTGAATGCCCCTTGGAAGAGACGTGGAGGTCCCAGTAGCTTAACAAGACGGTTTTAATGCTTCTCGGAAAAGTGGTGGAGGTCCCAGTAGCTTAATAAGACGCTTTTACTGCCCCTCGAAAAAGTGGTGGAGGTCGCAGTAGCTTAACAAGACGGTTTGAATGCCCCTTGGTAGAGATGTGGAGGTCCCAGTAGCTTAACAAGATGGTTTGAATGCCCCTTGGAGGAGACGTGGAGGTCCCAGTAGCTTAACAAGACGGTTTTAATGCTCCTCGGAAAATTTGTGGAGGTCACAGTAGCTTAACAAGTCACTTTTAATGCCCCTGAGAAGAGAAGTGGAGGTACCAGTAGCTTAACAAGACGGTTTGAATGCCCCTTGGAAGAGACTTGGAGGTCCCAGTAGCTTAACAAGACTGTTTTAATGCCCCTCGGAAAAGTGGTGGAAGTCCCAGTAGCTTAACAAGTCGGTTTTAATGCCCCTTGCAAAAGTGGTGGAGGTCGCAGTAGCTTAACAAGACGGTTAGAATGCCCCTTGGAAGAGACGTGGAGGTCACAGTAGCTTAACAAGATGGTTTTAATGCTCCTCGGAAAAGTGGTGGAGGTCCCAGTAGCTTAACAAGATGCTTTTAATGCCCCTCGGAAAAGTGGTGGAGGTCCCAGTAGCTTAACAGGACGCTTTGAATGCCCCTTGGAAGAGACGTGGAGGTCCCAGTAGCTTAACTAGACTGTTTGAATGCCCCTTGGAAGAGACGTGGAGGTCCCAGTAGCTTAACAAGACGGTTTTAATGCTCCTCAGAAAAGTGGTGGAGGTCCCAATAGCTTAATAAGACGCTTTTAATGCCCCTCGAAAAAGTGGTGGAGGTCGCAGTAGCTTAACAAGACAGTTTGAATGCCTCTTGGAAGAGACGTGGAGGTCCCAGTAGCTTAACAAGACGGTTTTAATGCCCCTCGAAGAAGTGGTGGAGGTCACAGCAGCTTAACAAGACGCTTTTAATGCCCCTCAGATAACTGGTGGAGGTCCCAGTAGCTTAACAAGATGGTTTGAATGCCCCTTGGAAGAGACGTGGAGGTCCCAGTAGCTTAACAAGATGGTTTTAATGCCCCTTGGAAAAGTGGTGGAGGTCGCAGTAGCTTAACAAGACGGTTTGAATGCCCCTTGGAAGAGACGTGGAGGTCCCAGTAGCTTAACAAGACGGTTTGAATGCCCCTTGGAAGAGACGTGGAGGTCCCAGTAGCTTAAGAAGACGGTTTGAATGCCCCTTGGAAGAGACGTGGAGGTCCCAGTAGCTTAACAAGACGGTTTTAATGCTTCTCGGAAAAGTGGTGGAGGTCCCAGTAGCTTAATAAGACGCTTTTAATGCCCCTCGAAAAAGTGGTGGAGGTCGCAGTAGCTTAACAAGACAGTTTGAATGCCCCTTGGAAGAGACGTGGAGGTCCCAGTAGCTTAACAAGACGTTTTTAATGCCCCTCGGAAAAGTGGTGGAGGTACCAGTAGCTTAATAAGACACTTTTAATGCCCCTCAGAAAAGTGGTGGAGGTCCCAGTAGCTTAACAAGACGGTTTGAATGCCCCTTGGAAGAGACGTGGAGGTCCCAGTAGCTTAACAAGACGGTTTTAATGCCCCTCGGAAAAGTGGTGGAGATCGCAGTAGCTTAACAAGACAGTTTGAATGCCCCTTGGAAGACACGTGGAAGTCCCAGTAGATTAACAAGACGGTTTTAATGCTCCTCGGAAAAGTGGTGGAGGTCCCAGTAGCTTAACAAGACGCTTTTAATGGCCCTCGGAAAAGTGGTGGAGGTCACAGTAGCTTAACAAGACGGTTTGAATGCCCCTTGGAAGAGACGTGGAGGTCCCAGTAGCTTAACAAGACAGTTTTAATGCCCCTCGGAAAAGTGGTGGAGATCGCAGTAGCTTAACAAGACGGTTTGAATGCCCCTCGGAAAAGTGGTGGAGGTCGCAGTAGCTTAACAAGACGCTTTTAATGCCCGTTACAAGAGCCATACAGTACAGCATTTTAAAAATATTTTTCCCATTATTGGGGAGTGGGTCTCCCACAGTCTTTGCTTATGCCTTCCAAGCAAAAGCTGACAAAAATAAGGACGGAGGAACTTTCAATAATGGCAACACGGACCACGGTCACCCTGGTGGTATAGTGGTGGTGGAGGCTGAGGATAAGGAGAAGAACATAAAACAGCCGAAATGAGGAAGCGTATACCCATGTGTGCGGCCACCACACTGCTTCTTCCTGCCTGTGTGCTGCTGGCCTCGCTCTGCATGTCCTCCTGCCACGTTGGGTCAGTTACTAGATCATCCAGCACCTCCTCCTCTTCCACTTGCGCACCACAATCCTCCTCCTCACTTCCTGGCAACTGTGTCTCGTCATCGTCCACCTCTTGTGACAAATTGCCAGCGTTGACTTCCTGTGGCCGTGGCTGTTCAAATATTTGGGCATCTCTACATGGGATCTCCTCTTCCACCACTTCAAGCGGAGCAGGCGAGGGGCACAAATCTGGAAATGGAGCAGTGAACAGCTCTTCAGAGAGTCCAAGTGTGGGATCAGTTGCTGTCTGACGACACTCGGCATGGTGGGAGGGAGGAGCATCAGGGTGAGGAGGAGTATGCGGTCGAGACTCACGGCTACTAAGAGTTGACCGTGTGGAAGACAGACCGGAAGTGGTGGTGCCCAGGTAACTGGAAGTATTATCTGCTATCCAATTAATAACCTGTTCACACTGATCAGTTCGCAATACTGGTGTTGTTCTGTGCTTCCCTAGTAATTCGGTCAAGAAGTGGGAGCGAGAAGATATGGCTGTTGGTTGTGGCACATTTTCCCCTTGGCCACGGCCCCGTCCTCTGCATGCACCATCACCAGAACGTCCACTTCCATGTCCCTTGCCACGCGCCTTGCCCATTGTAAAGTAAGTAAAATAGCTTACACTCGCACTATAAATGGAAAAAGGGTAATAAAGTAGATTAGAACCGTGGAAGAGGAAAACCACAGTTCTATTTCTCTGGCCTACACCCGACTCTTTTAAACAATCTGAACAATCAGGGAGAAACTTTTACTGTTTTTCTTTACGGAAAAAATATCAAAAGGTGAATAATAGAGATTTTTTACCGTGGAATGGCAAAACCACAGTTATTGTTTACTGGGGTATACCAGAAAATTTTAAATAGATATATTTGCGGCTGAACAATGAGCGACACACTCAAACTGTTTATTTTTAGGTAAAAATGGCCCAAAAGTGGATAATACAAAGATTTGACCCGTGGAACTACAAAACCACACTTGTATTTCTTGGGCCCACACCAGACTATTTTCAACAGATATATTTGTGTCTGAAAAATCAGGGAGACACTATTAGTTTTTTTTTTACGGCAAAAAATGCCAAGATCAGGATAATAGAGATCTTTACCGTGGAACAGCAAAACCACAGTTATAATTTACTGGTGTATACCAGACTATTTTCAACAGATATATTTGTGTCTGAACAATCAGGAGACACTACTACTGTTTTTCTTTGCGGCAAAAATGCCAAAAGCAGGATAATAGAGATTTTTTACCGTGGAACAGCAAAACCACAGTTATAATTTACTGGTGTATACCAGACTATTTTCAACAGATATATTTGTGTCTGAACAATCAGGAGACACTATTAGTTTTTTTTTTTACGGTGACACATATTACTATAACTTGCACCCATAGTGCAAAAAAAAAAAAAAATCCTAAAAAAACACAATGGGTACTCAAATTGTTAACTAGGAGCAATGATTAGTGTGAATAATATAATATTTTGATTGGAGATGATCCAACCTCTGGTTCTACCACTGATCCTGAGAATGAAGGAATGGGGAATTTATCAGCTTTTTTTTTTCCTGCACAGCTATGCTCCCAACCACCCACAGTGCAAAAAAACAACCTAAAAAAACAATAGGTATAACCGTACTCAAATTGATAATTGGGAGCAACGATTAGTGTGAAGGATATAATATTGTGATTGGCGATGTTCCATCCACTGATTCTGAGAATGAAGAAATGGGGAACCTATTAGCTTTTTTTCCTGCACAGTTGTGCTCCCACCCATTGCGCAAAAATACCCTAAAAAAAATACCCTAAAAAAATGCACGTACTCAAATTGTTAATTGTGAGCAATGATGAGTGTGAAGGGATATAATATTTTGATTGGCAATGGTCCGACCTGTGGTTCCGCCACCGATCCCAAGAATGAAGGAATTGAGAACCTATAAGCTTTTTTTTTCCTGCACAGCTGTGCTCCCAACCACCCACCCATAGTGCAAAAAATAAAAAAAACAATAGATCCAACTGTACTCAAATTGTTAAATTGGGAGCGTGAAAAAAATAATGCATCCACTTCTTTCTAAATTAGGCTGTCAGACCCCCAAGAATGACATCCTAGTAATATGCCATGACTTATACCTCTTTAAATGTATGCAAAGGATAAACCTGGATATCCAGGTATACGTTCTATTGATTGATTTCCATAAGGGCCTATTTACACATGTAAATGTGTATCTGCTACGGACATGAATGATCGGCTGCAGCCCTTCCACGTGGCCAGTCAATGGATCCGCAAATCACAACAAGTAATTCAAGGAAATGGAAAAGTAAAAAAAAAAATTCTAGTAACATTGCATAGCGTACCGGCGATTGCGCTATTTAACTTGCCATCAGTGATTGACGGCATATAAATGGTTAAACAGCAGTGATTGACGCTCCGCTCTGGCCGCTGCTGTTACAGCAAGATGTCAGCTGTGTAGGATGGGGGCTCTGCTCCTGAGCCCACCCGAAACAGCAATCCAATGGACGGTTTCACACACCACATTATCCAGTGGTGTTTAATTTGCTTTTCTATTTAGGAAACAAAACCGTTTTCATAACGTTTTCCTTCTCTGGTATCTAGGAGCCATTTCAGCTATTTGTAAAGGGAATCTGTCAGCAGGTTTTTCTTGGCTATTCTGAGAGCAGCATGATGGGGTGAGCGCCACACTAGGAGTAGGACCATTGAGCCCAGAGCTATTGCAAGACGTGCAGACAATATATACCAGGTATGAATGAATCCAATACAACATTATTGTTACTTAGGAATTAACCTTCTTGGATATAATACATCCCTTGATATGTATATACCAAAAGGTCATTATCTTGGGAATGCCTATATTGGCTTTTATTATTTGGGATTATATCCTTTTACTATGTGACCTAGGATATACTATCAGTACTATCAGTATGCATTAGCACAATTGGAGCTACTACTATTTAGCCCTGGTGTCTCTGCAATTCAAATATTTACATTATACCTCCTCACTATTATATGGTATTACTATATATATGTGTGTGTGCTCTTTTCTTTGCCGCCATGTACCCAAATTATTATAATAAAGGTCTTTTTTAACACATTGACCCCTTGTCGGATGTACTATATATTGGTTGTTGTTGAGAGCAGCATGATGTAGAGACAAAGACCCTGATTCTAGGGACGTCTCACTTACAGGGCTGCTTGTTGTAGTTTTGATAAAAATCACACTTTTATTAGCAGAAGATTATCACTAGAGGACTAGTAAACCTGCTGCCAGGTAGTCCAACCACGCCCCCCACCACTGATTGGCAGTTTATATACAGTGTACACAGAAAGCTGCCAATCAGTGGTGTGGGTGGGGTTATTATACAGAGCTCAGCATTCAGAGATCTGCATGAGAAAAAAAAACCTGCAATTTTATCAAAATAACACCAAGCAGCCCAGTAAGTGATACATCGTTGGAATCAGGGCCTCGGATTATGCTGCTCTCAAATGGGATAGCAAAAACCTGCTGACATATTCCATTTAAAGGGGCAGCTGCTACTAAATCCAGACATGGTGCAAAATGTAAATTCTGCTGCAGATTTACTGCTGTAGATTTTTAACTCCTAAAAATCCCTGTAGATTCAGAGGATCTCAACCTTTTCAATGCAAATTATTTTCAAGACTTATTCACAGATATTATGAAATATTACAGTAGAAATAAAAAAGAAAAAAAAAAAGCACAATACCTAAACCCCCTCCTTGGGAAAAATATACGGCAAGTATAAGAAAGACAAAAATTTATTCTGGAGTCATATTGAAGTGTAAATAGACTTGTAACCATACAATGTAAACAGCAGGAAAGTAGGTAGGATCCACTGGATCTATATAAGAGGAACGTTTTCCAAAGCTGATCTTCTGAGCCCACCGCTATGCTGGCTGCACCGGTGTTGTGATCGTCAGCACCTGGAATATACGTCACGTTTTACTGCAGCTCATAGAACCAAATGATAAGACGCAGAGCAGTGCGAGGCTTGTGACTCGCTATACACAAAATATACGACATGTTTGATGAATGGCATAAAGGAAAGCCGATGCATTCAGATGTCTCTGGGCAACTATATGTTGTGATAGATAAGTTCCTGTCAGGGTGAGGGGCAGCATCCTATCTGCTCACTCATCATGACAGGTTTACAGCATGTTGACTCATGGACGTGATCAGTCAGTCAATCAATGACATAGATGCACGTTCTTGATTCCGACAGGTAGGTCAGAGATGTCCGTCTCAAACAGTTTACCTTCACCCATCTAGGATGGATGGCTGCTGACATCATTGGCCATTATGTCCATACACAATTATTATCCCCTAATTGTGATGTACAGTACAAATTTATATTGTGGTACCGTGTTAGCCAGAAAATTTGATGGAAATACATATATATGCAAACTATATATATATATATATATATATATATATATATATGCAAACTTACAGAGCACACAGGCTCCTTCTTCAGGCAGGATTATAAATGTTATGAATTCATGTGTAATATTGCCTGAAGAAGGAGCCTCTGTGCTCTGAAAGCTTGCATATATATATTTTTTTTCTGGTTAGCCAATAAAGGTATCACTCCGAGAATACTTTTGCCATTTTTGGGCATAAAAGTATTCACATAGAATTATCCCCTAATTAAAAGAATTTATTTTTGGTAAATAAATGTATACATTTTTTAAAATTTTATTTTATACATTTTCTCAGAGAACCTCTTTAAGAAGGAGATTTCAGAATGGGCTATAAGACATGTCCAGCTTTGCTTAATTGTCTCACCTTACTGTCCTTGTTGAACTGAGCTCCACTTTGTTCTTGGATGATATTGTAAGGAATGAAGACGTCTAGATGATACAAATCGGGACGTCTGACTATTCTGTCTTCACCCAAGTCCAACACAAGAGATCTAGCAGAAGACTGTAAAGAGAAGACCAGCGTGGTAACAACGCTTATGTCGCTGAATGCTTCTGTACGAGAAAGAAAGTTGTAACCAACAAGTGCACAAAAATCTAAACTTTTATCTTGATACGCGGCCAACTAGAAGTTACTGTGTAGCTCCAGACGTCTCCTACATTAAATCTGACACGTGGAGGAACTGCTCACAGAAAAGGCTTCAAATATTTTTTAGGATTCACACTGCATTAAAAGGGGTTGTCCACCACTTTAATACTAATGGAATATCCTTAGGATAGGTCATCAATATTAAAGTGCCAGGCAACCCCTTTAAGTGAGGCATAATGAATGGTACCAGAATTTCAGATAATGTAGCCTTCATTAGGCAGAAGGCCCACTCGGTTATATGAAGAAATCTGGGGTCCCCAAAAGCAAACCCAGTAATCACCAGATTCCCGTGTGGTGACTACTTAATCTGCTTTTTGGGAAGACCAGAACTGACCCCTATATTTAACCAAGTGGGTCCCCTTAAGCTACATTATCCTGTCTGATGAAGGCTACATTAGCTGAAACATTCTTCATCTTCATTATGCCTCATTTAACGCAATGTGAATCATGGACATGAGAAAAATCAAATTAAAAAATAAATACATTTAAAGCATTTTCTGTGCGATTCCTCCAAATGTCGCATTAATATAGAAAAAATAAAGAGCGGCGTGTTCTACACTATTGCAACAAGCCTCTTTCATCATTTATATCATCATTATAACATCATTTATATGCACCAGCACCATGGAATCAATGGCACTATATAATTAAATAATAATAATATATACATCTTCCCAGCAGCTTGTTTTCCCTCTATCTCCTCTCTGGATCTATGAAGCCAGAACTGTCAAAGAAGAGGTGATGGTGGAGATGGAGGGGAAACAAGCAGGGGGGAAGGTTTATATAAATGACTGGTCCCGCCGTGAACCACTGGGCGTCTGTGCTTGGTTTGAACAGTCGTTCTCTGCTGACAGAGTCGTTTACAGAGATCTTCTTTCCCATTCCAACAGCTTGCAAACAACCCACCATGGTATGAAAAAAAAATTATACAGTTATATGAAAAAGTTTGGGCACCCCTATTAATCTTAAGCTTAATGTTTTATAAAAATTGGTGTTTTTGCAACAGCTATTTCAGTTTAATATATGTAATAACTGTTGGACACAGTAATGTTTCTGCCTTGAAATTAGGTTTATTGTACTAACAGAAAATGTGCAATCTTCATTCAAACAAAATTTGACAGGTGCATAAGTATGGGCACCTCACCAGAAAAGTGACATTAATATTTAGAAGATCCTCCTTTTGCAAAAATAACAGCCTCTAGTCGCTTCCTGTAGTTTTAATGAGTTCCTGGATCCTGGATGAAGGTATTTTTGACCATTCCTCTTTACAAAACAATTCCAGTTCAGTAAAGTTTGATGGTCGCCGAGCATGGACAGCCCTCTTCAAATGATCCCACAGATGTTCAATGATATTCAGGTCTGGGGACTGGGATGGCCATTCCCGAACATTGTAATTGTTCCTCTGCATGAATGCCTGAGTAGATTTGGAGCGGTGTTTTGGATCATTGTCTTGCTGAAAGATCCATCCCCTGCGTAACTTCAACTTTATCACTGATTCTTGAACATTATTGTCAAGAATCTGCTGATACTGAGTGGAATCCATGCGTCCCTCAACTTCAACAAGATTCCCGGTGCCGGCATTGGCCACACAGCCCCAAAGCATGATGGAACCTCCACCAAATTTTACTGTGGGTAACAAGTGTTTTTCTTGGAATGCTGTGGTTTTTTGCCGCCATGCATAACGCCTTTTTGTATGACCAAACAACTCAATCTTGGATTCATCAGTCCACAGGACCTTCTTCCAAAAAGAAATTGGCTTCTCCAAATGTGCTTTTGCATACCTCAGCCGACTCTGTTTGTGGCATGCTTGCAGAAACGGCTTCTTTCGCATCACTCTCCCATACAGCTTCTCCCTGTGCAAAGTGCGTTGTATAGTTGACCGATGCACAGTGACATCATCTGCAGCAAGTCGATGCTGCAGCTCTCTGGAGGTGGTCTGAGGATTGTCCTTGACTGATCTCACCATTCTTCTTCTCTGCCTTTCTGATGTTTTTCTTGGCCTGCCACTTCTGGCCTTAACAAGAACTGTCCCTGTGTTCTTCCATTTCCTTACTATGTTCCTCACAGTGGAAACTGACAGGTTAAATCTCTGAGACAGCTTTTTGTATCCTTCCCCTGAACAACTATGTTGAATAATCTTTGTTTTCAGATCATTTGACAGTTGTTTTGTGGAGCCCATGATGCCACTCTTCAGAGGAGATTCAAACAGGAGAACAACTTGCAAGTGGCCACTTTAAGTAGCTTTTCTCATGATTGCATACACCTGGCTATGAAGTTCAAAGCTCAATGAGGTTACAAAATCAAAAAAGTGCTTTAGTAAGTCAGTAAAAAGTAGGTAGGAGTATTTAAAACAAGAAAATGATAAGGGTGCCCATACTTATGCACCTGTCAAATTTAGTTTGAATGCAGATTGCACATTTTCTGTTAGTACAATAAACCTCATTTCAAGGCAGAAACATTACTGTGTCCAACAGTTATTACATATATCAAACTGAAATAGCTGTTGCAAAAACACCAATTTTTATAAAACATTAAGCTTAAGATTAATAGGGGCGCCCAAACTTTTTCATATAACTGTATAATGCATATATCACCGCCGTCCCCGAGTCAGAAACCAGCGACTCCGCACAGTGCACAGTCTCTGCGCTGGAGGATTTATAAGTCTGCAGTTACACAGTGACCCCACAACCCCTTACAGCAAGCCAACCATTTGCTTTGTGTGTAATACCAGGGTGAACCCAAGGTTATGGAATGATTTGTACTCACAGAACTATAATAAAACAATATATTTGTCACTTAGTTGATTTCCTTATAGAATGATCAGACTCGCAGAATTGCAAGAAATCAGTTCTGCAGTTTTGGAGGAAAGACTTTGCCCATAAATCCAAAAGACTTTGCTAAACCATCTGAAAAGAATTCTGCCACCATCCCTTTCTTTTAGGAAGGATAATGGCCGTTCTCTTTCTTCCCTTTCAGAAGGCGTTTAATGTGTCCAGCGACTGCTCTGCACTTATACCGCTGGCAAACACCGCAATGAGGAGCGACGTCCAGGAAAGTCAGGCGCGCGGCTTACTACGTCTGGGGAGGCGCAAAGAAGCGCTGGAGAGCGCAGAACTGCTGGGAATGGAATTGGAGACATTATAGGGAAACATTATTTCTCCAACTTGAGAAGAAAAAGTTGCTTTATTATGTTTAAAAGTAAAAATGGCTGAAACTTACCTTTTTATTAACTAGAGCATAATAGTATGGAAAAGTTGTCATATTTGCATTGGTCCAGGATCTCCTTCTGCCAGTGCCACCTATGTGAGAATGGAGCTGCCAACACCGGGGACCAGCGCTGATATAGTGTTGTGGGAAAACGCTGCAAAGTCAGAATGCTTTACAAAATAAGTGTTGTGTAGGGGGGGCATGTCCGGCCGCCATTGGGTGCGTATGTGTCCAAGGGGGCTCCGAGCTACACAGAGGGCTCATCCCGGCATGGAGGGCCATCAGTGTGACTCCTCTTGTTTACAAGAAGCTTATGGGCCCATTTTCAGATGAGTTTGGCTGAGCTCCATTAGCATGGCCTACGCGATGCTCAGAGTTGCGGCCTCACTTGAGCTGAGGTGGGAGACCAGAGGACCTTGTCTGCCATTGTCCTGTTACGAATGGGCCCCAGACTGTGAGACCCGACTCAGAAACACATGGCCCCTTAGCATGACTTCACTAATTGGTACTGTCCCTTACCACAAGATGGCGTAGTTGGCCCAGACCAAGGGTGCAGTTCTAGGTAGACATTGTTCCCCCAGATACCATCACCTATTTACCAGCGCTCAGAGGGAGAGCGAGAGGAGACTGAGGAACAGGGCACAGATACGCCCTCACAGACATTATGGGGCGCACGTACAGTCTGATGTCAGCCATACCAGTGCAAGTGGCAGTATCTCTCATTAGTCAGCACATGTAATATGCAGGTACTGTTATGTCTGACCTTATTCTGAGCATAGTACTCTGCTGCCCTCATGTGGTGAATGTGAAAACTGAAACATCTCTGCACATATAAATAAAAATGATTATTGTATCATAGCACCAACATATTCTGCAGCACTTTCCAATTAAGTAAGGACCTGTACAGACAATAAAAACAATACAATGTAAGACATTTTATCCGTTACAGGAGGAGTGAGGGCCCTGCTCGCAAGCTTACAATTTATATACTGAACTCTCTCAGTATCTTAAGCTGTGCAAAGCCCCCCGCTCTCATTGTCTGATGCCGGTGACATCTGCAGCATTAACTCTGGCTTTGTGGGGTCCGTCCTTTTCAGGCTCATTATAGCTCATTTGCTAATTCTACTTTGGCTACATGAATACAGTTCTCTATGAATTTGTCTGTCACCACTCCCCCATCAGATCCTCTTGTTTGTGTTTCTGGAGTAGATCATTAGTGATCCGGTCTCCTTGGGAAACTGTGCGATCTCCTTTTCCGTTGGATTCTATCCTCTTCCTGCCCCTCTTGGAGTTGTACACCCCCGGTAGCACACCGGACCCTTACCTTATTCTGTGACAGAGACCACCTACTACACGGCTCATTAGAAGGGGAGATGTAGCGTCCGTCCTTTGCTCGGCTTCACCTGCATCCGGCTATTGCTAACCCGGGCTGTGGAGTCAGTAAGCCAAACCTCCGACTCCTCCATTTCCAGGCCTCCGACTCCCTCATACACGGCTCATGTGTAAGTGATAAATTTACAGTAGCACAGATTCATCTCAGCTAAAAGTCTAGACCCTTAGATCAGGAATAGGACAGACATTTATAGGACATTTCATAACTTTACCAAATTCTTCTGAAAAAAATATTCCCCACAAACTACTGTACCCAATTTATGATATATTTTAGGAGTCTGAGTTCATCCATTTTATATGGACTCCACCAAAATGGGCTTCATCTCACAACAGAACAGCAGATAAGCTGCAACTTGTTAGGGTGCTTTCACCTTGCATTCTGTGTCCCCATCGGGGCATACTTCCGAAGTTCCCCAAAAAACAGGGTCCAGGCGTATTCACTGACTGGACATAGTAGACTGGGTCTGGATGTCTGTCTCCGGGAGGCGTATACTGGACGTTCGCTCAGTTTGCATCATTACAGTCTATGGCCCCTTTGGCGCATACTCCTGGACCTTGTTTTGTGGGGGTATTTCAGACATATTCCCAAATATCCACGGCTCTTTTTAGGGAATGTACTGATCTCCACCTATGGCCGGGATAGTTTCTCGGCTATGTACATTGCAGAGGGCATATCACATCCCTCCATCCCTTGCCCCTTGGGTCTGCACCTTACACCTTCATTGCAAAATTCTTCAACTGTAGGGACAGAGAGTTTCTTCTTTGCTTGTCTCGAAAAGACCATATTTAGTATGAGAATACTCGCTCAGTTCTGTCAAATTCCTGAAGGAACTCAACCTTATATACTCCATGTTCTCTCTGTCTCACCTGAAGGTCATTGCTGACAACCAGTCTGACTTCTTTGAAATCCCACTGGAGGCGTTTTCACGTTATCGGTCTTCAGGTGGGCTTACTATTCAGTCTTTTGTACATATGCCCGGGGAGTTTCTATCCTAGTCATGCGCACCCTAAATTGTACCCTTTACACCATTGAAATTTATATAAAGAGGGTATGTGTGTATTCTTGTACTGTATGGAACTTGTGTGTCCTATTACCCATCTGGATATTTATTTACCCCCTCCATTTATACCAGTCGTCATGCACAAAGCTGTTGCTTTCATGCTACTATATAGTTCGCCACTAGTAATCTGGCTCCAGTATTTTAACTGTACTCGTGGTATAAATAGGGAGCGGTCCCGGCTGTTGAGCCCTGACACTGATGTGGACTCCTCTGTAATATTGCAGTGTATGGGGACTGGGTCTGGTGCTCTTCCATCTCCTCGTCTAGGACACACTCCTGTTATCCTTTCACTCATGACTGCCTCTCCCACATAGAATAAGAAAGCACAGCAGCACTCTGTAAGGGCCAAGACATATGCAAGCACTAAGAAAATAAGATCTAAACTGCACTATTGCTAAATAAAATGTACTTAGAAAAAATCAAGGTTCTTAGCGCATAAATTGGCCAATTCATGTGTGCCCATCAACCACGGCAAGGTGACCTCCGCATGATGGGTAACTATTTTCCTAAACATGCCTCTCTTGGGCTATAAGCCTACAATTTTAAGTGGGCAGTTAGAAAGCAACACTAATTAAAAGCACCCTTGGGTTGATGGGTGGAGTGCAGAGTCAGAAAAGGAGGCAGTCAAAACCTCCATGGTAAACTGCAAGAAAACAAAAAATCTGACCACCACCTCTTGGCCCTTACAGAGTGCTGCTGTTCTTTCTTATTTTATGTTATGCAGTCATTACAGCGTGCACCTGTTCACACTATATGGAGGTTGTTAGGGATCCGGGTGATGGAATCTCTGTGCTGCGGTGCAAGGAGGGACCAGAGGGGGCGTAACTAGGTATCAACTCGGACTGACCAAGGTCGCACGGCGGCTCAATCGACTCCATGAACCAGGGAAGGACCGAGCAGAGGGACCAGGTGCTACTCTGGGCCAGTCCTTGTATGAGAGCAGGTGACTCCCACGGGTCAGAAGGCAGGGACTGACCGGTACAGCAGATGAGCACGGCAGGCAGACTGACGGGTGATCTGGGTAGACGGACTGGCGGACACCACAGGTAACTGGCAGGAGCATCCAGGTAGGCTGGCTGGTAGGCACGGCAGGTAACTGGTACTTTCTCCGGGTAGGCAGGCAAGCCTGGCCCATAGACAGACTGGCGGGTTTGGACTATAGGCAGACCGTCGGGCTGGAGACTGTACTTGGCTGGCGGACTGGACTGGTAGTAAGGCTGGCGGACTGGACAGGCTGGCGGACTGGACTGGTAGTCAGGCTGGCGGACTGGACAGGTAGTCAGGCTGGCGGACTGGACTGGTAGTCAGGCTGGCGGACTGGACTGGTAGTCAGGCTGGCGGACTGGACTGGTAGTCAGGCTAGCAGCAGGACCTGAGGGCTGAGGCAGAGTTTAGAACACAGAGCTACAATCTTGCACGGGTACCTCCATTTTGGAGGAGGTGCCTTTTTATATGAGAAGTCCTCTTGTCACTGGGCAGGGACTCTTTAGGACAGCACGCGCGGCCCCTTTAAGAGGGAGGGAGCGCGTGCTTGTGCCCTAAGCACAGTGCCTGGGAAGCTGCGCGTGCCAGCAGCAGCAGGAGAGCTGGAAGACGCCGGGAGCACGGCGGTAAGAGGGACGGCGTCTCTGCCTGTCAGGGGGCAGAGACGCCGATGCTACAGTACCCCCCCCCCTTTATGCCCCCTCTTTTTTAAGCCTGAAAGAAATTTTTTAAGGTGAAGCGGGGCTTGGATGTTCTCCCTGGGTTCCCAAGTTCTCTCCTCTGGGCCAAACCCCTTCCAATCCACCAGAATAAAGGTTTTTCCTCTTACCCTCTTGGTGGCCAGAATGTTCTCTACCTCATAGACATCCTCAGCGGAGACCGGAGCTGGGGAGGTACCTGGATTGTCGGAAAAAGAATTAAGAACAACTGGTTTAAGGAGAGATACGTGGAAGGAGTGGGGAACCCGAAGGGGGCCGGGAGTTTTAACTTGTAGGCCACTGGATTGATTTGCTTGAGGACTTCAAATGGACCAATGAAACGTGGACCCAACTTATAGGAAGGTATTTTGAGACGAACATGTTTGGAGGAGAGCCAAACCTTGTCTCCCGGGCGGAATGGAGGCGGATCCAGACGTCTCTTGTCGGCATGTCTCTTCATCCGCTTGTAGGATTGAAGAAGTGCGGATCTAGTGTCCTCCAAAAAAAATTCGCTGACCAGAGACTCTGCGGCACGGTTGTCCACTGAAGCGGAGATGGGAAACGGAATCCGGGGATGTTGACCGTAGACCACAAAGAATGGGGACTTGGAAGAAGATTCCCTGTCATGGTTGTTATAGGAGAACTCTGCCCATGGTAGGAGCTCTACCCAATCGGTATGGTGAGCGTTGACGAAGTGCCGGAGGAAGCTGGTAAGGATCTGGTTGATACGTTCCACTTGGCCATTGGATTGTGGATGATAAGCAGAGGAGAAATACAGGGAGACATCCAGCAGCTTACACGTAGCTCTCCAGAAGCGCAAAGTAAACTGGACCCCGCGATCAGACACGATGTGGAGGGGTAGGCCGTCGAGACGAAAGATGTGATGGATGGAGTCCTTAGCCAGCAAAGATGCAGACGGGAGACCAGACAGAGGGATAAAGTGGGCCATTTTAGAAAAGCGGTCAGCGACCACCCAAATGACACTACAACCGGCAGAAACAGGGAGATCAGTAATAAAGTCCATAGCAATGTGTTGCCACGGGGCAGCAGGTACGGGAAGAGGCAGGAGACGGCCAGCTGGAAGACGTATGGGGACCTTTTTGCGGGCACAGGATGAACAGGCCGTGACGAAGTCTACAACATCCTCGCGAAAGGAAGGCCACCAGTAATCCCGGGTAATGAGCAGGAAGGTCTTCCTCTGGCCAGCATGGCCGGCTAGTTTAAATGAATGGCCCCAGTGAAGAACCTTCTTACGATCCGGAACCGCTACAAATGTCTTACCGGGTGGGAGACGAGACTGGCTCCCTTGGACCTCATTCATCACTTTGGAGGGATCGATGATATGCATAGGCTCCTCCTCTTGATCGGAAGACAGGAAGGATCTCGACAAAGCGTCGGCTGTAACGTTCTTGTCCGCAGGGCGGTAATGTAGGGTAAAGTTGAAATGGGCAAAGAACAAAGACCACCGGGCCTGACGCGGATTGAGTCTTTGGGCATTTTGTAGATATGCCAGGTTTTTGTGGCGGACTGGACTGGTAGTCAGGCTGGCGGACTGGACTGGTAGTCAGGCTAGCAGCGGGACCTGAGGGCTGAAGCAGAGTTTAGAACACCGAACTACAACCTTGCACAGGCACCTCCTTTTTGGAGGAGGTTCCTTTTATATGATAAGACCTCCAGCCATTGGCCGGGGACTCCTTAGGACGGCGCGTGCGGCCCCTTTAAGAGGGAGGGAGCGCGCGCCCTAAGCACAGTGCCCGGGAAGCTGCACGCGCCAGCAGCAGCAGCAGGAGAGCCGGAAGACGCCGGGTCGGGAACACGGCGGTAAGGTGGACGGCGTCTCTGCCTATCAGGGGGCAGAGACGCCGATGCTACAGAGGTTCGGGTCAGGTTTTTGTTTTCTTGCCTCTCCCACATAGATCTTGCCCTGGTGCCGGACTCTGCCTTGGCTGCAGTCATTTTCTATTATTACCTCTGTCACTCCATCCCAGATCTTACTCCTCTCCCTGTTCCCCTCTTGGGAGGGTCCATTTCCAAGGCCACTGTGACATATAAATCCATCTTGTGTCTCTCTCCTTCTCCTCTTTTTATTATTTTAAAATAACAATGAGGACCGTATAATACAACAGGTATGGGATACTTTTGAAGCATTTGCTCATGATATCCTGGCTCCTGCTGTGAGGGATGTGGAGATGACTGAGGTATCACAGGAGCTCCAGTACCTGTGGAGCATAAGTCCCAGTGGCCGGCAGCCTTACTTGTTACACTCCCTCTGCTTAGAGATGATGAGCAACATGGTCCTTTTATGTATGACAGGAATACTAAATGGGGACAAATGTGGTAAACTACTTACCTATATGGCAAATCGTTACTGTGACCCCATGGTAATCAGGGCACTTAGGGGCGAGGAGAGGAGAACTAGAGGGGACCCTAAACATGTTCTGTCGGAGTTTGATCATTTTTACCAATCTTTATTCCTCATACAGGCCTGTTTATTACTTCAGTTTGATGTAAAAATTCTAGATAAAGTATTGGAAATTCCTCTGCGTTCATATATTCGGCAAATTATTCATTGTGACCAAACTGATATTGTGCCAGGAAAGTCGACAACCCTCAACCTCCAGCGTTTTTATTTATTTTTCTCTAAGGAGGACACGTTATGGTCTCACTTGATGCCAATAAAGCCTTCAGTTCTATTGAATGGTCTGTTCTTTGGGCGACCAAGCGTTGGATGGGCTTTTGGCCAGTGATTACTAAATGGGAGAAGCTCCTATACGCGGACACTGTGGTGCGTATATGCTTCCCCCTGATCCAGGGCGCGCAGCAGGGATGTCCGCTGTCCCCAATGCTGTATGTGACTGTAGTGGAGCCACTGGCCGCCCTTATCCGCTCCACCCCAGAGATTCAGGGGTTTATCCAGGCCCCAACACACAGCAAACTTAGTCTCTACGCAGACAGCACTTTCCTGTACCTGCAAGGTGCTAAAGTGTCAGTACCAGCAGCGCTGAATGTGATTGATGAGTGCGGCCTCTTCTCAGGTCTAAAAATCAACTGGGATAAGTCTTTTGTCTTCCTGTAGACCTGAAAGTCCCCTCCAGACAAGCCTCCCTCCTATCTTTGATATGGGTTTCAAAGTTCTCTTATCTAGGAGTCCAAGTATCTACATATTTAGGTGAATTCGCTACACACGCTCTTTTGTTGATTATAAAAGCTAAGATAAGGAGATAAGAGAAGTTACTCCTATCGGTCGCAGCTCACATAAGGTTATATTGGGGTTATATCCCCAATATATGTGAACTTCAATACCTTCAATAAGCGTAACTCCATCTTTTCCTCATTCATTTTGCAGGGTCACAGAACTGGGATCCATCGCCCGCTCCTGTAATATGCTCGGGTGAGGGGGTGGCTTTATCGGACCCTAGACTGTATTATTGGGCGTATTATTATCCTTTTGCGCATTATTGGTTTGTTCAGCTTTCCTGTATATGTAGGTGGAACAGGGATGACTTCCTGAGAGCCCTTGTGGCCATTGTTTGACCCTATGACCCAGAGATTAAACACCCTTTGCACATACTTTTTTGCTCCTCCAAGAGCATACATGGAAAGCTCTGGCCCGCAGGGTGATTTATATTTATCTTGCGGCACCAGAACCGCCACCCCTATGTGGGGCCCATTACCCTGTATGGAGGACTATGTGGGGCACATTATACTGTATACTGATTGGCTCACGACTTTGTCCAAGTTTTTCATTTTGGCCCTCTGTGTGTTTGAGTTTGACATCCCTGTTCTAGAGGGCCCCTTCAATACATAACTGATTTTCATGCAGGCTATATCAATCTAGACCATGGTATGGAAACTTTTCTGTGCTCCTTTTTCTCACAATCATACCCCTCTCTGGCATAGCAGCACTCTTATTGAATTATTAGATTTGAAGTGAGGGCCTTTATGGGAAAAGGCAGGCTCGGTTTACCTGGGTCAGGTCTATGTGGCTGGTGACCGATTTCATGTTCTGAAGTGAAATCTTCTTTACCCTTCCATTTCCTACAGCTTTGACAAACTAATTCCTAGCTATTCCGAGAGAGCGGCTCAACTCTGTATTCTACATTGCACATATTACACCACAGCCAAGATGAGTAGGGTCCAGCCCCAGTTCCTGGATGTATGCCTCATGTGCTGCAAGGGCCGGGGGACGTTCCTCCACCTTCTGTGACACTGTCCAGAGATTTGGGCTTACTGGCCAAGTTGGTTCGATTCCTACATGACAGTATGGAGAAGCCTGTCGCAGAGGACCCTGTAACCTGCCTTTTGGTTCTTGACTTTGAGGAGTGCCCGGGTCACTCCTAACTGCCTGCACTCTTTTGGGGCTGGTGGAAGGGTGAGAGCGTCGATCTTCATATCTGGTGGCAGAGTTTGTGGTATGGTGGAGTGTTCGGCATTTTTTTCCTTCTTACTGTTCCTGGGTCTCACCCCCGGCCCATTCTCTGTTTCCGGGCCCCCAGTGGGAGAAGTTTATTTTTATTTTTTTATTATTAAAATTGTTTGATCCCAGGCCTTCATAATGTACAATCTCATGGCAGTGCACTTGGTATACGTGATATTTTCTTTGCACATCGGTCCCTCCTAGTTGTACACTGCATGTTCGGTTGACTTGTTCTTTTGTTGTACTGTAGTATGTACTTCATTCTGTATTTTCTTAATGACATTGCCTGTATCGTTGTTGTCTGGCTGCAGAATGATTTTGGCACCAGTCAGACACCTCCGTAATGGTACTGAATGGTGGATAAGAATCTGCCTGTATTTCTCAACATCGAGGACACCAAGAAATGGGCAACGTTAAGTGCTGTAGATGCAATGGTCAAGCAAGGAAACGTAGTGCAGCAGATGAAAGATATATCAGGATTCCTTCCCTTCAGTGTTGGAATATGTCCAGCAGTGTCATCAGCTCTAAGCTCAGTTTGTTTGTTTAGTTAAATCTCCATTTATTATGCCATACCTCTGTCTTTTTTTTGTGCATATATTTGTGTTTCTTCAGATATTTTGTTATACCATGCCTGAGGAAGAGACCTAAGAAGCTTGCTTTGTAACATCGTTTATTTTATTATTTTTGTTAGCCATTAAAAGGTATCATAACTATAAGATTATCTTGTTTTTTCCTACTGAGAGCAATCTTTTTTTTTTTTTTTTTAATTAGCTAACAAGTAGAGATGAGCGAACATTTCAATGTTCGGTTTGGAAATGTTCATAGAATATTTAGACATTCGCCGAACATTTCCGAACACCATACTGCTCAATGGGGGGGGATGGGACAAAAAAAAAAAAGCATATGCAACACCTTCACTCTGGCCCAAAAGCTGTCAAAACACATCAAATTAAGGGTGTAGACACCAGGAAAGTGGGTCAATTGATGCCAGAGTGCAAATACTATATTTATTATTACTATTGCAGTGACATTTATTCCGTGGTGCTTTGCATGTGAAAAGGGGTCACCGACTGGTACAAGAGGAGAGAGGACCCTGCCTGCGAGGGCGCACAAACAATCTGCAAGGGATGGTTGAGGATACAGTAGGTCAGGGTACAGCTGGTTGTGCAAAAGTACGCTGGAGTGAGGGTTACCACATATTGTACGCTTGTCAGAAGAAGTGGATCTTCAGCTTCCTTTTCAAGGTTTCCATGGTAGGCGACAGTCTGATGTGTTGGAGTACAGCTTTATCACAGTAGGGGAGATGCATGGAGCAAATCTGCTGAGAGCCTAAATCACGGCAAGCTTCCAAGAGCTCACAACTGAGCAGATAAACCCCTGCACCGATTAATATGAAGGCGAAAGGCTTCTAATGACTGCAGGAGTGGGAGGAATCAGACGCTTCTGGCTCCTCTCTGTGACGGTAAACCCATAACACCTTGCAAGCTTCAACACAATGGTCAAAAGGTAGACAGCAGTGGTGGTCGGTCTCCTACACAACGAGCTAACTCCATGATGATAGAGGACAACATCTGCAAGTAGTTTGTATGTTCTCCCCGTGTTTGTGGGGGTTTCCTTCAGGTTCTCCGGTTACCTCCTCAGTAAAAAATCAGCCATACAGCAGTGTTCACAGTTCAAAAAATTAGGGACTGACACGACCATTTGCGTGGCCAACAGTTTGGAGATGGTGGAGTTCGACCTCTTAGCTTTGTCATGTGTGGGAGGAAACAATCTTTTACGTGACCACAAATGCAGCACTGAGGGCTGGCTGTGGTGCTGATAGAGGGCCGAGTATGGTGAAACGGACAAACTGCTGGACCGTGAGTGAGGTGCAAGTACAGATGTAACGGTGGATTGAGAAATGTGGTGTGCTCAGTGAAACAAACACAGCAGGCATGTCTGCTTGTGATACAGCTGACAGGCTCTCTTTCAGCCTGACTGGAGCGGGTACAGAACTAGAAGTTCTGCGGTGGGAGACCTGCGTGACAATACTTGGCACGGTAACAGAGGAGGAGGAGGAAGAAGCAGCTGATGCGGTTGATGGGGCAGCTGATGGTTGTTGAGGTCCGCATTTTAGCGCGGTAAGATTACCAGCGTAACACATGTGTGCATATGTGAAGGTTCATGCATGTAGTAGTCAAATTATTAGCACTTTTTCCCTCTACCGAGTTTTTTATCGCAAACTTTGCAGATAACGCGATCTGGCTCATCCTTTGCGGTCTCAAAAAAAAAAAAGCCCAGACTAGGCAACCTTTGCCGCCCCTGCGAGCTGCAGACCAGCGACTGCTGCCGGTCACTGCCACAGTTGTTGCAAAGGATGCAGTGCTCCTCGTGTTTGCATTACTTTGTGTCTGCGCCATAGGACGCAACGTAACCTTCTCGTCTTCCTCCTCCATCTCCTCGGATGAGCTACTCAGCTGCGTGCCTCTGGGTTCACACCAAGTTGGATGGACAACCTCATCATCCCATGTGCTATCCTATTCCTCACCTTCAGAGTCACCCTCCTCCTCTTCTTGCCCCGACCGTACAGTACAGTTGAGGGTCACGGAACTACTCTTACTCAACTCCCCCCCCCCCCCCCCCTGTATGGAGAACAATATCTGTCCCAAACAATTTTAAGCGGAGATGTAGCCTGCTTTATATACCAATTTTGAGTTTATCAGGTCTGTGTACCCCTTTTGTGGAGAACAATATCTGCACCAAAAAATTAATTTCACTAGAGTTGAACTATTGTAAAGAAGACCAAAACCTCTTCGAATACAGCCAACCCAGCACATCGAGTTCCAATCAGGAGTGTTCACATTTGACAAATGTCTCACCGGTGTGCAGCGCTGACAGGCTGCATGACAAAGAGAGCTGCTGCTCTCTATGCCATGCAGCCGATCAGGCTGTAAAAAGTGAAACTCCCATAGTGGGACAATGTGTAAAAGTTAAAAAAAAAGTAGAAAAGTGAAAAAAAAACATTTTTTTTTAAATTGTAAAAATATAAAAAAAGAAAAAAATAATCCCCAAAAAATAAAAATATATTGAACCCATAATATTTATTTATTATGAAAAAAAAAATAAACCAATAAAAGTACACATATTTGGCATCGCCGCGACCGGACCTATAAAACTGTCCCACTAGTTAACCCCTTTAGTGAACACAGTAAAAAAAAAAAAAAAAATGCTTTATCATCATACCACCAAACAAAAATGGAATAAGACGCGATCAAAAAGACAAATGTAAATAAAAATAGTACAGCTAAAAAAGTCATCTTGTCCCGCAAAAAAACAAGCCACCACACAGCAACATTGTCCAAAAAAAAAAAAAGTTATAGCTCTCAGAATAAAGCGACACAAAAAAATATTTTTTCTAGAAAATCGTTTTTATTGTGTAAAAGCGGCAAAACATAAAAAAAACTATATAAAAATTGCACTGACCTGAAGAATAACGCTGCATTATCAATTTTACCACACGTGGAATGGCATAAAAAAAAACGCAAAAAAACAATTCCTGAATTGTTGCTTTTTGTTTATTCTGCCTCCCAAAAATCAGTCTTTGCAAAATAAGCGTCTTTTAGTGTGTGACCGCTGTCAGTCATAAAAACCCAATATGAATCTGGTATTGCTGTAATCACACCGACCCGAAGAATAAAGTAGTCTAATCACTTATACCGCACGAGGAATGGTGTAAAAAAATAAACTCTAGGGTTACGGATGTGCTAGGGTTAGGGTTGGGGTTGTATTAGGGTTGGGGCTATGGTTTTTTTTTTTTCAAAAGTAAAGAAAAAAAAAAAGATAATATGGCGACCAGTGTTGAGCGCAAGTGCTCTCTACTTGAGTTTGCATCGGGTACTCGGGTATGCACTGAGTATCGCGGGTGCTCGAGTGACATGCTTGAATCTCCGCCCCATATGCTTCGTGGCCAAAAAAAAACATTGTTGGGATTGCCTGCCATGCACGAGCGATCCCCGCATGTTTTTTTTGGGTGTCTAACAACCGTGAAACATGCGGGGCGGGGACTCGAGCATGTCATTCGAGCACCCGCGATACTTGGTGCATACCCGAGTACTCGATGCAAACTCAAGTAGCGAGCACTTGCGCTCAAGACTAATGACAACTTATTTAATATGTTGACCTAATGTTATCAAATTCTGTCGTACCTTTGGGTTCAAAATGTACACCATACCCCTTGATAAAACTCTTGAGGGGTCTAGTTTCCGAAATGGTGTCACTTGTGGGGGGTTTCCACTGTTTAGGCGTATCAGGGGCTCTCCAAACGCAACATGGCGTCCGTTAATTATTCAAGCAAATTTTACATTCAAAAAGTCAAATGGCGCTCCTTCCCTTCTGAGCCATGCTGTGCGCCCAGCATTTTTTCCCCACGTATGGGGTATCTGCGTACTCAGGGGAAATTGCACAACAAATTTTGGGGTCCATTTTTTCCTGTTACCCCTGCAAAAATAAAAAAATTGGCGTCTAAAATAACATTTTTGTGAAAAAAGTTAAATGTTCATTTTTTTCTTCCCCATTCCAAAAATTCCTGTGAAGCACGTGAAGGGTTAATAAACTTTTTGAATGTGGTTTTGAGCACCTTGAGGGGTGCAGCTTTTAGAATGGTGTCATTTTTGGGTATTTTCTGTCATAAAGGCCCCTCAAAGTCACTTCAAATGTGATGTGGTCCCTAAAAAAAAAGGTTTTGTAAATTTTGTTGGAAAAATTAGAAATCGCTGATCAACTTTTAACCCTTATAGCGCACTAATAAAAAAAATTTTGGTTCCAAAATTGTGCTGATGTAAATTAGACATATGGGAAATGTTATTTATTAACTATTTTGTGTGACATATCTCTCTGATTTAACGGAATAAAAATTAAAATTTTGAAAATTGTGAAATTTTCAAACTTTTCGGCAAATTTCCAATTTTTTCACAAATAAACGCAAGTGATATTGAAGAAATTTTACCACTATCATGAAGTACAATATGTCACGAAAAAACAATCTCATAATCAGCGTTTCAGAGTAATTACCTCCTAAAGTGACAGTGGTCAGAATTGTAAACATTGGCCTGGTCATTAACGTGCAAACCACCCTGGGGGGTAAAGGGGTTAATAATAGCCATTTCAAAACTGTGCAGAAGGGTGCAGAGGTCCTTAATCTGTTCCCACTCCGTAAACGTGATATGCCCCACGTCCGTACTGCGTTGGCACAGGCTATACGACATGACATACTGCGTCAGGGCTCGTTGCTGCTGCCACAGTCGCTGCAACACGTGCAGAGTGGAATTCCACCGCGTTGGCACATCACTATCAACCTGTTAACTGTCATGGAGAAAGACCTCTGTATCAATGCAAGTCGATGACATGAGGGGTGCGAACGGTGGAAGTGAGCACACAGCCTCCGGACTTTCTGAAGCAGCTCATCCAGGCCGGGATAGTGGCGGAGAAATCGCTGTACCACCAGGTTGAGGACGTGAGCCATGCAAAGCACGTGTGTGGGTTCGCCTTGGCGTAGAGCCGCAAACAGGTTGGCACCATTATCGTACATGGCCTTCCCTGGCTCCAGGTTCAGCGGAGACAGCTATTGCTGAAACTGAGCCTGGAGAGCTGTCCACCACTCTTCAGCTGTATGACTGCGATCTTCAAGGCATATTAATTTGAAGACTGCCTGGTTGCTGTGCTGCGCAGTATGGAGGTGGTGTGAATTTGCTCTGCACTGTTGGAACGCGCGTCTCGTTAAGGCAGAGGTTGATTGCCAAGTGAAGCACAGTGGATGGTCCATGCAATTTAGCAAATGGAGTTAGGGATTTAGTCAGGATTGATGGCTAATTATCTGCCTGTATTTTTCAGCATTAAGGACTCCATCATACAATTCCATCAGGGAGGCGTCTGATTGCCTCCAACATTATTCTGCAGCAGCAAAACGACCACAAATATACAGCCAATGTCATTAAGAACTGTAAATGGCATAAAGAAGAAAAAGGAGTCCTGGAAGTGATGATCTGTCCCCACAGAGCCCTGATCTCAACATCAAGTTTGTCTGGGATTACATGAAGAGACAGAAGATTTTGTGAAAGCCTACATAGGATCTGAGGTTAGATCTCCAAGATGTTCGGAACAATCTCCCTGTCGAGTTCCTTCAAAACTGTGTAAGTGCATCCAGAAGAATTGATGCTTTGATGATGTATTGTGTTCATTCACTTTGTATTTTGTTAATTGATAAAAATAGACACTTCTACTTTTTAAACCATTTTCACTATGCAGCATTTTTCCACACCTGCCTGTCTAGTTGATTGGAGGGGTTTCGGTCCTGAGGAAAGGTCTTGGGAGCCTGCCGACAACATCGTTCTCCCCCCTGCGATTTTTGAGCAGTTTCTCCGTCGGGTTGGCCTAAAGAACAGTGGGGCGTAAGGGGGGTGCTGTCACAGCAGTAACTCACGTGCCTCCTCAGCGTCGTCCTACTCTCCATCGTCAGCGTTCGGCGTCTCCTCCCATCAGGTCGGCTCGCTGAGGTTTGCCTCTTGCCGCTCTCCTCTGCACAGCTGCAACAGCATGGTGTTTTCCATTTGGCCTTAGGGGGCGTGGCCGGTCTCTGCAGGAATTTAACCCTGCTTTGTCCTGCAGAGATCAGGAGTGGTACCTGGCGACTACCTGCGGCCAAGACTATCCTCGCCACCAGAGGCTCTAGTGAAAACCAGTTAGTTGCTTAGTCACGCCACTCCAGGGTAAGCCCGGCCCCAGGAGCAGTGGGTCCACACCCAGCCGTGTTACAGGAAGTTTCAGCAGTTTTTATTTTAAGGACATTAAGACTTTTTCTGTTGCACAACTTCCTTTGTAGAGAAGCTGTCACTTGACATAAATGTGTAATTTTTTCCGTTCTCATGAATCTGCGTCATTTTGTTTTCCTTTCCTGTGCCCCTTCGTTTCTAAAATATGGCACTTTACGCCTTGTGTAAAGTAGTCTTTTTAGCCAACTCGGAGTGGTCTTTAACCCCTTATTGGCCAGGGGCGTATTAGTACGCCCCAGGCCATCACCCCTGGTTCAGCACTGGCTCCGGCGCTGAGCCCGCACTGAACCAGGCACATGTCAGCTGATTCTTACAGCTGACATGTGGCTGCAACAGCCGTTGGTGGAATTGCCAACCCGCAGCTGTTAACCACTTAAATGCCGCTGTCAATCTCTGACAGCGGCATTAGCCCAGCCCATCAGTGACCTGTCACGTGATCGCGGGTTACCGATGCGTGGGCATGGCAACCCGGGGTCTGCAGCAGACCCCTGTGGTTGTCATGTCTTGCTTGCTATGAGCGCCACCTAGTGGTTGGCGCTCATAGCACATGAGCATTTCTGCTACATAGAGGCAATCTGCTCATCGCCTTTCTGAAGCCGAGCCGATCAGGTAACTGCAGCTTCTGGTCTCCTGTGGAGACTATTGACGCATGCAGAAAGTGGGAAAACATGTTTTTAAAATTATTAAAAAGGTAAAACAATATATAACAGTTTAAATCGCCCCCTTTCGCCCCATTCAAAATAAAATAATAATAAAGAAAAAACACATACACATATTTGGTATTGCTGCGTTCAGAATCGCCCATTCTATCAATATAAAAAAAAGAATTAATCCGATCGGTAAACGGCGTAACGAGAAAATTCTAAACGCCAGAATTATGTTTTTTGGTCGTCACAACATTGAAATAAAATGAAATAACGGGCGATCAGCTCGACACGCAAAAAATAAGCCCTCACTTGGCCCCAGATCCCGAAAAATGGAGACTCTACGGGTCTCGGAAAATGGCGCCATTTTTAGCAAACTTTGGATTTTTTTTCACCACTTAAATAGAAAAGAACCTATACATGTTTGGTGTCTACAAACTCGTAATGACCTGGAGAATAATAATTGCAGGTCAGTTATAGCATTCAGTGAACGTGGGAAAAAAAAAACAACCGTGGAATTGCATTTCTTTTGCAATTTCACCGCGCTTGGAATTTTTTCCCTGTTCTCCAGTACATGATATGGTAAAACCAGTGATGGCGTTTAAAAGTACAACTTGTCCCGCAAAAAATAAGCCCTCACATGGCAATATTGACCTAAAAATAAAAAGGCTATGGGTCTGGGAAGAAGGGGAGCAAAAAATGAAAATGCAAAACTGGAAAATGCTCCGGTCATTAAGGGGTTAAAAAGACCCCCATGTAGAGGAGTTTTGTATCACTACCACTTAGCTAAAGGGAGAAGATGAATATATAAGTAAGAGGAGTGGAGTGGCAGATGGAAAAGGGAATAAAACCAATCCCAGATCCAGAAGAACAGCGGCATTTACACCAAATAAATGTTCTAGATTTATGACAAGTGACAGATCCTATTTAATGTGATTGTTTCTGTGACATTACAGCCATTTTCTGCTATTCTAGAACTCCTTTCCATATAAATGTATTGTGGCTCTAGATGGTACCGTGTATGCTATCATTGTAATCTCCATTACTGGATAGAATTAGAGAAGAAAAACTAAGGCTCGAAGCTGTGACCAAAAATTATCAATAGTGACTGCAGATTTTATTTGTATTTTTTTTAGGCAAAAGGAGTTAATAACAGCGATCACCTGACCGGGGTCTTACATCTTCAAGCAACTATTCCCAATCATCTGGGGATCTACAAGAAGAAATGTCTTGTTTGCAGCCACTGATTTCTCTGCCTCCATTCAGTCCACAGTTGTGGATTTGTCCGGCTGAATCTTCCATGAGGCTTTTCCTCCATCACTGACTGCGAGGATCCATCACAGAACTGCCATAGATTCAGCTTATGTGCTCAGACATCACTGGGAGCCCCCCAGCAATGTATACATGACATTGCCAGAGCAGACCACCCCACTGTATCCCGAGCTGATCACTCCGTACTAGGACCCTGTAATAGAAGTGGACGGCCCCCACACACAGGGGGCAGCTGTGGACGTGGTCCTGTGCCGGCTTCATTAGGGCAAGGTCTATAGAGGATCTCATCTGTACCGAGAAGCCGGACAAGCAGTCCTGCAGCAGAAGTGACCGAACACTGCGAGGGTCAGGACCTAGGACCACCTCTTGGGAGGAGGAGGATGTTTTAATGAAGTATAAAAACTTAGGACACTATAGTCCTGATTGATCAATGCAATTATGCCAGAATTCTGGTGTAAATCACTTTGAAAAGTCACAATTTTTGTGCATTGTTGAGTTGATTAAAAATGTTGTGACGTTTGGTGTTTTCACGTCAGTTTTGCCCAGCTTCACCAAAATGGGCAGAGTTGGGGCAGGATGGAAGTGTGGCACCACAGCTTGTCGAATTCATAGCGAACTGTGGCTTCCCTTACACCAGAAATCTTACTCCTGTCCGTGACTGGAGTAAGATTTGTGGCAAGGTGCACACACCACTTGTCAGAAGTGCATAATTCATGCGCCACTTAATGAATCTGGACCGTCTGACTCCAGCACGCTCCCTCATCAAGAGCAGCTTGAATATGGCCAGTCTTAATGAATCCGTGTCCTAAGTACTTTATTAGTTAAAGAATAATTAATTAATTTTTGTTTTGTAAATTAATATTACACATGAAAATAAGTAATTTTATAATCTTATCAGAGAAGTCTTCTTTTTCCTGCTGGATTGATCTTTCAGTCTCAATTCGCGGTAACATCTGTAAAATCTGTATTCAGTGAAGACAAGCTTTCCTATTAGTGAGATAGATGACAGTTAGTGCTATTAATACTCTTTACAGAAGGAAGGGGAGGAGCTAGCGGAAGGGGGAGGAGCTAGCGGAAGGCACAGACCTTCTGCTGCAAGTTCTCCTGAAACCACAGTTACTTCTCCATGGAAGATTGCAGCTGGTGTTTATACATAGAATCCTAGAACATTAGAATTGGAGGAACCTCCAGGGTCCTAGTGTCCAACCCCTGCTCAATGCAGGATTCACTAAACCATCTCAGACAAATGTCTGTCCAGCCTCTGTTTGAAGACTTCCATTGAAGGAGAACTCACCACCTCTCGTGGCAGCCTGTTCCATTGGAAAACGCACCAAATCTGCAGCGTGTGCACACAGCCTTGTTGTTCTTTTGGTCACAGGCAGGTCTTTGCACAGTCCTGAATGATAAGTACAGCACATACACGCTAAGGCTATGTGCCCACGTAGCAGATTTACATGCATTTTTTCTGCCAGAGAGAAGTGTTTTTTCAGCATTTTTTCAGCGTTTTTTCAAGCACTTTTCCAAGTGATTTTGAGCATCACTTGGAAAAGTGCTTGACAAGTTGGTCACACAATATAAATCCATGCAACCGTCATGGATTTATATTGTGTGACCAACTTAGATGCTTTAAATGCTGCATCTATAGTAAAAATAAAAAAAACCCTGTATACTCACCTTTCCAGTCTCCTCCCGGCGGCGTTCTCTCTCTTCAGCGTCCCGCGGTATACTGGCAGGACCTGCGGTGACGTCATTTAGTCAGCTGATGGTCACGCGACCATCACCTGACCTCTGACGTCAGCGGTCAGGTGACCATCAGCTGACTAAATAACGTCACCGCAGGTCCTGCAAGTACACCGCGGGACGCCGAAGAGAGAGGACGCCGCCGGGAGCAGACCGGAGAGGGGAGTATACAGGGTTTTGTTATTTTTAACTTATTTATTTCTTTTTTTCACGGCTTGGTAGCCGGGATGAAGAGGAGTTGTAGTCTCTTCTTCATCCTGGGTACCACATGCACCCCGATTACGCTGCAAATTCTCGGCCATTGAATTTAATTGAAACGCAGTAAATCCACATATACCTGCGGGTTTGCTGCTTTTCAATGGCCGCGTAATCGCGGTAGAAATGGTCATGCTGCATTTTGCAGCGCAATGTGAATTTGGCGCGCTAATTAGCACATCATGTGCACAGCACATCCCAATTCACATTGCTTTGCATGGCAGATGGTTTTACATGGGCACATAGCCTAAGAGCGGGGAGCGGCTCTAGTGTCACCTGCTGGGATGGCACAATCACTGTCAGCAGGATACAGGGGACATTATCAGAAAGGAGGAGATGACGTCTCTGCCCTCTCGCCTATCAGAGAATAGATTACTGTATACGGGGGGCCTTATCCTCCTCTATTACACAGCACTCAGCTCCTAAAGGGAATGATTTGACCATAATACAATATATTTGAGTGGGGCCAGTGCTCCAGGTTTACCTTCATAATGTTGAATGGAGATTGATCAGTTCCAGTGTGTCTGAACAGGGTCCGAGCCCACATCTCCTGAGCTCAGGCTTTACACTGAGCATCACTGTCACGGAGGTCAGATTAGAAGGGCATGGAGCACGATGTGGATGGTTGCCCCCGTATCCGCCATTACCTGGACTGCTAGCTTTCCCTGGACACTCTGGATCAGCTCCTCCGTCTTGTCGAGACCTCTAAGGGCCTGTTCACACAAGCAGATAAAATATCATTCAGAGTTTCATCCAGAAAAGTGGGAGAATTCTTTCCTCACTTGTCGTCCATGTGCGGTCCAGATCTAATCTGGCTTTTTAACCATTTACAGTTTCCAGGGCTACAGGATTGCAATGTATCTGTATAAAGCAGATTTTTTTCTGTACCCATAGACTCGAATGGGTGAATCTTGTCTGACGGATGAAACGAGGACATGCTGCCATTTTCTTTCTTTATTTTTTGCTCACACACAGATTCGATCAGTGACAAAAAAGAAAAATGACTCCTCTGCACTTTCCCATTGAATCCCATTGGTCTGAGTGCCGTCCATTTGTTCCACAGACAACTTTCCTACTGAAAATACATTCGTGTGAACGAGTCCTAAGAAAGACCTTGTAATTGGTTATTAGATGTTCACTGAAGTTTGGCTCTGAAAATGCAGGGCTCTTAAAGACGTTCTCTAATGCTTTAATGCTGATGATTTATGCATAAAATAGGTGGTCTATATCAGATCGTTGTAGGTCCGACTCTTGGCTCCCCACCAATAAGCTGTTTATAGCTCTGGCAACGGCCGGATGTAACTTGTGAACAGAGCGCACCCCAGTGGCCACTGCCTGGTACTGCAGATCACCTCCGGTACTCCTCAATAGCTGGTCTGCACCCGGCAGCGGCCGCAGTGTACGGAGCGGTTTTGTTCCACTTTGAACATTGCCTGCATCTTGCCAGAGGTGATGACAGCTGATCATCGGGGGGCCGATGGTTGGACCCCACCTATCTTATATTAATGACCTATCCAGTGGAGTATAAAAGTGTTTGATAACTCCTTTTAAAATCTTGTTTCCATCCCATTGTCTTTTACAGCGTGTATCTGTGTTCTTTCTGTAACCAGATGGGCCTGACCTCTGATGGTTCTTCTAGGCTTCTATTACAGCTCTTACAGCCCCAGCATGCATCATTTGTGCTGGAGAGGAATATGAAGACGCAGGAGCAAATAGAAGAACAATTAGGAAAGCTTGGATTATTAGAAGAGCAAAAAATGCTCATAGTGGAGGTGAGCCTATTATTATTATTATTTTTATTTTTTAACTTTTTTTATATTTTTTTATTTTTAGGACATTTGTTTCCTCTCTTCAGAAAATAACAGCAGATAAGATTGATTAAAGCTTCTGGAAAGGTGTTCAATAACGTCTGATCAGGTGGCTGGTTTGTAATGGTTGTCCCATCTTACCAATCCCTCTCTTCTACCATGAATGTGACATTGTGGGATGAATATATATATATGTATATGTGTATGTGTGAAAAGTTGTTTGCCCCTTCCTGATTTCTCATTCTTTTGCATGTTTGTCATACTTAAATATTTCAGATCTCAAAACAAATTTTAATATTAGACAAAGATAACACAAGTAAACACAAAATGCAGTTTTTAAATGAAGATCCTAATTATTAAGGGAAAAAGAAATCCAAACCTACAGGGCCCTGTGTGAAAAAGTGATTGCCCTCTAAACCTAATAACTGGTAGAAGCACCCTCAGCAACAACAACTACAATCAAGTGTTTGGGATAATTGGCAATGAGTCTTTTACAACACTCTGGAGGAATTTTTGCCCACTCATCTTTGCAAAATTGTTGTAATTTAGCCACATTGGAGGGTTTCCAAGCATGAACCGCTTTCTTAATGTCAGGACTTTGACTAAGCCACTGCAAAGTCTTAATTTTGTTTTCCTTAAGCCATTCAGAGGTGGACTTAATGGTGTGTTTTGGATCATTGTCCTGCTGCATAACCCAAGTGCACTTCAGCTTGAGGTCATGAACAGATGGCCGGACATTCTCTTTCAGGATTTTTTGGTTAACCAGCAGAATTCATGGTTCCATTTACCACAGCAAATCTTCCAGGTCCTGAAGCAGCATAACAGTCCCAGACCATCAAGCTACCGCCACCATATTTTACTGTTGGTATGATGTTCCTTTTTTGAAATGCAGTGTTACTTCTACGCCAGATGTAATGGGACATACACCTTCCAAAAAGTTAAACTTTTGTCTTGTCAGTCCACAGAGTATTCTCCCAAAAGTCTTGGCGATCATCAAGATGTTTTCTGCCAAAACTGAGATGAGCCTTTGTTCTTATTGCTCAGCAGTGGTTTTCGTCTTGGAACTCTGCTATGCGTGTAATTTTTGCCCAGTCTCTTTCTTATGGTGTAGTCATGAACACTGTCCTTAACTGAGGCAAGTGAGACCTGCAGTTCTCTGGATGTTGTTGTGGGGTGTTTTGTGACCTCTTGGATGAGTCGTTGCTGCGCTCTTGGGGTAATTTTGATCAGCCGGCCACACCTAGGAAAGTTCACCATTGTTCCATATTTTCGCCTATTGTGGATAATGACTCCCACTGTGGTTCGCTGGAGTCCCAAATCTTTAGAAATGGCTTTAGAACTTTTTCCAGACTGATAGATCTCAATTGCTTTGTTTCTCATTTGGTACTGAATTTCTTTGGATCGCAGCATGATGTCTAGCTTTAGAGGATCTTTTGTTCTACTTCACTTTGTCAGGCATGTCCTATTTAAGTGACTTCTTGATTGAGAACACGTGTGGCAGTAAACAGGGCTGTGTGGGGCTACGGAAATTGAATTCAGCTTCCCAAAGATGTGACAAATTACAGTTAATTTATGTTTTAAGGAGGGAGGTGCATCACTTTTTCACACAGGGCCCTGTAGGTTTGGATTTCCTTTCCCTTAATCATAAAAACCTTCCTTTTAAAAACTGCATTTTCTGTATACTTGTGCTATCTTTGTCTAATAGGAGTCTGCTGCTGACATTGGTATTGAGGTAATGTCCCCCAAGTCTGTTAATATCCTCCATCCTGGTATGTATGGTCCCTCCTTCCTGGTTATATGTGGCCCCCATCCCATCTTGGTATACGTGGCCCTCATCCCCATCCTGGAATGCATGGCACCCTTTGATCCCCCATCCTGGTATTCATGGCACCCCTTTGATCTACCATCCTGGTATGCATGGCACACCCTGATCCCCATCCTAGTTTTCATGGCACCCCTTGATCCCCCATCCTGCTATGCATGACACCCGTTGATCCCCCATCCTGGTATGCATGGCATCCCTTGATCACCCATCCTGGTATGCATGACACCCCTTGATCCCCCATTCTGGTATGTATGGCACCCCTTGATCACACATCCTGGATATATACAGTAACAGACCAAAAGTTTGGACACACCTTCTCATTTAAAGATTTTTCTGTATTTTCAATGACTATGAAAATTGTACATTCACACTGAAGGCATCAAAACTATGAATTAACACATGTGGAATTATATACTTAGCAAAAAGTGTAAAACAACTGAAAATATGTCTTATATTCTAGGTTATTCAAAGTAGCCACCTTTTGCTTTGATGACTGCTTTGCACACTCTTGGCATTCTCTTGATGAGCTTCAAGAGGTAGTCACCGGAAATGGTTTTCACTTCACAGGTGTGCCCTGTCAGGTTTAATAAGTGAGATTTTTTGCCTTATTAATGGGGTTGGGACTATCAGTTGTGTTGTGCAGAAGTCTGGGGATACACAGCTGATAGTCCTACTGAATAGAATTTGTACTATGGCAAGAAAAAAAAGCAGAAAAACACTTCTCCAGCATGAGACACCCATTCAGGGCCGATGTAAGGGCAGGCAGACTAGGCATCTGCCTGGGGCCTCCAGCCCGTGGCGTGCCGCTATAGGGCCCGTGAGTTCGTTCCCCCGCATTGCGCATTGAACTGTATCGGTAGCGGGGCAATGACTGTGCCTGCAGAGTGGAGCTGCTGAGACGCTCTGCAGAGCATGGAGCAGCTGGAGAACGAGGAGAGGTGAGTATTGTATGTATTTGTTTTTTATACGTGGTGACCATAATACTGCAGAACTGGGGGGCTGCATTATACTGTATGGAGTGGCTGAATTATACTCTATGGTTGGGGCCGAATTATACTTTACGAGGACTATGGGTTGCATTATATTATATGTACTATATGTTTGGCTGCATTATACTCTATTAAGGACTGAGGAGAAAGCATTATACTATATGAAGGACTATGGGGAGTGCATTATACACTATGAAGGACTATGGAGAGTGCATTATACTATAGGGAGGGCTATGGGGAGTGCATTATACTATAGGGAGGGCTATAGGGAGTGCATTATACTATATGGAGGGCTATAGGGATTGCATTATACTATATGGAGGACTATGAGGTGCATTCCATTCTATGGAGGACTATGGGGAGTATAATATATTATATGGAGGGCTATGGGGAGTGTGTTATACTATATGGAGGACTATGAGGTGCATTATACAATATAGAGGGCTATGGGGAGTGTATTATACGATATGGAGGGCTATGGGGAGTGCATTATACTATATGGAGGGCTATGGGGAGTGTATTATACTATATGGAGGACTATGAGGTGCATTATACTATATGGGGGGCTATGGGGAGTGTATTATACTATATGGAGGGCTATGGGGAGTGTATAATACTATATGGAGCTCTATGGGGAGTGTATTATACTATATGGAGGGCTATGGGGAGTGTATAATACTATATGGAGCTCTATGGGGAGTGTATTATACTATAGGGAGGGCTATAGGGAGTGGAATTATACTATATGGAGGACTATGAGGTGCATTCCATTATATGGAGGACTATGGGGAGTAAATTATACTATATGGAGGACAATGAGGTGCATTATACTATATGGAGGGCTATGGGGAGTGTATTATACTATATGGAGGGCTATGGGGAGTGTATTATACTATATGGAGGGCTATGGGAAGTGTATTATACTATATGGAGGGCTATGGAAAGTGTATTATACTATATGGAGGACTATGGGGAATGTATTATACTATATTGAGGAATATGGGCCACATTATACAATATGGAGGGCTGTGGGGCACATTATACTATATGGAGGACTATTGGGAGTGCATTATACTATATGGAGGACTATGGGGAGTATATTATACTATATGGAGGACTATGGGGAGTATATTATACTATATGGAGGACTTTGGGGAGTGTATTATACTATTTAGAGGGCTATAGGGAGTGTATTATACTATATGGAGGACTATGAAGTGCATTATACTATTATGGAGGGCTATGGGGAGTGCATTATACTATATGGAGGGCTATGGGGAGTGTATTATACTATATGGCGGACTATGAGGTTCATTATACTATATGGAGGACTATGAGGTGCATTATACTATGTGGAGGGCTACGGGGAGTGTATTATACTATTTGTAGGAATATCTGTCACATTATACAATATGGAGCTCTGTGGGGCACATTATACAATATTGAAGACTTTGGGGGAGTGCATTATACTATAGGGAGTGTATTATACTATATGGAGGGCTATGGGGCAGTATATTATACTATATAGAGGGCTATGTGGCAGTGTATTATACTATATGGAGGGCTATGGGACAGTGTATTATAGTATATGGAGGGCTATGGGGCAGTGTATTATACTATATGTAGGGCTATGGGGGCAGTGTATTATACTATATGGAGGGCTATGGGGCAGTGTATTATACTATATGGAGGGCTATGGGGAGTGTACTATACTATATGGAGGACTATGAGGTGCATTATACTATATGGAGGGCTATGGGGAATGTATTTACTATATTGAGGAATATGGGCCACATTATACAATATGGAGGGCTGTGGGGCACATTATACAATATGAAAGACTATGGGGAGTGCATTATACTATATGAAGGACTATGGGGAGTATATTATACTATATGGAGGGCTATGAGGTGCATTATACTATATGGAGGACTATGAGGTGCATTATACTATATGGAGAACTATGAGGTGCATTATACTATATAGAGAGCTATGGGGAGTGTATTATACTATTTGGAGGAATATGGGCCACATTATACAATATGGAGGGCTGTGGGGCACATTATACAATATGGAGGACTATGGGGAGTAGTGTTGAGCCACCCCCGTAGTGTTCGAGTTCGGTTCGGTTCGTCGAACACCCGTGTGTTCGCCGAACTGTTCGTCGAACACCTTCGAACACCGTTAAAACCAATGGCAGGCAAACAAAAACACATAGAAACACATAGAAAACACCTTCAAAGGTGTCCAAAAGCTGACAAACTGCTCAGAAGACACAACTAACACATGGAAAAGTGACAAGTACATATAGTCATGCGAAAATAAAAGAGGTGGAGGAGTAAAAGGAGGGGGAGACACAGATATAGGCATGTCATGCCCTTCTAAAATCCAAAAAGTGAGAAGCCGACACGGCCAGTCCGCTCCTGCCCGTGCCACCTCCGTGTCGCCGGGTTTGTGCCAGAGCCGCGGTGAACCCTGATGGCCAGCCCCCCTCTCCCAATACTGGTGCCTGTCCGCTGGTGGGTCGAGCGAGCCCCCCTGTGGTGGAGGCAGCTCTAAGCTTTTTAATTTAAATTGTCTCTCTAATTTGAATGAATACACTTTAAATCCATTTACAAGGATCTATTGGAGGGCAAGTCTCATGCCAACAGCCGCGTAATTCCAGCTCCAGTAGCGTCCACTAAAGCTGCTGCAGTTAAAAAGCTTTTATAAGGATCGAGCTCAGCTGTCCACCGCAAGGCATCCTACTGCCAGTCCCAGCCCCTATGCCTTGGGGTGCCTCCTGATGCTCTTCACTGAGTATCCCATGGTCCCGAAGCATTTCCTTTGAAAAAATTAAGTGTCTAAACTACAGGTGGTGTAGCTTGCTTAACAGCCGGGATAATCCGCTGACTAGCAGACACTGCTACTAGGCACAAAGTATTTCCTGGGCTAGATGCAGTTAAAAATTTGTAATTAGATACTCTCGTTGGATGCTGAGAAAGCATTCCATAGAGTCTCCTGGCACGCCATATATGATTCTCTTAAAAAGCTTGGGGTAGGGGTCTAGGGGACCCTTTTATAGCCAAAATCACGGCCCTGTATCGCAATACGTCACCTAGGCTGAAGATAAATGGAACTGTAGCACCCTGAGGGCTCGGTTGCTACAGACGTATTGCACCTCACCCAGAGGTGTGATATCTCACTCTCAGGTAAGGATGGAGTGTGGATCAGGACCCGACACCTGCATGCATTACACCACATTGCCGTGGGGCAGGGCGACCAATATGCCCCTGAGATGGGCACGACAGTCCCTGTCCCTGGCTGGAGTGGGGGGAGGGAACACTGAGGAAGGGGAACCCTGTAGTGCAGGAGCAGGGAGGAAGCAGTTCCTGGGTGCATTGAGAAGGGAGTATAAAAGGTGGGCACCATCTTAGTTCAGTGCAGAGAAGTCTGAGCAGAAGTGGCAGGGAGCAGGGGCTCTGCATGAGCTCTGCTCCGGAGGCGGGCCTAGTAACAGAGGCCCAGGCCTGGAAGAGGGAGAAGGAAGGAAGAGGAGCGGAGAAGGCTCCAGGAACGAGGAATGAAGGGATCCCAGGGGTGCGGACGGGCGAGTCGCCACCGCACGCCCGAATCCACCTGCGTGGAGGGGTCAGGCCAAAGGGGGAGACCGGTCCCCGAACTAGTGGAGGCAGGAAACGACCCTCAGCTAGAAACCGGAGGCTCTGACATTTTATGTGGCGCAGCCCCTCGCTACACCCGCTAGGAAGGCACCACATAGGGTCAGGGAAACTGGCGCCAAGTTTACCAAGAGGAGGCCCGAGGCAGCCGGACAGAAGTGTTGGTAAGAAAGGCCAGACAAAGGACACACAAAGGGGGTCCTGTGAAGTGCTCCAAAGTTATCTGGGAGTTGTCTGAGCCCCTCACCTGGTGAGCACAGTACGACGTGGGCAGCCGTTACCTGCAGACGTGGTCTGGATAATAAGAACTGTGAGTAAAGGCCCTGGACTGCATCACTGACTCCGTGTCGTTACTGCTGCTGCCCTGCACCATCACCCCCATCCTCCGCATACACTGCCCTGAGGCTATACTCCTCCCGTGGGGAGTTATGCTACGCTCTGCTGCACCCACAACACCAGCCTCAGCGGTCTGCCCTGTAGCGGCGGTTCACTCTGACCGCAATCCACGGGTGGCGTAGTCGGACATTTAAACATCAAAACCACATAAATAGTTCCGCCACTGGTTTGACCGCCCTGAGCCACGGAACCGGGTCGCCGCCACGAAGACTACAACCACCAGCATCCACCAAAAAGGGTCCGGCTCCGGGTGTCCCAAGGCCCAGGGGGTGCGTCAGAACATTTTCATCACCTTTCACAATCACCAGTGGGACAAGGCAGGGATGTCCTCTGTCCCCTCTCTTATACATCCTAGTGACGGAGCACCTGCTCTCATCAATTCGCCATAACCCCAATATTAGGTGGATTGAGGTGGGAGGCACCGAGTACAAGTGCTCTCTATTTGCTGATGATGTCCTAGTATATATCACTCAATCACATATATCCATCCCTGCTGTTATGGCTGAAATAGATCACTTTGTTACATGGTCAAATTTTAAAATCAATGCAGCGAAGTCTGAGGCCCTCGATGTCTCCCTCCCCAAATCCATATAGGATTCCATCCAGTCCAACTTTCCCTTTGCCTGGCCCTCACAGGGTATCAAATACTTAGGAATTCCTATTCATAGAGACCTCTCCCATCTATGTTATCTTAATTTTGGGCCCTTTATTGAACAACTCCATACAGACCACGGTTGGCAAGTTAGAACTGTAAGATTCACTACGTGAACCGCTGGTGTTTTGTGGAAAAGCACATGTACACTGTGTTCCAAATTATTATGCAAAAAGTGTTTAGGAGTGATAAGGGAAGAATTTGTTTGTTTGTCAGTTAAACTCATTGATGGTGATGTGTGTCAGGGCTCTTTATATCACTGTAAGCAATTGCAGACACCTGTGCTAATTAGTTTGGCAGGTGTGTCCAATGAAAGGCAAGACTACTTAAGAAGGCTCTCTCACATTATTAAGCAGCCTACATTTTCTGCCAAAATGGGAAAGAAAAAGGATGTGTCGGCTGCTGAGAAGCAACAAATTGTGGAGTGTTTAGGTCAAGGCATGACTACAATCAACATTGTGCGATGATCAGGATGAAGTGTCTTGGCAATCAAGAAGTATGTAGCTGATTCACAGTACACACGTGTGCGTGCTGATAAGGGCAAATTGAGGACTCTTTCCTACAGGCAATTACGTCAGGTTGAAAGAGCAGCGGCAAAAAAGCCTTGTCATAGCAGCAGACAAGTTTTTGAAGCTGCTTGTGCCTCCAACGTCCCCCGAACAACAAGATGCAGGGTCCTTCAGAGGTTTGCAGCTGTGCATACGCCATCCTGTCGACCTCCTCTATCCACTTCACACAAGCAGAAACGGCTCCAGTGGGCCAAACATTACATGAAGACTGATTTCAAAACTGTTTTGTTAACGGATGAGTGCCGTGCAGCGCTCGATGGTCCAGATGGATGGAGTGGAGGATGGCTGGTTGATGGACACCCCACGCAAACACGGCTACAGCGCCAACAAGGAGGAGGTGGAGTAATGTTTTGGGCTGGAATCATGGGGAGAGAGATTGTCGGCCCCTTTAGGATCCCTGAAGGCGCTAAAGATGAACTCCATAATGTATGTGGATTTTCTCAAACAGCACTTCCTGCCATGGTTCAAGAAGAAGAACCGTGTATTTCACAGCAAGATCATTTTTCTGCATGATAATGCACCATCTCATGCTGCACATAAAACTTCTGCATCTCTGGCTGATATGGGCATAAAAGGGGACAAACTTATGGTGTGACCCCCATGCTCCCCTGACCTCTACCCCATTCAGAACCTTTGGAGCATCATTAAAAGGAGTGTCTATGATGGCGGGAGGCAGTTCACATCTAAGCAACAGCTCTGGGAGGGTATTCTGTCCTCATGCAAAACAATTGAAGCAGAAACCATCCAAAACCTGACAAATTCAATGGACGAGAGAGTTCAGAAGCTCCTTTCGAACAAGGGGTCCTATGTGAAAATGTAACATCACCTAGAATAAAGTTTTGAGTTGAAAACTGTTTGATTTCAGTTTCTAACAACCTGCTAATGCTTATAATTTCAAAAATGACCATTTTTTTGGTCTTTATTAAAATGAAAAGGTTGATCGAAAAGTTTGGGGGATCTAAGAGTGTGGCAACCCAGTAGTCATGATTACTTCGAATTCTGACAATATGAGGGTCATGCTGCAGGTAGTGCAGCAAGAAGGCACTTATGTGTCTTGCGCATCTCGGAGCCCCAAAATTATTTTCTGGGCTAGATGCAGCTAAAAATTATTTTTAATTTTAAATCTGGTGAAGCTTATTATAGATGGCCTAATAGGATCAGTGCTGCACACTGCTGCAAAGCCCAAATTATTTTCCAGTCAAGATACAGATAAACATGATTAGTAATTTGAAAGCTTAAAACGTTTGGTAGGGTGATTTTAACCAATCATCAAGCTTTTACTCTCCCCAGGATGACACAGGGGTAGAAAAGTCGTTTCGGATCCATGATTTGTTCATCTTTATGAACGTGAGTCTGTCTACATTATCAGTGGAGAGCCGCGTGCGCTTATCTGTCAGCACACCACCAGCAGCGCTGAACACACGTTCAGACAGAACGCTGGCTGCGGGGCATGACAAGATCTCCAAGGCGTAAGTGGCTAGCTCCGGCCATTTATCCAGATTGGAAGCCCAAAAAGAGCAAGGGTCCAGTGACACAGTCGTGGCTTCAATGTTTACTTGGAGATACTCCTGTACCATCGTCTCTAGGCGTTGACTATGTGTCAGACTTCTTGTCTCCTGTGGCCTTGCAAAGGATGGGCTAAAAAAGTGGTGAAATGATTCCGCAAAATTGATGTTACCAGCAGATACTGTGGTTCTGTTACGGTTTGAGTGCTGAACACTTGACGGTCCCACGGTTGGCAAGTTGGAACTGTGAGATTCACTACGTGCACCACTGGTATTTTGTGGAAAAGCACATGTAAGATTCTGCAACAGTCTCTGCTGATACTCCTGCATGCGTGCATCCCTTTCTATGGCAGGAATAATTTCTGCAAATTTACTTTTGTACCGGGGATCTAACAGTGTGGCAACCCAGTAGTCAGGATTATTTCTAATTCTCACAATTCGAGGGTCATGTTGCAGGTAGTGCAGCAAGAAGGCACTCATGTGTGTTGCGCATCCAGGAGCACCAAGTCCCTGTTGTGTTGGTGGCGAGGTAACAATCATGCTTCCTTCCTCTGTCCTCTCCCCCCAACCTCGCACAACAGAAATGTGATCAAGGTCTCCCTCATCTGATGAGTCTTCCATCAGTTCGTCCTCCACTTCTTCCTGGGCTCCTGCACCTTCCTCACTAGTTTGGCTGCTACCATGCGCCCTGGTAAAACCATCTCCCCCACCCTCACATGCCTGCCGCCTTGGTGCTGCCGACCTTCTGGACCTTGCAGATGTTAGCCCTTCCGCATACAACTCCTCCTCCTCTACTTCCTCCACCTCCTCTTGTGCCACCACCTGACTCCGAATTCTGTTTAACATGTGCTCCAGCATGTAAATCACCGGAATAGTCATGCTGATAATGGCATCGTCAGCACTAAACATCTTCGTCGCCATTTCAAAACTGTGCAGAAGGGTGCATAGGTCCCTGATCTGAGACCACTCCTCCAGCGTGATTTGCCCCACCTCTGAATCTCGTTGGCCCAGGCTATACGTCAGAACGTATTGCACCAGGGCTTGTCGGTGCTGCCACAGTCGCTGCAACATGTACAGAGTTGAATTCCACCGGGTAGGCACATCGCATTTTAGCTGGTGAAGTGGCAGGCCCAACGACTTCTGTAGAGATGTAAGTCGCTGAGCTGCGGGATGCGAACGGCGGAAGTGAGCACACAGCGACCGTGCCCTTTGCAGAAGGCCATCTAGTCTGGGATAGTGGGCTAAAAATTGCTGGACAGCCAGGTTCAACACGTGAGCCATACAAGGCACGTGTGTGACATTGCCCCGGCGAAGGGCCGCACCCAGGTTTGCAGCATTGTCGCACACGGCCTTCCCTGGTTTCAGGTCCAGTGGAGACAACCATTCATGAAATTGGTTCTCCAGAGCTGACCACAACTCCTCAGCTGTGTGACTCACATTTCCCAGACATTTCAATGTAAAAACCGCCTGATGACGTTGAGCCCTACTGCCAGCATAGTAAGGAGGTGTGCAGGATCCCTTCTGCGCAGTTAGAAAGCTTGTGGCATGACCAGACAGGCTTTGGGTGCAGGTGGAAGACCGAGAGGAGGTTGAGGAGGCAGAAGCAGTGGAGGAACTTTGACATAAAGAGGATTGACGCACAACTCGTGGGGACGGCAAGACTTGGACAGCAGCCCCTTGTCCTGCTGTCACCATAGTTACCCAGTGCCCAGTCAGCGACATGTAACGCCCCTGTCCATGCCTACTCGTCCAAGTGTCTGTGGTGAAATGCACCCTGTCACACACAGAGTTTCTCAAAGAAGCGGTGATGTTGTGTGCGACATGCTGGTGGAGCGCAGTCACACCTTTCTTTGAGAAGTAGTGCCGACTGGGCATCTGGTACTGGGGCACTGCGACGGACATAAGGTCTCGAAAATCCTCTGTGTCCACCAGGCGGAAAGGCAGCATTTCTGTAGCCAAGAGCTTGCAGATGGTGAAATTCAACCTCTTAGCTTTCTCATGGCTAGGAGGAAATGGTCTTTTACTTGTCCACATCTGAGGGACCGAGGGCTGGCTATTGTGCTTAGACGGGGTTGATAAGGGTGTCCCCGGCAAACTGCCGGTCTGTGAGGAAGATGCAGGCGGACATGTTAGGTTGCCTTCATCCAAAGGTGGTGCTACCGATGTCGGACAGCGCTCAACACCAGCTGGTGTTACCACCTCCAAAGAAAATGATGACCTGTCAATCACGCTGGCTGTTGCGGGTAAAGAGGTGGCAGGTCTGCGCCCCAAAACAGGTGTGACTGCTGTCCCCCCAGTCACAGAGGATGAAGAGGCCGCGGATGCACAAGATATGGCAGACGGTGGTTGGCCCGGCCGGCTAGGCCGCATTGTAGCACACTGAGCTTCCCACTGCAACTTACGCTTCATGTCCATGTGCCAGTTCATGCATGAAGTACTCAAACTATGTATTTTTTGGCCTCTACTTAGCTTTTGCTGACAAATGTTACAGATAACACGAGTTGGGTCATCTTTATCGATCTGAAAAAATGCCCAGGCTATGCAAGGCTTAGCACCCATGCGACCTGAAGAGCCACCACGACTTGTGGTGAGAGGCAGAGTTGTGTTTGAGGATGCAGTTGTTGACGTGCTTCCAGTACTACGTCTCTGTCCAGGAAGGCGCAACCTGACCTCGTCGTCACTAGCATCTTCCTCCACCTCCTCTGCTGACCTCATCTCTTGGCTGACTGTGGGTTGACAGTAAGTGGGATCTCCGACCTCATCATCATCACCCTGTGCGTTATCACACCCGTCGTCCTCAGAGCCAACCTGTTCCTGCCCTGACAAAAAACTAAAGTTGTCGCTCCAATCAGGTATTTGAGTCTTATCATCGTCTTCCTCATTGTCTCCACCAACAGGAGTTACAGTTTGGGAATGAGGGTCTACATTATGGTCAGAACCTTCTGCGTCTGGTCCTGGATCCGACTCATAAAGATTCTGGGCATCAGTGCAGATCATTTCCTCGTCTGGATTCACAGAAGCCCTGGAGTCGACCTCTGATTCCCAGGCTATAGTATGAGTAAACAGCTCTGCAGACTCAACCATCTGTTCTACCTCATACTCAGACGGGCAGCTGGAGATTTGGGAGCTGTGAGGAAGCAAGTGCGATTTGGGTGACACCTTTGAGGACTGGAGTATTTGTGATGTTGAAGTTGATGTGGAGGAGAGCCCACTTAAAGGAGCACTTGATATCCGTTGAAGCACCTGCTGTTTTTGTGACTCATCTGGAATTTGTAGCGATTGGCGTGGCCGTAAGAAAGGGATCTTATCACATTGTCTGCTAAAAGAAGTAGACATTTTAGTTTGGCTGGAAGATGGTCTTTCTTCTGCAGATGTTACTGTTGCTTTAACACCTACCCCACGGACACAACCTTTTTTCCCCTTCCCAACACGCCTATTCCCCTTTCCACCAGCAGCAGGCCTTTTTCCACTCATTTTGGTGGTTAACTAATTCACAACTCTGGAGTTGTTTGCACAAAAAAACAATGGATGGTAACCGAGCAGAGCTGAGTGGCCAAACTGTGGTATTAGGCCAAAACTATTGGCTGGGTTAGATGCAGAAAAAAATTATTTTGAATTTGCAACCTGATGGAGGTCAGTATAGATGGACTAATAGACCAAGTCCCACACACCGCTAGAAGCCCAAATATTTTTTCAGAGCTAGATGCAGAAAAAAATTATATTCAGTTTGCAACCTGATGGAGGTCAGTATAGATGGACTAATAGAGAAAGTCCGACACACTACTAGAAGGCCAAATATTTTTTCAGAGGTAGATGCAGAAAAAAATATATTCAGTTTGCAACCTGATGGAGGTCAGTATAGATGGATTAATAGAACAAGACCCACACACAGCTAGAAGCCCAATATTTTTTCAGAGGTAGATGCAGAAAAAACTATATTCAGTTTGCAACCTGATGGAGGTCAGTATAGATGGACTAATAGAACAAGTCCCACACACTGCTAGAAGCCCAAATATTTTTTCAGAGGTACTGTAGATGCAGATAAAAATTAGTTTTAATTTGCAACCTGATGGAGGTCAGTATAGATGGACTAATAGAGAAAGTCCGACACACTACTAGAAGGCCAAATATTTTTTCAGAGGTAGATGCAGAAAAAAATATATTCAGTTTGCAACCTGATGGAGGTCAGTATAGATGGATTAATAGAACAAGACCCACACACAGCTAGAAGCCCAATATTTTTTCAGAGGTAGATGCAGAAAAAAATATATTCAGTTTGCAACCTGATGGGGGTCAGTATAGATGGACTAATAGAACAAGTCCCACACACAGCTAGAAGCCCAAATATTTTTCAGAGGTACTGTAGATGCAGATAAAAATTATTTTTAATTTGCAACCTGATGGAGGTCAGTATAGATGGACTAATACAACAAGTTCAACACACAGCTAGAAGCCCAATATTTTTTCAGAGCTAGATGCAGACAAAAAATTATTTTGAATTTGCAACCTGATGGAGGTCAGTATAGATGGACTAATAGAGAAAGTCCGACACACTACTAGAAGGCCAAATATTTTTTCAGAGCTAGATGCAGAAAAAAATTATATTCAGTTTGCAACCTGATGGAGGTCAGTATAGATGGACTAATAGAGAAAGTCCGACACACTACTAGAAGGCCAAATATTTTTTCAGAGGTAGATGCAGAAAAAAATATATTCAGTTTGCAACCTGATGGAGGTCAGTATAGATGGATTAATAGAACAAGACCCACACACAGCTAGAAGCCCAATATTTTTTCAGAGGTAGATGCAGAAAAAACTATATTCAGTTTGCAACCTGATGGAGGTCAGTATAGATGGACTAATAGAACAAGTCCCACACACTGCTAGAAGCCCAAATATTTTTTCAGAGGTACTGTAGATGCAGATAAAAATTAGTTTTAATTTGCAACCTGATGGAGGTCAGTATAGATGGACTAATAGAGAAAGTCCGACACACTACTAGAAGGCCAAATATTTTTTCAGAGCTAGATGCAGAAAAAAATTATATTCAGTTTGCAACCTGATGGAGGTCAGTATAGATGGACTAATAGAGAAAGTCCGACACACTACTAGAAGGCCAAATATTTTTTCAGAGGTAGATGCAGAAAAAAATATATTCAGTTTGCAACCTGATGGAGGTCAGTATAGATGGATTATTAGAACAAGACCCACACACAGCTAGAAGCCCAATATTTTTTCAGAGGTAGATGCAGAAAAAACTATATTCAGTTTGCAACCTGATGGAGGTCAGTATAGATGGACTAATAGAACAAGTCCCACACACTGCTAGAAGCCCAAATATTTTTTCAGAGGTACTGTAGATGCAGATAAAAATTAGTTTTAATTTGCAACCTGATGGAGGTCAGTATAGATGGACTAATAGAGAAAGTCCGACACACTACTAGAAGGCCAAATATTTTTTCAGAGCTAGATGCAGAAAAAAATTATATTCAGTTTGCAACCTGATGGAGGTCAGTATAGATGGACTAATAGAGAAAGTCCGACACACTACTAGAAGGCCAAATATTTTTTCAGAGGTAGATGCAGAAAAAAATATATTCAGTTTGCAACCTGATGGAGGTCAGTATAGATGGATTAATAGAACAAGACCCACACACAGCTAGAAGCCCAATATTTTTTCAGAGGTAGATGCAGAAAAAACTATATTCAGTTTGCAACCTGATGGAGGTCAGTATAGATGGACTAATAGAACAAGTCCCACACACTGCTAGAAGCCCAAATATTTTTTCAGAGGTACTGTAGATGCAGATAAAAATTAGTTTTAATTTGCAACCTGATGGAGGTCAGTATAGATGGACTAATAGAGAAAGTCCGACACACTACTAGAAGGCCAAATATTTTTTCAGAGGTAGATGCAGAAAAAAATATATTCAGTTTGCAACCTGATGGAGGTCAGTATAGATGGATTAATAGAACAAGACCCACACACAGCTAGAAGCCCAATATTTTTTCAGAGGTAGATGCAGAAAAAAATATATTCAGTTTGCAACCTGATGGGGGTCAGTATAGATGGACTAATAGAACAAGTCCCACACACTGCTAGAAGCCCAAATATTTTTTCAGAGGTACTGTAGATGCAGATAAAAATTAGTTTTAATTTGCAACCTGATGGAGGTCAGTATAGATGGACTAATAGAGAAAGTCCGACACACTACTAGAAGGCCAAATATTTTTTCAGAGGTAGATGCAGAAAAAACTATATTCAGTTTGCAACCTGATGGAGGTCAGTATAGATGGACTAATAGAACAAGTCCCACACACTGCTAGAAGCCCAAATATTTTTTCAGAGGTACTGTAGATGCACATAAAAATTAGTTTTAATTTGCAACCTGATGGAGGTCAGTATAGATGGACTAATAGAGAAAGTCCGACACACTACTAGAAGGCCAAATATTTTTTCAGAGGTAGATGCAGAAAAAAATATTTTCAGTTTGCAACCTGATGGAGGTCAGTATAGATGGATTAATAGAACAAGACCCACACACAGCTAGAAGCCCAATATTTTTTCAGAGGTAGATGCAGAAAAAAATATATTCAGTTTGCAACCTGATGGGGGTCAGTATAGATGGACTAATAGAACAAGTCCCACACACAGCTAGAAGCCCAAATATTTTTCAGAGGTACTGTAGATGCAGATAAAAATTATTTTTAATTTGCAACCTGATGGAGGTCAGTATAGATGGACTAATACAACAAGTTCAACACACAGCTAGAAGCCCAATATTTTTTCAGAGCTAGATGCAGACAAAAAATTATTTTGAATTTGCAACCTGATGGAGGTCAGTATAGATGGACTAATAGAGAAAGTCCGACACACTACTAGAAGGCCAAATATTTTTTCAGAGCTAGATGCAGAAAAAAATTATATTCAGTTTGCAACCTGATGGAGGTCAGTATAGATGGACTAATAGAGAAAGTCCGACACACTACTAGAAGGCCAAATATTTTTTCAGAGGTAGATGCAGAAAAAAATATATTCAGTTTGCAACCTGATGGAGGTCAGTATAGATGGATTAATAGAACAAGACCCACACACAGCTAGAAGCCCAATATTTTTTCAGAGGTAGATGCAGAAAAAACTATATTCAGTTTGCAACCTGATGGAGGTCAGTATAGATGGACTAATAGAACAAGTCCCACACACTGCTAGAAGCCCAAATATTTTTTCAGAGGTACTGTAGATGCAGATAAAAATTAGTTTTAATTTGCAACCTGGTGGAGGTCAGTATAGATGGACTAATAGAGAAAGTCCGACACACTACTAGAAGGCCAAATATTTTTTCAGAGCTAGATGCAGAAAAAAATTATATTCAGTTTGCAACCTGATGGAGGTCAGTATAGATGGACTAATAGAGAAAGTCCGACACACTACTAGAAGGCCAAATATTTTTTCAGAGGTAGATGCAGAAAAAAATATATTCAGTTTGCAACCTGATGGAGGTCAGTATAGATGGATTAATAGAACAAGACCCACACACAGCTAGAAGCCCAATATTTTTTCAGAGGTAGATGCAGAAAAAACTATATTCAGTTTGCAACCTGATGGAGGTCAGTATAGATGGACTAATAGAACAAGTCCCACACACTGCTAGAAGCCCAAATATTTTTTCAGAGGTACTGTAGATGCAGATAAAAATTAGTTTTAATTTGCAACCTGATGGAGGTCAGTATAGATGGACTAATAGAGAAAGTCCGACACACTACTAGAAGGCCAAATATTTTTTCAGAGGTAGATGCAGAAAAAAATATATTCAGTTTGCAACCTGATGGAGGTCAGTATAGATGGATTAATAGAACAAGACCCACACACAGCTAGAAGCCCAATATTTTTTCAGAGGTAGATGCAGAAAAAAATATATTCAGTTTGCAACCTGATGGGGGTCAGTATAGATGGACTAATAGAACAAGTCCCACACACTGCTAGAAGCCCAAATATTTTTTCAGAGGTACTGTAGATGCAGATAAAAATTAGTTTTAATTTGCAACCTGATGGAGGTCAGTATAGATGGACTAATAGAGAAAGTCCGACACACTACTAGAAGGCCAAATATTTTTTCAGAGGTAGATGCAGAAAAAAATATATTCAGTTTGCAACCTGATGGAGGTCAGTATAGATGGATTAATAGAACAAGACCCACACACAGCTAGAAGCCCAATATTTTTTCAGAGGTAGATGCAGAAAAAAATATATTCAGTTTGCAACCTGATGGGGGTCAGTATAGATGGACTAATAGAACAAGTCCCACACACTGCTAGAAGCCCAAATATTTTTTCAGAGGTACTGTAGATGCAGATAAAAATTAGTTTTAATTTGCAACCTGATGGAGGTCAGTATAGATGGACTAATAGAGAAAGTCCGACACACTACTAGAAGGCCAAATATTTTTTCAGAGGTAGATGCAGAAAAAAATGTATTCAGTTTGCAACCTGATGGAGGTCAGTATAGATGGACTAATACAACAAGTCCCACACACAGCTAGAAGCCCAAATATTTTTTCAGAGGTACTGTAGATGCAGATAAAAATTAGTTTTAATTTGCAACCTGATGGAGGTCAGTATAGATGGACTAATAGAGAAAGTCCGACACACTACTAGAAGGCCAAATATTTTTTCAGAGCTAGATGCAGAAAAAAATTATATTCAGTTTGCAACCTGATGGAGGTCAGTATAGATGGACTAATAGAGAAAGTCCGACACACTACTAGAAGGCCAAATATTTTTTCAGAGGTAGATGCAGAAAAAAATATATTCAGTTTGCAACCTGATGGATGTCAGTATAGATGGATTAATAGAACAAGACCCACACACAGCTAGAAGCCCAATATTTTTTCAGAGGTAGATGCAGAAAAAACTATATTCAGTTTGCAACCTGATGGAGGTCAGTATAGATGGACTAATAGAACAAGTCCCACACACTGCTAGAAGCCCAAATATTTTTTCAGAGGTACTGTAGATGCAGATAAAAATTAGTTTTAATTTGCAACCTGATGGAGGTCAGTATAGATGGACTAATAGAGAAAGTCCGACACACTACTAGAAGGCCAAATATTTTTTCAGAGGTAGATGCAGAAAAAAATATATTCAGTTTGCAACCTGATGGAGGTCAGTATAGATGGATTAATAGAACAAGACCCACACACAGCTAGAAGCCCAATATTTTTTCAGAGGTAGATGCAGAAAAAAATATATTCAGTTTGCAACCTGATGGAGGTCAGTATAGATGGACTAATAGAACAAGTCCCACACACTGCTAGAAGCCCAAATATTTTTTCAGAGGTACTGTAGATGCAGATAAAAATTAGTTTTAATTTGCAACCTGATGGAGGTCAGTATAGATGGACTAATAGAGAAAGTCCGACACACTACTAGAAGGCCAAATATTTTTTCAGAGGTAGATGCAGAAAAAAATATATTCAGTTTGCAACCTGATGGAGGTCAGTATAGATGGATTAATAGAACAAGACCCACACACAGCTAGAAGCCCAATATTTTTTCAGAGGTAGATGCAGAAAAAAATATATTCAGTTTGCAACCTGATGGAGGTCAGTATAGATGGACTAATAGAACAAGTCCCACACACTGGTAGAAGCCCAAATATTTTTTCAGAGGTACTGTAGATTCAGATAAAAATTAGTTTTAATTTGCAACCTGATGGAGGTCAGTATAGATGGACTAATAGAGAAAGTCCGACACACTACTAGAAGGCCAAATATTTTTTCAGAGGTAGATGCAGAAAAAAATATATTCAGTTTGCAACCTGATGGAGGTCAGTATAGATGGACTAATAGAATGATGCTATGCCCAAAAGATTTTACTTCACTAGGTGCAGTAAAAAAATTGGTATTCTATACACAGGTGGTATATCTTGCAACACAGATAGGCTACTCCACTGACTAACACACTCTGCAATAGGCCAAAAAGGATTAGCTTTGCTAGATTCAGCCAAATGCTGTGAAAAAAACTTGCACAGCACTGGCACAGACCTGCCTGGCAAAAACTGATAGGAACTGATGTAACCTAGTCCTGAAAAGGACTCCAATTACAATTAGTCTTTACTCCCACAATCTATCTATTTAAAAGCACAGACCTGCCTGATAAAAGTCGTAGGAAATGCTGTAACCTAGTCCTTAAAAGGACTGCAATCACAACTATTCCCTACTCCCAAGCTATCTGTATATTTGTGCGAAAATTGGCTTGAAATTAACAAGGTATAGCGCACACAGCAACAGCGGTGCCGTCTAACACGCAGCTGCAGCAGTGAGAAAATGGTGGCGACGGGGAAAATGGCTTGGTCTTATAGGGCAAGGACATGTGACATACACTGCCAATGACACATGCCCTTGCTTGTGTGAAAAAAAGCACTTCGCTCCGTGTGTGCGCTGCTGATAGGCTGACAGATTGCACCTCCCCACTGTAAATGCGGGAAAGAGAAAAAAAAATGGAGATCTTCATTGTTCCTGCAGAGATCCATCCCCTGCCCCTCCCCCCACCCCGCTGTACACTCAAACTGCGTATTAACATTAATTTTCATCATTACTGAGAAAAAATCCAGTTATGATTTTGGTGCACGAACAGTTATCGAACATAACCTCAAACAGCCGAATTTTTCTCAAATCGTTCGTGTTCGCCGACCGGCTCGAACACCGCCCAAAACAGCTCGAATTTGAGATTGGCGAACAGTTCGAGTAGAACAACGCTCATCTCTAATGGGGAGTATATTATACTATATAGAGGGTTATGGGGAGTGTATTATACTATATGGAGGGCTATGGGGAGTGTATTATACTATATGGAGGACTATGGGCCTCATTATACAATATGGGGGGCTGTGGGGCACATTATACAATATGGAGGACTATGGGGAGTATATTATACTATATAGAGGGTTATGGGGAGTGTATTATACCAGAGGTCCCCAACCGCCGGTCCGCGGACCAGGACCGGGCCGTTGGGGTTTTTCAGCCGGTCCGCGGGGAGAGGGGGCCCCTCCAGCCTCCAGCAGGGCCGCCATCAGGGCATGACTGCCCTGACTCCAGTATGGGGCCCGGCCGGTAGGAGCCCCCTCGGAGCCCCCCTCTTGTGCGTCTCTCTCCTCATGGGGCCCCCGGCCGCATGCTAAGCGCCGGGTCCGGGACATCTTAGCACTGCGCTGCTGCGGCAGCACCTTCATGATTCCCCTGACTTCCGGTCATGTGACGGCGCCGTCACATGGCCGGAAGTCAGGAGAACCTGGTGTCAGCGATTTGGACGAGCGCCAGGATTCTGCAGGGATCGCATGGGGGTAAGTATAACAAGTTTTATTTTTTTTTAAATACAATTAACTAGGAGTGGGGGGAATGGGAGATGCACATGGGGGGAGGGGAGAGATGAGAGATGCACATGGGGGAGGGGAGAGATGAGAGATCCACATGGGGGGGAGGGGAGAGATGAGAGATGCACATGGGGGAGGGGAGAGATGAGAGATCCACATGGGGGGGAGGGGAGAGATGAGAGATGCACATGGGGGAGGGGAGAGATGAGAGATGCACATGGGGGTGAGGGGAGAGATGAGAGATGCACATGGGGGGAGGGGAGAGATGAGAGATGCACATGGGGGGAGGGGAGAGATGAGAGATGCACATGGGGGGAGGGGAGAGATGAGAGATGCACATGGGAGGGAGGGGAGAGATGAGAGATGCACGGGGGGGTGAGAGATGCACGGGGGGGATGAGAGATGCACGGGGGGTGGATGAGAGATGCACGGGGGGGTGAGAGATGCACGGGGGGGATGAGAGATGCACGGGGGGTGGATGAGAGATGCACGGGGGGGTGAGAGATGCACGGGGGGGATGAGAGATGCACGGGGGGGATGAGAGATGCACGGGGGGGATGAGAGATGCACGGAGGGGATGAGAGATGCACGGGGGGTGGATGAGAGATGCACGGAGGGGGATGAGAGATGCACGGGGGTGAGCTGCACATGGGGGGGTGAGAGATGCACGGAGGGGGGGGATGAGAGATGCACGGAGGGGATGAGAGATGCACGGAGGGGGATGAGAGATGCACGGGGGTGAGCTGCACATGGGGGGGTGAGAGATGCACATGGGGGGGTTATGTTTACATAACTTTGTTGCCTTATGAAGGGCGGGGGGGCCCCCAAAAATTTCTTGCACAGGGGCCCACTACAGTCTGTGTCCGCCCCTGGGATGAAGTAAATGCAGCTGAACAGCAGCTGTCAGGACAGCTGCCCTGTCCTGCTGCAGGGCGTGATGGGGCCTCAGTGATGCGGCTCCTGGCACAGCACATTATGTGGGGCTCCTGGCATAGCTCCTGGCGGGGACCTGGTCTACACTATATGATAAGTATGCACTAAACTCCAAATCCCTCCATTACCCCGCCCCCATATGACCAAAGCCCCGCCCACCCCACCCCCTCCTTGCTGGGCCATGGAAAAATGATCTTGCTTCAAGCCGGTCCCTGGTGCAAAAAAGGTTGGGGACCACTGTATTATACTATATGGAGGGCTATCGGGAGTGTATTATACTATATGGAGGACTATGGGCCTCATTATACAATATGGGGGGCTGTGGGGCACATTATACAATATGGAGGACTATGGGGAGTATATTATACTATATAGAGGGTTATGGGGAGTGTATTATACTATATGGAGGGCTATCGGGAGTGTATTATACTATATGGAGGACTATGGGCCTCATTATACAATATGGGGGGCTGTGGGGCACATTATACAATATGGAGGGCTGTGGGGCACATTATACAATATGGAGGACTATGGGGAGTATATTATACTATATAGAGGGTTATGGGGAATGCATTATACTATATGGAGGGCTATCGGGAGTGTATTATACTATATGGAGGACTGTGGGCCTCATTATACAATATGGGGGGCTGTGGGGCACATTATAAAATATGGAGGACTATGGCATGTATTATACTAAACAAGCAAAATGCTGCCTATTCATCGAGTAATTGGATTGTTTATGCCAGAACAAAAATCCTTGTTCTCAGCAGCACATCGCCCGGTGTAACCTGCAGATGTGCTGCTGATAACATGATGCTGTATGGGGACAGATTGATCTATTAGTGATTGTTCTGTATCCATCATTCTTCCTCAGCTGGTGTAAAGAGGTCGGGAAACAAGCGTCGAACGGCTTCAGTATTGTGGATTGCGCTCGTTTAGCGGCCTGATCTCAGCGCATGTACATACAAGCTAAATGTTTGTGTGGGGCTGTATGTCAGCATTTGGGACCCCACTTTAAACTTTTCCCCAGGGCCCCACTTTATCTAAAATCGGCCCTGCACCCATTTAAATGGTTCCCGTCCGCTGCACAGACTGGGAGAGAGAGGGGAGACTATTTGGGGCTTATGTAGTGGCGCTCAGTTTTGTGGACATCGGAGGGAAAGTTTTCTTTTAATTTATGAAATTCAATTCATGTGATAAATGTAAAAAAATATTAGGAACAATTCAACTTTATTTTAATCCTTAGGTTATGGGTGAGGATCTTTTGGCAGAAAGAACAGAGGAAGGACAAACGGACACAAAAACCGCTCAGACATTGGCCTCTTACATAATGGCGTCTGACGCCGAGTTCAGAGTCAAATGGTTTCAGAAAGCGACCACTTTCCTAATGAGCAGCGAGTAAAGATGATCAGCTCTCCGCCATCACTGACTGTCTGCCAACTGGAGCTTGTCCATCTCTAATCATTCCTGCTCAATGGGGGCCACAATATTATTACTTCACAGTAATCACTGACATCTTTTCGGAGTATATTGTATACATAGTGATCTTTATACGGCTGGAGCACTTACAGTAGCCAATCAGATGGCATGCAGGTAGCGTTGTGCGAGATCCAGTATGCCGTCCTGCTTCTATCATTAGAGGGTCCTGCTAGAGAACAGCGGCCACACTATTATACTGTGTCTAGAGTTACAGGAGTCGGTCAGATGTGGACTGCTACGTTCCAAAAAATGCTTAATAAGTTATTTTTTTTCAAACTGGATTGATTTGCAAAATATTTTTAATAAAATCATTTTCTTATACTTGCAGGGTTTCTGTTTATTCAGTAATGTTGTAGCTGTTTTCTCTCACGCTGTGGATGATTGTAAATGAATACAGTTTCCTACATAATCATTGCAGCGGATCAGTTAAAAACGGGTGCCGTATGTGTTGTATCCAGGGCCGGCATCACCACCCGGGCAAGTGCCTGGGCCCTGAGCGAGCAGGGGGCCCACTCACCCTCTGGGACACCAGTGCGCTATGGGGCCCATGAGTCAGCGGGGCCTGATGCCAGCGAATGGGCACTTGCACTGGGCCTTCCCCAGTGCTTTAAACTGTTTGCAATACTTACCTCTCCCTGTTCCTCTGCTGCTCCTCTGTCTTCTGCGTCTTCTTACTCTGTGACATCTCAGGGCAGAGGGCGCGATGACGTCACTACAGAGCGCCCTCTGCTGAGCAGTCCCAGTGCAGAGAGTCGGAAGACGCTGATGAGACAGGCCTGCTTCCAGCAAGGAGCGGTGAGTATTTGATTTTTTTTTTATGTATGGAGTATTATATGGGGCTCATTATCTATTGAACAATATATGGGGCCCATTATGTATGGAGTATTATATGGGGCTCATTATCTATTGAACAATATATGGGGCCCATTATGTATGGAGTATTATATAGGGCTTATTATCTATTGAACAATATATGGGGCTCATTATGTATGGAGTATTATTTGGGGCTCATTATCTATTGAACAATATATGGGGCTCTTTATGTATGGAGTATTATATGGGGCTCATTATCTATTGAACAATATATGGGGCTCATTATGTATGGAGTATTATATAGGGCTCATTATCTATGGAGCATTATATGGGGCCTATTCTTTATGGAGCAATATATAAGGCCCATACTGTATGGAGCAATATATGGGGCCCATACTATATGGAGCAATATTTGGGCTCCATTATTCTGTATGGAGCATTATATCGTACCCATTATGTATGGAGCAATATATGGGGCTCATTTTACTTTATGGAGCAATATATGGGGTCCATTATACTGAATGGAGCAATATATGGGGATCATACTGTATGGAGCATTATATGCGGTCCATTATTCTGTATGGAGAAATATATGGTGCCCATAGTACTGGATGCAGGACCATGTGCTGCCCATAATACTGTATGGAGGACCATGTGGTGTCCATAATACTGTATGGAGGACCATGTGGTGTCCATAATACTGTATAGAGGACCATGTGGTGTCCATAATACTGTATGGAGGACCATGTGGTGTCCATAATACTGTATGGAGGACCATGTGGTGCCCATAATACTGTATAGAGGACCATGTGGTGCCCATAATACTGTATGGAGGACCATGTGGTGCCCATAATACTGTGTGGAGAACCATGTGGTACCCATAATACTGTATATGGAGGACCATGTGGTGCCCATAATACTGTGTGGAGGACCATGTGGTGCCCATAATACTGTATATGGAGGACCATGTGGTGCCCATAATACGGTATATGGAGGACCATGTGGTGCCCATAATACTGTATATGGAGGACCACGTGGTGCCCATAATACTGTATATGGAGGACCACGTGGTGCCCATAATATTGTATATGGAGGACCACGTGGGGCCCATAATACTGTATATGGAGGACTACGTGGGGCCCATAATACTGTATAGAGGACTATATTGTCTGGTCTGAACTGTGCGCTGGGAGGATTCGCCGGTTTCTGAGCTGTTGTAGACTTTACAATAGATATCACTCATGTAATGTGAGAAGTGAGATCTTTAGCATTGTACTAGACCTATATTTCTGTGCATCATGAATCGTGGTAGGTGTGAATGGGGCCCACTGAGACTTTTGCCCGGGGCCCATGAAATCCTGGAGCCGGCCCTGGTTGTGGCATCTATTTCTTTTTGTACTGTATGCATGAGTTTTAATGGCGAATTTCTTTAAAAAAACAGTGGGATAAACAGTGATCTGAACTTGTCCCTTAACTTACATTGGTCTGTGAGGTGATCTGAAAGCAGAAAATCCAATGCTGACTTCTAGAACATTTGGGGTAACTTTCCCGCATTGGTCTCTACGTAATCTGTGAATTCAGGGAACTGCTAGATCTGCAGCAGATAAAAGAGGGATTATATCAAAATGCCATCATGCAGACCAGCAAGTGACACATCGCTGGCATAAGGTCCTCTGCCCCGACTTGTTGCTTTTAGATTACATAGCAAAAACCTGATGACAGTTTCCCTGTAATAAAATCCCAGAGCTTCTCCCATGGGAAATACAGCGGGTGGCAGATACTGGCCTGGAATCCTGCAGATACACAGCACTGCCGTCGCCTATACACTGCATTGTGAAAGGATTTGGCCCCCTTGAACTTTTCTACCTTTTGCCACATTTCTGGCTTCAAACATAAAGATATAAAATTCTATTTTTTGGGGGAAGAATCAACAACAAGTGGGACACAATCGTGAAGTGGAATGAAATTTATTTGCCATTTTAAACTTTTTTAACAAATTAAAAACTGAAAAGTGGGGCGTGCAATATTATTCAGCCCCCTTGAGTTAATACTTTGTAGCGCCAGCTTTTGCTGCGATTACAGCTGCAAGTCGCTTGGGGTATGTCTCTATCAGTTTTGCACATCGAGTGGCTGAAATTCTTGCCCATACTTCCTTGCAAAACAGCTCGAGCTCATTGAGGTTGGATGGAGGGCGTTTGTGAACAGCAGTTTTCAGCTCTTTCCACAGATTCTCGTTTGGATTCAGGTCTGGACTTTGACTTGGCCATTCTAACACCTGGATATGTTTATTTTTGAACCATTCCATTGTAGATTTTGCTTTATGTTTGGGATCATTGTCTTGTTGGAAGATAAATCTCCGTCCCAGTCTCAGGTCTTTTGCAGACTCCAACAGGTTTTCTTCCAGAATGGTCCTGTATTTAGCTCCATCCATCTTCCCATCAATTTTAACCATCTTCTCTGTCCCTGCTGAAGAAAAGCAGGCCCAAACCATGATGCTGCCACCACCATGTTCGACAGTGGGGATGGTGTTTTGAGGGTGTTGAGCTGTGTTGCTTTTACGCCAAACATATTGTTTTGCATTGTGGCCAAAAAGTTCGATTTTGGTTTCATCTGACCAGAGCACCTTATTCCACATGTTTGGTGTGTCTCCCACATGGCTTGTGGCAAACTTCAAACGAGACTTTTTATGAATATCTTTGAGAAATGGCTTTCTTCTTGCCATTCTTCCATAAAGCCCAGATTTGGGCAGTGTACAACTGATTGTTGTCCTATGGACAGACTAACCCACCTCAGCTCTAGATCTCTGCAGTTCATCCAGAGTGATCATGGGCCTTTTGGCGGCATCTCTGATCAGTCTTCTCCTTGTTCGAGATGAAAGTTTAGAGCAGTGTTTCCCATACTCCAGTCCTCACAGGTCATGTTTTCAGGATTTCCATAGTATTGCACAGGTGAGAGAATTCCTGATGCCTTGATGATACTTCCATCACCTATGCAATACTAAGGAAATCCTGAAAACACGACCTGTGGGGGTCCGTGAGGACTGGAGTTTGGGAAACACTGGTTTAGAGGGACGGCCGGGTTTTGGTAGATTTGCATTGGTCTGATACTCCTTCCATTTCAATATGATCGCTTGCACAGTGCTCCTTGAGATGTTTAAAACTTGGGAAATCTTTTTGTATCCAAATCCGGCTTTGAACTTCGCCACAACAGTATCTCGGACCTGCCTGGTGTGTTCCTTGGTCTTCATGATGCTCTCTGCACTTGAAACAGAACCCTGAGACTATCACACAGCAGGTGCATTTATACAGAGACTTGATTACACACAGGTGGATTCTAGTTATCGTTACCAGTCATTTAGGACAACATTGGATCATTCAGAGATCCTCACTGAACTTCTGGAGTGAGTTTGCTGCACTGAAAGTAAAGGGGCCGAATAATATTGCACGCCCCACTTTTCATTTTTTTTTTAAAGTTTAAAATATCCAATAAATTTCATTCCCACTTGTTGATTTAATTTTATATCTTTATGTTTGAAGCCAGAAATGTGGCAAAAGGTAGAAAAGTTCAAGGGGGCCAAATCCTTTCACAATGCAGTGTATCTACCACTCGCTGACCTCCCTCTGTGAGAAGCTGATGGTTATTAATTCTGGAATACAATGTTTTATTATAGCGGTGAGTGCTGCATTCACTTCTTACACTCATTCATGTGGATTTGTCTGATTAGTGACCTGCACCAGCTTATATCATGGGGCTGCTCAAAGTATAACAATTTACCAAAAAGGTGTGGTCTGTTTATTTTCTTTTGGTTTCCATTTTTTTTTACTTTTTTTTTTTTTTCTTTACGTGGATCTTTCTATAAAAAATAAAATATAGTCAACCTCTGGTATGCTCTACTACCATGAGATCCCCATAATAAAGGCAGAATTTAATAAAGGGTTACACATTTATCCAAGACATTGAAAGTTATGGTTAAAAAGGTAAAAAGACTTTTCTTTTTTTGCAGCAAAATTGGCTACAATTGCCCAGACAGGTTATATTTGCCCACAGCGTCGGACTGGGGAGACTGGGGCCCACCCTACAGCTAGATGCAGATACCTGATAGCCGTTATCCCCGTTATAGTGGGACCTCGACTGTAAAACACAGGCGGCTCCTGCACATCTACTGTGCGCACAGCACAACTGGGATGGACAATTACGGTCGTTTGCATTAAAGGGCTTCTTTGGTGAAAACAAGTTATCACCGATCCATGGGCTCCTCAGGATTGGTGATAACTTAATGATCGTTTGGGTCCGACCATTGGAAACCGCACTGATCAGAATTGGGAAGTTTTATCCCTGACAGGACACTTTTATCCCCATTTTAAAATGCAGCGGCAGGTGGGATGTCTGACCGCAGATCCATTCATTCTCTTTGGGGCTTCCAGAAAAAAACAAGAGCAGCGCTCGCAGCCATTGAGGAAATCAATGGATCAGTGGTGAAGTCGCACATGCTGCTCCAGTCTAGTGGGGATAAAAGCTCCACATTCTACCAATCGGTGCGGGTCCCAGCAGTCAGACCCCCACCAATCAATACCTTATCACTTATCCTTTGGAAAGGTGATTACTTGTTTTCACAGTAGAATTCCTGTAAGTGCATCTTGTTCCAAGTATTTAATCACAAATCTAAATAAAGATTATTCTCCTAATATCAGAGAGAACAATTGACTGCTGTACACAACACACTCCACTTTTTCAAGACCAATAATACCACATTCAAGGGAGAACTAACGTGACACTGTGACCAGACCACATATTACCAGCATAAAGCGACCGAATAATCCCACGTAGAAGGGAGAAATACAGCCACACCGTGACCAGACCACATATTACCACCACATAGTGACCGAATAATACCACATATTGTATAAGGGACAAATATCGCCAGACCATGATCAGACCAGATTTTAGCAGCATATAGCGACCAAATTATTCCACATAGAAGGGAGAACTACCGTCACACCGTGAGCAGACCACATATGACCACCACATAGTGACCCGAACATTACCTCATACTGTAAAAGGGACAAATATCGCCACACCATGACCAGACCAGATTTTAGCAGCATATAGCGACCAAATTATTCCACATAGAAGGGAGAACTACCGTCACACCGTGAGCAGACCACATATGACCACCACATAGTGACCGAACAATACCTCATACTGTAAAAGGGACAAATAGTGCCACACCATGACCAGACCAGATTTTAGCAGCATATAGCGACCAAATTATTCCACATAGAAGGAATAACTACCGTCACACCGTGAGCAGACCACATATGACCACCACATAGTGACCGAACAATACCTCATACTGTAAAAGGGAGAAATATCGCCACACCATGACCAGACCAGATATTACTAACATATAGCGACCAAATAATTCCACATACAAGGGAGAAATACCACCACACCATGTCCACACCACATAGTGACCAAATAATAACACATACAGGGATAAATACCACACCATGACCGGACCAGATATTACAACATAGTGACCGAATATTACAATACTGATCATTAATGAAATGTCCTCGGACGCACATTCAGTTGAAACCAGTGGGCCCCCTCTAGGTCCTGCTCAGGGTCCTGCCAAGGACCCTGGCCCACCGGATAATCGTCCAGTGTCCCGGTGTTCCAGTCAGACCCTGTTTGCCCACCAAACTCATCCATTTAAATGTCTGATTTTAGAGTTTGCATTGTGTTTCTTTTCTTAGCTTATAAAAACATAATAATTCTAGTCTATGGACCTTTTCTGATGCTGATGGTTCACAAAAGAAATTTGAGACATGTTTGATTGTAATCTGATTTGCAGATAAAGCTGGCCCATTCAAATGATTGGATTGCCAAAAAAAGATCCATTTGCATCCTTGTTCTGTATGTTTTTCACTGACTAATGTTAGAAGTTTGTAAATCTTCATCACTTTTTTTCTCTCATCAATAGGTGGCAGAAAATGTAATTTTTCAACATGAGGAGAGAAAACTTCATTCCATCACTTTACCTGATGGGCCCATGCAGGGTTGGACTGGCCTGGTGTGATAGCGCGAAAAATTCCCGTTAGGCCCCGATGAGAGAGTGAGAGAATTGGTAACGGGGGCTCTTAAAAAGTGCGGACCCTTTAAAAGCGCAGCCGAAGGAAATGTAGCGTCGCGTGCGGCGCTCCTACTATTCAGTGGTGACAGCGGGTGACGCGCATAGTCACATGACAGGAGGACGTGTTCTTGGTGGGCGGTGACACGCACCGCGCTCTGCTTTCCCGCTGGTGGCTGGCAGTTGTGTGGTGTCAGGTGACACGCGGACGTCACGCTCTCCTCTCCCTGCTCCCCTGCCGGTTTTTGATACGCCGACGCCGCGCTCTGCTCTCCAGTCCCGGCTCCTGCTCCCTTGGAATTGGCCTTGTAACACCGGCTCCCGTCCGGGTATGTAACACCGCACCAGCACCGCGCACCGCCCTCTTCTCTCCTGCTCTCTTGGCCTTTTAAGCCGGCTCCTGGGCTGAGTATGCGGTGACCAGCACTCTGCTCTCACCATAACCCTGGAAACAAGGCTGCCGGCCCCGGCTACAGCTCTCCCTGCTTCAACTTCAAGTCAAGTGCAATAGCCACGTTTTTCTGGGTGAGTGTTCCCAGCATTGGTCATCATCCATATATGGAGGGGTCGCAGGCTGGTCACATGGGGACATGGATGGAGACATGGGGCTGAAGGGGGGGCTGGCTGGACCCATGGGGACATGGAGGGGGACATGGGGCTAAAGCGGGGGCTGACTGGACCCATGGGGACAAGGAGGGGGACATGGGGCTGAAGGGGGGGACATGGAGGGGGACATGGGGCTGAAGGGGGGGCTGGCTGGACCCATGGGGACATGGAGGGGGACATGGGGCTGAAGGGGGGGCTGGCTGGACCCATGGGGATATGGAGGGGGACATGGGGCGGAAGGGGAGGCTGGCTGGACCCATGGGGACATGGAGGGGGACATGGGGCGGAAGGGGGGGCTGGATGGACCCATGGGGACATGGGGCTGAAGGGGGGGCTGGATGGACCCATGGGGACATGGATGGGGACATTGGGCTGAAGGGGGGGGCTGGCTGGACGCATGGGGGGACATATGGATGGAGGCAGGGGGCTGAAGGGGGGGCTGGCTGGATACATGGGGAGACATGGATTGAGGCATGGGGCTGAAGGGGGGGGCTGGATGGACGCATGATCGGACATATGGAGGTGAAGGTGGCCAAGTTGGAGACCTGGATGGACACATGGAGGTGAAGGGCGGCAAGCTGGACACATGGGGACCTGGATAGATATATGGGGTGGGGTGGGATGCATATATGAGGGGGGCGGGCTGGACACATGGAGGCCCAGATGGATATATGGGAGGGGCAGGCTGGACACATGGAGACCAGAATGGATATATGGGGGGGGGGGTCAGGTTGGATAGATGGGTGGCCACGCTGGACAAGGGACTTTATTACTGTTTAGGGGCCAGATTGAGGAACTTTATTAGTTTATGATGGCGAGTGGGGAACATTATTACTTTAGAGTCCAATTAGAGACATTATTACTTCTGTAATATAATTTACTTTTTAGGAAACTGTTTTCCATAAGAGGGGACAAAAGGGGGGTCCTGTTACTGTGCAGGGCGCCACTATGTCGCTTTATTTCTTCAACTGGTGTAGTGTAGAAGCCTGGGGAAAAGTGGGAATGTGCTCTAAAAGAGATCAGTTATTGATAACTGTGTGTTATTTTCTGCAGAGATGATTCCTGGCTGGAAGAAGTGATGGCGGACTGTGCCAGATGAAGAAAAGCGAAGATGAAGAACTTCACCTAGAGACATCACTAGTGAGTCAGTGTATTACTGTACACTTACACTATATAGTATATACAGAGCTCCTGTGTATGTCACTCGTGACCAGTGTATTACCTATACACTATATACAGAGCTCCTGTGTATAATGTCACTCGTGATAACTGTATTACCTGTACACTATATACAGAGCTCCTGTGTATAATGTAACCGGTGATTACTGTATTACCTGTACACTGACACTATATACAGAGATCCTGTTTATAATGTCACTGGGGATCACTGTATTGCATGTACACTGACACTATATACAGAGCTCATATGTATAGTGACAGTGTTGTTAGTATTGTGGTTTGTATTCCTGATCAGTATTGTATTATTTGGTCACTATGTGGTGGTAATATGTGGTCTGGTCATGGTGTGGCGATATTTCTCCCTTTTGTATGTGGTATTATTGGTGTTATTATAGTGGATTATGTTGTGTATGGCGGTCATTTGTTCTCGCTGAGATTAACTAGGAAAAGATTTTTTTCCATGAGGCCACGGCTTCACTATCAGTATTTGGTCAGTATTTTTTCTCAGTAGTGAGAGGCAAAAGCAGGAGTGGGTGATAAATCCAGAATTGGTGACTTGTTTCTATTCTACCTTTTCTCTGATTGTTCCTCACCTGGTTTTGGCTCCCACTCCTGAGAATAATCCTGACTGAATACTGATAGTGGGGCTGTGGCCTTAGAGATGAAATACTTGGAGCAGAGCGTCAGAGATGCACTTACAGGGGTTCTCCGGTGAAAACAAGTAATCACCTCTCCACAGGATCAGTGATAACTTATTGGTTGGCGGGGGTCTGACTACTGGGACCTGCACCGATCGGCAGAATGTGGAGCTTTTCTCCCCATTACACTGGAGCTCATGTGCGACTCGACCACTGATCCATTCATTCCCTCAGAGGCTGCGAGCGCTGCTCTTTTTTGGAAGCCCCCAAGAGAACGAATGAGGCTGTGGTCAGACGTCCCACCTGTCGCTGCATTTTAAAATGGGGATAAGTGTCCTGTCAGGGATAAAACTTCCCCATTCTTCCAGTCAATAAGTGATCACCTATCCTGTGTAGCCCATGAATCTGTGATCACTTGTTTTAACCAAAGAAGCTCTTTCATGCAAACTCCAGAAATTGTCCATCCCTGTTCTAGTCTGTGCACAGTAGATGTGAGGAGCCGCCGGTCACTGCTCCACTATAACAGGGAGAGCAGAGAAAAGAGATCTGCATATTGCTGTAGGTGGCCCCTAGAGTCAATGTCCCCTGTGGCCCCAGACACCCCAGTCCGACCCTGCTGACATCTGATTAAGGCCTAAGGCCCCGTTCACATGTCAGGTTTTAATCAGTGTTTTTTTCTCATTTCCATCTGATTTTGGTCAGTGTGGCAGTTTTTCTCCTCAGTGGGGCATATTTTTTTATATGTAAAGTAAAAAGCTAAAGGTTTCCTAGCCTCGCTTGCCCGGCCTATAGTCACTGGAAAACAGGCAGTACAGGCAACATGGTTGGTTCTGGCCATTTTTCTGACCGACTCATTGACTTCAATAGATGATCTTTATCTACAAATCGCATGAAAATCGGACCGGTCTCAGTTCTGATTTACAGATCAATCGTCCACAAAAAATAGAGCTGTAAACCTGTCCCCGGTCTATAACGGAGCATATTCTACCTGTTAGAGAAATAACCAGACGTGAAAAGAGCCATGTGCTATTCTTACAGGGAAGGGGCCACCATTTTATGTTTTGTATTAATAATTATGTAATCAATTATTTTTAATACAAAATTAAATGTCCCACTTTATTAGTTTTTTAGTTATTTATGTTGACATTGGCCACTAGGGGCTGCCATTTTTATTTGGGGGGGGGTGTAAGAAGCGCTCTTACACACCTCATTTACGGCAGCCCTGGCCATAAGAGACAGTAGTCTGTCACCGACCCTATCTCTAACACTAGAGGCCGCTCCTCCTGCCTCTAGCTGTGACCTGGGCACGCCCCCTTGGCTGTCCAGGTCGCAGCCGTGGGAGGAGATTGCAGCCATCTTTGTGGAGCCTGCAGTGTAAGCTGTACATTCCCCCTGTCGTCGCACGCACTGCTCAGTCAGAGCGTGCCATGAGAGGAGCTGCCGGGGAGGAAATGCCTGGGAGTGGACGTTCCGAGTGAGTATCTGCGGCGGCGCCGTGCGGTGATCTCAGCTTCTCTGCTGTTATCACTGCCGACATCCTCAGGCACCACAGACACAGCGCTGCGTGGGAACGTGGAAGGTGAGTAGAAGCGTTTATTGTTTTGTTTGTTTTTTTTCCTTTGCATTGAATATATGGGGGCATATACACACAAGGGTGTAGTTGGAGGCATATACCCACCAGGGTGGAGGGGGGGGCATATACCCACCAGGATGGATGGAAGGGGCATATACCCACCAGGATGTAGGGAGTGTGCATATACCCACCAATGAAGGGGGGCATTTACCCACCAGGATGGATGAAGGGGGCATATATCCACCAGGATGGATGGAGGGGGGGCATATATCCACAAGGATGAAGGTGGGGCTTATGCCGACAAGGATGGAGGGGGGCATATACCCATCAGGATGGATGGAGGGGGGCATATACCCATCAGGATGGATGGAGGGGGGCATATACCCATCAGGATGGATGGAGGGGGCATATACCCACCAGGATGGATGGAGGGGGGGCATATACCCACCAGGATGGATGTAGGGGGGGCATATACCCACCAGGATGGATGGAGGGAGGCATATACCCACCAGGATGGATGGAGGGGGGGGCATATACCCACCAGGATGGAGGGGGGCATATACCCACCAGGATGGAGAGGTGGCATATACCCACCAGGATGGAGAGGTGGCATATACTCACCAGAATAGAGGGAGTAGAGGGAGGGGGCATATACACCTACCCAGGATGGATGGATGGAGGGGCATATACACCTACCCAGGATAGATGGATGGAGGGGCATATACACCTACCCAAGATGGATGGATGGAAGGGCATATACACCTTCCCAGGATGGATGGATGGAGGGGCATATACACCTACCCAGGATAGATGGATGGAGGGGCATATACACCTACCCAAGATGGATGGATGGAAGAGCATATACACCTACCCAGGATGGATGGATGGAGGGGCATATACACCTCCCCAGGATGGATGGATGGAGGGGCATATACACCTACCCAGGATGGATGGATGGAGGGGCATATTCTCCTACCAAGGATGGATGGAGGGGCATATTCTCCTACCAAGGATGGAAGGAGGGGCATATACTCCTACCCAGGATGGATGGATTGATAAAGGGGCATCTACACCTAACGAGGATGGATAGATGATGAAGCATATATACTTACCCAGGATGGAGGGAGGGGCATATACACCTACCCAGGATGGATGGAGGGGCATATACACCTACCCAGGATGGATGGAGGGGAATATACACCTACCCAGGATGGATGTAGGGGCATATACACCTACCTAGGATGGATGGAGGGGCATATACACCTACCCAGGATGGATGGAGGGGCATATACACCTACCCAGGATAGATGGAGGGGCCGATACACCTACCCAGGATGGATTTATGGATGGAGGGGCATCTACACCTACCCAGGATGGATGGATGGAGGGGCATATACACCTACCCAGGATGGATGGATGGAGATGCATATACACCTACCCAGGATGGATGGATGGAGGGGCATATACACCTACCCAGGATGGATGGTTGGAGGGGAATATACAACTACGCAGGATGGATGGATGGAGGGGAATATACACAGACCCAGGATGGATGGATGGAGGGGCATCTACACCTACCCAGGGTGGATGGATGGATGGATGGAGGGGCATATACAGCTACCAGAATAGACTACCCAGGATGGATGGATGAAGGGGCATATACACCTACCCATGATGGATGGATAGATGGAGGGGCATATACAGCTACCCAGGATGGATGGATGAAGGGGCATATACAGCTACCCAGGATGGATGGATGAAGGGGCATATACACCTACCCAGGATGGATGGATGGAGGGGCATATACACCTACCCAGGATGGATGGATGGAGGGGCATATACACCTACCCAGGATGGATAGATGGAGGGGTATATACACCTACCCAGGATGGATGGATGGAGGGGCATATTCTCCTACCAAGGATGCATGGAGGGGCATATGCTCCTACCCAGCATGGATGGATGGAGGGTCATCTACACCTAACCAGGATGGATGGAGGGACATAAACACATACTAGAATAGACTACCCAGGATGGATGGATGGAGGGTCATCTACGCCTACCCAGAATGGATGGATGGAAGGTCATCTACGCCTACCCAGAATGGATGGATGGAGGGGCATATACACCTACCCATGATGGATGGATGGGCCGATACATCTACCCAGGATGGATTGATGGATGGAGGGGCATCTACAACTACCCAGAATTGATGGATGGAGACATATACACCTACCCAGGATGGATGGATGGAGAGGCATATACACCTACCCAGGATGGATGGATGGAGAGGCATATACACCTACCCAGGATGGATAGAGGGGTATATACACCTACCCAGGATGGATGGAGGAAGGGACATATACTGCTACCCAGGATGGATGGATGGAGGGCCATATACACCTACCCAGGATGGATGGACGGGCAAATACACCTACCCAGGATGGATGGAGGGGCCGAAACACCTACCCAGGATGGATTGATGGATGGAGGGGCATCTACAACTACCCAGAATTGATGGATGGAGAGGCATATACACCTACCCAGGATTGATGGATGGAGAGGCATATTTACCTACCCAGGATGGATGGATGGAGGGGCATATACACCTACCCAGGATGGATGGATGGAGGGAGGGACATATACTGCTACCCAGGATGGATGGATGGAGGGGCATTTACACCTACTGAGGAAGGATGGAAGGGTATATACACCTACCCAGGATGGATGGATGGAGGGGCATATACACCTACCCAGGATTGATGGATGGAGAGGCATATTCACCTACCCAGGATGGATGGATGGAGGGGCATATACACCTACCCAGGATGGATGGATGGAGGGGCATATACACCTACCCAGGATTGATGGATGGAGATGCATATTCACCTACCCAGGATGGATGGATGGATAGGCATATACACCTACCCAGGATTGATGGATGGAGAGGCATATTCACCTACCCAGGATGGATGGATGGAGGGGCATATACACCTACCCAGGATGGATGGAGGGGCATATACACCTATCCAGTATGGATGGGGGGGGGCGTATACACCTACCCAGGATGGATGGATGGAGGCGCATATACACCTACCCAGGATGGATGGATGGAGGGGCATATACACCTACCCAGGATGGATGGATGGAGGCGCATATACACCTACCCAGGATGGATGGATGGAGGGGCATATACACCTACCCAGGATGGATAGATGGAGGGGTATATACACCTACCCAGGATGGATGGATGGAGGGGCATATACACCTACCCAGAATGGATGGATGGAGGGGCATTTTCTCCTACCAAGGATGGATGGAGGGGCATATACTCCTACCCAGCATGGATGGAGGAAGGGACATATACTGCTACCCAGGATGGATGGAGGGGCATAAACACATACTAGAATAGACTACCCAGCATGGATGGATGGAGGGTCATCTACGCCTACCCAGAATGGATGGATGGAGGGCCATCTACGCCTACCCAGTATGGATGGATGGAGGGGCATAAACACATACTAGAATAGACTACCCAGGATGGATGGATGGAGGGTCATCTACGCCTACCCAGAATGGATGGATGGAGGGTCATCTACACCTACCCATGATGGATGGATGGGCCGAAACACCTACCCAGGATGGATTGATGGATGGAGGGGCATCTACAACTACCCAGAATTGATGGATGGAGAGGCATATACACCTACCCAGGATGGATGGATGGAGAGGCATATACACCTACCCAGGATGGATGGATGGAGAGGCATATACACCTACCCAGGTTGGATGGAGTGAGAAGCATATACACCTACCCAGGTTGGATGGAGTGAGAAGCATATACACCTACCCAGGTTGGATGGATGGAGAGGCATATACACCTACCCAGGATGGATGGAGGGGCATATACACCTACCCAGGATAGATGGAGGAAGGGACATATACTGCTACCCAGGATGGATGGATGGAGAGGCATATACACCTACCCAGGATGGATGGACGGGCAAATACACCTACCCAGGATGGATGGAGGGGCCGAAACACCTACCCAGGATGGATTGATGGATGGAGGGGCATCTACAACTACCCAGAATTGATGGATGGAGAGGCATATACGCCTACCCAGGATTGATGGATGGAGAGGCATATTCACCTACCCAGGATGGATGGATGGAGGGGCATATACACCTACCCAGGATTGATGGATGGAGGGGCGTATACACCTACCCAGGATTGATGGATGGAGGGGCATATTCACCTGCCCAGGATGGATGGATGGAGAGGCATATTCACCTACCCAGGATGGATGGATGGAGGGGCATATTCACCTACCCAGGATGGATGGATGGAGAGGCATATTCACCTACCCAGGATGGATGGATGGAGGGGCATATACACCTACCCAGGATGGATGGATGGAGGGGCATATACACCTACCCAGGATGGATGGATGGAGGGGCATATACACTTACTCAGGATGGATGGATGGAGGGGCATATACACCTACCCAGGATGGTGACCATATTCCATATACCAGAATGGGGCATATAGAAGGATGAGGGGCATATACTGTAGGGCGTATATGGTGTCATTACGCTTAGGCTCTTTTGATACCTGTGATACGTCTGACCTCATAGTATGTCCCCCCCTTTTTACTCTTTTGAAGGAGGCTGTTTTACACTTGAAGCATATATGTGTTACAATCCATAACTAAATCGTGTATATTTTTTTATTTTTCCTCTTTAGTGGTTAACTCTGAAATGAAGCACCGCTTTGTATTCATTTATATGAGATATTTTCATGTGCTGAGTGTCGGCTTATTTGTTACCCCCCCTCTTTTTCTCAGATATGATTGTAATTTGATTTATCATGAGACGATGGATTTTCATTTTTTATACAGTTCTTCCCATTTTTGTATTGTTTTAGATAAACCTTGATAAAGGCTGAGGCCGAAATGTTGGTCATACATCTGTCTCATGAACAATTTATTGTCTGAATAAATACCTTGATTTGCATCAATATCCATTGTGCCTAAAGGTTTATATATATATAAAATAAGTATTTTTGCATGTGAGTTTTCTTATAATGGTTTTAAATAGAAGACCGTACTGCGATATCATTGAGATACAAATGTTTCTGTTGCGATCCTCAGCTCTACCTGAGAACACAATCTGCGTGGGGGGCATCTGGCCAACATATAGCGGCGGGCACTCTGCAGCAACTCAGCACTGTTGACTTTGGAGGTCCTCTTCATTCCCTGGTGATCAGCGGCTGCATGCATCCCCTAGAACTGGATATGCTAAGACTGTTTGCTGTGGAGCCCTCTAGTTTCGATCAGATAAATGTGGAGGACAGATCAACATATCTGTCATCATAGACAATCTGTGCCGAATCCGCACCCCTCACTGCTGAGCAGCTACCCTGTCTAGGTGGCAGCACACAGTGCTTTGTGTGTGTCCCATTGTGTTACTAGTGATATAGCAGTATACTAGGGATGCACCAACACCACATTTTTATTAATATTACTCCAGATATGGACGAAACCCTCCAAGATGCAGGCTTTATTATACTACAGAATTTTGGTGCATCCATAATATATGCTCAAGCACTTTAATAGAAACCTGTTCCACCATGTCCATCCTTCACTGCGCTACTGGTATTTATTTGGGATAAACAGGGATATTCCAGGAAAACGTGTTTTATGCTTAATAGAAATAAACTGATAACATTTTCAAAGAATTTCCATTGGTGTTCATCTCCTTTTTGTAATTTACCTGTCTGGTTAATTCACATTTTTCATGTTTTTTTGTACAACCAGTTAATGGGGTGGTCTCAGTTTCTTAAAGGGAGTCTGTCACCCCAATACTCAAATCATTTATGGATTTGTATAGGAATCTTGGCCCCTATAAAAAAAAATATACTTTAGGTACAGATGATATTTTTATGCAAAAACAGCATTTACACCCCACGCTTAATTACCATCCTCTGCCCCTTACGATGATTGACAGCACAACCTATATTGAATCCTCATCCCTGCACACACTGACACTGCAGGAGCTGAAAACTCAGTGTCCGAGCTTGTGGGCATCCTCTGATCCCCTTGTCCAGTCTACAGTTGTCTTGTTCAGTGGGCAGAAAAAAGCTTTTACTTAAAAATTGTAAGTCTCGATTTGAGTTTGCCAAAAAACATGTGGGAGACTCCCAAAATATATGGAGGAATGTGCTGTGGTCAGATGAGACCAAAATTTAACTTTTTGGCCACCAAGGTAAACGCTATGTCTGGCACCAAACCAACAGCTCATCACTCCAAGAACACCATCCCCACAGTGAAACATGGTGGTTGCAGTATCATGCTGTGGGTATGTTTTTCTGCAGCAGCCACCTCCATTATCTGAATGCAAGGAAGATTGTGAACTTGTGCTACTTGTGCAGTAACACTTTGTCATTTCTGCTCCATTCTGTCTTCAAACACAGGGTTAACAATGCTCTGACTTCATATCCGGCTTCATGGCTTGATCATAGATGCTGGATCCTGATTCCCAAGAAAATCCCACCAACCCAAGATTGTGAAAGAAATGCACTAAACACTTTTAGTGAATGTTAAATAGACCAAATTTTATTACAAATCATATTATTTCATTCAGTGTCTGAAATTTAGAATCAGCCAATTGCTATGAAAAAGACACTGAAAATGGCAAACCTCCGACTCACGAAGAATCATCCGTCAGCACTCAGGAGAGGAAAACCCCCTGTGGAGGAAACCTCTAGGGAACCATGGCTGGAGGACTTGCCCATCCCTCGGGCTTAGAAGGATAGTGCCAACAAGTAACAGCACAGTGAGACATGATATACATCCACTATAGATATGATAGCAGTGACATCACATAGTCACACAAGTTACACATTACATCATGAGAAAACAGACAGTAATGGAAAAGGTCAAAGTAGGTGCCCTGTGCGAGCACCATATGGAGAAGTCTAATGCGACATCTCCAGGCCGTACACATAAAGGTGAAGGCAACTAGTACCGGACGTGAGGGAGATCTGGCTGCAACATCTGTCACCCCATTGATCGCTAGGGTTAGTTTGATCTGGCTGGCTAGGCGATATGGCTGATCTGGCTGGCTAGGTGGTATGGCTGATCTGGCTGGCTAAGCGGTATGGCTGATCTGGCTGGCTAGGCGGTATGGCTGATTTGGCTGGCTAAGCGGTATGGCTGATCTGGCTGGCTAGGCGGTATGGCTGATCTGGCTGGCTAGGCCGTATCCCCTTCCTCCCTTACATGTTGTGGAGTGATGAAGCTCCAGGTCTCCAGACACATCAAGTACGGCGCTTCATACGGCTGAATGACCTGTGGTTCCGGAATCATCTTTTATATCATAGATGTATGTGTTTATGACATCAGCACAGTTGCCGTAGTTACCACAGGTGTTTATTACTGGTGCTTCACTGGCTAGAAAGTCTCTCTCAGTGTTCCAAAGAATTAACCCTTGAATGACTGGCACTGTACATTTGTCCAGAATCCTGTAACATAATCTTGTCACTATGCAGGACCGTTATCAATATTATACTTTAAAATTGCCCTAAACAAAGTCTAATTAGTGAGCGCATCTACAGATTTGATGGGTAACAAGCACAATAATCCCCTTAAGCCCTACTAAATGCATAAATGTCCAATATGAGTACAGAGCAGTCCATACAGAATGGACGATATAGAGGGCAATACAGTTAGATAAAGAAGTAGAAAGCCAAACCAAGTAAATGTCTCCTGAGATCTTGGCTACTGAGGTCTCAATTGCTCATCTGCTGCCTCAGGCGGCCATTTGTGTAACACAAGCGATCGGAAGATCACAGCTTCTAGTCTGCTAAGGAGACTATTGAAGCATGTAAAAAGTAAAAAAAATATATTTAAAAGTTTAAATCACCCCCCTTTTACCCCATTCAAAATAAAACAATCAAAAATACACGTTTGGTATCGCTGCATTTAGAATCGCCCGATCTATCAATATATAAAAAGAATGACTTCGATCAGTAAACTGTATAACGAGAAAAAAAACAAAACTCCAAAATTAAGTTGTTTTGGTCACCGCACCATTGCATTAAAATGTAATAACAGGCGATCATAACATCATATCTACACCAAAACGGTATCAATAAAAATGTCAGCTCAGTGCGCAAAAAATAACCCCTGACCCGGCTCTAGATCACGAAAAATGGAGACGCTACGGGTCTCGGAAAAATGATTATTTTTTTTTACAAGCTTTGAATTTTGATTTCACCCCTTAAATAAAATAGAAGCTCCACATGTTTGGTAACTACGAACTCGTAATGACCTGGAGAATCATAATGGCCGGTCAGTGTTAGCATTTACTGAACATGGTAAAAAAAAACCTTTTGTGGAATTGCACTTTTTTTTGCCATTTCACTGCACTTGGATATTTTTCCCATTTTCCAGTACACAATATGGTAAAATCAATGGTGGTGTTCAAAAGAATAACTCATCCCACAATAAAACAAGCCCTCACATGGCCATATTGACGGAAAAATAAAAAAGTTATGGCTCTGGGAAGAAGGGGAGCAAAAAATGAAAGCACAAAAACGGAAAAACCTGAGGTGATAAAGGGGTTAACTGGAATTTTCTGCCACGGACTCATTGGCAAATCTGAAATAGATATTTCTCGCTCCCTTATCAGTGTGGAAACATATATCTTTGGCCTCATTCAGACGTCTGTTTTTCATGTTTGTGTCCTCTCCATATTTGTTACGGATAGATCACATACACAATATAATCTGTGGAGTCGTCCACATGTCATTTTTTTTTGTTGAAAACCGCGTAGTGTCCGTTTTTTATCCTAGTGGTTGATGAAAATTCTCCAGTCAGATCTATGGGTCCATGACATCGCTGACAGCTGGCATTGCCATCCATGTGCTGTCTGGGATAACACTGTTACCATAGTAACATAGTTACATAGTTAGTAAAGCCGAATAAAGACTTGCGTCCATCAAGTTCGACCTGTTAGTTCTGTAATTGCTAAAGTTGATCCAGAGGAGGGCAAAAACCCCAAATGATTTAGCCAATCTTCACCTGAGGAAAAATTCCCTCCCGACTCTGAAACCAGCAGTCAGAATAAATCCCTGTATCAACCTACTATTTTATTTTATTTTTAAGAATACGCTGAAATCTGCCTGGTATCTAGAAATGCATCCAGTCCCCGCTTGAACTGGTTTAGTGAATCCGACATCACCGTCTCCTCACTCAGTGAATTCCATATTCTCACTGCTCTTACCGTAAAGAACCCCTTCCTATGCTGGTGCTGAAACCTTTTCTCTTCCAGTCTTAGTGAGTGCCCTCTTGTTACCGTAATATCCCTCCTTTTGAACAAATCCCGGGCAAGATCTCTATATTGTCCCCTAAAATATTTGTACACATTTATTATGTCCCCCCTCAACCTTCTCTTTTCTAGGCTGAATAGTCCTAGTTTTACCAACCTCTCTGGGTATTGCAGTCCCTCCATTCCCCTTATTAATTTTGTTGCCCTCCTTTGTACCTTTTCAAGCTCATTTATATCCTTTCTATATATTGGGGCCCATAACTGAGCACAGTATTCCAAGTGTGGTCTGACCAGTGCTTTGTACAGTGGAAGAACAATGTTCTCATCCTTTGCAGCTATACCTCTTCTGATACATCCCATTACCCTGTTTGCCCTTACAGCAGCGGCCTGACTTTGGGCACTCCAATTTAGTTTGCTATCAATCAAGATGCCCAAGTCCTTCTCCATCTCTGAATTCCCCAATGATTTCCCATTCAGTGAGTACTGGTGACTTCCATTTTTCCTTCCCATATGTATGACCTTACATTTCTCCTCGTTAAACCTCATTTGCCATTTAATGCTCCACCTACCCAGCTTATCCAAATCCCTCTGTAGGTCTGCACTGTCCTCTTTTGTATTAATTGTTTTACATAACTTTGTGTCATCTGCAAATATTGATATTTTACTATTTATCCCATTGACTATGTCGTTAATAAAGATATTAAATAACATTGGGCCTAGTACAGACCCCTGTGGTACCCCACTAGTGACGCTTACCCAATCTGAGTATATTCCATTTATAACCACCCACTGCCTTCTATCCTTTAGCCAGTTAGCTACCCACTTGCAGACATTTTCCCCCAGCCCCATCATTCTCATTTTGTATACCAACCTATTATGTGGCACGCTATCGAACGCTTTTGAGAAGTCGAGATACACGACATCCACTGGTTCCCCCTGATCTACTCGAGAGCTAACCTCCTCGTAGAAGTCAATCAGGTTTGTTTGGCAGGAGCGATTCCTCATGAATCCATGTTGGTTCGGGATTAAAAGATTATTAGCATCAAGATGCTCCATAATTTCCTCTTTAATGAAGCTTTCAAAAATTTTGCCCACAACGGACGTCAGACTCACCGGCCGATAGTTTCCGGCGTCACTTTTCGCTCCCTTTTTGAATATTGGCACTACATTCGCCTGTCGCCAATCAAGTGGCACAGACCCAGTCTCAACAGAGTCCTTAAATATAAGATATAACGGTCTGTCTATCACATTACTTAGTTCCCTTAGTACCCGTGGGTGTATGCCATCAGGTCCTGGTGATTTGTTTATTTTAATGTTACTGAGGCGTTTCTGTACCCCAGCTTGGGTTAGATTTGTCATACTTAGTGGAGGATTAAGTTTGTCACTTCTCATTTCTCCTGTTAGTTCGATTTCCTTTGTGAAAGTTGTCGAAAAAAAATTATTTAATAGATTAGCTTTATCCTCATCTTTCTCTATGATTTTGCCTTCCTCACTTTTTATCGGTCCAATATTATCCGATTTAATCCTTTTACTATTTATATACGTAAAGAACAGTTTGGGATTTGATCTACTTTCCCTAGCAATACGTCTCTCTGTTTCCTCCTTCGCTATTTTTATTTGTTTTTTACAGGTTCTCGTTTTTTCCTTGTAACACATTAGTGCCTCCTTACTGTTTTCCTGTTTTAATCTCTTGAATGCCTCTTTTTTGCTATTTAACGCCCCTTTTACGTTCTTATTCAACCATATTGGTTTCCTCTTATTTCTGGCCCTTTTATTCCCATACGGTATATACCTCTCGCACTGAGTATTCAGAATTCTTTTGAAGGTTTCCCATTTACTATTCGTATTCCTTTGATTAAGAACTTTGTCCCAGTCAATAAGTTGAAGGCTTTCTTTCAGCTGATCAAACTTCGCCCTCCTAAAGTTTAATGTTTTTGTTGTTCCCTTATTGATAACCCTACTGAAGGGCATTTTGAAGTCGATAATATTATGGTCGCTATTACCTAGGTGCCCCCCTATCTGTACCTCAGTTATTCTATCAGGCCTATTAGTCAATATTAAGTCTAACACGGCCTTCCCTCTCGTTGGTTCCTGCACTAGTTGGGAGAGATAATTATCCTTAATATTTGTCAAGAACCTTTTTCCTTTCTGAGATCTACAGGTTTCTGTTTCCCAGTCAATATCCGGGTAGTTGAAATCCCCCATTACAATCACTTCATTATGTTTTGCTACTTTGTCTATTTGTCCTAATAGCAGTTTCTCATTCTCCTCTGTTATATTGGGTGGCTTATAGCAGACCCCCAGTAATATTTTATTATTATTTTTAGTTCCCTCTATCTCTACCCACATGGACTCGACCCTCTCTTCTCCCTCTCCTATATCTTCCCTTAGTCTGGGTTTTAGACATGACTTTACATATAAGCAGACTCCTCCGCCTTTCCCCTGTTTCCGGTCCCTTCTAAATAAACTATAATCTAATAAATTTACCGCCCAGTCGTAGCTATCGTCTAGCCAAGTCTCTGTTATACCTACGATGTCATACCTCTCCTCCCATATAAGTGCCCGCAGCTCATCCGCCTTATTGGTCAGGCTTCTTGCGTTGGTCAGCATGCAAGATAAAACTTTGTGGTTATTTAGCATCCTATTCTTCTCTAATGATCTAACTGTACTATCCCCACCCCCCTCTCCACCCTCATTATATTCACTTCTCCCCTTCCCCCTTGCTTGCCTCACATCCCACCTATTTCCTTGGTTTCCCCCCCCTCGTCTCTAGTTTAAAAACTCCTCCAACCTATTAGCCATCTTCTTCCCCAGCACCGCTGCACCCTCCCCATTGAGGTGCAGCCCGTCCCTACGGTAGAGCCTGTAGCCGACCGCGAAATCGGCCCAGTTCTCCATGAACCCAAACCCTTCTGCCTTGCACCAACTCTTTAGCCACTTATTCACCTCCCTAACCTCCTGTTGGCGCTCCTGTGTGGCTCGCGGGATTGGTAGTATTTCTGAGAAAACTACCTTGGAGGTCCTTGCCCTAAGCTTCCTACCTAGGTCCCTGAAATAATTTTTAAGGACCCTCCATCTACCACTCACTTTGTCATTGGTGCCAATGTGGACCATGACCGCTGGGTCTTCGCCAGCCCCACCCAGTAACCTGTCAACCCGATCCGCGATGTGCCGGACTCAAGCGCCAGGGAGGCAGCACACCGTTCGGCGATCCCGGTCTTTGTGACAGATTGCCCTGTCTGTCCCCCTAATAATAGAGTCACCCACTACCAGAACCTGTCTTGCCTGCCCTACACTTCCCCCCTCCCCCTCATTACTGGAGCATACACTCCCCCGGCGGTCAGAGGATCTGTCGTGCTCCAATAATGCCGGTTCTGAACCAGCCTTCCTATACTTCTTCCCTCTATCCCTCCTTACTGTTATCCAGCTCCCTGCCTGTTCAGCCTGCACTTCCCCTCTATGCTCCACCCCCAGTATTGACCCATTGAGTGTCTGCTCGGTGAGCAGCAAACTCCGTTCTATGTTGTCGATGCTCCTCAGTACCGCTATCTGAGCACTTAGATCCAGAATTTGGGCTTCCAAGTGCACGATATGCTCACATCTCTCGCAGCAGTATGGATCCTCGAGCGGGTGCTCACGGAATGCATACATTGCGCAAGATGTACACTGCACGGCTCCATCCAACATGGACGTCATTCTAAATATGGGGATACAGTCAGTATATATATACAAGTACAAAACACAATTATTTATATATAGGTGTATGGACGGGGATCAATTAGGGATGTGCAAGTGTATCAATTAGATATCGGCGGGGGATCAGTTAAGTATGGACGGGGGATCAATTAAGTATCAAGTATGGACGGGGGAATCAGCTAAGTAGGTCAGGTGGATTAATTAAGTAAAAAGTAAAGTAAAGAAAGAATGAAATACAGTCAGCAATTCAGTCCTAAGTCCTCCCTTCCAAACTCCCTGAATCCAAAGTCACTGAAAAACAAGTCACACACTTACTTTCGTTCGCACTTACGCTCCGGACACACGCAGCTCGTTCACACTCGCAAACTAAGAGATTTAAAGTGGTTTTTTTTGTTTGTTTTTTTTTTCCTTTTCCAGCAATGTACCCTTCACCTCAATGCACTTCCAAAGGACTTGATGCCCAACCAGCTGCCCCTTATAAACCCTTAATTATGACCCCTTCCCCTTAATTAACCCCTTGTGAGTAAATCTACACCTCAGGATTTTAGTGCAATGTAGTTAACCCTTAAATACACAGGTAGTAAACTAAGAAACTAAAACTGTAGTGAGAAAATAGATTTTTAATAGCCCAATAAATCTAAACAGGTAGAAAAGCACTCAGCAGATCACAATGCAGCACTCACCGCAATTCACACAGGTATTTTCTGCAGGATTCCCAATACCTCTTCACTAGTGTTGAGCATTCCGATACTGTAATATCGGGTATCGGCCGATATTCGCGGTATCGGAATTCCGATACTTAATTCCGATACTTTTACAATATCGGATACCGGAATCGGAAGTTCCCATAATGCCTGCGCTCTGCAGTGTCTGTGAAGGATGACAAGTTGGATGGCAGCGCGATCCAGCCTGTCATCAGAATGCCATCCCAGCGGGGGAGAATTCTCCTGATTGTTTAAAAGCCGGCGGGCGGTATAAAGCCGCCGGCTTTTAAACAATCACACAGCCCCATACTGCTTCCCCGCAGCCTCCCACCCCGATCCTCCGCTCCCCTCGCCACCTCCCATCCCGATCGTAAGTTAGGACCGGGCGGGGAGCGCAGCTCCAAGGAGCGGGGAGTGAAGGACCCGGGCGGGGAAGCCGGCAGTGAAAAGACTTCACCGCCGGCTTTCCCGTTCTGTGCTGCGCTTTCCCGCCGGTTATTTCAAATGAACAGCTGAGGTATCAGCTGATGCCGATCAGCTGTTCATTTGAAGTCGCCGCGTTGCCCTCAGAGGGTTCATGTGAGTTCATGCTTGACTGCATGAACTCACATGAACTTTCCCACGGCCGCACAGGTCAGCCTCACCTCCCAGACCCGTCATGATTAGTGTGTGTGCGGGGTGTGTGTGCGGGGTGTGTGCGCGATGTTTGTGCGGGGTGTGTGCGGGTGTGTGTGCGGGGTGTGTGTGTGCGGGGTGTGTGTGTGCGGGGTGTGTGTGTGCGGGTGTGTGTGCGGGTGTGTGTGCGGGGTGTGTGTGCGGGTGTCTGTGCGATGTGTGCGGGTGTGTGTGCGGTGTGTGTGCGTGCAGGCAGACATAGGCCGATGTGACACTACTACTCCCATCGGCCTATGTCTGTCCCCCGTCCACTCCTGCCAGCAGGATCAGCTCGATGGGAGCAGTAGTTCCCATCAGCCTGATCCTGCTATTTAAATTGCCCTGCTGTGTCCCCAATAAATGTTAAATACATGTCATTGGTGGCCAGTGGTTACCTAAAAGAAATTAGTTCATACATTACCTGTCCCCGCCGATCGCCACCTAAAATAAAGTAAAAAATAAAAAACTACACCTATACTCACCAAGACACCTAATTCCCCGAAGCCATCGATCTCCTGTAATAAAATATAAAATAATAAACCACAACCTTATCCTTACCCCTCCGTAGCAGTCCACGAGTGTCCCACGAAGATCTCCAGTTCAGAGCAGCCACATAGAATGTGACCGCTCTGAACCGCTGCCGCCTCTAGAATGACGGGGCCGTAAGGGTTCACCGGAGTTCAGGCAGCGCTGCTCCGGTTAGCTCCTTTACGGCCCTGCTGTATCGTGAGAAATTCCCACGGTACAGCAGTGCCGTAAAGGAGGTCTCCGGAGCTGCGCTGCCTGAATGCACTCCGGTGACCTCAGTCAGTGGCTCCCGCTGCCGGGAGCGGACGTGTTCCCGGCAGCGTGAGCTTACAGCAGCCATGCACAGCTGTCACCATCTCCAGATGTGACAGCTGTGCATGGGAGATCAGTGCAGGAACGTGGACAGGTAACTATTATTTTTAGTAAACTAAGAATTAAATAAAATTGTGTGTTTTATTTCAAATAAATTATTTTTTTCTGGGTGTAGTGTGTGTTTTTTTTTTTTAACACTTTGTAGGTTAGTAATGGGGGTGTCTTATAGACGCCCATCATTACTAACCTGGGCTTCATGGCAGCTGGCGCTGACATGAACCCCACCACTATTACCCCCTGCCACCGCACCAGGGCAGCGTGGAAGAGCGAGGCTAAGTGCCAGAGTTGGCGCATCCTATGGATGCGCCATTTCTGGGGCGGCTGACGACTGGTGTTTCTAGCCTGGGAGGGGGCCAATATTCATGGCACCCTTCCTGGGCTATTAATATCAGCCCCCAGCTGTCTGCCTAGCCTTTGCTAGCTATTAAATTAGGGGGGGGTTCCCCCATTTTAATAGCTAGTAAAGGCTAGGTATTCAGCTGGGGGCTGATATTAGTAGCCTGGGAAGCTCCGTGGGTTTTACCCCCTTCCCAGGCTTCAAACATCTGCCCCAGCCGTCTGCTTAACCTCCGCTAGAGACTAAAATTATGGGGGATCCCACGCTATTTTTTTTTTAAATAAATCCATTATTTTAACACTAAATGACATTTGAGGAGTTAATAAAGATGCAGTCCCTAAATTATTATTTATTTTTTAATTAATTTTTCCCAAAACTTTTGACGTGGGCTTCGCCATATTTTTGTATGCCAGCCAGGTACAGCATCCAGCTTCTATGAACGCGCCATTTTCCGGGGCGGCTGCGGACTGCAATTTTCAGCGGGGGGCAGAAAGCTTGGGCCTCCCTGCGCTGCAGATTCCATCCCCCAGCTGCCTAGTTGTACCTGGCTGGACACAAAAATAGGGAGAAGCTCCACGTTTTTTTTTTTTTAATTATTTCATGAAATTCATGGAATAATTAAGAAAAAAAGGGCTTCCCTATATTGTTGTGTCCGGCTAGGTACAAATAGGCAGCTGGTGGTTGGGGGCAGCCCGTTCCTGCCTGCTGTACCTGACTGGACACAAATATAGGGCGAAGCCCCACATCAATTTTTTTTAATTATTTCATGAATTTCCTGAAATGATTTAAAAAAAATTGACGTGGGGCTTCACACTATATTTGTGTCCAGCCAGGTACAGCAGGCAGGAACGGGCTGCCCCCAACCACCAGCTGCCTATTTGTACCTAGCCGGACACAACAATATAGGGAAGCCCTTTTTTTCTTAATTATTCCATGAATTTCATGAAATAATTTAAAAAAAAAATGCGTGGGGCTTCGCCCTATTTTTGTGCCCAGCCAGATACAACTAGGCAGCTGGGGGCTGGAATCCGCAGCGCAGGGAGACCCAAGCTTTCTGGGCCACCCCCGCTGCAAATTGCAGTCCGCAGCCGCCCCAGAAAATGGCGCGTTCATAGAAGCGCCATCTTCTGGCGCTGTACCCAACTCATCCAGGGCCCTGGTGCGGTGGCTCACTGGGTAATAAAGGGGTTAAGGCCAGCTTGGCATTATCAGCTGGCCCTAAGCCCGAAATTCATGGGGTCACGCCAATATTAGACATGACCGCCATGAATTTCTAGTAAAGTATTTAAAAAAACACAACACCCAGAAAAAAGTCCTTTAATTGAAATAAACACACAATTCTTTATTGTTCTAAATTAAACCATACTTACCATCACGCCCATTCCAGCTGAAGCCAACGATCTCCTGCAATAAAAGTAAAATAATAAAGCAACATCATCCTTACCTTTCCATGGCTCCCACGACAGCTTCAGCTCTGCTACATCGAGATGACAGGCTGGACCGCAGCAGAACGCTGCCATCCATCCTGTCATCCCGCAGACACTGAGAAGCGCAGGCATGCTTCCACTCCTCAGTGTCTGGCTGTGACGGCATCCAGATGAGCCGAGGTCATGTCCAATGAACTCAGCTCACCTCATGTACGTCACTGACAGCGTGGGAAAATTCTCCTGCACTCAGCACTTCAGCGTGAGAATTTTCCCACGCTGTCAGTGACGTGCATGAGGTGAGCTGAGTTCATTGGACATGACCTCACCTCATGTATGTCACTGACACCGTGGGAGAATTCTCACGCTGAAGCGCTGAGTGCAGGAGAATTTTCCCACGCTGTCAGTGACGTGCATGAGGTGAGCTGAGTTCATTGGACATGAACTCGGCTCATCTGGATGACGTCACAGAGAGACACTGAGGAGCGCAAGCATGCCTGCGCTTCTCAGTGTCTGCGGGATGACAGGCTGGATGGCAGCTTTCTCCTGCGGTCCAGCCTGTCATCTCGATGTAGCAGAGCTGAAGCTGTCGTGGGAACCATGGAAAGGTAAGGATGAGGTTGCTTTATTATTTTACTTTTATTGCAGGAGATCGTTGGCTTCAGCTGGAATGGGCGTGATGGTAAGTATGGTTTAATTTAGAACAATAAAGAATTGTGTCTTTATTTCAATTAAAGGACTTTATTCTGGGTGTTTGTGTTTTCTTTTAACTTTGACTATGGGGTTAGTAATGGGGGTGTCTCATAGACGCCTCTCCATTACTAACCTGGGCTTGATGTCAGCTGGCATTATAAGCTGACATCAACCCCAACCCTATTACCCCCTGCCACCGCACCAGGGCAGCGTGGAAGAGCGAGGCTAAGTGCCAGAATTGGCGCATCCTATGGATGCGCCATTTCTGGGGCGGCTGACGGCTGGTGTTTCTAGCCTGGGAGGGGGCCAATATTCATGGCTCCCTTCCTGGGCTATTAATATCAGCCCCCAGCTGTCTGCCTAGCCTTTGCTAGCTATTAAATTAGGGGGGACCCCACGTCATTTTTTGGGGGGGGTTCCCCCATTTTAATAGCTAGTAAAGGCTAGGTATTCAGCTGGGGGCTGATATTAGTAGCCTGGGAAGCTCCGTGGGTATTACCCACTTCCCAGGCTTCAAACATTTGCCCCAGCCGTCTGCTTAACCTCCGCTAGAGACTAAAATTAAGGGGAACCCCACGCCAAATTTTTTTTAAATAAATCCTTTATTTTAACACTAAATGACAAGTACAGTAAGCAACACTGTCACTGTACTTCATATATATGTGACTGACATGTTTCTATCTATCTAATCTATGTGTGATTCTCTATTCTTTCTATTCTAAATTGTCGGGTACAGATGCTGAATTGCCGGCCGGCTTTCTTAAAGAGACGGTGCATGAAAACACTATTATTTTTTTAAATAAATCCTTTACACTAAATGACAAGTACAGTAAGCAACACTGTCACTGTACTTCTTATATATGTGGCTGACATGTTTCTATCTATCTAATCTATGTGTGAAGCTCTATTCTGTCTGTTATAAATTGTCGGGTACCGCTGCTGAATTGCCGGCCGGCTTTTTTAAAGAGACGGTGCACGAAAACACTAATATTTTTTTTAATAAATCCTTTACACTAAATGACAAGTACAGTAAGCAACACTGTCACTGTACTTCATATATATGTGACTGACATGTTTCTATCTATCTAATCTATGTGTGAAGCTCTATTCTTTCTGTTGTAAATTGTCGGGTACCGGTGAATGCCGCTGATGAATTGCCGGCTTTTCATGTCATTCTACATTATTCTTAGTTGTTTTACTTCATGTAGAATTAACCTACAAGGAAAGAAAGGGTTTATTTTCATTCCGATATTTGTGTCCCATTGACTTGCATTGGTTTCCGGTATCGGAATCGGCGATATCCGATACTTTTTGGGTATCGGCCCGATCCAATCCGATACGATATTTCCTGATATCGGAAGGTATCGCTCAACACTACTCTTCACTGAAAAACAAGTCACACACTTACTTTCGTTCGCACTTACGCTCCGGACACACGCAGCTCGTTCACACTCGCAAACTAAGAGATTTAAAGTGTTTTTTTTTTTTTTTTTCCAGCAATGTACCCTTCACCTCAATGCACTTCCAAAGGACTTTATGCCCAACCAGCTGCCCCTTATAAACCCTTAATTATGACCCCTTCCCCTTAATTAACCCCTTGTGAGTAAATCTACACCTCAGGATTTTAGTGCAATGTAGTTAACCCTTAAATACACAGGTAGTAAACTAATAAACTAAAACTGTAGTGAGAAAATAGATTTTAAAAAGCCCAATAAATCTAAACAGGTAGAAAAGCACTCAGCAGATCACAATGCAGCACTCACCGCAATTCACACAGGTATTTTCTGCAGGATTCCCAATACCTCTTCACGCAATTCACACAGGTATTTTCTGCAGGATTCCCAATACCTCTTCACGCAATTCACACAGGTATTTTCTGCAGGATTCCCAATACCTCTTCACCTTCACCTCAATGCACTTCCAGTTTTAGGCTTTATCAGGTAAGTTTTGGCAAACTCCAGCCTGGCTTTTTTATGTCTCGGGGTAAGAAGTGGGGTCTTCCTGGGTATCCTACCATACAGTCCCTTTTCATTCAGACGCCGACGGATAGTACGGGTTGACACTGTTGTAGCCTCGGACTGCAGGGCAGCTTGAACTTGTTTGGATTTTAGTCGAGGTTCTTTATCCACCATCCGCACAATCTTGCGTTGAAATCTCTCGTCAATTTTTCTTTTCCGTCCACATGTAGGGAGGTTAGCCACAGTGCCATGGGCTTTAAACTTCTTGATGACACTGCGCACGGAAGACACAGGAACATTCAGGTCTTTGGAGACGGACTTGTAGCCTTCAGATTGCTCATGCTTCCTCACAATTTGGTTTCACAAGTCCGCAAACAGTTCTTTGGTCTTCTTTCTTTTCTCCATGCTCAATGTGGTACACACAAGGACACAGGACAGAAGTTGAGTCAACTTTAATCCATGTTAACTGGCTGCAAGTGTGATTTAGTTATTGCCAACACCTGTTAGGTGCCACAGGTGCTCTTTCAGCTGCTCATAAAACCCGGCCCTGTAATCCGGACCCATTAAATTCCTCTCAGCACTATGTGTGCTGGAGCCTGCTTCTTCGGATCCTACATCACCGAAGCATGGCACTTCGAGGACACATACCTCCCGTCCACGATCTGTCCGGCAGCAACCTTACATACACCCCCCCTCTGTCCAAAGCCGTAGGGCTTGGCACCTTCTGTCACCATACAATAAACCCTTGACAAGGCAGCGGCATTCCCATGTTGTTTCCCAGGCCTATGCTCTACCCGGAAACTAAAATCTTGTAGAGCCAGGAACCACCTAGTCACTCTGGCATTGTTTCCCTTCTTTTCTCGCATCCACCTCAATGGGGCATGGTCTGACACTAACCTGAACCTTCTACCTAATAGGTAATACCTCAGAGTGTTTAACGCCCACTTAATGGCCAAACATTCTTTTTCTACAATGGAGTAGTCCTTCTCACAAGCGGAGAGCTTCAGACTGAGGTATTTTACAGGGTGTTCTTCTCCGTTAATCTCCTGGGACAAGACTGCTCCCAGCCCGACATCCGATGCATCCATCTGGACCACAAACTCCTTGGAGAAGCTGGGTGCCACCAAGACTGGTTGTTTACAGAGGACCAGTTTCAATTCCTGGCAGGTCGCTTCTGCTTCCGGGGACCACTTGGCCATAGCTGACTTCATCCCTTTCAGAAGATCCATCAGTGGGGCTGCTATCAGGGCAAAGTTAGGGACAAATCTTCGATAGTAGCCCACAATGCCTAGAAACGCCATGACCTGCTTCTTCGAGAGGGGCTGTGGCCAGTTCAAGATCGCCTCGACCTTATTTATTTGTGGTTTTATTTCCCCTCTACCAACCACGTACCCTAGGTACTTGGCTTCCTCCATCCCCATGGCACATTTCTTCGGGTTGATAGTAAAGCCCGCCTTCCTTAGGGCATCAAGTATGGCTTGAACTTTGTCCAGATGACTTTCCCAGTCCTGGCTAAATATGACGATGGCATCTAGGTAGGCCGCTGCATACTGTTTGTGGGGTGCTAAGATCCGGTCCATGGCTCTCTGGAAGGTGGCCGGAGCTCCCTTCAACCCAAACGGCATCCTGACGTATTGGCGTTGAGAAGGCTGTCTTCTCCTTAGCCTCTTTGGACAGGGGAATTTGCCAATATCCTTTGGTGAGGTCCAGAGTGGTGATGTACCGAGCGGGTCCTAGCCTTTCGATAAGCTCATCTACCCTAGGCATTGGGTAGGCGTCGAACTTTGAGACCTCGTTCAGCTTCCTATAGTCGTTGCAAAACCGCCATTCCCCATCTGGTTTCGGCACTAAGACTATAGGACTGGACCATCCACTTTTGGACTCTTCAATGACTCCCAGGTTTAGCATCCGCCTTACTTCTTTAGAGATCACCTCTCTGCGGGCTTCGGGGATCCGGTATGGTTTTAGATTGACGCGAACATGAGGCTCTGTGAGAACCTCATGCTCTATGACCTGAGTGAGTCCTGGCAACTCCGAAAACATGTCTTTATTTCGCTGTAACAACTCTTTGCACTGTTGCTTTTGGGCATGTGACAGTGACTCTGCCACCTTGACCTCTTTCACATCGGCCTCAGCCATTAAACAGGGAGCTTCCGCAGGCTCTCTATCTTGCCATGGCTTAATCAAGTTAACATGGTAAATTTGGTAGGGCTTCCTCTTCCCTGGTTGGTGGATCTTAAAGTTGACTTCCCCCACTTTCTCTACCACCTCATAGGGGCCCTGCCACTTGGCCATGAACTTGTCTCCACTGTGGGACTAGCACAAGCACTCGATCTCCTGGGTTGAACGATCTCACCCTGGCCGACCTATTATACACCCTGGACTGTGCCTTTTGTGCCTTAAGGAGGTGCTCCCTCACAATGGGCATCACATGGGCAATCCTCTCTTGCATCTGGGCAACGTGCTCCACCACTCTCCTATAGGGAGTGGTCTCAGCTTCCCAGGACTCTTTCTCCACCTCCAGGAGTCCTGAGGGTGTCGTCCATAGAGTGGTTCAAACGGGGAGAAACCTGTGGAAGCTTTGGGAACTTCCCTCATGGCGAACAACATATAGTCCCAGTCTCGGCCATCCTTTTCCACTGCTTTCCTCAACATTGCTTTCAAGGTTTTGTTAAACCTCTCTACCAGTCCGTCCGTCTGGGGAGAGTACACAGAGGTTCTCAGTTGTGCAATCTGCAGTGTCTTGCACAATTCCCTCATGACCTTCGACATAAATGGAGTTCCTTGGTCTGTTAGGATCTCGTTAGGCAACCCAGTTCTTGAAAACATGTAGACTAACTCCCGGGCTATACACCTGGTGGAGGAGTTTCGTAGTGGTACGGCCTCCAGATACCATGTAGCATAATCTAATACCACCAGGATATACTGATGCACTTGGGCGGACTTGACCAGAGGCCCCACTAGATCCATTGCTATGCGTTCGAATGGAACCTCGATGACTGGTAGTGGCACTAGGGGACTGCGGAAGTGGGCCACTGGGGAGGTTATCTGGCATGTGGGGCAGGAACGACAATAACTCTATATTTCTCTATAGAAACCTGGCCAGTAGAATCTTTGGAGGATCCGTTCTTGAATCTTGTCTCCACCCAGGTGACCACCCAACACATGAGAATGAGCCATGTCTAACACCCTGCGTCTATAGGGCCCTGGCACCAGCAACTGTTCTATTACCTCACCCCTTGGCTTGGTTATTCTGTACAGCAAATCCCCATTCACAGCAAAATGAGGGAACCGAGTGTCAGCCCCCGGTTCCTGAGGCACCCCATTTAACACAGTAACATTTTCAAAGGCCCCTTTCAGAGTTAAATCCCTGAGTTGGGCAGTTCCAAAGTTTCCCTCGGACACCTAAAGCTCAGGGATATTGGACTCAGGGGATGCTACTTCAGCCTCATTGCCCACCAGCACACACATGGGAAACTCATCTACTATGTTCTGCGGGTAAGTTTCCTTAGGGGCGATCTGGCTGTCGTCCAAGCAACCAGGTGTCCCCGCTTTCCCCCACATTTCCCAGAATAATGCAAAGTAACGTCCAATTATTATGGGATGCAATAGGTCCTTAACGACCGCCACTTCATGAGATGTGGTGCCACAGTCTGTGTTTACATCCACCTGGGCCACAGGATAGTTCTTAGCGTCCCCATTGATACACCGGACACCCACCACCTTCCCAGAAACCAGCCGATGAGGGAGTGTGGCCCTTATCAGGGTCACCAAACTTCCTGAGACCAATAGTCCAGAGACTTGTGCCCCGTTAACTGACACTGAGCATCCCTGAGGGCCCTCGCCATGTTGACGAACCGCGCTGCAGGCGGGGTAGGCAAAATAAGAGCAACGCCGGCCCATGTTACAGTCCATTGGTTCAGAGGTTATGGGACACCGGGAGGCAATATGGCCAGGGGTATGACATCTCCAACACACTATATTATGGGGTGGGACCTTGGGCAGCAACTCAGACCCCTCCTGAACTCTAGGATGCCCCCCAGGTGTGGCGCTAGCTCCCTTCTTTTGGGTGTCCGCCTCCTTTTGGGAACCCCAGTATTGAGAGGCTACGACCCCTTGTTTTCCCAAAGGACTCTCAACCGCCTGGTATCTTTCCACCAACCCCACCAAGTCATCAGCATTATAGGGATCTCCCTGGGCAACCCAGGATTTTACCGACTTCGGGAGAGAGTGTATAAACCTGTCTATAACGACCTCTATCTCATATCATAGGACTATCTATCATCTATCTATTATCTATATGACGCGCCCCCTGGGCCATGGGGCACCCGGGACCGGACTTCAGGGCAATGCTGGGAGTAGTTGTGGCGACCTGGTCCCGTGGCTCAGGGTGGCCAGACCAATATTGTGGCAGTCTCTGTATCAGTATAATGCAATGTCCGACTACGCCACCCGTGGATTGCGGTCAATAAGAACGGCCGCTGCTGAGCAGACCTCTGAGGCTGATGTTGTGAGGGCAGCAGAGTGTAGTATAACTCCCCACGGGAGGAGTATAGCCTCAGGCTAGTGAGTGTGGATGATAGGAGTGATGGTACACGAGCGCAGCAGGAACGACTCAGAGGCTTTGCAGCGCAGTTCAGGGTCTTTACTGATGGTGATAAGGCAGACCCTCCCGGGAGTACTGGCTAGCATAAGAGGCCTGGTCAGTCTGTGAGCAAACTGGAGTTCCCCTGGCCAGGTGGAGTTGTAGGCCTCCCCGACTATCTGCACTCTTCCTGGCTACCTTGCTGTAAGCGAGTGGAAGTAGCCCACGTCCCTGAGTGTTCCGTGTGGTGCTCACCTGTATGGCTGGTGACTTGGGGCCTTCTGATAGCCCCCGCTCCTCGATTGCAGTGCTGGTCCCTTGCTCGTGACTGAGCCTCCGGGCTTCTATGGCCAGAGGACTTGAAATCCCCTGCCGGCGGGTTTCTGCTGCTGGGTATATATAAGTCCCCGCAACCTCGGACTCCTGTGTCCGGTTCTCAGAGTCTTCTGCCAGGACGAACTCCGCTTAGCTCAAGTCCCTGGTCTTCAGCTCCTGCTCCTACAGAGCTCCTCGCTGTTACTTTCCCTGTGTCTGGAACTAACTCCAGGCTCTGACTTCACTAACCCCGCCCCAGATCCAGTTTATATAGGGCAGGTTCCTCCCCTATCTGGTCTGGGACAGGAGGTGTTGCATGTTTAAGGGCTCCGAACCAGGAAACCTCCCACTTGCTCTCAGACATAATATTTCTATTACAGTGGTAACCAGACCCCTGGGGTGCCACATATCCATCTATCTATCTCATATCTATCTATCTATCAATCTCATATCTATCTATCTTCTCCACTTTTTATCTGGTCTCAGGTATGACTTTCATATTACCCACGACTGTTACTTGCCACAGGTGAGTTTTAACGAGCATCACATGCTTGAAGCAAAGTTGTTTTTCCACAATTTTGGAAAAGTGCCAACAATTTTGTCCGGCCCATTTTTGGAGTTTTGTGTGAAATTATGTCCAATTTGCCTTTTTTTCCCATTTTTTTGTGCTGTTTCAATACACACAAAGGAAATAAATATTATAACAAATGTATAACAAAACATGTGTAATTGCAATAATTTTCTGGGAGAAATACTTCACTTTCTGGAACAATCTCAAGGTTGCTAAACACTTCCGGCCATGACTGTGTGTATATATGGGCCCTCAATAAACCATCCCTCTCAACGAAAAGGCCACAGCAAGGGTCAGGAATCGGTGTCCTTCCCTCTCCGAATCTTAGGGAGAGACGGTTGTGCTTCCAGCATCCACCTAGGCTGCCACCCCAGTGGAACTAATAGCAGGGTAGCCAACTGTCCAGAAATTCTTGGACAGTCCATAAAAATAGGGCACTTTTTTCCCTGTCCGTAAAAAAAAATGTGATGCGTCCATAATCTTTCTGAAGTTGGAGAGACTTGTTCAGATGGAGGGAGATGTAGGGGCATCATATTGTGTATAGGGAGATGTAGGGGCATCATATTGTGTATAGGTATCATATTGTGTATCTGCATGTGTGGGGACATCATACGGTGTATATGGAGCTGTGAGCACATCATACTGTATTTAGGGAACAATGAGGGAATCATACTGTATGAAACATAATGCTGTGTAAAGGGTCTGTGGGGTCATCATCTAATATACAGTACAGACCAAAAGTTTGGACAAGAGAATGCCAAGAGTGTGCAAAGCAGTCATCAAAGCAAAAGGTGGCTACTTTGAAGAACCTAGAATATAAGACATATTTTCAGTTGTTTCACACTTTTTTGTTAAGTATATAATTCCACATGTGTTAATTCATAGTTTTGATGCCTTCAGTGTGAATGTACAATTTTCATAGTCATGAAAATACAGAAAAATCTTGAAATGAGAAGGTGTGTCCAAACTTTTGGTCTGTACTGTATATAATCGTCTAATCCCGTCTGTCTGTCTGTCCTTCTGTCCAGGAAATCCTGCGTCGCTGATTGGTCCAGCCGCGGCCAATCAGCGACGCGGGATTTCAGAAAAAGATGGCGGCCGTTAGCAGCTCATCTGCCGCCATCAGCGGCGATGCAGCCGGGAGATGACCGGCGCTAGCCGCTCATCTCCCGGCTGCTCGCAGCAGAAGTACCGCGACCGGCGGCGCTGCTGACCTCCATGCGGCTACCGTCGGGAGATCAATGGCTAGGGCCGCTGATCTCCCGACGGCAAGTGTGAAGCGAGGACCGGGGAGCGGCGCCGCCAGTCGGGATACTTCGGCTGTGAGCAGCCGGCCATCTCCCGGTTCCTCGCAGCGGAAGTACCCGCACAGGTAGCGTCGCTGCCCGGTCCTCAGTAATACGATTCGCTGATTGGTCGGAATCAGCGATATTGGCGCCGCGACCAATCAGCGATTTTGGCGCCACATTTAAACACCACTCTGTTGATTGCGCCTGGTCGGCCGCATACAGATTCTAGAATACCCGATGCGTTAGAATCGGGACACCATCTAGTACTGTATATAAAGAGCTGTGGGAGCCATCACACTATATATAGAGACCTGTGAAAAGCTAATGTGTTGATCCAGAGGAAGTCAAAAAACCCCATGAGGCAGATGCTGCTTGCCCAAAATTAGGGGAAAAATTCCTTCCCGACTCCACATATGGCAATCAGACTAGTTGCTTGGATCAACGTCCCATAACAAAATCTAGTATGAATAACCTGTAATGTTATTCAAGAAAGTCACACAGGACCTCCTTGAACTTTTTTTTAGAGAATTAAGTATTACAAGGTCATGTGGTAGAGAGTTCCATACCTCACACAATAAAACATTGCCATCTAACTTCCTTTAGACAAAGCGAATTAGGAGCTTGATGCTAGAGTAGTTGAATTAAAACTGAAAAAAATTATTAACACAGCAAAAAAGAGGAACAGTATTTATTCACCTGCCCAGGTCTCAAAACTAATGCACTAATCAGGATGAAGCAAACCATATAATAAAGGCAGGGGCAGCACAGGTGCAAAATACTGATGAGACAACCAACTCATAACCTACCAATTCTTGGAGGGGGTCATTGCTTAGTATTAAAACTGCACACAAAAAATGGCTTGTATAGGTCACTGGTCACACACAGATTGTTAGGGGAATGGTTGCAAACAACTTTATTAAATAATGGAAAGCAAACGAACCCGGGGTCCGAGATGCAGCCTGGAGGACTGCGGACGAACACCTTCCGGGTAAGAAGGTAAAACAACCAACTAAAATAACAATCCCCCCCGTGTTACTGCACACCGGAACGGGAATAGGGATTCGCACTATCTCCGTTAACTGCACGAGAGATGTGCGACAAATAATGGAGCCGTAGCCCTGTTAACTGCACAGAGGCTACGCAGCAGGCGCTAGGATGCATGTGTGATTCACGCCGGCTTATACGTGCTCCCAGCCGGCGTGCTACCGGACTGAGGAGTATCTCTCCACGTGGCTAACAGGCGGTGCCGGGAATACGGAGTCCGCAGTCTGCTCGGGGTGTATAGCGACCCCCTTGTTGGAGCCAGACTGTCAGACGAAGCTACCTGCCTCCCTCCATCTAAGGCTGTCTATCCCCTGCTAAACCTGCCTGTCAGAAGCTATAACAGCAAAAGTACACGTGGAGCCGAAACGACCAAGCGTCCACACAATAACACCAACTCAGCTCAATGATCAGAGCGCGCCGCCATGTTTGTGGGCGTGCTATTTAAATATTAAGCCCTGCCCACCGTCACATTATTGGTGACGTCACCCGCGACCAATCAGGCGGTGCCAGGTCACCGGATCAGCTGACTCCCAAACCACTAATCACGGTCCGCCATGTCACGGGCATGCTCAGTGCAGTGTATCCTGGACTTAGGCTGTAACAGCCCTGTTTCCCTCCGCAACCTATCCTTCATGTTGCTAGGAACAAAGACCCGAGAGACAGCTTGTACATCTCGTGCACCAGCTAGGCGTTGGGACCAATGACGATGCTGAGAAGCATCTGGACTGGAATAGGAGACCACAGAATCCACTGATGATTCTGAACCCATTTCAGATCCAGAAAACACCTGACGCCTAACACAGATAGTGCTCAATATAGGGCTTACAGCCTATTAGTGACCCTCATACTGTTAGATTAGGCAGGCTGCAAAGCACTATCTAAGTGCACCCCATGAGGACAGACCCCCTAGTTTACAAATCCAGCATAGATGGGCTTGTCTGAACCCTGAATAAAAATAACGTGCAAAATCTATATATGAGGTTCTGGTAAATATTTTGGCGCTGGTCACGCACAGTGTCTGGTTTACAGCCTATTAGTGACGCCCATACTATTAGATTAGGCGGGCTATGCTCCCCTCATACACCTTACCACGGTGTGTAGTGTGACATGGAGCTAAACCCCCTGTCTTCTTAAGAAAAAGGCTGCGAAAAACCTTCTCTTTATTGATAGTAGAGAAACCTCCATACAGTAGATGCGGAAAACATACGATGAACCCCAGTATTGTACCCCATAGATAGGACTCTTACCGGCTAAGCTTGGAGCAGGCTGTGTGCACAGAGCCCAAGATACAAAACTGTAGGGATGTGGACTGTCTTACCCTGTTCCTGCCCCTGAAGACAACAAACGTGTCATGTGAATACTGTCTTGCGGTTTTATATCTAAAAGTGATATGTGTCTTATGTAATGTATAATGGTGATGTAACAGCATGTGAAGTGTTAATGCATAATGTGAGTATAGCATAAGATAAGCTTAGGATACCATAAGACATAAGTATAACATAAACCCTAAAATACAAATTTTATTAAATCTCTTTAAAATCGGGACATGCGGCATAAAGATGATCCGCATCAGTATTGCACTTTATCAAGATAAGTTCCTTTTATTGTTTAGTCTTGTGATCATTTATGTCATTGATACCTCTATGGGTGATTAATTCCAGGGCTGGCTAGGGTTATCCAGGGATAGCCGCCGTGGAGCGGGGCACCACAGTGTCAACATTAACTAGGGTGTCACCCTCCACTATAAGGCAGGTAATCAGCATCTAGGGTGTTGAACAGGGCTGATTGTAGCCTTTGTTTGGATGCCTGAATGTATCCTTTGGCTTGGAGGTCCAAAGATATTAGGAACGTTCTTGGGTGTTTTTATAAATTTGCACATTGTCACTTTATTCACTGTTGTCACTTTAATCATTTAGTACACACTGAGGATTGATTGTTTGATGTGATATCTGTACCAGTTTCTGGTAGACTGTCAGATCTTTGGTCTATGTAAGTACGAATAAGGGACTTTTAGGGTCTAGGGGCAGCTGCCGTTCAGCAAGGGTGCCATTGTCATCTATATGTAGGATGCCCATCTCCGCTGACATGCAGGTTCAGGCTAGGGTATCTATAGGGTGAGTTTTATTGAAGTACAGTGGGTACGGAAAGCATTCAGACCCCTTTAAATTTTTCACTCTTTGTTTCATTGCAGCCATTTGGTAAATTCTAAAAAGTTCATTTTTTTCTCATTAAAGTCCACTCTGCACCCCATGTTGACTGAAAAAAACAGAAATGTAGAAATTTTTGCAAATTTATTAAAAAAGGAAAACTGAAATATCACATGGTCATAAGTATTCAGACCCTTTGCTCATATTTAAGTCACATGCTGTCCATTTCCTTGTGATCCTCCTTGAGATGGTTCTACTCTTTCATTGGAGTCCAGCTGTGTTTAATTAAACTGATAGGACTTGATTTGGAAAGGCACACACCTGTCTATATAAGACCTCACAGCTCACAGTGCATGTCAGACCAAATGACCAGTATTGAGTAGAAGCCCCCTTTTGAGCTAGTGCATCCATGAGTCTTCTTGGGAATGATGCAACAAGTTTTTCACACCTGGATTTGGGGTTCCTCTGCCATTCTTCCTTGCAGATCCTCTCCAGTTCTGTCAGGTTGGATGGTGAACGTTGGTGGACAGCCATTTTCAGGTCTCTCCAGAGATGTTCAATTGGGTTTAGGTCAGGGCTCTGGCTGGGCCAGTCTAGAATGGTCACAGAGTTGTTTTGAAGCCACTCCTTTGTTATTTTAACTGTGTGCATAGGGTCATTGTCTTGTTGGAAGGTGAACCTTCGGCCAAGTCTGAGGTCCAGAGCACTCTGGAAGAGGTTTTCATCCAGGATATCTGTGTACTTGGCCGCATTCATGTTTCTTTCAATTCCAACCAGTCGTCCTGTCCCTGCAGCTGAAAAACACCCCCATGATGCTGCCACCACCATGTTTCACTGTTGGGATTGTATTGGGCAGGTGATGAGCAGTGCCTGGTTTTCTCCACACATACCCCTTAGAATTATCACCAAAAAGTTCTATCTTAGTCTCATCAGACCAAAGAATCTTATTTCTCATAGACTGGGAGTCCTTCATGTGTTTTTAAGCAAACTCTGTGCAGGCTTTCATATGTCTTGCACTGAGGAGAGGCTTCCGTTGGGCCACTCTGCCATAAAGGCTCGACTTGTGGAGGGCTGCAGTGATAGTTGACTTTATGCAACTTTCTCCCATCTCCCTACTGCATCTTTGGAGCTCAGCCACAGTGATCTTGGGGTTCATCTTTACCTCTCTCACCAAGGCTCTTCTCCCACGATTGCTCAGTTGAGCTGGACGGCCAGGTCTAGGAAGACTTCTGGTGGTCCCAAACTTTTTCCACTTAAGGATTATGGAGGCCACTGTGTTCTTAGGACCCTTGACTAATGCAGAAATTCTTTTGTAAACTTGGCCAGATCTGTGCCTTGCCACAATTCTGTCTCTAATCTCCTTTGGCAGTGTCAGGATGCCAGGTTTAATTTTACTTTGCCAGTAGTTTTTCCCTTAGCCAAGATGGCTTCCATTGCCTCACTGGGGTCATGTGTTTCCTGCCTGTGGACCTACTTAAACTGCATGTGTTGCAATCATGCCTTGCCTGAGTATTGTGTGCTTTTAGCTTTCTACTCACCTGTGCTAGCCCTCTGAATAGAGTCTTGCTGACTTTGTGTTTACTCCTAGTCATCCGCTGAAAGGATTGCTGCCTGAATCCTCTGCTAAGGGGACTTCTGCTGAAAGGAACCGCTGGCTGTTGTTCACTCACGCTGGGATCTCTGAACTTTTGTCTTCCTGAAGAAAACTTCTCCTGGATCTCTACACCTCTGGTATAGTCACCATCTTGCTCTGTGTTTAAATACCCGGCTCCAGCTCTGCTTAAGACATCGCTGTTTCCTCCGCTGCACCTCCTGCATTCTTCAATATCCAGATCCATATTCCAGTTTGTCTTCTCTTCTGCACTACGTGAGTCCACAATCAACTGAGGAATACCTACGTCTGCTTACTATCCTTATTTCTGTTTGCATATTACTGTACCTAAGTAAACTTGAACTATGGTTAACTTTTGCATACCCTAATAGTAATGAAGGCCGTGCCTTACAGACTAGGTTCTAAGAAGTATTGTTTGGAATGAACTTACCTTCATAAACTGTTTGCTGTGATCTTTTGCACTTGAGTTTAAAATAGACTTTCACACTACTCTTGTCTCAGTCTCTGCTTTTGGCCCACGCCATTGGACTTCAGGGTATCTACTAACATCGTAACAGGCAGTTCCTTTGAGCTCATGATTCTCATTTGGTCTGACATGCACTGTGAGCTGTGAGGTCTTATATAGACAGGTGTGTGCCTTTCCAAATCAAGTCCTATCAGTTTAATTAAACACAGCTGGACTCCAATGAAAGAGTAGAACCATCTCAAGGAGGATCACAAGAAATGGACAGCATGTGACTTAAATATGAGCAAAGGGTCTGAATACTTATGACCATGTGATATTTCAGTTTTCCTTTTTTAATAAATTTGCAAAATTTCTACATTTCTGTTTTTTTTCAGTCAAGATGGGGTGCACAGTGGACTTTAATGAGAAAAAAATGAACTTTTTAGAATTTACCAAATGGCTGCAATGAAACAAAGAGTGAAAGATGTAAAGGGGTCTGAATGCTTTCCGTACCCACTGTATATAGTACTCAATGTTCCAGGCAGTGGGAGGCATTACTGGGATCCAGAGCAGTCGCTCCAGTCACGTCCAGAGCCTAAGGTCTGGCATAGGAGCTGCCGGACACTTTGTGTGCTCTGAAGTACAAAGGAAGATGGACAGGGACCTGCATAGATGGAAGTTGAAGGCCAGTCCCGGGTGCACTGCAGAGGTGGACGAGAAATACAGGATGAGCTAGCAACAGGGCTGAAGAGGAGTTATGCTAAGAAGGAGGATAATGTGAATTGCTGTGCCTTATCCCATCTGTACCCACCTGATGAACTTGAACTGTCAAGTATATGTTTGACTGTTACAAAGAACTTCGTGTTCCCTAAATTGTGAGCGGCGGCTTCTGAGGACAGAAGCCTGAAGGCAGTGGAGGCCTGCGGCCTACAAGAGAGTGTGCTGCACCCCACACCCTAGAGCACACTGGGACTGGGACACCCATTGTCTGTAAAGTGCCAGAGCGAAATCAGACCGACGTTCAGTCACGACTACCGCTCTGTGCCACTTTACAAGATGAGTGATAAGGGAACTTCTCCATCAGAAGAGAAGAGGAAATAATGGTCGCTGCCCAATCTGTGACAAGAACAGGACCACAATGCAACAAGAACTGTCTCACAATGCTCTTGGAATTTTCCCATAATGCATTGCAAATTGAAACTAGAGCAAATACATTAAATCACTAGCAGACAGTGCAGTTATCAAACAATAAAAAAGAGACAGGATTCAAATGCAAGCAACATAATGTCAGAACTGATATACACATAAAGTGACTAGATTCCCTGGATAGCTAAATTCGCTGCTGAGGCAAGAACACGGGCTGCCCAGCACTATTTAAGTGCACCCCATGAAGATTGACACTCTAATTTACAAGGCCATAACATATAGGTGCATCTCACAAAATTAGAATATCATCAAAAAGTTAATTTATTTCAGTTCTTCAATGCAAAAAGTGAACCTCATATATTATATAGAGTCATTACAAACACAGTGATCTATTTCAAGTGTTTATTTCTGTTAATGTTGATGATTATGGCTTATAGCCAATGAAAACACAAAAGTCATTAACTCAGTAAATTAAAATAATTAACAAAAAACACCTGCAAAGACTTCCTAAGCATTTAAAAAGGTCCCTTAGTCTGTTTTAGTAGGCTCCACAATCATGACAATCATGATGAAGACTGCTGGCTTGACAGATGTCCAGAGTTCCAATTTTCATTTGAAATCAAGGTCCCAGAGTCTGGAAGAAGAGTGGAGAGGCCACAATCCAAGCTGCTTGAGGTCTAGTGTGAAGTTTCCACAATCAGTGATGGTTTGGGGAGCCGTGTCATCTGCTGGTGTAGGTCCACTGTGTTTTTTCAACACAAAAGTCAGCGCAGCCGTCTACCAGGAAATTTTAGAGCACTTCATGCTTCCCTCTGCCACAGTATCAAGCTACCAGGGGGGCAAAGGGGGCGGTGGCCCCGGGCCCCTCGCTCTTAGGGGGCCCATCCAGGGCTACGCCAGTGTAACTGTATCTAGCATGCCCCTGGTGCCAGCATCGGGCCCCACTGCCCGCCACCGCCGCAAGTTTACTGATGAGAGAGGGAGCGCGGATCTCTCTCCCATTAGTCCCTTCTGTGACTGACGTCTCTGACATCATCACTTGGCGCCCAGCCCGCTGTGCTGAAGATGTGTGCGTGCTGGGTGCTCTGAGCAGCGAGGGAACCAGGAGGAGAGATGAGTACTGTTTATTTATTTTTTGCTGGGTGGGGGGCGGCATTATATTACAGACTCTGCCTATGGGAAGGGGGAGGTGCATTATACTATAGACTCTGCCTATGGGGGAGCATTATCCTAAAGACTCTGCCCACAGAGAGGGGGGGCATTATACTAAAGACTCTGCCTATGGGGAGGGGGGGCATTATACTACAGACTGTCTATGGGGAGGGGGGGAGCATTATACTAAAGCCTCTGTCTATGGGGCGGCATTCTACTACAGACTCTGCCTATGGGGGGCATTATACTACAGACTCTGTTTATGAGCAGGGGAGAGCAGTAGACTACAGACTCTGCCTATGGGGGGACATTGTACTACAGACTCTGCCTATAAGAGGGGGAGCATTATACTACAGACTCTGCCTATGGGGGGTGCATTTTACTACAGACTCTGCCTATAGGTGGGGCATTATACTACAGACGCTGCCTATGAGATGGGGGGGGCATTATATCACAGACTCTGCCTATGAGGAGGGGGGGCACATTATACTACAGACTCTGCCTATGGGGGCGCATTATACTATACGAAGGACTATGGGGAGTGCATTATACTATATTGAGGACTATCTGGTGCATTATACTATATGTACTCTATTTATACAGTGTGGGAGATAATGTGGGTTCTTTGAAAAGTGTGGGGGCCATCATACAGTGTGGGAGATAATGTGGGATCTTTGTATGGTGTGGAGGCCATCATACAGTGTTGGAGCAATCAGCTTGTGGGCTACTAAGGGGTCAGTATACTGTGTGGGGGTACTATACAGTGAGGGGGAATTATATAGTGAATAGGAGAACATCATACTGGTTAGAGCGGAGCTCTACATGGGGGGAGACTCAGGACATTATTAAATCTTAGGTGGGCACTTATTGTTATAGGGGAACTCAGGTTATCGTGACTGTCGAAGGGGCACTATTACTTTCTAGGGGGCACAATGTGGGCACTGTTTTCTAGGACACTTGCACACGGCATTACTTTATTTTAGAGGTTTGTTTTACCATCTAGAGGGCACACAGTAGGTGCAGTAATAGGGACACATTTTGCAGCAGAGGCTCAGTATTGGGGTATCAGCAGGATGAGAAGTTTGTGCAGGTTGGGGATAGATGTGGTCAGTGCCTGAAATGTAAGGAGTCAAATGTGTCTTTGTTGTGATCTCTGCATACCTGAGACTCTGAGTCCTGGCTGGAGAAGTAGTCGTGTCGGTCTGGGCCAGATGGAAAAGACGGGAAAAGTGAACAATTTAATCAGAAAGAACGTCAGCTGTAAGGTACTATATAAAACTGAGCTGTGATCTCTTATATGTTCTGCAGGACTGGCATCAATCAATATATGTCACCATATGGCGGTAATATCAGTGCTGGTCTTTGTATAGAGATTATTTTTAGTAACAGCGCGGTCATCTGCTGAGGTTTTCCTACATCAACTATCTGGGTGCGCCGCTATAGTTGGAATCAGGGTTACCTGGTTAGAGGCCCACTCAGAAGTTTCGGCCCCCTGAACCAAAACCTTAGCTACGCCAAGCTTTTTGGAGATGGAAATGTCATTCTCCAGCAGGACTTGGCCCCTGTCCACACTGACAAAAGTACTAATACCTGGTTTAAAACAACAGTATCACTGTGCTTGATTGGCAGCAAACTCACCTGACCTTAACCCCATAAAGAATCTATGGGGTATTGTCAAGAGGAAAATGAGAGACACCAGACCCAACAATGCAGACGAGCTGAAGGCTTCTATCAAAGCCACCTGGGCTTCCATAACCCCTCAGCAGTGCCACAGGCTGATCCCTCCATGCCACATTGCCGCATTGATGCAGTAATTGATGTAAAAGGATCCCCGACCAAGTATTGAGGGCATTTATTGAACATACATTTCAGTAGGATAACATTTTGGATTTTGAAAACATTTTTCAAGCTGTTGTTATAAGGTATTCTAATTAATTGAAATAATGACTTTTGAGTTTTCATTGGCTGTAAGCCATAATCATCAACATTAACAGAAATAAACACGTGACATAGATCACTCTGTGTGTAATGGCTCTATATAATATAAGAGTTTCACTTTTTGTATTGAAGAACTGAAATAAATTAACTTTTCTGGTGATATTCTAATTTTGTGAGATGCACCTGTAGATGGGCTTGGCTGCACCCTGAATAAAAATAGCATGTAAAAAATATATATGATATATATGAGGTATTGGTCGATATTTTGGCCAAAATATACAAGCTCGCAACCTGCTCAAGGGTCCTCATACTTGCGAGTCCCTACACTAACATTAAAAGCAAAGTCACAAAAACAAGGAATTAAAGTTCCCACCAAAATTCAAGAATTAACACAGCAAATACAGCAACAATATTTACAAGGATGCAGCAAACCCATATAATGAAGAAGTCAGCAACACAGGTGCAAAATATTGATGAGACAACCACTCACAACCTACCAATTCATGGAGGGGGTGATAGCTTAGTATTAAAACTGCACACAAATAAGCCTTGTATAGGGCACTGGTCACACATACAGTACAGACCAAAAGTTTGGACACACCTTCTCATTTAAAGATTTTTCTGTATTTTCTTGACTATGAAAATTGTACATTCACACTGAACGCATCAAAACTATGAATTAACACATGTGGAATTATATACTTAACAAAAAAGTGTGAAACAACTGAAGATATGTCTTGTCTTCTAGGTTCTTCAAAGTAGCCGCCTTTTGCTTTGATGACTGCTTTGCACACTCTTGGCATTCTCTTGATGAGCTTCAAGAGGTAGTCACCGGAAATGGTCTTCCAACAATCTTGAAGGAGTTCCCAGAGATGCTTAGCACTTGTTGGCCCTTTTGCCTTCACTCTGCGGTCCAGCTCACCCCAAACCATCTTGATTGGGTTCAGGTCTGGTGACTGTGGAGGCCAGGTCATCTGGCGTAGCACCCCATCACTCTCCTTTTTGGTCAAATAGCCCTTACACAGCCTGGAGGTGTGTTTGGGGTCATTGTACGGTTGAAAAATAAATGATGGTCCAACTAAACGCAAACCGGATGGAATAGCATACTGCTGCAAGATGTTGTGGTAGCCATGCTGGTTCAGTATGCCTTCAATTTTGAATAAATCCCCAAGAGTGTCACCACAAAGCACCCCCACACCATCACACCTCCTCCTCCATGCTTCATGGTGGGAACCAGGCATGTAGAGTGCATCCATTCACCTTTTCTGCATCGCACAAAGACACGGTGGTTGGAACCAAAGATCTCAAATTTGGACTCATCAGACCAAAGCACAGATTTCCATTGGTCTAATGTCCATTCCTTGTGTTCTTTAGCCCAAGCAAGTCTCTTCTGCTCGTTGACTGTCCTTAGCAGTAGTTTCCTAGCAGCTATTTTACCATGAAGGCCTGCTGCACAATGTCTCCTCTTAACAGTTGTTGTAGAGATGTGTCTGCTGCTAGAACTCTGTGTGGCATTGACATGGTCTCTATTCTGAGCTGCTGTTAACCTGCGATTTCTGAGGCTGGTGACTCGGATAAACTTATCCTCAGAAGCAGAGGTGACTCTTGGTCTTCCTTTCCTGGGGCCGTCCATGTGAGCCAGTTTCTTTGTAGCGCTTGATGGTTTTTGCAACTGCACTTGGGGACACGTTCAAAGTTTTCCCAATTTTTTGGACTGAGTGACCTTCATTTCTTAAAGAAATAATGGCCACTCGTTTTGCTTTACTTAGCTGCTTTTTTTCTTGCCACAATACAAATTCTAACAGTCTATTCAGTAGAACTATCAGATGTGTATCCACCAGACTTCTGCACAACACAACTGATGGTCCCAACCCCATTTATAAGGCAAGAAATCCCACTTATTAAACCTGACAGGGCACACCTGTGAAGTGAAAACCATTTCCGGTGACTACCTCTTGATGCTCATCAAGAGATTGCCAAGAGTGTGAAAAGCAGTCATCAAAGCAAAAGGTGGCTACCTTGAAGAACCTAGAATATACGACATGTTTTCAGTTGTTTCACACTTTTTTGTTAAGTGTATAATTCCACATGTGTTAATTCATAGTTTTGATGCCTTCAGTGTGAATATACAATTTTCATAGTCATGAAAATACAGAAAAATCTTTAAATGAGAAAGTGTGTCCAAACTTTTGGTCTGTACTGTAGGTAGTGCACAATGTCTGGCTTACAGCCTATTAGTGAAGCCCAAACTATTAGATTAGGCGGGCTGCCCAGCACTTTTTAAGTGCACCCCATGAAGACAGACACCCTAGTTTACAAGGCCAACATTGATGGGTCTGGCTGCACCCTGAATAAAAATAACGTGCAAAAAATATATATGATATATATGAGGTATTAGTAAATATTTTGGCCAAAATACACAAGCTCGCAACCCGCGTCAAGGGTCCTCATACTTGCGAGTCCCTACACTAACATTAAAAGCAAAGACAAATTTAAATTCCCACCAAAATTCAAGAATTAACACAGGAAAAAAGGGCAACAGTGTTTACCTGCCTAGGTCTCAGTACTAATCATACCATAAAATAACGATGACAGCAATACAGGTGCAAAATACTGATGTGACAACCACTCACATATTACCAATTAATGGAGGGGGGTGATTACATAGTATTAAAACTGCACACAAAATTATATGGGATTGCTACATCCTAATAGTGCATTAGTTCTGAGATCTGGGCAGGTAAATGCTATATTAATAATTGATTTTTTGGGGAAAGTTAAATTCTCTTTTGTTGGCTTTACTTTTAATCTAACTGAAATACACATAAGCTTTTTTCCTAAACATTAGGATCTGTTTAGAGCCATCAGCTCAAAAAGGCTTCCTTTGACAGACTTGGCATAAGCAGGTCAAAAGGAACCCTGATCTTTACCATTACACCCCTTTACAGGAATGGAGACTTACCACATGCTCAGGGTTGCATCTACAGAGTAGCTGCTGGCCAGAGGAGCGAGCTTGAGGCTATAACTCTAACTAAAGCTTTTTTATTACTAAATGATGGGTTCTGTCTAAGGCCATTGGCTCAAAAAGACTTCCTCGGACAGACTTGGCGCAAGCTACTCCATTCTGCAGATCCCAAGGGAACCCTGGCCTTTACCATTACACCCCTGTACAGGAATAGATACTTACCATAGGCCCAGGGTTGCATCTACAGAGTAGCTGCTGGCCGGAGGAGCGAGCTTGAGGCTATAGTGGTTGATTCAACTCTAACTAAAGCTTTTTTTTCCTAAATACTGGGATCTGTTTAAGGCTGTTGGCTCAAACAGACTTCCTCGGACAGACTTGGCGCAAGCTACTCCATTCTGCAGATCCCAAGGGAACCCTGGTTTTTACCATTACACCCCTGTACAGGGATAGATACTTACCATAGGCCCAGGGTTGCATCTACAGAGTAGCTGCTGGCCGGAGGAGTGCGCTTGAGGCTTGAGTAGTTGAGTCAATCCTAACTAAAGAAAAACCTATCTAATGACACTTTCTTGTTAGGACCTGTCTGAGGCCTATGGCTCAAAAAAGCAACTTTGGAAAAACTTGGCAAAAGCCAGTCTATCCTACAGGTTCCAAAGGAACTCTGACCTTCACTCTTACAGCCCTGTACAGTGATAAAGACTTATTACAGGGCCTTGATTGCATCTACATAGTAGATGCTGACTGGAGGGGCAAACTTAAGGTTAGAATGGTTCAGCCAACCCTAACTATTGCTACTTTCTTAAATGTTAGGATATTTCTGAGGCCGTTGGCTCAAACAGGCTTCCTTGGACAGACTTGGCGCAAAACACACCATTTCTGATGTTTCCAAATGAACCCTGGGCTTCACCCTTGAACCTCTATACAGGGACCGTTTCATAGTTTTAAGGTTGAAAGACACAAGTCCATCAAGTTCAACCTAAAAGCTAATGTGTTGATCCAGAGGAAGGCAAAAACCCCATGAGGCAGATGCTAATTGCCCCATATTAGGGGAAAAATTCCTTCCCGACTCCACATATGGCAATCAGACTAGTTCCCTGGATCAACGTCCCATAACAAAATCTAGTACGGATCACCTGCAATTTTATATTATTCAAGAAAGGCACACACATGCCCTCCTTGAATTTTTTTTAGAAAATTAAGTATTTCAATTTCATGTGGTAGAGAGTTTCATAACCTCATTGCTCACACAATAAAAATTTGCCAACTAACTTCCTTTAGACAAAGTGAATTAGGATCTTTATGCTAGAGTAATTGAATTAACTCTAACTGAAATAGATTAATGCTTTTTTCCTAAATGTTGAAATTTGTTTAAATCCATCAGCTCAAAAAGGCTTTCTCGGACAGACTTGGCGCAAGCTACTCCATTCTGCAGATCCCAAGGGAACCCTGGCCTTTACCATTACACCCCTGTACAGGGATAGATACTTACCATAGGCCCAGGGCTGCATCTACAGAGTAGCTGCTGGCCGGAGGAGCGAGCTTGAGGCTATAGTGGTTGATTCAACTCTAACTAAAGCTTTTTTTTCCTAAATACTGGGATCTGTTTAAGGCTGTTGGCTCAAACAGACTTCCTCGGACAGACTTGGCGCAAGCTACTCCATTCTGCAGATCCCAAGGGAACCCTGGTTTTTACCATTACACACCTGTACAGGGATAGATACTTACCATAGGCCCAGGGTTGCATCTACAGAGTAGCTGCTGGCCGGAGGAGTGCGCTTGAGGCTTGAGTAGTTGAATCAATCCTAACTAAAGAAAAACCTATCTAATGACACTTTCTTGTTAGGACCTGTCTGAGGCCTATGGCTCAAAAAAGCTTCTTTGGAAAGACTTGGCAAAAGCCAGTCTATCCTACAGGTTCCAAAGGAACTCTGGCCTTCACTCTTACAGCCCTGTACAGTGATAAAGACTTATTACAGGGCCTTCGATTGCATCTACATAGTAGATGCTGACTGGAGGGACGAACTTAAGGCTAGAATGGATCACCCACCCTAACTATTGCTACTTTCTTAAATGTTAGGATATTTCTGAGGCCGTTGGCTCAAACAGGCTTCCTTGGACAGACTGGGCGCAAAACACACCATTTCTGATGTTTCCAAATGAACCCTGGGCTTCACCCTTGAACCTCTATACAGGGACCGTTTCATAGTTTTAAGGTTGAAAGACACAAGTCCATCAAGTTCAACCTAAAAGCTAATGTGTTGATCCAGAGGAAGGCAAAAACCCCATGAGGCAGATGCTAATTGCCCCATATTAGGGGAAAAATTCCTTCCCGACTCCACATATGGCAATCAGACTAGTTCCCTGGATCAACGTCCCATAACAAAATCTAGTACGGATAACCTGCAATTTTATATTATTCAAGAAAGGCACACACATACCCTCCTTGAATTTTTTTTAGAAAATTAAGTATTTCAATTTCATGTGGTAGAGAGTTTCATAACCTCATTGCTCACACAATAAAAATTTGCCAACTAACTTCCTTTAGACAAAGTGAATTAGGATCTTTATACTAGAGTAATTGAATTAACTCTAACTGAAATAGATTAATGCTTTTTTCCTAAATGTTGAAATTTGTTTAAATCCATCAGCTCAAAAAGGCTTTCTCGGACAGACTTGGCGCAAGCTACTCCATTCTGCAGATCCCAAGGGAACCCTGGCCTTTACCATTACACCCCTGTACAGGGATAGATACTTACCATAGGCCCAGGGTTGCATCTACAGAGTAGCTGCTGGCCGGAGGAGCGAGCTTGAGGCTATAGTGGTTGATTCAACTCTAACTAAAGCTTTTTTTTCCTAAATACTGGGATCTGTTTAAGGCTGTTGGCTCAAACAGACTTCCTCGGACAGACTTGGCGCAAGCTACTCCATTCTGCAGATCCCAAGGGAACCCTGGTTTTTACCATTACACCCCTGTACAGGGATAGATACTTACCATAGGCCCAGGGTTGCATCTACAGAGTAGCTGCTGGCCGGAGGAGTGCGCTTGAGGCTTGAGTAGTTGAGTCAATCCTAACTAAAGAAAAACCTATCTAATGACACTTTCTTGTTAGGACCTGTCTGAGGCCTATGGCTCAAAAAAGCTTCTTTGGAAAAACTTGGCAAAAGCCAGTCTATCCTACAGGTTCCAAAGGAACTCTGACCTTCACTCTTACATCCCTGTACAGTGATAAAGACTTATTACAGGACCTTGATTGCATCTACATAGTAGATGCTGACTGGAGGGGCAAACTTAAGGTTAGAATGGTTCAGCCAACCCTAACTATTGCTACTTTCTTAAATGTTAGGATATTTCTGAGGCCGTTGGCTCAAACAGGCTTCCTTGGACAGACTTGGCGCAAAACACACCATTTCTGATGTTTCCAAATGAACCCTGGGCTTCACCCTTGAACCTCTATACAGGGACCGTTTCATAGTTTTAAGGTTGAAAGACACAAGTCCATCAAGTTCAACCTAAAAGCTAATGTGTTGATCCAGAGGAAGGCAAAAACCCCATGAGGCAGATGCTAATTGCCCCATATTAGGGGAAAAATTCCTTCCCGACTCCACATATGGCAATCAGACTAGTTCCCTGGATCAACGTCCCATAACAAAATCTAGTACGGATAACCTGCAATTTTATATTATTCAAGAAAGGCACACACATGCCCTCCTTGAATTTTTTTTAGAAAATTAAGTATTTCAATTTCATGTGGTAGAGAGTTTCATAACCTCATTGCTCACACAATAAAAATTTGCCAACTAACTTCCTTTAGACAAAGTGAATTAGGATCTTTATGCTAGAGTAATTGAATTAACTCTAACTGAAATAGATTAATGCTTTTTTCCTAAATGTTGAAATTTGTTTAAATCCATCAGCTCAAAAAGGCTTTCTCGGACAGACTTGGCGCAAGCTACTCCATTCTGCAGATCCCAAGGGAACCCTGGCCTTTACCATTACACCCCTGTACAGGGATAGATACTTACCATAGGCCCAGGGCTGCATCTACAGAGTAGCTGCTGGCCGGAGGAGCGAGCTTGAGGCTATAGTGGTTGATTCAACTCTAACTAAAGCTTTTTTTTCCTAAATACTGGGATCTGTTTAAGGCTGTTGGCTCAAACAGACTTCCTCGGACAGACTTGGCGCAAGCTACTCCATTCTGCAGATCACAAGGGAACCCTGGTTTTTACCATTACACACCTGTACAGGGATAGATACTTACCATAGGCCCAGGGTTGCATCTACAGAGTAGCTGCTGCCCGGAGGAGTGCGCTTGAGGCTTGAGTAGTTGAATCAATCCTAACTAAAGAAAAACCTATCTAATGACACTTTCTTGTTAGGACCTGTCTGAGGCCTATGGCTAAAAAAAGCTTCTTTGGAAAGACTTGGCAAAAGCCAGTCTATCCTACAGGTTCCAAAGGAACTCTGGCCTTCACTCTTACAGCCCTGTACAGTGATAAAGACTTATTACAGGGCCTTGATTGCATCTACATAGTAGATGCTGACTGGAGGGGCAAACTTAAAGTTAGAATGGATCAGCCAACCCTAACTATTGCTACTTTCTTAAATGTTAGGATATTTCTGAGGCTATTGGCTCAAACAGGCTTCCTTGGACAGACTTGGCGCAAAACACACCATTTCTGATGTTTCTAAATGAACCCTGGGCTTCACCCTTGAACCTCTATACAGGGACCGTTTCATAGTTTTAAGGTTGAAAGACACAAGTCTGTCAAGTTCAACCTAAAAGCTAATGTGTTGATCCAGAGGAAGGCAAAAACCCCATGAGGCAGATGCTAATTGCCCCATATTAGGGGAAAAATTCCTTCCCGACTCCACATATGGCAATCAGACTAGTTCCCTGGATCAACGTCCCATAACAAAATCTAGTACGGATAACGTGCAATTTTATATTATTTAAGAAAGGCACACACATGCCCTCCTTGAATTTTTTTTAGAAAATTAAGTATTTCAATTTCATGTGGTAGAGAGTTTCATAACTTCATTGCTCACACAATAAAAATTTGCCAACTAACTTCCTTTAGACAAAGTGAATTAGGATCTTTTTGCTAGAGTAATTGAATTAACTCTAACTGAAATAGATTAATGCTTTTTTCCTAAATGTTGAAATTTGTTTAAATCCATCAGCTCAAAAAGGCTTTCTCGGACAGACTTGGCGCAAGCTACTCCATTCTGCAGATCCCAAGGGAACCCTGGCCTTTACCATTACACCCCTGTACAGGGATAGATACTTACCATAGGCCCAGGGCTGCATCTACAGAGTAGCTGCTGGCCGGAGGAGCGAGCTTGAGGCTATAGTGGTTGATTCAACTCTAACTAAAGCTTTTTTTTCCTAAATACTGGGATCTGTTTAAGGCTGTTGGCTCAAACAGACTTCCTCGGACAGACTTGGCGCAAGCTACTCCATTCTGCAGATCCCAAGGGAACCCTGGTTTTTACCATTACACCCCTGTACAGGGATAGATACTTACCATAGGCCCAGGGTTGCATCTACAGAGTAGCTGCTGGCCGGAGGAGTGCGCTTGAGGCTTGAGTAGTTGAATCAATCCTAACTAAAGAAAAACCTATCTAATGCCACTTTCTTGTTAGGACCTGTCTGAGGCCTATGGCTCAAAAAAGCTTCTTTGGAAAGACTTGGCAAAAGCCAGTCTATCCTACAGGTTCCAAAGGAACTCTGGCCTTCACTCTTACAGCCCTGTACAGCGATAAAGACTTATTACAGGGCCTTGATTGCATCTACATAGTAGATGCTGACTGGAGGGGCAAACTTAAGGCTAGAATGGTTCAGCCAACGCTAACTATTGCTACTTTCTTAAATGTTAAGATATTTCTGAGGCCGTTGGCTCAAACAGGCTTCCTTGGACAGACTGGGCGCAAAACACACCATTGCTGATGTTTCCAAATGAACCCTGGGCTTCACCCTTGAACCTCTATACAGGGACCGTTTCATAGTTTTAAGGTTGAAAGACACAAGTCCATCAAGTTCAACCTAAAAGCTAATGTGTTGATCCAGAGGAAGGCAAAAACCCCATGAGGCAGATGCTAATTGCCCCATATTAGGGGAAAAATTCCTTCCCGACTCCACATATGGCAATCAGACTAGTTCCCTGGATCAACGTCCCATAACAAAATCTAGTACGGATAACCTGCAATTTTATATTATTCAAGAAAGGCACACACATGCCCTCCTTGAATTTTTTTTAGAAAATTAAGTATTTCAATTTCATGTGGTAGAGAGTTTCATAACCTCATTGCTCACACAATAAAAATTTGCCAACTAACTTCCTTTAGACAAAGTGAATTAGGATCTTTATGCTAGAGTAATTGAATTAACTCTAACTGAAATAGATTAATGCTTTTTTCCTAAATGTTGAAATTTGTTTAAATCCATCAGCTCAAAAAGGCTTTCTCGGACAGACTTGGCGCAAGCTTCTCCATTCTGCAGATCCCAAGGGAACCCTGGCCTTTACCATTACACCCCTGTACAGGGATAGATACTTACCATAGGCCCAGGGCTGCATCTACAGAGTAGCTGCTGGCCGGAGGAGCGAGCTTGAGGCTATCGTGGTTGATTCAACTCTAACTAAAGCTTTTTTTTCCTAAATACTGGGATCTTTTTAAGGCTGTTGGCTCAAACAGACTTCCTCGGACAGACTTGGCGCAAGCTACTCCATTCTGCAGATCCCAAGGGAACCCTGTTTTTTACCATTACACCCCTGTACAGGGATAGATACTTACCATAGGCCCAGGGTTGCATCTACAGAGTAGCTGCTGGCCGGAGGAGTGCGCTTGAGGCTTGAGTAGTTGAATCAATCCTAACTAAAGAAAAACCTATCTAATGCCACTTTCTTGTTAGGACCTGTCTGAGGCCTATGGCTCAAAAAAGCTTCTTTGGAAAGACTTGGCAAAAGCCAGTCTATCCTACAGGTTCCAAAGGAACTCTGGCCTTCACTCTTTCAGCTCTGTACAGCGATAAAGACTTATTGCAGGGCCTTGATTGCATCTACATAGTAGATACTGACTGGAGGGGCAAACTTAAGGCTAGAATGGTTCAGCCAACCCTAACTATTGCTACTTTCTTAAATGTTAGGATATTTCTGAGGCCGTTGGCTCAAACAGGCTTCCTTGGACAGACTGGGCGCAAAACACACCATTTCTGATGTTTCCAAATGAACCCTGGGCTTCACCCTTGAACCTCAATACATGGACAGTTTCATAGTTTTAAGGTTGAAAGACACAAGTCCATCAAGTTCAACCTAAAAGCTAATGTGTTGATCCAGAGGAAGGCAAAAACCCCATGAGGCAGATGCTAATTGCCCCATATTAGAGGAAAATTCCTTCCCGACTCCACATATGGCAATCAGACTAGTTCCCTGGATCAACGTCCCATAACAAAATCTAGTACGGATAACCTGCAATTTTATATTATTCAAGAAAGGCACACATATGCCCTCCTTGAATTTTTTTTAGAAAATTAAGTATTTCAAGTTCATGTGGTAGAGAGTTCCATAACCTCATTGCTCACACAATAAAAATTTGCCAACTAACTTCCTTTAGACAAAGTGAATTAGGATCTTTATGCTAGAGTAATTGAATTAACTCTAACTGAAATAGATTAATGCTTTTTTCCTAAATGTTGAAATTTGTTTAAATCCATCAGCTCAAAAAGGCTTTCTCGGACAGACTTGGCGCAAGCTACTCCATTCTGCAGATCCCAAGGGAACCCTGGCCTTTACCATTACACCCCTGTACAGGGATAGATACTTACCATAGGCCCAGGGCTGCATCTACAGAGTAGCTGCTGGCCGGAGGAGCGAGCTTGAGGCTATCGTGGTTGATTCAACTCTAACTAAAGCTTTTTTTTCCTAAATACTGGGATCTTTTTAAGGCTGTTGGCTCAAACAGACTTCCTCGGACAGACTTGGCGCAAGCTACTCCATTCTGCAGATCCCAAGGGAACCCTGTTTTTTACCATTACACCCCTGTACAGGGATAGATACTTACCATAGGCCCAGGGTTGCATCTACAGAGTAGCTGCTGGCCGGAGGAGTGCACTTGAGGCTTGAGTAGTTGAATCAATCCTAACTAAAGAAAAACCTATCTAATGCCACTTTCTTGTTAGGACCTGTCTGAGGCCTATGGCTCAAAAAAGCTTCTTTGGAAAGACTTGGCAAAAGCCAGTCTATCCTACAGGTTCCAAAGGAACTCTGGCCTTCACTCTTTCAGCTCTGTACAGCGATAAAGACTTATTGCAGGGCCTTGATTGCATCTACATAGTAGATACTGACTGGAGGGGCAAACTTAAGGCTAGAATGGTTCAGCCAACCCTAACTATTGCTACTTTCTTAAATGTTAGGATATTTCTGAGGCCGTTGGCTCAAACAGGCTTCCTTGGACAGACTGGGCGCAAAACACACCATTTCTGATGTTTCCAAATGAACCCTGGGCTTCACCCTTGAACCTCAATACATGGACAGTTTCATAGTTTTAAGGTTGAAAGACACAAGTCCATCAAGTTCAACCTAAAAGCTAATGTGTTGATCCAGAGGAAGGCAAAAACCCCATGAGGCAGATGCTAATTGCCCCATATTAGAGGAAAATTCCTTCCCGACTCCACATATGGCAATCAGACTAGTTCCCTGGATCAACGTCCCATAACAAAATCTAGTACGGATAACCTGCAATTTTATATTATTCAAGAAAGGCACACATATGCCCTCCTTGAATTTTTTTTAGAAAATTAAGTATTTCAAGTTCATGTGGTAGAGAGTTCCATAACCTCATTGCTCACACAATAAAAATTTGCCAACTAACTTCCTTTAGACAAAGTGAATTAGGATCTTTATGCTAGAGTAATTGAATTAACTCTAACTGAAATAGATTAATGCTTTTTTCCTAAATGTTGAAATTTGTTTAAATCCATCAGCTCAAAAAGGCTTTCTCGGACAGACTTGGCGCAAGCTACTCCATTCTGCAGATCCCAAGGGAACCCTGGCCTTTACCATTACACGCCTGTACATGGATAGATACTTACCATAGGCCCAGGGCTGCATCTACAGAGTAGCTGCTGGCCGGAGGAGCGAGCTTGAGGCTATAGTGGTTGATTCAACTCTAACTGAAGCTTTTTTTTTTCCTAAATACTGGGATCTGTTTAAGGCTGTTGGCTCAAACAGACTTCCTCGGACAGACTTGGCGCAAGCTACTCCATTCTGCAGATCCCAAGGGAACCCAGGTTTTTACCATTACACCCCTGTACAGGGATAGATACTTACCATAGGCCCAGGGTTGCATCTACAGAGTAGCTGCTGGCCGGAGGAGTGCGCTTGAGGCTTGAGTAGTTGAATCAATCCTAACTAAAGAAAAACCTATCTAATGCCACTTTCTTGTTAGGACCTGTCTGAGGCCTATGGCTCAAAAAAACATCTTTGGAAAGACTTGGCAAAAGCCAGTCTATCCTACAGGTTCCAAAGGAACTCTGGCCTTCACTCTTACAGCCCTGTACAGCGATAAAGACTTATTACATGGCCTTGATTGCATCTACATAGTAGATGCTGACTGGAGGGGCAAACTTTAGGCTAGAATGGTTCAGCCACCCTAACTATTGCTACTTTCTGAAATGTTAGGATATTTCTGAGGCCGTTGGCTCAAACAGGCTTCCTTGGACAGACTGGGCGCAAAACACACCATTTCTGATGGTTCCAAATGAACCCTGGGCTTCACCCTTGAACCTCAATACAGGGACAGTTTCATAGTTTTAAGGTTGAAAGACACAAGTCCATCAAGTTCAACCTAAAAGCTAATGTGTTGATCCAGAGGAAGGCAAAAACCCCATGAGGCAGATGCTAATTGCCCCATATTAGGGGAAAAATTCCTTCCCGACTCCACATATGGCAATCAGACTAGTTCCCTGGATCAACGTCCCATAACAAAATCTAGTACGGATAACCTGCAATTTTATATTATTCAAGAAAGGCACACACATGCCCTCCTTGAATTTTTTTTAGAAAATTAAGTATTTCAATTTCATGTGGTAGAGAGTTTCATAACCTCATTGCTCACACAATAAAAATTTGCCAACTAACTTCCTTTAGACAAAGTGAATTAGGATCTTTATGCTAGAGTAATTGAATTAACTCTAACTGAAATAGATTAATGCTTTTTTCCTAAATGTTGAAATTTGTTTAAATCCATCAGCTCAAAAAGGCTTTCTCGGACAGACTTGGCGCAAGCTACTCCATTCTGCAGATCCCAAGGGAACCCTGGCCTTTACCATTACACCCCTGTACAGGGATAGATACTTACCATAGGCCCACGGCTGCATCTACAGAGTAGCTGCTGGCCGGAGGAGCGAGCTTGAGGCTATAGTGGTTGATTCAACTCTAACTAAAGCTTTTTTTTCCTAAATACTGGGATCTGTTTAAGGCTGTTGGCTCAAACAGACTTCCTCGGACAGACTTGGCGCAAGCTACTCCATTCTGCAGATCCCAAGGGAACCCTGGTTTTTACCATTACACACCTGTACAGGGATAGATACTTACCATAGGCCCAGGGTTGCATCTACAGAGTAGCTGCTGGCCGGAGGAGAGCGCTTGAGGCTTGAGTAGTTGAATCAATCCTAACTAAAGAAAAACCTATCTAATGACACTTTCTTGTTAGGACCTGTCTGAGGCCTATGGCTCAAAAAAGCTTCTTTGGAAAGACTTGGCAAAAGCCAGTCTATCCTACAGGTTCCAAAGGAACTCTGGCCTTCACTCTTACAGCCCTGTACAGTGATAAAGACTTATTACAGGGCCTTCGATTGCATCTACATAGTAGATGCTGACTGGAGGGACGAACTTAAGGCTAGAATGGATCACCCACCCTAACTATTGCTACTTTCTTAAATGTTAGGATATTTCTGAGGCCGTTGGCTCAAACAGGCTTCCTTGGACAGACTGGGCGCAAAACACACCATTTCTGATGTTTCCAAATGAACCCTGGGCTTCACCCTTGAACCTCTATACAGGGACCGTTTCATAGTTTTAAGGTTGAAAGACACAAGTCCATCAAGTTCAACCTAAAAGCTAATGTGTTGATCCAGAGGAAGGCAAAAACCCCATGAGGCAGATGCTAATTGCCCCATATTAGGGGAAAAATTCCTTCCCGACTCCACATATGGCAATCAGACTAGTTCCCTGGATCAACGTCCCATAACAAAATCTAGTACGGATAACCTGCAATTTTATATTATTCAAGAAAGGCACACACATGCCCTCCTTGAATTTTTTTTAGAAAATTAAGTATTTCAATTTCATGTGGTAGAGAGTTTCATAACCTCATTGCTCACACAATAAAAATTTGCCAACTAACTTCCTTTAGACAAAGTGAATTAGGATCTTTATGCTAGAGTAATTGAATTAACTCTAACTGAAATAGATTAATGCTTTTTTCCTAAATGTTGAAATTTGTTTAAATCCATCAGCTCAAAAAGGCTTTCTCGGACAGACTTGGCGCAAGCTACTCCATTCTGCAGATCCCAAGGGAACCCTGGCCTTTACCATTACACCCCTGTACAGGGATAGATACTTACCATAGGCCCAGGGCTGCATCTACAGAGTAGCTGCTGGCCGGAGGAGCGAGCTTGAGGCTATAGTGGTTGATTCAACTCTAACTAAAGCTTTTTTTTCCTAAATACTGGGATCTGTTTAAGGCTGTTGGCTCAAACAGACTTCCTCGGACAGACTTGGCGCAAGCTACTCCATTCTGCAGATCCCAAGGGAACCCTGGTTTTTACCATTACACACCTGTACAGGGATAGATACTTACCATAGGCCCAGGGTTGCATCTACAGAGTAGCTGCTGCCCGGAGGAGTGCGCTTGAGGCTTGAGTAGTTGAATCAATCCTAACTAAAGAAAAACCTATCTAATGACACTTTCTTGTTAGGACCTGTCTGAGGCCTATGGCTAAAAAAAGCTTCTTTGGAAAGACTTGGCAAAAGCCAGTCTATCCTACAGGTTCCAAAGGAACTCTGGCCTTCACTCTTACAGCCCTGTACAGTGATAAAGACTTATTACAGGGCCTTGATTGCATCTACATAGTAGATGCTGACTGGAGGGGCAAACTTAAAGTTAGAATGGTTCAGCCAACCCTAACTATTGCTACTTTCTTAAATGTTAGGATATTTCTGAGGCTATTGGCTCAAACAGGCTTCCTTGGACAGACTTGGCGCAAAACACACCATTTCTGATGTTTCCAAATGAACCCTGGGCTTCACCCTTGAACCTCTATACAGGGACCGTTTCATAGTTTTAAGGTTGAAAGACACAAGTCTGTCAAGTTCAACCTAAAAGCTAATGTGTTGATCCAGAGGAAGGCAAAAACCCCATGAGGCAGATGCTAATTGCCCCATATTAGGGGAAAAATTCCTTCCCGACTCCACATATGGCAATCAGACTAGTTCCCTGGATCAACGTCCCATAACAAAATCTAGTACGGATAACGTGCAATTTTATATTATTTAAGAAAGGCACACACATGCCCTCCTTGAATTTTTTTTAGAAAATTAAGTATTTCAATTTCATATGGTAGAGAGTTTCATAACTTCATTGCTCACACAATAAAAATTTGCCAACTAACTTCCTTTAGACAAAGTGAATTAGGATCTTTATGCTAGAGTAATTGAATTAACTCTAACTGAAATAGATTAATGCTTTTTTCCTAAATGTTGAAATTTGTTTAAATCCATCAGCTCAAAAAGGCTTTCTCGGACAGACTTGGCGCAAGCTACTCCATTCTGCAGATCCCAAGGGAACCCTGGCCTTTACCATTACACCCCTGTACAGGGATAGATACTTACCATAGGCCCAGGGCTGCATCTACAGAGTAGCTGCTGGCCGGAGGAGCGAGCTTGAGGCTATAGTGGTTGATTCAACTCTAACTAAAGCTTTTTTTTCCTAAATACTGGGATCTGTTTAAGGCTGTTGGCTCAAACAGACTTCCTCGGACAGACTTGGCGCAAGCTACTCCATTCTGCAGATCCCAAGGGAACCCTGTTTTTTACCATTACACCCCTGTACAGGGATAGATACTTACCATAGGCCCAGGGTTGCATCTACAGAGTAGCTGCTGGCCGGAGGAGTGCGCTTGAGGCTTGAGTAGTTGAATCAATCCTAACTAAAGAAAAACCTATCTAATGCCACTTTCTTGTTAGGACCTGTCTGAGGCCTATGGCTCAAAAAAGCTTCTTTGGAAAGACTTGGCAAAAGCCAGTCTATCCTACAGGTTCCAAAGGAACTCTGGCCTTCACTCTTTCAGCTCTGTACAGCGATAAAGACTTATTGCAGGGCCTTGATTGCATCTACATAGTAGATACTGACTGGAGGGGCAAACTTAAGGCTAGAATGGTTCAGCCAACCCTAACTATTGCTACTTTCTTAAATGTTAGGATATTTCTGAGGCCGTTGGCTCAAACAGGCTTCCTTGGACAGACTGGGCGCAAAACACACCATTTCTGATGTTTCCAAATGAACCCTGGGCTTCACCCTTGAACCTCAATACATGGACAGTTTCATAGTTTTAAGGTTGAAAGACACAAGTCCATCAAGTTCAACCTAAAAGCTAATGTGTTGATCCAGAGGAAGGCAAAAACCCCATGAGGCAGATGCTAATTGCCCCATATTAGAGGAAAATTCCTTCCCGACTCCACATATGGCAATCAGACTAGTTCCCTGGATCAACGTCCCATAACAAAATCTAGTACGGATAACCTGCAATTTTATATTATTCAAGAAAGGCACACATATGCCCTCCTTGAATTTTTTTTAGAAAATTAAGTATTTCAAGTTCATGTGGTAGAGAGTTCCATAACCTCATTGCTCACACAATAAAAATTTGCCAACTAACTTCCTTTAGACAAAGTGAATTAGGATCTTTATGCTAGAGTAATTGAATTAACTCTAACTGAAATAGATTAATGCTTTTTTCCTAAATGTTGAAATTTGTTTAAATCCATCAGCTCAAAAAGGCTTTCTCGGACAGACTTGGCGCAAGCTACTCCATTCTGCAGATCCCAAGGGAACCCTGGCCTTTACCATTACACCCCTGTACAGGGATAGATACTTACCATAGGCCCAGGGCTGCATCTACAGAGTAGCTGCTGGCCGGAGGAGCGAGCTTGAGGCTATCGTGGTTGATTCAACTCTAACTAAAGCTTTTTTTTCCTAAATACTGGGATCTTTTTAAGGCTGTTGGCTCAAACAGACTTCCTCGGACAGACTTGGCGCAAGCTACTCCATTCTGCAGATCCCAAGGGAACCCTGTTTTTTACCATTACACCCCTGTACAGGGATAGATACTTACCATAGGCCCAGGGTTGCATCTACAGAGTAGCTGCTGGCCGGAGGAGTGCGCTTGAGGCTTGAGTAGTTGAATCAATCCTAACTAAAGAAAAACCTATCTAATGCCACTTTCTTGTTAGGACCTGTCTGAGGCCTATGGCTCAAAAAAGCTTCTTTGGAAAGACTTGGCAAAAGCCAGTCTATCCTACAGGTTCCAAAGGAACTCTGGCCTTCACTCTTTCAGCTCTGTACAGCGATAAAGACTTATTGCAGGGCCTTGATTGCATCTACATAGTAGATACTGACTGGAGGGGCAAACTTAAGGCTAGAATGGTTCAGCCAACCCTAACTATTGCTACTTTCTTAAATGTTAGGATATTTCTGAGGCCGTTGGCTCAAACAGGCTTCCTTGGACAGACTGGGCGCAAAACACACCATTTCTGATGTTTCCAAATGAACCCTGGGCTTCACCCTTGAACCTCAATACATGGACAGTTTCATAGTTTTAAGGTTGAAAGACACAAGTCCATCAAGTTCAACCTAAAAGCTAATGTGTTGATCCAGAGGAAGGCAAAAACCCCATGAGGCAGATGCTAATTGCCCCATATTAGAGGAAAATTCCTTCCCGACTCCACATATGGCAATCAGACTAGTTCCCTGGATCAACGTCCCATAACAAAATCTAGTACGGATAACCTGCAATTTTATATTATTCAAGAAAGGCACACATATGCCCTCCTTGAATTTTTTTTAGAAAATTAAGTATTTCAAGTTCATGTGGTAGAGAGTTCCATAACCTCATTGCTCACACAATAAAAATTTGCCAACTAACTTCCTTTAGACAAAGTGAATTAGGATCTTTATGCTAGAGTAATTGAATTAACTCTAACTGAAATAGATTAATGCTTTTTTCCTAAATGTTGAAATTTGTTTAAATCCATCAGCTCAAAAAGGCTTTCTCGGACAGACTTGGCGCAAGCTACTCCATTCTGCAGATCCCAAGGGAACCCTGGCCTTTACCATTACACGCCTGTACATGGATAGATACTTACCATAGGCCCAGGGCTGCATCTACAGAGTAGCTGCTGGCCGGAGGAGCGAGCTTGAGGCTATAGTGGTTGATTCAACTCTAACTGAAGCTTTTTTTTTCCTAAATACTGGGATCTGTTTAAGGCTGTTGGCTCAAACAGACTTCCTCGGACAGACTTGGCGCAAGCTACTCCATTCTGCAGATCCCAAGGGAACCCAGGTTTTTACCATTACACCCCTGTACAGGGATAGATACTTACCATAGGCCCAGGGTTGCATCTACAGAGTAGCTGCTGGCCGGAGGAGTGCGCTTGAGGCTTGAGTAGTTGAATCAATCCTAACTAAAGAAAAACCTATCTAATGCCACTTTCTTGTTAGGACCTGTCTGTGGCCTATGGCTCAAAAAAACATCTTTGGAAAGACTTGGCAAAAGCCAGTCTATCCTACAGGTTCCAAAGGAACTCTGGCCTTCACTCTTACAGCCCTGTACAGCGATAAAGACTTATTACATGGCCTTGATTGCATCTACATAGTAGATGCTGACTGGAGGGGCAAACTTAAGGCTAGAATGGTTCAGCCACCCTAACTATTGCTACTTTCTGAAATGTTAGGATATTTCTGAGGCCGTTGGCTCAAACAGGCTTCCTTGGACAGACTGGGCGCAAAACACACCATTTCTGATGGTTCCAAATGAACCCTGGGCTTCACCCTTGAACCTCAATACAGGGACAGTTTCATAGTTTTAAGGTTGAAAGACACAAGTCCATCAAGTTCAACCTAAAAGCTAATGTGTTGATCCAGAGGAAGGCAAAAACCCCATGAGGCAGATGCTAATTGCCCCATATTAGGGGAAAAATTCCTTCCCGACTCCACATATGGCAATCAGACTAGTTCCCTGGATCAACGTCCCATAACAAAATCTAGTACGGATAACCTGCAATTTTATATTATTCAAGAAAGGCACACACATGCCCTCCTTGAATTTTTTTTAGAAAATTAAGTATTTCAATTTCATGTGGTAGAGAGTTTCATAACCTCATTGCTCACACAATAAAAATTTGCCAACTAACTTCCTTTAGACAAAGTGAATTAGGATCTTTATGCTAGAGTAATTGAATTAACTCTAACTGAAATAGATTAATGCTTTTTTCCTAAATGTTGAAATTTGTTTAAATCCATCAGCTCAAAAAGGCTTTCTCGGACAGACTTGGCGCAAGCTACTCCATTCTGCAGATCCCAAGGGAACCCTGGCCTTTACCATTACACCCCTGTACAGGGATAGATACTTACCATAGGCCCAGGGCTGCATCTACAGAGTAGCTGCTGGCCGGAGGAGCGAGCTTGAGGCTATAGTGGTTGATTCAACTCTAACTAAAGCTTTTTTTTCCTAAATACTGGGATCTGTTTAAGGCTGTTGGCTCAAACAGACTTCCTCGGACAGACTTGGCGCAAGCTACTCCATTCTGCAGATCCCAAGGGAACCCTGGTTTTTACCATTACACACCTGTACAGGGATAGATACTTACCATAGGCCCAGGGTTGCATCTACAGAGTAGCTGCTGGCCGGAGGAGTGCGCTTGAGGCTTGAGTAGTTAAATCAATCCTAACTAAAGAAAAACCTATCTAATGACACTTTCTTGTTAGGACCTGTCTGAGGCCTATGGCTCAAAAAAGCTTCTTTGGAAAGACTTGGCAAAAGCCAGTCTATCCTACAGGTTCCAAAGGAACTCTGGCCTTCACTCTTACAGCCCTGTACAGTGATAAAGACTTATTACAGGGCCTTCGATTGCATCTACATAGTAGATGCTGACTGGAGGGACGAACTTAAGGCTAGAATGGATCACCCACCCTAACTATTGCTACTTTCTTAAATGTTAGGATATTTCTGAGGCCGTTGGCTCAAACAGGCTTCCTTGGACAGACTGGGCGCAAAACACACCATTTCTGATGTTTCCAAATGAACCCTGGGCTTCACCCTTGAACCTCTATACAGGGACCGTTTCATAGTTTTAAGGTTGAAAGACACAAGTCCATCAAGTTCAACCTAAAAGCTAATGTGTTGATCCAGAGGAAGGCAAAAACCCCATGAGGCAGATGCTAATTGCCCCATATTAGGGGAAAAATTCCTTCCCGACTCCACATATGGCAATCAGACTAGTTCCCTGGATCAACGTCCCATAACAAAATCTAGTACGGATAACCTGCAATTTTATATTATTCAAGAAAGGCACACACATGCCCTCCTTGAATTTTTTTTAGAAAATTAAGTATTTCAATTTCATGTGGTAGAGAGTTTCATAACCTCATTGCTCACACAATAAAAATTTGCCAACTAACTTCCTTTAGACAAAGTGAATTAGGATCTTTATGCTAGAGTAATTGAATTAACTCTAACTGAAATAGATTAATGCTTTTTTCCTAAATGTTGAAATTTGTTTAAATCCATCAGCTCAAAAAGGCTTTCTCGGACAGACTTGGCGCAAGCTACTCCATTCTGCAGATCCCAAGGGAACCCTGGCCTTTACCATTACACCCCTGTACAGGGATAGATACTTACCATAGGCCCAGGGTTGCATCTACAGAGTAGCTGCTGGCCGGAGGAGCGAGCTTGAGGCTATAGTGGTTGATTCAACTCTAACTAAAGCTTTTTTTTCCTAAATACTGGGATCTGTTTAAGGCTGTTGGCTCAAACAGACTTCCTCGGACAGACTTGGCGCAAGCTACTCCATTCTGCAGATCCCAAGGGAACCCTGGTTTTTACCATTACACCCCTGTACAGGGATAGATACTTACCATAGGCCCAGGGTTGCATCTACAGAGTAGCTGCTGGCCGGAGGAGTGCGCTTGAGGCTTGAGTAGTTGAGTCAATCCTAACTAAAGAAAAACCTATCTAATGACACTTTCTTGTTAGGACCTGTCTGAGGCCTATGGCTAAAAAAAGCTTCTTTGGAAAGACTTGGCAAAAGCCAGTCTATCCTACAGGTTCCAAAGGAACTCTGGCCTTCACTCTTACAGCCCTGTACAGTGATAAAGACTTATTACAGGGCCTTGATTGCATCTACATAGTAGATGCTGACTGGAGGGGCAAACTTAAAGTTAGAATGGTTCAGCCAACCCTAACTATTGCTACTTTCTTAAATGTTAGGATATTTCTGAGGCTATTGGCTCAAACAGGCTTCCTTGGACAGACTTGGCGCAAAACACACCATTTCTGATGTTTCCAAATGAACCCTGGGCTTCACCCTTGAACCTCTATACAGGGACCGTTTCATAGTTTTAAGGTTGAAAGACACAAGTCTGTCAAGTTCAACCTAAAAGCTAATGTGTTGATCCAGAGGAAGGCAAAAACCCCATGAGGCAGATGCTAATTGCCCCATATTAGGGGAAAAATTCCTTCCCGACTCCACATATGGCAATCAGACTAGTTCCCTGGATCAACGTCCCATAACAAAATCTAGTACGGATAACGTGCAATTTTATATTATTTAAGAAAGGCACACACATGCCCTCCTTGAATTTTTTTTAGAAAATTAAGTATTTCAATTTCATGTGGTAGAGAGTTTCATAACTTCATTGCTCACACAATAAAAATTTGCCAACTAACTTCCTTTAGACAAAGTGAATTAGGATCTTTATGCTAGAGTAATTGAATTAACTCTAACTGAAATAGATTAATGCTTTTTTCCTAAATGTTGAAATTTGTTTAAATCCATCAGCTCAAAAAGGCTTTCTCGGACAGACTTGGCGCAAGCTACTCCATTCTGCAGATCCCAAGGGAACCCTGGCCTTTACCATTACACCCCTGTACAGGGATAGATACTTACCATAGGCCCAGGGCTGCATCTACAGAGTAGCTGCTGGCCGGAGGAGCGAGCTTGAGGCTATAGTGGTTGATTCAACTCTAACTAAAGCTTTTTTTTCCTAAATACTGGGATCTGTTTAAGGCTGTTGGCTCAAACAGACTTCCTCGGACAGACTTGGCGCAAGCTACTCCATTCTGCAGATCCCAAGGGAACCCTGGTTTTTACCATTACACCCCTGTACAGGGATAGATACTTACCATAGGCCCAGGGTTGCATCTACAGAGTAGCTGCTGGCCGGAGGAGTGCGCTTGAGGCTTGAGTAGTTGAATCAATCCTAACTAAAGAAAAACCTATCTAATGCCACTTTCTTGTTAGGACCTGTCTGAGGCCTATGGCTCAAAAAAGCTTCTTTGGAAAGACTTGGCAAAAGCCAGTCTATCCTACAGGTTCCAAAGGAACTCTGGCCTTCACTCTTACAGCCCTGTACAGCGATAAAGACTTATTACAGGGCCTTGATTGCATCTACATAGTAGATGCTGACTGGAGGGGCAAACTTAAGGCTAGAATGGTTCAGCCAACCCTAACTATTGCTACTTTCTTAAATGTTAAGATATTTCTGAGGCCGTTGGCTCAAACAGGCTTCCTTGGACAGACTGGGCGCAAAACACACCATTGCTGATGTTTCCAAATGAACCCTGGGCTTCACCCTTGAACCTCTATACAGGGACCGTTTCATAGTTTTAAGGTTGAAAGACACAAGTCCATCAAGTTCAACCTAAAAGCTAATGTGTTGATCCAGAGGAAGGCAAAAACCCCATGAGGCAGATGCTAATTGCCCCATATTAGAGGAAAATTCCTTCCCGACTCCACATATGGCAATCAGACTAGTTCCCTGGATCAACGTCCCATAACAAAATCTAGTACGGATAACCTGCAATTTTATATTATTCAAGAAAGGCACACATATGCCCTCCTTGAATTTTTTTTAGAAAATTAAGTATTTCAAGTTCATGTGGTAGAGAGTTCCATAACCTCATTGCTCACACAATAAAAATTTGCCAACTAACTTCCTTTAGACAAAGTGAATTAGGATCTTTATGCTAGAGTAATTGAATTAACTCTAACTGAAATAGATTAATGCTTTTTTCCTAAATGTTGAAATTTGTTTAAATCCATCAGCTCAAAAAGGCTTTCTCGGACAGACTTGGCGCAAGCTACTCCATTCTGCAGATCCCAAGGGAACCCTGGCCTTTACCATTACACGCCTGTACATGGATAGATACTTACCATAGGCCCAGGGCTGCATCTACAGAGTAGCTGCTGGCCGGAGGAGCGAGCTTGAGGCTATAGTGGTTGATTCAACTCTAACTGAAGCTTTTTTTTTTCCTAAATACTGGGATCTGTTTAAGGCTGTTGGCTCAAACAGACTTCCTCGGACAGACTTGGCGCAAGCTACTCCATTCTGCAGATCCCAAGGGAACCCAGGTTTTTACCATTACACCCCTGTACAGGGATAGATACTTACCATAGGCCCAGGGTTGCATCTACAGAGTAGCTGCTGGCCGGAGGAGTGCGCTTGAGGCTTGAGTAGTTGAATCAATCCTAACTAAAGAAAAACCTATCTAATGCCACTTTCTTGTTAGGACCTGTCTGAGGCCTATGGCTCAAAAAAACATCTTTGGAAAGACTTGGCAAAAGCCAGTCTATCCTACAGGTTCCAAAGGAACTCTGGCCTTCACTCTTACAGCCCTGTACAGCGATAAAGACTTATTACATGGCCTTGATTGCATCTACATAGTAGATGCTGACTGGAGGGGCAAACTTAAGGCTAGAATGGTTCAGCCACCCTAACTATTGCTACTTTCTGAAATGTTAGGATATTTCTGAGGCCGTTGGCTCAAATAGGCTTCCTTGGACAGACTGGGCGCAAAACACACCATTTCTGATGGTTCCAAATGAACCCTGGGCTTCACCCTTGAACCTCAATACAGGGACAGTTTCATAGTTTTAAGGTTGAAAGACACAAGTCCATCAAGTTCAACCTAAAAGCTAATGTGTTGATCCAGAGGAAGGCAAAAACCCCATGAGGCAGATGCTAATTGCCCCATTTTAGGGGAAAAATTCCTTCCCGACTCCACATATGGCAATCAGACTAGTTCCCTGGATCAACGTCCCATAATAAAATCTATTACCACTAACCTGAAATGTTATATTATTCAAGGAACATTTTTCATCAAGCAGTTTTCACCGGAAATGTGTTGCACAACTGTTTGAATCTCAGTAAATTCCTGCACAACTTACATTTAAATACTCTGACCTTTTTACACCCACTCTTTTAACTTCTTAAATAGTGAACAGAGCTTATCTGGACCGCTTGTGGCTTAGCTTTACCTGAAAACTTATTACAAATTAGGCTGGAAAAGTGGTGTAAAATAGGACTGAAATTGACTCCATCTTTTGACTGGAGTACATTTCTTGAGGTGTAGTACGTCAGCTTTAAGGGGATATTTCAATAAATGAATGACCCTGGCTGCAGGTATAAAGAATCAAACTGTGCTGTCCTGACCCATTCCTGGGATTGTGTATGGCACTGACATCACCTCAATACTGCCGCAACCAACAAATGTAATCAGACGGACTGCCCAGCTGAGCGCACTGAGCTGCTGCAGCTCTGAGATGGTGGAACCTCTTTTTTTTAATTAAATGACCTGCAGCTAGGGACATTCATTTATTGAAAGGGAACAACCCCTTTAAGGATGAGTCAAGTTCATTAAGAGGTTTAGTCTTTTTAATGAATTTGGTGCACGTTCCTCCAATAGGCGCTTCATGAATGCTGGTATAGAAATCCACCAGCCTTGATGAATCGGCCACCATAGGTTTACATGGCATGAGCATATACAGAACAGTTGTGTAGTATACGTTACCAGGCCCTCATGATGCTCTTGGTCCTGGATGGCCTTCCACAGTCTGCTTTCTTGCTTCATCATCTTGAAGGGCTCCACTTTCTTTTCTTCTGGCTGGCATGGTGCGGCTCTATCATCCTGCTCCTTTAACACGAAGGGACGACTGTAAAGCTGCCAGGAGCGTTTTTTTATCCCCTTAGATCATTGTGACACCACAAAGTGATGACATAGACAAGTGGGTGAGGCGCCTTTATTCAGTCATCGGGTGTGGTCAGAAGAAATTAGCATATTCCGTGATGTTACTACAATGAGAACAGACATGAACATTCTATTCGGAACCCGACCGCCATTATCAGCGGAACCTTCACTGCTGTCAGATTGGCACTAAAAACAAAAAGAGACCGCGGTGAACCTGGACAGTAACAATCTACAGGGACAGTGACTGCTAAGCGGACTTCATGTCAGATGTTATGCAGCTTTGTCAGATAAAAAAACAATAAAATATATAAAAGACAGGCTCCAATAAACCTTAAACACTGGGCTGTAGTCACAGATTCTCCTTCCACCTGCAGCACATTGCTCCCCTGCCTAACCCTCCCCGTCCTGCAGCATATTTCTCACCGCTTAATTCTCCCACTCCTGCAGCACATCACTCCCCTGTCTAAACCTCCCCCTCTTGCGGCACATTGCTCCCGTCTAATCCTCCCCTCCTTGCAGCACATTGTGCCCTTTCTAAATCTCCCCCTTCCTGCACCACATCACCCACTGCCAAATCCCCTCTTGCACCACATCGCCCACTGCCAAATCCTGCACTTCCTGCAGCATATCGCTCCCTGCCTAATCCTCTCCTATTTCATTACATCACTCCCCTGCATAAGCCACCTCTTCCTGCAGCACATCGCTTCCCTGCCTAAGCCTCCCCCTCCTGCATTACATCACTCCCCTGCCTAATCCTCCTCTTCCTGCAGCACAGCGCTCCCTGCCTAATCCTCTCCTCCTGCAGCACATCGCACCCCTGCCTAATCCCCTCCCCTTCCTGCAGCACACCACTCCCCTGCCTAATCTTCCCCCTCCTGCAGCACATCGCTCCCCTGACCCCCTCTTACGTGACATCTTTTCTATCAGTTACATTTGTGAAGTAACTGCTGTCTCCTGTGAGCAGTGGAGAGCGAAGCTGAGAGCCAGGAGGCTCTGCCCCTCTGCCCCTTCTTGCCACATCATCATCCATCTACATCAGGGCTGTCAAACTCAAATATATAGAGGGCCAAAAGGAAGAGTTTAACCCAGAAAAATAAGTCAACACTTTATCAGATGTTTCTGTGAAAACTTGAGTACAACAAATAAGATTTTGTTATTTTCCCTCAGTTATACAAAAAATAGTTATGAGAAAAGTGTGACAAAAAGGAGTCATAAAATGCACCAAAATGAAATATCACAATTTATGGCTCAAATTGAGGTGAAGCAAGGAAGAGGTTGAGCTTAGCTAATGAGATGCATCAAACATACAGGTGCTTCTCACAAAATTAGAATATAATCAAAAAGTTTATTTATTTCAGTTCTTCAATCCAAAAAGTGAAACTCATATATTATACAGAGTCATTACAGAGTGATCTATTTCAAGTGTTTATTTCTGTTAATGTTGATAATGATGGCTTACAGCCAATGAAAACACAAAAGTCATTATCTCAGTAAATTAGAATAGTTAACAAAAAACACCTGCAAAGGCTTCTTACGCATTTAAAAAGGTCCCTTTGTCTGTTTCAGTAGGCTCCACAATCATGGGGAAGACTGCTGACTTGACAGATGTCCAGAAGGCAGTCATTGACACACTCCACAAGGAGTGTAAACCACAAAAGGTCATTGCTAAAGAAGCTGGCTGTTAACAGAGTGCTGTATCCAAGCATATTTATGGAAAGTTGAGTGGAAAGAAAAAGTGTGGTAGGAAGAGGTGCACAAGCAACCGGGATAACCGCAGCCTTGAAAAGATTGTTAAGGAAAGGCCATTCAAACATTTGGGGAAGATTCACAAGGAGTGGACTGCTGCTGGAGTCATTGCTTCAAGAGCCACCACACACAGACGTATCCAGGACATGGGCTACAAGTGTCACATTCCTTGTGTCGAGCCACTCATCACCAATAGACAACGCCAGAAGCATCTTACCTGGGCCAAGGAGAAAAACACCTGGACTGTTGCTCAGTGGTCCAAGGTGTTGTTTTCCGATGAAAGTAAATTTTGCATTTAATTTGGAAATCAAGGTCCCAGAGTCTGGAGGAAGAGTGGAGAGGCCACAATCCAAGCTGCTGGAGGTCTCATGTGAAGTTTCCACAATCGGTGATGGTTTGGGGAGCCATGTCATCTGCTGGTGTAGGTCCACTGTGTTTTATCAAGACCAAAGTCAGCGCACCCGTCTACCAGGACATTGTAGAGCACTTCATGCTTCCCTCTGCCCACAAGCTTTTTGGAGATGGAAATGTCATTTTCCAGCAGGACTTGGCCCCTGTCCACACTGCCAAAAGTACCAATACCTGGTTTACACAACAGTATCACTGTGCTTGATTGGCAGTAAACTCACCTGACCTTAACCCCATAGAGAATCTATTATAGAGAATCTATGGGGTATTGTCAAGAGAAAGATGAGAGACACCAGACCCAACAATGCAGACGAGCTGAAGGCTTCTATCAAAGCCACCTGGGCTTCCATAACACCTCAGCAGTGTCACAGGCTGATCGCCTCCATGCCACATTGCCGCATTGATGCAGTAATTGATGCAAAAGGAGCCTGGCCAAGTATTGAGGGCATTTACTGAACATATATTTCAGTAGGACAACATTTCAGATTTTAAAAACATTTTTCAAGCTGGTGTTATAAAGTATTCTAATTTACTGAGATAATAACATTAACAGAAATAAACACTTGAAATAGATCACTCTGTCTGTAATGACTCTATATAATATGAGTTTTACTATTTGTATTGAAGAACTGAAATAAATTAACTTTTTGATGATATTCTAATTTTGTGAGAAGCACCTATAGTATGCTATATGCCCAATTTTAACAAATGTACTGCAATTTTTGCTGAATGTGTTCAGAAATGTACAGATGTGTAAGCAGACAAATGCAGAGACTTAGGCTATGTGCCCACGATGCAGAAATGCTCCGGATTTTTCCTGAGCGTTTCTGCATCTCGCTGGCAGAAAAAACGCATGCGGATTGTACATGCGGATTGTACATGCGGATTGTACACGCGGATTGTACACGCGGATTGTACACGCGGATTGTACATGCGGATTGTACATGCGGATTGTACATGCGGATTGTATATGCGGATTGTACACGCAGATTGTACATGCGGATTGTATATGCGGATTGTACATGCGGATTGTATATGCGGATTGTACATGCGGATTGTACATGCGGATTGTATATGCGGATTGTACACGCGGATTGTACACGCGGATTGTACATGCGGATTGTACACGCGGATTGTACACGCGGATTGTACACGCAGATTGTACACGCGGATTGTACATGCGGATTGTACATGCGGATTGTACACGCGGATTGTACATGCGGATTGTATATGCGGATTGTACATGCGGATTGTACATGCGGATTGTACATGCGGATTGTACATGCGTTTTTCCTGCCAGGGACATGCAGAAGTGGAGCGTTCTTCACATGCATTTCCGCATGCGGGTTGACAAGCGCTTTACAAGCGATTTTAGCATCACTTGGAAAGTGCTTGTCAATTTGGTCACACTATAGAAATCCATGAAAAAGGCATGGATTTATATAGTGTGACCCCAACGACTGGTTAAAAATAAAAAAATAAATCTATACTTACCTTCCGATGGCCCCCGCAGTCTCGCTTCGCTCCATCCTGGCTGCCGGCAGATCGCGGTACACTGAAGGACCTGCTGTCACATGACTATGACGTCAGCGCAGGTCCTTCAGTCCATCGCGAGCTGCCGACATGGGAGGACGAGCGCAGCGGGGGCCGTCAGAAGGTAAATATAACATTTATTTTTTATTTTATTCTTTATTTTGACAGGTTCTATGGTACCCGGGTCCGGAGGAGAGTCTCCCATCCTCCACACCCGGGTACCATCCGCACATTGAACGCATGTATTCCGCATGTGCTTATCTAGTGAAGCGGAATCCATGCGTTCCAATGCAAGTCAATGGCCAGGAAAACGCTGCGCTTCCGCAAAATAATTGGTAGTGCTGCGTTTTTTTCCGCAATGATAATCCGCAGCGGAAATTTCCGCAGCATGTGCACAGCACATGCGGACTATCATTGGGGAACATGGCAGACCTTCTAACATGCGTCTTTAAGCGTTTCTGCAGTGTTTTTGCCATGCGGAAACGCTTAAAATACGCGTCGTGGGCACACAGCCTTAGGCCATGTGCCCACGTAGCGTTTTTGTAGTATTTTTGCGGCATTTTTACGGCCGCGAAAACGTTTGTAGAACAGTCTGCCATGCAAAGCCATGTGAATTCGGATGTGCTGTGCACATGATGCGCTAATTTGCGCGACGAATTCGCATTACTTTGCAAAACGCAGCATGACCATTTCTACTGCGATTACGCTGAAGCTTATTCGCGATGCGTGTGGTATCTGGGAGGAAGACGAGACTACAACTCCTCTTCATCCCGGCTACCACGCGGTGAAAAAAAGAAATAAAAAAGTTAAAAACAAACAAAACCTGTATATTCACCTCTCCGGCGGCCCCCGGTCTGCTCTCCGGTCTCCTCCGGTCTGCTGTCTGTACTGTCAGGACCTGCGCTGACGTCATTTAGTCAGGTGATGGTCGCATGACCGCTGACGTCGGCATCAGGTGATGGTCGCGTGGCCATCAGCTGACTAAATGACGTCACCGCAGGTCCTGACCGTACACTGCGGGACGCTGAAGAGAGAAGACGCGGCCGGGAGCAGACCGGAGGAGACCGGAGAGCAGACCGGGGGCCGCCGGAGAGGTGAATATACAGTTGTTTTTTTTTATTTATTAACGTTTTGATTCTTTTTTTTACTATAGATGCTGCATTTAAAGCATCTAAGTTGTTCACACATTATAGATCCATGTCGGTTGCATGGATTTATATTGTGTGATCAACTTGTCAAGCACTTTTCCAAGTGATGCTCAAAATCGCTTGGAAAATTGCTTGAAAAAATGCATGTGAAAACGCTTCTCTCTGGCAGAAAAAACGCATGTAAATCTGCATCAAATCTGCTAGGTGTGCACACAGCCTTATAGCTGGTTTTGCTCTGAGCTGAGATGTCCGAGCTGAATAATGCTCTGGGAGCAGAACCCATCAGCAGAATCTGTTTCCTGCCTTGTAGCAGTGGATCCCGGCTATTTAGCTCACAGAGCATTGTCTACACAAGATACAATTGTATCCAATTTTCAGCTGGGAACAGGACTATGGACAAGTTTTGCAGCAACTGCATTTGTGATAGGAAATGTTGATCAATCTAGATTTTCTTCAGTGTTCTTATTCATTGCAGAAAATCTTAAAAAAGCCAAGGAATGTGGGCAACATGGTGGGTCAATGATTAACGCTGTGGGGCTGGGTTCATATAATAGCAAGGACAACATCTGCAAGGAGTTTGTATGTTCTCCCCGTGTTTGTGTGGGTTTCCTCCGGGTTCTCCGGTTTCCTCCCACACTCCAAAGACATACTGATAGGGAATTCATATTGTGAGCCCCAATGGGGACAGTGATGATAATGTCTGTAAGGTGCTACAAAATCTAACGGCGCTATATAAGAGAGTAAAATAAATATATAACTAAATAAAATGAATGTATTAAAAGGCTAAGATTGCAAAGAGCTTGTAAAAACAAGAAACTTTGCAATTTCCTTCTTATTCAAAATCTTCTCTGTTCTCAAGAAGGAAAAGATTTTTAATTCTGCAGTGTACAGCTCATTGCTATGGTTACTGACCACCTGAGAAGTGGCCGGTCTCCTTGGCAAGAAGCGCTCACTTGCAGACTGGTGGACTTCAGCGCCCCTGTGCCTGTCCCATTCTGCAGAGGCAAAGCCGCCTCTGCCCGCAGAATGCAAGAGGGCACAATTCAGACAAGCGGCTCAGCCAAGCCACCGGCCAGAACTGTAAATCTTCAGCTTCTGATGAGAGGAACACAAGACCACCCCTTTAATAAAGGAGTAGAGCAGAACTCATACAGTGATTAGTGGGGGTCTGACACCTGAAATCCCCAGACATCAGCTACTTCTGCAAGATGATGTACACAGTGTTAAGAGCTGGAATAGCACAGCTCCGCACACTGTGCAATGGCTGGTTTCAGGTACTACAGCTCAGATCACAATCATTTCAATAGGAGCTGCAGTACCAAGATCGGCCACTACACAGTGTACAGCGCTGTGCTGTTTGGTCTCTACGCTGAGTATTTCCAGCTGCTGTCTTATTGGTGAGGGGGCCGTGTGTTGGAACCTCACTGATCTGATATTGATGACCAGGGTCGGACTGCGGTGTCTGGGGCCCACAGGGGAAATTAACTCTAGGGGCCCACCTACAGCAAGATGCAAATATCTGTTATCCGCTCTCCCTGTTATAGTGGAGCATTGACTGGCGGCTCCTGCACATCTACTGGGCGACACTCTAACTGGGATGGACATGTTTGCATTAAAGGGCTTCTTTGGTTAAAACTAGTGTTGAGCGAGTATGTTCTGTTAACCCTTTCGGCGAGTATGCTCGGGCCGAGCTCCGAGTATTTATAGCTGCTCGGTGATATGGTTGAATCGCTCCCGTGTGCATGATTTGCGACTGTTTGACGGTTTTAATACATGTGAGGAATGTGTAAGAAATAGACATTCCTCACATGTATTAACCCCTTAAGCCGCGGAGCATTTTCCGTTTTTGCATTTTCGCTTTTTGCTCCCCTTGTTCCCAGAGCCATAGCGTTTTTATTTTTTAGTCAATATGGCCATGTTAGGGCTTATTTTTTGCGGGACGAGTTGTACTTTTCAACGCCATTACTAGTTTTACCATGCCGTGTACGGGAAAACGGGAATAAAAAATTCCAAGCGCCGTGAAATTGCAAATAAAGTGCAATACCACTGAGGTTTTTTTTAATTTTTTTTTACCACGTTCACTGAATGCTAAAACTGACCTGCCATTATTATTCTCCAGGTCATTACGAGTTCGTAGACACCAAACATGTATAGGTTCTTTTTTATTTAAGTGATGAAAAAAAATTCCAAAGTTTGGTAAAAAAAAAAAAATGGTGCCATTTTCCGAGACCCGTAGCGTCTCCATTTTTCGGGATCTGGGGCAGCGTGAGGGCTTATTTTTTGTGAACCGAGCTGAAGTTTTTATAGATGCTATTTTGGGGTAGATCCGATGTTTTGATCGCCCGTTATTGCATTTTATTGCAATTTTACGGTGACCAAAAAACGTAATTCTGGCGTTTAGAATTTTTTTCTCATTACGCCATTTACCGATCGCATTAATTCTATTTTTATATTGATAGATCAGGCGATTCTGAACGCGGCAATGCCAAATATGTGTATGTGGGGTTTATTTTATGATTTTAGGGGGTGATTTAAACTTTTACATTTTTTTATTTTTTTTCATATTTTTTAAAACTTTTTTTTTTCACTTTTTGCTTGCTTCTGTAGTCTCCATAGGAGACTTGAAGCAGCAACTGTCCGATCGCCTCTGCTACATACAGGGGACCAGCAGTTCCCCTGTATGCAGCAGAAATGGTCCTGTCCTATGAGCGCCGACCACTAGATGGCGCTCATAGCGACAGGATCATTACAACCACTGGTGTCTGCTGCAGACCCAGGGTTGTCATGACCACACATCGCCGAACCGCGATCATGTGACGGGGTCGCCGATGGGCGGGGTAAGTGACGCGCTTCCAGGAAGCGCGCATTAAATGCCGCTGTCGGAGATTGACAGCGGCATTTAATATGTTAACAGCCGCTGGTGGATCGCGATTCCACCCGCGCCTGTTGCGGGCACATGTCAGCTGTAAGAATCAGCTGACATGTGCTTGGTTCAGTGCGGGCTCAGCGCCGGAGCCCTCACTGAACCGGAGGATAACGACATGCGCGTACTAATACGTGACATGTCGTTAAGGGGTTAAAGCTGTCAAACAGTTGCAAATCATGCACACGGGAGCGATTCAACCATATCACCGAGCAGCTGTAAATACTCGGAGCTCGGGCCGAGCATACTCGGACAGAACATACTCGCTCAACACTAGTTAAAACAAGTTATCACCGATCCTTGGGCTCTACAGGATAGGTGATCACTTATTGAGCATTTGTGTCCGAACATTGGAAAACGCACCTATCGGAAGAATGGGGAAGTTTTATCCCTGACAGAACACTTATCCCTATTTTAAAATGCTGCGGCAGGTGGGACGTCTGACCGCAGCTCTATTCATTCTCTTAGAGACTTGCAAAAAAGAGCAGCGCTCACAGCCACTGAGAGAATGAATGGATCAGTGGTCGCATCTCACATGCCGCTCCAGTCTAATGGGGAGAAAAGCTCCACATTCTGCCGGTGTGTGCAAGCAGTCAGACCCCCACCAATCAATATTATCAATGATCCTGTGGAGAGGTGATTACTTGTTTTCACCGGAGAACCCCTGTAAGTGCATCTCTGCCGCTCTGGTCCAAGTATTTAATCGCTAAGGCCACGGCCCTACTATCAGTATTCGGTCAGTGTCCAGTCAGTATTTTTTCTCAGGAGTGGGAGCCAAAACAGGTGATGAACAATCAGAGAAAAGGTATAATAGAAACAAGTCACCAATTCTGCATTAATCAACCATTCCTGGTTTCGGCAGCCACTCCTGAGAAAAATACTGACCAAATACTGATGGTGGGGCTGTGGCCTAATGGAAAAAAATCTTTTCCTAGTTAAGATCAGCGAGAATAAAATGACCGCCATACACAACACAGTCCACTATATCAACACCAATAATACCACATACCAAAAGGGACAAATATCGCCACACCTTGACTAGATCACATATTAAAAGGGACAAATATCGCCACACCTTGACTAGATCACATATTACCACTACATAGTGACCGAATAATACCACATACAAGGAACAAATATGGCCAAACTATGACCAGACCATATATTACCACCCCAAGGTGACCAAATACTACAATACTGATCATGAATACAAAACCACAATACTAACAACACTGTTATTACCACCAGCAACATTATACACAGGAGCTCTGTATATAGTGTCAGTGTACAGGTAACACAGTGATCACCAGTGACATTATAGACAGGAGCTCTGTATATAGTGTATAGGTAATACAGTGATCACCAGTGACATACACAGGAGCTCTGTATATACTATATACACACGTGGTCAAAATTGTTGGTACCCCTAGTTTAATGAAAGAAAAACCCACAATGGTCACAGAAAAAACTTGAATCTGACAAAAGTAATAATAAATTAAAAATCGATGAAAATGAACAAATGAAAGACAGACATTGCTTTTCAACCCTGCTTCCACAGAATTTTAAAAAAAATTAAACTCTTGAAATAGGCCTGGACAGAAATGATGGTACCCCTGAAAATAATGTGACAAAAGGGACATGTTAAATCAAGTTGTGTCCACTAATTAGCATCACAGGTGTCGACAATCTTGTAATCAGTCAGTGGGCCTGTATATAGGGCTACAGATACTCACTGTGCTGTTTGGTGACATGGTGTGTACCACACTCAACATGGACCAAAGGAAGCAATGGAAAGAGTTGTCTCAGGAGATTAGAAAGAAAATTATAGACAAGCATGTTAAAGGTAAAGGTTATAAGACCATCTCCAAGCAGCTTGATGTTCCTGTAACTACAGTTGCACATATTATTCAGAAATTTAAGATCCATGGGACTGTAGCCAACCTCCCTGGACGTGGCCGCAGGAGGAAAATTGATAACAAATCAAAGAGACGAATAATATGAATGGTAACAAAAGAGCCCAGGAAAACTTCTAAAGAGATTAAAGGTGAACTTCAAGCTCAAGGAACATCAGTGTCAGATCGCACCATCCGTCGTTGTTTGATCTAAAGTGGACTTCATGGGAGACGACCAAGGAGTACACCATTGTTGAAAAAAAATCATAAAAAAGCCAGACTGGAATTTGCCAAACTACATGTTCACAAGTCACAAAGCTTTTAGGAGAATGCCCTATGGACAGATGAGACAAAAATGGAAAATTTTGGCAAGGCACATCAGATCTATGTTCACAGATGGAAAAATGAAGCATATCAAGATAAGAACACTGTCCCTACTGTGAAACATGGAGGAGCCTCTTTTATGTTTTGGGGCTGGTCTGCCGCATCTGGCACAGGGTGTCTTGAATCTGTGCAGGGCACAATGAAATCTCAAGACTATCAAGGGATTCTAGAGAGAAATGTGCTGCCCAGTGTCAGAAAGCGTGGTCTCAGTCGCAGGTCATGGGTCTTGCAACAGTATTATGACCCAAAACACACAGCTAAAAACACCCAACAATGGCTAAGAGGAAAACATTGGACTATTCTGAAGTGGCTTCTATGAGCCCTGACCTAAATCCTATTGAGCATCTTTGGAAAGAGCTGAAACATGACGTCTGGAAAAGGCAACCTTCAACCATGAGACAACTGGAGCAGTTTGCTCATGAGGAGTGGCCAAAATACCTGTGGAGAGGTGCAGAAGTCTCATTGACAGTTACAGGAGTCGTTTGATTGCAGTGATTGCGTCAAAAGGTTGTTCAGCAAAATATAAAGTTAAGAAGAACCATCATTTCTGTCCAGGCCTGTTTCATCAGTTTATTTATTTTTTTTTATTCTGTGGAAGCAGAAAAGCAATGTCTGACTTTCATTTGTTCATTTTCATAGATTTTTAATTTATTATTACTTTTGTCAGATTCAAGTTATTTCTGTGACCATTGTGGGTTTTTCTTTCATTAAACGAGGGGTACCAACAGTTTTGACCACGTGTGTAGTGTAAGTGTACATGTGTGTCACCCTGGCCTGGATGCCACAAGTGTAATTAAAGCTGTGTCTGAGAGCAGGGGGGAGGTTCTCTAGTCAGGGGAACATTAGCATGCAATGCCTCCTGTCTCAGGCCAGTAGGGGGAGCAGGCTGCCCCTATAAAAGCTGGTGCTGAGGGCAGGGTTAGAGAGAACCCAGATGACCTGTCTCAGGACTGAGACGTGTCTCAGCAGAGCAGGGACAGACAGTTGCACTGCACCTAAGAGGAAGTGTGGCAGGAGGAGAGCCACAAGCCAGAGACAAGAGGCGAAGAGAGCCTGTCTTGGCAGATAACAGACTTAATCTACCAGAGTTTGGTGTCTGAGGCTGGAAGGATTCCACATCCCCCAGCAGAGAACCAGTCCGCAAGGGACTGTATATTCCTTGGCCTAAGAAGCCTGGAGGCTCTGCAACAACAGAAGGGACCAGTAAAGCCATACAAGGCTGGGAGCAGAAAGGAACCCACGTCGCAGGCCATACAGGCGAGAATACACGGAAAGCTCGGAAACGTGGGCTGTTACCCTATCAGGAGGAGATAGCCAGAAGGAGCGCAGAAAGCACGGTAGGCCTACACCCTCACCCTGACCAGGGCCAATTTCCCCGTTGCTCTCAGACATCCAGGTCCCCTCCTAGCCGGGACTGTTTGTGGGTCAGTTTACCTGTTTAGTAAAGACCCTAGACTGCAACCTGTTGTCTGTGTGCTCCTTGCTCCTCCAGCACTATCAGCACTGGGACTCCCACTACCATCACTCCCAACATCCATTATACTGCCCTGGGGCCGCACTCTTCCCGTGGAGAGTCACACTACCCTAGCTGCACACCTCATCAGCCCCAGCGGTCTGCATGCAGCGGCGGTTCCTAATAACCGCAATCCATGGGTGGCGTAGTCGGACATTATCAGCAGAACATAGCAGACTACCATTGGCCTGACCACCCTGAGCCACGGAACCGGGTCGCCACTACTACCCCCATCGTCTCCCTATTGCCCGGATCCGAGTGCCGCACGGCCCAGGGGGCGAGTCAGCTTTGGCGTAGTCGACAGGATTTCGTGCCCGCAACCACCGGGTACTGCGTGCCTGAAAAAGACTTTTGTAACTTACCTGTGGCAAAGTTTCCCGCCGTCCGGAGTCTTTTCCCGCCATCCGGAGCCGATTCCCGCCATCGGACGCCTTCTTGGACCGTTTCCCGCCATCTTCTGCCGCCTTCCCGCCATCCGCAGCTGCTTCCCGCCATCGGACACCATCTTCAGCACGCCGCGCGGGAAGAAGAGGGGCGTGGACGTCAAAACCGCGCGAGATCCGAAGCTCCGCCCCACGCACCGACGCTGCGCAAGGTCCTGGAAGGGAGAGAGAGCGACGCTGACGTCATCAGGACGCGACGCCAGGTCCTCGTCCATAGCAGCAGCAGCGGAGCCGCGGCCTACAGAAGAGGATCGTCGGAAGGTAGGCCACGCGTAACTAGGGGGGGAGGAAGATGACGGACACAGAGGCGCCCACTACCACCAACGCAACTGCAGCAGCGGTGATGCCCTTTTCCTTGCCCTACATCCCTGGAGCGGCCTGGCTGCCCAAATACTCAGGGGAGCCCCATGCCCTAACTGACTTCAAGGAAAGGCTATACAGTTTGTTCCACGTTTACCCCCTGACAGAGGAACAGAAGGTCAGCATATTAACAGGGCAGTTAACTGGCGCAGCCCAGCGGGAGGTAAAATCATGGCCCACTGAGGAGAAAAGGACTGTGAAGGGTATTCTGGCCCGGCTGCGGGGTACCTTTGACACACGTACCTCCGCTGAGATTAAAATGAGGTTCTATGGATGTAAGCAGCGGGCACAGGACAGCATCAGAGACTATGCCCTAAATCTGCAGGAAGCCTTGAGGGCTGGCAGTGTGCAGGAAACGGATAAGCTGCTAACAGAACAATTCATAGAAGGTCTGCTGTCTAGCGCCCACAGGGCCCAACTGCGCCTCATGTTCTTTCAGAACCTCGACCTGACCTTTGCCCAATTTAAGGACAGGGCCATAAGGGTGCTCCGTGAATCTGCAACCAGTGGCGCTATAAACCCCCGGCGCCCTGCTATCACTTACCACCAGGAGGCGGCGCCCTCCTCTATGGACTCCGTGGAGGCTGATGCACAGGCCCTGAACCAAGCCCCGTCGAAAGATCTGCACCAACAAGTCCAGGAGCTGACCAGGAGCGTCGCGGCGTTGACCAGGACCGTCCAGGCGTTGCAAGTGGACCCGTCAAGACCCATCGAGCTGGCTTCAAGTCCGGAGGATGTCCCATGGCGTCGACAGAGGAGGATCCCGTCGTTCCGAGGGAGGCCCACAGACCGCTACGCAGAGGATGGACAGCCCATTTGCCGTCGATGCAACCAGCCCGGACACATTTCCAGGTACTGTAATTTAAACGGGTCCAACCTGGGGCAGAGGGCCAACCCCCAGGCATAAGATCACCAGGCCCTTACAATTGGCGTAATAAGTACGTTGGGGGGCGCCCGGTTTTACCCGTGGTGCTGGACGGTATCCCCATGAGCGCCTTGCTGGATACTGGGTCACAAGTAACCACTATCCCTTATGTACTTTTTAAGCAGTATTGGACTGATGCTGATATCACACGGTATCCAGACGGTAACTTGAGCATCATCGCCAGTAATGGCTTACCCGTGCCGCAGATGGGGTTCAAGGAGATGACCATTAAGATTGGTAAAGTTGAACTACCGGCACAGGGAGTGATTATTGTGGACATTGACCGTCGTGAAAGTCACCCTAAAATAACTGTGGGTACTAATGTAATTGAAAATTGTCTTTCAGAGGTAATTCTAATCTTACAACAGGTGGCGGTGAATGCTAGTTCCAGCCAACAGAGAGTTCTCAACAAGGAGATTAAGGCCCTGATGAGACGGCAGCAGGTAGAACTGTCTGGTGGTGAGATCGGTAGCGTAAGACTGAGTGACCCATTCCCCATTTCCATGCCTCCCAAAAGTGAAATGATGATCTGGTGTCGGACTGCAATCGGGTTGAGAGGTAGAGACTACCAAGCCATGGTAGAACCCGTGTACTCAGACAGCAGGCCCACCATTTTGACAGCCCGGGGGGTGGTTGATGTCCGTCATGGGAGGGTGCCCGTCCGCATCCTCAACATTGGGGAGAGGGAGGTACACTTACCCAGGTACGCTACACTCGCCAAGCTGTTTGTGGTCGAACACAAAGCTATCAGGGCCGTGGAACCCTTGCCTCCATCTCCTCAGGCGGAGGGTAATGGCTCCCAGAAACAAAAGGAGGACTGGTGCCAGAAACTCCACGTGGGTGCTGACTCCACTCCCCTGCACCAAAAACAAGGAGTCTACCGGGTGGTACAGGAGTACGAGAGAGTCTTTAGTAAGCACCCGCTAGACTTCGGCAGAGTAAAGGGGATAGAACACCACATCCCCACAGGGAGCCACCCACCGATAAAAGAGAGGCACAGACCTGTACCCCCTGCACATTATCAGAACGCAAGGGGCATGCTAAGAGAGATGAAAGAAGCTGGGGTTATTAGAGACAGCTGTAGCCCCTGGGCAGCCCCCTTGGTTCTGGTCAAAAAGAAAGAAGGCACCATGAGAATGTGCGTCGACTATAGACAAATCAACCGTATCACTCACAAAGACGCATATCCGCTGCCTAGAATAGAGGAGTCTTTAGCCGCACTAAAATCAGCTAACTTCTTTTCTACTTTGGACCTTACTAGCGGGTACTGGCAGGTTCCTGTGGCAGAGGCTGACAAGGAGAAGACCGCCTTCACCACCCCGATGGGACTGAGCGAATTCAATTGCATGCCTTTCGGGCTCTGCAACGCACCAGGGACCTTCCAGCGGCTGATGGAATGCTGTCTAGGGCACCGAAACTTCGAGACGGTCCTCTTTACCTGGACGACGTGATCGTCTATTCGAAGACCTACGAGGACCATCTGAAGCACCTGGCCGAGGTGTTCGAAGCCCTGGCAGGCTATGGCCTGAAGGTGAAACCATCGAAGTGTCACCTGCTGAAACCAAAGGTCCAGTACCTAGGGCACGTGGTAAGCGCGGAAGGAGTGGCCCCCGACCCTGACAAGGTCACGGCAATCAAGAGCTGGCCAAGCCCCTCGAACATCAAAGAGGTGAGACAGTTTCTCGGGTTGGTAGGCTACTACCGAAGATTCATCCCCGGGTTCACCAAGATGGCAGCTCCTATGCAGGACCTCCTGATCGGACAGTCTAAGTCCAGGAGGCAAAAGCCGCCCTTCAAGTGGGATAAACCGGAAGAGGAGTCCTTCCGCCAGCTAAAGATGGCCCTCACAGGGGATGAGATCCTGGCCTACCCTGATTATGGCCAGCCTTTCATTCTCCACACAGATGCCAGTAATGTGGGACTGGGAGCCGTTTTGTCCCAAAACCAACAGGGCAGAGAACGGGTGATCACATACGCCAGCCGGAAGCTGAGGCCCACCGAGAGGAACCCGGAGAATTACAGCTCCTTCAAGCTAGAATTCTTGGCGGTGGTGTGGGCCGTGACGGAACGCTTCAAGCATTACCTGGCCTCCGCAAAGTTCACCGTGTACACGGACAACAACCCGTTGACACACCTGGACAATGCAAGACTGGGTGCCCTGGAACAGCGGTGGATGGCCCGTCTCTCCAACTATGACTTCGTGATCAAGTACCGGGCAGGCAAAACCAACTCCAACGCGGACGCCCTATCAAGGATGCCTCACTTACCTGAAGGTGACGAAGACCCAGAAGAGCTGGAGGAGGTAGAACTCCCCGCGTTTCACCGGTATGGAGCCGCTCAACACTCTCACCGCGTGAAGGAGGAGGATCTAACAACTGTGATGATGAATCCCCTACCTCACCACAGCTGGGCCGAGACCCAAGATAGTGACCCTGCAGTCCGCCTGGTGAAAGATCTGCTGACCCGGGAAGACGCCCGCTTAGATCCAGATGCCCCAGAGGAAGCCAAGCAGCTATGGAAGGAGAAGAGCAAGCTGTTCCTCTACGAAGGCAAGTTGTGCAGAAGGATTGTCAACCACCGGACGCACGAGCTGACCTGGCAAGTCGTGGTCCCAAGGAGGGATGCAGCTATGGTCCTGGGGGCTTACCATGACAGAGCGGGACACTTCGGTTGGAAGAAACTGGAGTTCCTACTAAGAGGAAGATTCTTTTGGGTCGGCATGAGAGGAGCTGTAGAAAAATGGTGCAGAGACTGTGGCCCTTGTCACCTAAGGAGGAAGGACCGTGCCAGCCAGAAGACACCCTTGAGGCCCATCATCACCACGCAGCCTCTTGAGCTGGTAGCTCTGGACCATGTCAAATTGGCTCCCAGCCGGTCAGGATACATCTATGCCCTGACAATCGTGGACCACTATTCCCGTTTTCTAGTGGTGGTCCCGGTAAAGGACTTGACAGCAAAAAACAGCGGCCAGAGCCTTCCAGCAATATTTCTGCCGTCCACACGGGTATCCGGAACAGGTCCTGACAGACCAGGGTCCAGCGTTCGAGGCTGAAATCTTCCAGGAGTTCTGCAACCTCTATGGCTGTAAGAAGATTCGTACAACGCCTTACCACCCCCAAACCAACGGGATGTGTGAGAAGATGAACAATATAGTCATTGATCTCCTGAAGACGTTGCCCCTGGAGGAACGCAGCCTGTGGCCAGAAAAACTGCCGGACCTGATAGACCTACACAACAATATCCCGGTGAATGCTACAAACTGCACCCCGGCTTACCTGATGCGAGCTAGACCAGGAAAGCTGCCCGTAGACCTGGAGATGGGAGTCCTAATACCTGAGGACACCTCCCCGGATGCGGACTGGGATACGGAAAGGCAGTACAAGAAGGTACAGGAGAGTGTGGAGAAGAGCCTGGCCCAGGTGAGAGAGAAGCAAGAAAGACTCTTCAATCAACACGCCCCTGCTATTCCCCTAGAACCTGGTGAGCAAGTCCTAAAGCGAAAAAGAAGGCTACATAAGTTGGACGACCAGTGGGAAAGGGAACCCTACACCGTACTGCAGTCTGACCACAACAACCCAAAGGTGTGCGTAATCACCAAGGACGGAGGAGAAACCACTAGTGTCGTCTCCAGAGACCATCTCAAAAGGTGCCCCGAGCAACTCCGTAGTGCAGAAGAGGATCAGAGTGACCTTGAACCCGCAGAGGACAAGGAAGAAATGATCAGCACCGTTCTCGGAGAGTTTCCTCAGTCCTGGACTCGCATAAATGATGCCATAGTGGTACCTGTCCTGCATTTCCTGCAACCGACACAGCAACAACCAACACCAGAGCCGGAAGGTGAAGAGGAGCAAGCAGTTCCAGAGGCAGAAGAGCCTGTACCAGCAGCCCAGGAGAGTCAACCCTCTGCTGACAGTGAGCCTGCCATGCCTGCGGTAAGCCAAAGGACCTGCAGACAGCTGCCTGCCCTACCTGTACACCCAGCTGGTAGCTGCACCCCTAACGCTAGTGGGGAAAGCCAAGTCAGTCCACTACCAGACAGTGGGCTACGTAGGTCAACCAGGAGCACAAAGGGACAGATACCCGCTCGCTGGAGAATATAGAGTGTACTAAAATTGTAAATAACCCTGTTGCCAAATGTTGAATTGTTTGCAAAGTTACATGCATGTTTGGTAATACTCTGTTTCAGTTTCTTGCAGCTACCGTAAGGACTCACAGGTTATGGACTTTTTATAACCGGGACCTTGTATGGACTGCGTTCAGAGCCTAACCCAGGAATGAACTAAGACTGTGAAGGACTTGGGGTAGGACAGACCCCCACCTGGTTAAGGCTCCCCGTTGTGCTGGTGATATGGACACCCGGTCACAGGCCACACTGTGACCTTAAGAACTCAATTTGTGTGTCGTCTGTCTATTAATGTTTCATTGTTATGCATATTGTCTTTGTTTACTGTTTAGTCCCGGAGTACTAAATTTCACTAGGGGGGAATGTGTCACCCTGGCCTGGATGCCACAAGTGTAATTAAAGCTGTGTCTGAGAGCAGGGGGGAGGTTCTCTAGTCAGGGGAACATTAGCATGCAATGCCTCCTGTCTCAGGCCAGTAGGGGGAGCAGGCTGCCCCTATAAAAGCTGGTGCTGGGGGCAGGGTTAGAGAGCACCCAGATGACCTGTCTCAGGACTGAGACGTGTCTCAGCAGAGCAGGGACAGACAGTTGCACTGCACCTAAGAGGAAGTGTGGCAGGAGGAGAGCCACAAGCCAGAGACAAGAGGCGAAGCAAGCCTGTCTTGGCAGATAACAGACTTAATCTACCAGACTTTGGTGTCTGAGGCTGGAAGGATTCCACATCCCCCAGCAGAGAACCAGTCCGCAAGGGACTGTATATTCCTTGGCCTAAGAAGCCTGGAGGCCCTGCCACAACAGAAGGGACCAGTAAAGCCATACAAGGCTGGGAGCAGAAAGGAACCCACGTCGCAGGCCATACAGGCGAGAAAACACGGAAAGCTCGGAAACGTGGGCTGTTACCCTATCAGGAGGAGATAGCCAGAAGGAGCGCAGAAAGCACGGTAGGCCTACACCCTCACCCTGACCAGGGCCAATTTCCCCGTTGCTCTCAGACATCCAGGTCCCCTCCTAGCCGGGACTGTTTGTGGGTCAGTTTACCTGTTTAGTAAAGACCCTGGACTGCAACCTGTTGTCTGTGTGCTCCTTGCTCCTCCAGCACTATCAGCACTGGGACTCCCACTACCATCACTCCCAACATCCATTATACTGCCCTGGGGCCGCACTCTTCCCGTGGAGAGTCACACTACCCTAGCTGCACACCTCATCAGCCCCAGCGGTCTGCATGCAGCGGCGGTTCCTAATAACCGCAATCCACGGGTGGCGTAGTCGGACATTATCAGCAGAACATAGCAGACTACCATTGGCCTGACCACCCTGAGCCACGGAACCGGGTCGCCACTACTACCCCCATCGTCTCCCTATTGCCCGGATCTGAGTGCCCCACGGCCCAGGGGGCGAGTCACATGTAATACACTGACTCACCAGTGACGTCTCTAGATGAAGTCCTTCATCTTCGCTTTTCTTCTTCATCTGGCACAGACGGCCATCACTTCTTCCAGCCAGGAATCATCTCTGCAGAAAATAACACACAGTTATCAATAACTGATCTCTTCTAGGGAATATTCCCACTCCACCCCCCGACTTCTACACTACACCAGTTGAAGAAAAAAAGCGATATAGTGCCGCCCTGCACAGTAACAGGAGCCCGCTTTTGTCCTATCCCATGGAAAACAATTTCCTAAAAAGTAAATTATATTACAGAAGTAATAATGTCTCTAATTGGACTCTAAAATAATAATGTTCCTCACTGGCCACCATAAACTAATAAAGTATGTTCCTCAATCTGGCACCAAACAGTAATTAAGTCCCTTGTTCAGCCTGGCACCCCCATATATTCATCCTGGCCCCCCCTTCCCTGCATATATCCATCCTGACACCCCCCATATATCCCTTCTGGCCCCCATATGTCCAGTGTGACCCCTCCACATATTTATCCTAGCCCACGTGTATCGAGCCTGCCCCCTCCCATATACCCATCCTAGTCCCCCATGTGGCCCTCCTGTTCCCCCCATATATCCATCCTGGCCTCCATGTGTCCAGCCTGCCCCCCCACATATCCATCCTGGCCTCCATGTTTCCAGCCTGCCCCCCCATATATCTGTCCTGGCCTCCATGTGTCCAGCCTGCCCCCTCCCATATATCTGTCCTAAAGCCCCATGTGTCAAGCCTGCCCCCCATATATCCATCCTGGCCTCCATGTGTCCAGCATGCCCCCCTACATATCCTTCCTGGCCTCCATGTGTCCAGCCTGCCCCCCACAATATATCCATCCTGGCCTCCATGTTTCCAGCCTGCCCCCCATATATCCATCCTGGCCTTCATGTGTCCAGCCTGCCCCCTCATATATCCATCCTGCCCTTCCCCCCTGCATATATCCATCCTGACAGCTGCCCATATATCCATACTGGCCCCCATATGTCCAGCGTGGCCCCTCCATATATTTATCCTAGCCCACGTGTATCGAGCCTGTCCCTCCACATATCTATCCTAGCCCCCCATGTGTCCAGCCTGCCCCCCACATATCAATCCTGGCCATCATGTGTCCAGCCTGCCCCTCCCCCCATATATCCGGCCCCCCCATATATCCATCCCCCTCACATATCCATCCTGGCCTCCATGTGTCCAGCCTGCCCCACCATATAGCCATCCTGCCCACCCTTTCCCATGTGTCCAGCCAGGCTCCCCCTTATGTGTCCATCCAGGCTCCCCCCCTTGTGTGTCCAGCCAGGGTTCCCCCTTGTGTGTCCAGCCAGGCTCTCACCCTTGTGTGTCCAGCCAGTGTTCCCCCTTGTGTGTCCAGCCAGGGTTCCCCCTTGTGTGTCCAGCCAGGGTTCCCTCTTGTGTGTCCAGTCAGGGCTTCCCCTTGTGTGTCCAGCCAGGGCTCCCCCTTGTGGGTCCAGCCAAGGTTCCCCCTTGTGTGTCCATCCAGCTCCCCCCTTGTGTGTCCAGCCAGGGCTCCCCCTTGTGTGTCCAGTCAGGGCTCCCCCTTGTGTGTCCAGCCAGGGCTCCCCCTTGTGTGTCCAGCCAGGGCTCCCCCTTGTGTGTCCAGCCAGGGTTCCCTCTTGTGTGTCCAGTCAGGGCTCCCCCTTGTGTGTCCAGTCAGGGCTCCCCCTTGTGTGTCCAGCCAGGGCTTCCCCTTGTGTGTCCAGCCAGGGCTTCCCCTTGTGTGTCCAGCCAGGGCTCCCCCTTGTGTGTCCAGCCAGGGTTCCCTCTTGTGTGTCCAGTCAGGGCTCCCCCTTGTGTGTCCAGTCAGGGCTCCCCCTTGTGTGTCCAGCCAGGGCTTCCCCTTGTGTGTCCAACCAGGGCTCCCCCTTGTGTGTCCAGCCAGGGCTCCCCCTTGTGTGTCCAGCAAGGCCCCCCTTGTGTGTCCATCCGGGCCCCCCCTTGTGTGTCTAGCCGGGCCCCCCCTTGTGTGTCCAGCCAGGGGCCCATCCCATTCTGCATCCACTCATATACACACAGACACACACACAGACACCTCTTACCTTCCTGCTCTCCCGTGCGGTGTCCTCCTTCTCCGGTGACGTCATACGCCAGTCGGGGAAGGGAGACGCGCAGCTTCAGCTGCTTCACTGGGACGTGTGTCGCGGCGGTTCAGGTAATGAACGCCGCGTGCGCGCGTCCCTGCATACACTGTGCCTGCGCTTTTAAAGGGCCCGTGCCCCTTAAAACCGCAGGTTTTTTTATTTTTTCATTCTCTTCTCCCCCTCTCCTCTGCAGAAGGGTACCCCGCCAGCCCAGTCCCACCCTGTTGATGACTTATCCTAAAATCGGTCATTAATATATAAGTCCTGGACAGTCCCGTTAAGCTTGTTTTACCTAGTTATAAAAGCCCTTTAAGTCCTCATTATAAGGTAAGGTATGAATGGATCTAATTAAATTCTCCAAAGAGAACTATTTATACATTTTAGTCACTGTGAGCTTTCTACAAGATATTGCGGGCAGTATATAGCGAATATACGGACACAGAGCCATTCGCCGGCTCAGATTGCCAATAAGCACCTTGTAAATATGAGACCTTGACATCATAGGTTACTTGGCTTAATATGAAATTGTCCCTCATGTGTACCGCATTGTGGGCAGGGACTATATGTACATCACTGCAGAATATGTTGGCAATAAAAAGTCAACAGAAATGAATATCATGCAGATCCTCACCAGGACTCCAGCAGTGTCACCATCCTGCCACCATACAGCTACAGAAGGACAATAAACCTGCAGGGTTCTCCCCTCAGTTATTTTTCCTTTAATTTTATTATCTGTTTCTTACTCACAGTGAAAGAACAGTCATCAGATATTTTATTGTTCACTTTTTATTTTACAGTCTCAGCTCTGAAGAATAGAACGTCTTATGAATAAATGACAGCTCACTTATTACAGTGGTGGCCAAAAGTATTGGCACCCCTGCAATTCTATCAGATAATACTCAGTTTCTTCCTGAAAATGATTGCAATCACAAATTCTTTGGTATTATTATCTTCATTTAATTTGCTTGCAAGGAAAAAACACAAAAGAGAATGAAGCAAAAATCAAATCATTGATCATTTCACACAAAACTCCAAAAATGGGCCAGACAAAAGTATTGGCACCCTCAGCCTAATACTTGGTTGCACAACCTTTAGCCAAAATAACTGCGAACAGCCACTTCCGGTAACCATCAATGAGTTTCTTACAATGCTCTGCTGGAATTGTAGACCATTCTTCTTTGGCAAACTGCTCCAGGTCCCTGATATTTGAAGGGTGCCTTCTCCAAACTGCCATTTTGTGATCTCTCCACAGGTGTTCTATGGGATTCAGGTCTGGACTCATTGCTGGCCACCTTAGAAGTCTCCAGTGCTTTCTCTAAAACCATTTTATAGTGCTTTTGGAAGTGTGTTTTGGGTCATTGTCCTGCTGGAAGACCCATGACCTCTAAGGGCGACCCAGCTTTCTCACACTGGGCCCTACATTATGCTGCAAAATTTGTTGGTAGTCTTCAGACTTCATAATGCCATGCACACTGTCAAGCAGTCCAGTGCCAGAGGCAGCAAAGCAACCCCAAAACATCAGGGAACCTCCGCCATGTTTGACTGTAGGGACCATGTTCTTTTCTTTGAATGCCTCTTTTTTTTTCCTGTACACTCTATGTTGATGATTTTTCCCAAAAAGCTCGACTTTTGTCTCATCTGACCAGAGAACATTCTTCCAAAACATAGTAACATAGTTTGTAAACATAGTTAGTAAAGCCGAATAAAGACTTGCGTCCATCAAGTTCGACCTGTTAGTTCTGTAATTGGTAAAGTTGATCCAGAGGAGGGCAAAAACCCCAAATGATTTGGCCAATCTTCACCTGAGGAAAAATTCCCTCCTGACTCTGAAACCAGCAGTCAGAATAAATCCCTGTATCAACTTACTATTTTATTTTATTTTTAAGTATATGCTGAAATCTGCCTGGTATCTAGAAATGCATCCAGTCCCCGCTTGAACTGGTGTAGTGAATCTGACATCACCGTCTCCTCACTCTGTGAATTCCATATTCTCACTGCTCTTACCGTAAAGAACCCCTCTAGTGACGCTTACCCAATCTGAGTATATTCCATTTATAACCACCCTCTGCCTTCTATCCCTTAGCCAGTTAGCTACCCACTTGCAGACATTTTCCCCCAGCCCCATCATTCTCATTTTGTATACCAACCTATTATGTGGCACGCTATCGAAAGCTTTTGAGAAGTCGAGATACACGACATCCACTGGTTCCCCCTGATCTACTCGAGAGCTAATCTCCTCGTAGAAGTCAATCAGGTTTGTTTGGCAGGAGCGATTCCTCATGAATCCATGTTGGTTCGGGATTAAAAGATTATTAGCATCAAGATGCTCCGTAATTGCCTCTTTAATGAAGCTTTCAAAAATTTTGCCCACAACGGACGTCAGACTCACCGGCCGATAGTTTCCGGCGTCACTTTTCGCTCCCTTTTTGAATATTGGCACTACATTCGCCTGTCGCCAATCAAGTGGCACAGACCCAGTCTCAACAGAGTCCTTAAATATAAGATATAACGGTCTGTCTATCACATTACTTAGTTCCCTTAGTACCCGTGGGTGTATGCCATCAGGTTCTGGTGATTTGTTTATTTTAATGTTACTGAGGCGTTTCTGTACCCCAGCTTGGGTTAGATTTGTCATACTTAGTGGAGGATTAAGCTTGTCACTTCTCATTTCTCCTGTTAGTTTGATTTCCTTTGTGAAAGTTGTCGAAAAAAAATTATTTAATAGATTAGCTTTATCCTCATCTTTCTCTATGATTTTGCCTTCCTCACTTTTTATTGGTCCAATATTATCCGATTTAATCATTTTACTATTTATATACGTAAAGAACAGTTTGGGATTTGATCTACTTTCCCTAGCAATACGTCTCTCTGTTTCCTCCTTCGCTATTTTTATTTGTTTTTTTGCAGGTTCTCGTTTTTTCCTTGTAACACATTAGTGCCTCCTTACTGTTTTCCTGTTTTAATCTCTTGAATGCCTCTTTTTTGCTATTTAACGCCCCTTTTACGTTCTTGTTCAACCATATTGGTTTCCTCTTATTTCTGGCCCTTTTATTCCCATACGGTATATACCTCTCGCACTGAGTATTCAGAATTCTTTTGAAGGTTTCCCATTTACTATTCGTATTCTTTTGATTAAGAACTTTGTCCCAGTCAATAAGTTGAAGGCTTTCTTTCAGCTGATCAAACTTCGCCCTCCTAAAGTTTAATGTTTTTGTTGTTCCCTTATTGATAACCCTACTGAAGGGCATTTTGAAGTCGATAATATTATGGTCGCTATTACCTAGGTGCCCCCCTATCTGTACCTCAGTTATTCTATCAGGCCTATTAGTCAATATTAAGTCCAACACGGCCTTCCCTCTCGTTGGTTCCTGCACTAGTTGGGAGAGATAATTATCCTTAATATTTGTCAAGAACCTTTTTCCTTTCTGAGATCTACAGGTTTCTGTTTCCCAGTCAATATCCGGGTAGTTGAAATCCCCCATTACAATCACTTCATTATGTTTTGCTACTTTGTCTATTTGTCCTAATAGCAGATTCTCATTCTCCTCTGTTATATTGGGTGGCTTATAGCAGACCCCCAGTAATATTTTATTATTATTTTTAGTTCCCTCTATCTCTACCCACATGGACTCGACCCCCTCTTCTCCCTCTCCTATATCTTCCCTTAGTCTGGGTTTTAGACATGACTTTACATATAAGCAGACTCCTCCGCCTTTCCCCTGTTTCCGGTCCCTTCTAAATAAACTATAATCTAATAAATTTACCGCCCAGTCATAGCTATCGTCTAGCCAAGTCTCTGTTATACCTACGATGTCATACCTCTCCTCCCATATAAGCGCCTGCAGCTCATCCGCCTTATTGGTCAGGCTTCTTGCGTTGGTCAGCATGCAAGATAAAACTTTGGGGTTATTTAGCATCCTATTCTTCTCTAACGATCTAACTGTACTATCCCCACCCCCCTCTCCACCCTCATTATATTCACTTCTCCCCTTCCCCCTTGCTTGCCTCACATCCCACCTATTTCCTTGGTTCCCCCCCCCGTCTCTAGTTTAAAAACTCCTCCAACCTATTAGCCATCTTCTTCCCCAGCACCGCTGCACCCTCCCCATTGAGGTGCAGCCCGTCCCTACGGTAGAGCCTGTAGCCGACCGCGAAGTCGGCCCAGTTCTCCATGAACCCAAACCCTTCTGCCTTGCACCAACTCTTTAGCCACTTATTCACCTCCCTAACTTCCTGTTGGCGCTCCTGTGTGGCTCGCGGGATTGGTAGTATTTCTGAGAAAACTACCTTGGAGGTCCTTGCCCTAAGCTTCCTACCTAGGTCCCTGAAATAATTTTTAAGGACCCTCCATCTACCACTCACTTTGTCATTGGTGCCGATGTGGACCATGACCGCTGGGTCTTCGCCAGCCCCACCCAGTAACCTGTCAACCCGATCCGCGATGTGCCGGACTCGAGCGTCAGGGAGGCAGCACACCGTTCGGCGATCCCGGTCTTTGTGACAGATTGCCCTGTCTGTCCCCCTAATAATAGAGTCACCCACTACCAGAACCTGTCTTGCCTGCCCTACACTTCCCCCCTCCCCCTCATTACTGGAGCATACACTCCCCCGGCGGTCAGAGGATCTGTCGTGCTCCAATAATGCCGGTTCTGAACCAGCCTTCCTATACTTCTTCCCTCTATCCCTCCTTACTGTTATCCAGCTCCTTGCCTGTTCAGCCTGCACTTCCCCTCTATGCTCCACCCCCAGTATTGACCCATTGAGTGTCTGCTCGGTGAGCAGCAAACTCCGTTCTATGTTGTCGATGCTGAGCACTTAGATCCAGAATTTGGGCTTCCCAGTGCACGATATGCTCACATCTCTCGCATCAGTATGGATCCTCTAGCGGGTGCTCACGGAATGCATACATTGCGCAAGATGTACACTGCACGGCTCCGTCCAACATGGACGTCATTCTAAATATGGGGATACAGTCAGTATATATATACAAGTACAAAACACAATTATTTATATATAGGTGTATGGACGGGGATCAATTAGGGATGTGCAAGTGTATCAATTAGATATCGGCGGGGGATCAGTTAAGTATGGACGGGGGATCAATTAAGTATCAAGTATGGACGGGGGAATCAGCTAAGTAGGTCAGGTGGATTAATTAAGTAAAAAGTAAAGTAAAGAAAGAATGAAATACAGTCAGCAATTCAGTCCTAAGTCCTCCCTTCCAAACTCCCTGAATCCAAAGTCACTGAAAAACAAGTCACACACTTACTTTCGTTCGCACTTACGCTCCGGACACACGCAGCTCGTTCACACTCGCAAACTAAGAGATTTAAAGTGTTTTTTTTTTGTTTTGTTTTTTTTTTCCTTTTCCAGCAATGTACCCTTCACCTCAATGCACTTCCAAAGGACTTGATGCCCAACCAGCTGCCCCTTATAAACACTTAATTATGACCCCTTCCCCTTAATTAACCCCTTGTGAGTAAATCTACACCTCAGGATTTTAGTGCAATGTAGTTAACCCTTAAATACACAGGTAGTAAACTAAGAAACTAAAACTGTAGTGAGAAAATAGATTTTTAATAGCCCAATAAATCTAAACAGGTAGAAAAGCACTCAGCAGATCACAATGCAGCACTCACCGCAATTCACAAAGGTATTTTCTGCAGGATTCCCAATACCTCTTCACTGAAAAACAAGTCACACACTTACTTTCGTTCGCACTTACGCTCCGGACACACGCAGCTCGTTCACACTCGCAAACTAAGAGATTTAAAGTGTTTTTTTTTTTTTCCTTTTCCAGCAATGTACCCTTCACCTCAATGCACTTCCAAAGGACTTTATGCCCAACCAGCTGCCCCTTATAAACCCTTAATTATGACCCCTTCCCCTTAATTAACCCCTTGTGAGTAAATCTACACCTCAGGATTTTAGTGCAATGTAGTTAACCCTTAAATACACAGGTAGTAAACTAAGAAACTAAAACTGTAGTGAGAAAATAGATTTTAAAAAGCCCAATAAATCTAAACAGGTAGAAAAGCACTCAGCAGATCACAATGCAGCACTCACCGCAATTCACACAGGTATTTTCTGCAGGATTCCCAATACCTCTTCACGCAATTCACACAGGTATTTTCTGCAGGATTCCCAATACCTCTTCACGCAATTCACACAGGTATTTTCTGCAGGATTCCCAATACCTCTTCACCTTCACCTCAATGCACTTCCAGTTTTAGGCTTTATCAGGTAAGTTTTGGCAAACTCCAGCCTGGCTTTTTTATGTCTCGGGGTAAGAAGTGGGGTCTTCCTGGGTATCCTACCATACAGTCCCTTTTCATTCAGACGCCGACGGATAGTACGGGTTGACACTGTTGTAGCCTCGGACTGCAGGGCAGCTTGAACTTGTTTGGATGTTAGTCGAGGTTCTTTATCCACCATCCGCACAATCTTGCGTTGAAATCTCTCGTCAATTTTTCTTTTCCGTCCACATATAGGGAGGTTAGCCACAGTGCCATGGGCTTTAAACTTCTTGATGACACTGCGCACGGAAGACACAGGAACATTCAGGTCTTTGGAGACGGACTTGTAGCCTTCAGATTGCTCATGCTTCCTCACAATTTGGTTTCACAAGTCCGCAAACAGTTCTTTGGTCTTCTTTCTTTTCTCCATGCTCAATGTGGTACACACAAGGACACAGGACAGAAGTTGAGTCAACTTTAATCCATGTTAACTGGCTGCAAGTGTGATTTAGTTATTGCCAACACCTGTTAGGTGCCACAGGTGCTCTTTCAGCTGCTCATAAAACCCGGCCCTGTAATCCGGACCCATCAAATTCCTCTCAGCACTATGTGTGCTGGAGCCTGCTTCTCCGGATCCTACATCACCAAAGCATGGCACTTCGAGGACACATACCTCCCGTCCACGATCTGTCCGGCAGCAACCTTACATACACCCCCCCTCTGTCCAAAGCCGTAGGGCTTGGCACCTTCTGTCACCATACAATAAACCCTTGACAAGGCAGCGGCATTCCCATGTTGTTTTCAGGCCTATGCTCTACCCGGAAACTAAAATCTTGTAGAGCCAGGAACCACCTAGTCACTCTGGCATTGTTTCCCTTCTTTTCTCGCATCCACCTCAATGGGGCATGGTCTGACACTAACCTGAACCTTCTACCTAATAGGTAATACCTCAGAGTGTTTAACGCCCACTTAATGGCCAAACATTCTTTTTCTACAATGGAGTAGTCCTTCTCACAAGCGGAGAGCTTCAGACTGAGGTATTTTACAGGGTGTTCTTCTCCGTTAATCTCCTGGGACAAGACTGCTCCCAGCCCGACATCCGATGCATCCATCTGGACCACAAACTCCTTGGAGAAGCTGGGTGCCACCAAGACTGGTTGTTTACAGAGGACCAGTTTCAATTCCTGGCAGGTCGCTTCTGCTTCCGGGGACCACTTGGCCATAGCTGACTTCATCCCTTTCAGAAGATCCATCAGTGGGGCTGCTATCAGGGCAAAGTTAGGGACAAATCTTCGATAGTAGCCCACAATGCCTAGAAACGCCATGACCTGCTTCTTCGAGAGGGGCTGTGGCCAGTTCAAGATCGCCTCGACCTTATTTATTTGTGGTTTTATTTCCCCTCTACCAACCACGTACCCTAGGTACTTGGCTTCCTCCATCCCCATGGCACATTTCTTCGGGTTGATAGTAAAGCCCGCCTTCCTTAGGGCATCAAGTATGGCTTGAACTTTGTCCAGATGACTTTCCCAGTCCTGGCTAAATATGACGATGGCATCTAGGTAGGCCGCTGCATACTGTTTGTGGGGTGCTAAGATCCGGTCCATGGCTCTCTGGAAGGTGGCCGGAGCTCCCTTCAACCCAAATGGCATCCTGACGTATTGGCGTCGAGAAGGCTGTCTTCTCCTTAGCCTCTTTGGACAGGGGAATTTGCCAATATCCTTTGGTGAGGTCCAGAGTGGTGATGTACCGAGCGGGTCCTAGCCTTTCGATAAGCTCATCTACCCTAGGCATTGGGTAGGCGTCGAACTTTGAGACCTCGTTCAGCTTCCTATAGTCGTTGCAAAACCGCCATTCCCCATCTGGTTTCGGCACTAAGACTATAGGACTGGACCATCCACTTTTGGACTCTTCAATGACTCCCAGGTTTAGCATCCGCCTTACTTCTTTAGAGATCACCTCTCTGCGGGCTTCGGGGATCCGGTATGGTTTTAGATTGACGCGAACATGAGGCTATGTGAGAACCTCATGCTCTATGACCTGAGTGAGTCCTGGCAACTCCGAAAACATGTCTTTATTTCGCTGTAACAACTCTTTGCACTGTTGCTTTTGGGCATGTGACAGTGACTCTGCCACCTTGACCTCTTTCACATCGGCCTCAGCCTCAGCCATTAAACAGGGAGCTTCCGCAGGCTCTCTATCTTGCCATGGCTTAATCAAGTTAACATGGTAAATTTGGTAGGGCTTCCTCTTCCCTGGTTGGTGGATCTTAAAGTTGACTTCCCCCACTTTCTCTACCACCTCATAGGGGCCCTGCCACTTGGTCATGAACTTGTCTCCACTGTGGGACTAGCACAAGCACTCGATCTCCTGGGTTGAACGATCTCACCCTGGCCGACCTATTATACACCCTGGACTGTGCCTCTTGTGCCTTAAGGAGGTGCTCCCTCACAATGGGCATCACATGGGCAATCCTCTCTTGCATCCGGGCAACGTGCTCCACCACTCTCCTATAGGGAGTGGTCTCAGCTTCCCAGGACTCTTTCTCCACCTCCAGGAGTCCTGAGGGTGTCGTCCATAGAGTGGTTCAAACGGGGAGAAACCTGTGGAAGCTTTGGGAACTTCCCTCATGGCGAACAACATATAGTCCCAGTCTCGGCCATCCTTTTCCACTGCTTTCCTCAACATTGCTTTCAAGGTTTTGTTAAACCTCTCTACCAGTCCGTCCATCTGGGGAGAGTACACGGAGGTTCTCAGTTGTGCAATCTGCAGTGTCTTGCACAATTCCCTCATGACCTTCGACATAAATGGAGTTCCTTGGTCTGTTAGGATCTCGTTAGGCAACCCAGTTCTTGAAAACATGTGGTCTAACTCCCGGGCTATACACCTGGTGGAGGAGTTTCGTAGTGGTACGGCCTCCAGATACCATGTAGCATAATCTAATACCACCAGGATATACTGATGCACTTCGGCGGACTTGACCAGAGGCCCCACTAGATCCATTGCTATGCGTTCGAATGGAACCTCGATGACTGGTAGTGGCACTAGGGGACTGCGGAAGTGGGCCACTGGGGAGGTTATCTGGCATGTGGGGCAGGAACGACAATAACTCTATATTTCTCTATAGCAACCTGGCCAGTAGAATCTTTGGAGGATCCGTTCTTGAATCTTGTCTGCACCCAGGTGACCACCCAACACATGAGAATGAGCCATGTCTAACACCCTGCGTCTATAGGGCCCTGGCACCAGCAACTGTTCTATTACCTCACCCCTTGGCTTGGTTATTCTGTACAGCAAATCCCCATTCACAGCAAAATGAGGGAACCGAGTGTCAGCCCCCGGTTCCTGAGGCACCCCATTTAACACAGTAACATTTTCAAAGGCCCCTTTCAGAGTTAAATCCCTGAGTTGGGCAGTTCCAAAGTTTCCCTCGGACACCTAAAGCTCAGGGATATTGGACTCAGGGGATGCTACTTCAGCCTCATTGCCCACCAGCACACACATGGGAAACTCATCTACTATGTTCTGCGGGTAAGTTTCCTTAGGGGCGATCTGGCTGTCGTCCAAGCAACCAGGTGTCCCCGCTTTCCCCCACATTTCCCAGAATAATGCAAAGTAACGTCCAATTATTATGGGATGCAATAGGCCCTTAACGACCGCCACTTCATGAGATGTGGTGCCACAGTCTGTGTTTACATCCACCTGGGCCACAGGATAGTTCTTAGCGTCCCCATTGATACACCGGACACCCACCACCTTCCCAGAAACCAGCCGATGAGGGAGTGTGGCCCTTATCAGGGTCACCAAACTTCCTGAGACCAATAGTCCAGAGACTTGTGCCCCGTTAACTGACACTGAGCATGCCTGAGGGCCCTCGCCATGTTGACGAACCGCGCTGCAGGCGGGGTAGGCAAAATAAGAGCAACGCCGGCCCATGTTACAGTCCATTGGTTCAGAGGTTATGGGACACCGGGAGGCAATATGGCCAGGGGTATGACATCTCCAACACACTATATTATGGGGTGGGACCTTGGGCAGCAACTCAGATCCCTCCTGAATGCTAGGATGCCCCCCAGGTGTGGCGCTAGCTCCCTTCTTTTGGGTGTCCGCCACCTTTTGGGAACCCCAGTATTGAGAGGCTACGACCCCTTGTTTTCCCAACGGACTCTCAACCGCCTGGTATCTTTCCACCAACCCCACCAAGTCATCAGCATTATAAGGATCTCCCTGGGCAACCCAGGATTTTACCGACTTCGGGAGAGAGTGTATAAACCTGTCTATAACGACCTCTATCTCATATCATAGGACTATCTATCATCTATCTATTATCTATATGACGCGCCCCCTGGGCCATGGGGCACCCGGGACCGGACTTCAGGGCAATGCTGGGAGTAGTTGTGGCGACCTGGTCCCGTGGCTCAGGGTGGCCAGACCAATATTGTGGCAGTCTCTGTATCAGTATAATGCAATGTCCGACTACGCCACCCGTGGATTGCGGTCAATAAGAACCGCCGCTGCTGAGCAGACCTCTGAGGCTGATGTTGTGAGGGCAGCAGAGTGTAGTATAACTCCCCACGGGAGGAGTATAGCCTCAGGCTAGTGAGTGTGGATGATAGGAGTGATGGTACACGAGCGCAGCAGGAACGACTCAGAGGCTTTGCAGTGCAGTTCAGGGTCTTTACTGATGGTGATAAGGCAGACCCTCCCGGGAGTACTGGCTAGCATAAGAGGCCTGGTCAGTCTGTGAGCAAACTGGAGTTCCCCTGGCCAGGTGGAGTTGTAGGCCTCCCCGACTATCTGCACTCTTCCTGGCTACCTTGCTGTAAGCGAGTGGAAGTAGCCCACGTCCCTGAGTGTTCCGTGTGGTGCTCACCTGTATGGCTGGTGACTTGGGGCCTTCTGATAGCCCCCGCTCCTCGATTGCAGTGCTGGTCCCTTGCTCGTGACTGAGCCTCCGGGCTTCTATGGCCAGAGGACTTGAAATCCCCTGCCGGCGGGTTTCTGCTGCTGGGTATATATAAGTCCCCGCAACCTCGGACTCCTGTGTCCGGTTCTCAGAGTCTTCTGCCAGGACGAACTCCGCTTAGCTCAAGTCCCTGGTCTTCAGCTCCTGCTCCTACAGAGCTCCTCGCTGTTACTTTCCCTGTGTCTGGAACTAACTCCAGGCTCTGACTTCACTAACCCCGCCCCAGATCCAGTTTATATAGGGCAGGTTCCTCCCCTATCTGGTCTGGGACAGGAGGTGTTGCATGTTTAAGGGCTCCGAACCAGGAAACCTCCCACTTGCTCTCAGACATAATATTTCTATTACAGTGGTAACCAGACCCCTGGGGTGCCACATATCCATCTATCTATCTCATATCTATCTATCTATCAATCTCATATCTATCTATCTTCTCCACTTTTTATCTGGTCTCAGGTATGACTTTCATATTACCCACGACTGTTACTTGCCACAGGTGAGTTTTAACGAGCATCACATGCTTGAAGCAAAGTTGTTTTTCCACAATTTTGGAAAAGTGCCAACAATTTTGTCCGGCCCATTTTTGGAGTTTTGTGTGAAATTATGTCCAATTTGCCTTTTTTTCCCATTTTTTTGTGCTGTTTCAATACACACAAAGGAAATAAATATTATAACAAATGTATAACAAAACATGTGTAATTGTAATCATTTTCTGGGAGAAATACTTCACTTTCTGGAACAATCTCAAGGTTGCTAAACACTTCCGGCCATGACTGTGTGTATATATGGGCCCTCAATAAACCATCCCTCTCAACGAAAAGGCCACAGCAAGGCCTTCCCTCTCCGAATCTTAGGGAGAGACGGTTGTGCTTCCAGCATCCACCTAGGCTGCCACCCCAGTGGAACTAATAGCAGGGTAGCCAACTGTCCAGAAATTCTTGGACAGTCCATAAAAATAGGGCACTTTTTTCCCTGTCCGTAAAAAAAAATGTGATGCGTCCATAATCTTTCTGAAGCTGGAGAGACTTGTTCAGATGGAGGGAGATGTAGGGGCATCATATTGTGTATAGGGAGATGTAGGGGCATCATATTGTGTATAGGTATCACATTGTGTATCTGCATGTGTGGGGACATCATACGGTGTATATGGAGCTGTGAGCACATCATACTGTATTTAGGGAACAATGAGGGAATCATACTGTATACAAGGAGCTGTGGAAACATAATGCTGTGTAAAGGGTCTGTGGGGTCATCATCTAATATACAGTACAGACCAAAAGTTTGGACACACCTTCTCATTTAAAGATTTTTCTGTATTTTCATGACTATGAAAATTGTACATTCACACTGAAGGCATCAAAACTATGAATTAACACATGTGAAATTATATACTTAACAAAAAAAGTGTGAAACAACTGAAAATATGTCTTATATTCTAGGTTCTTCAAAGTAGCCACCTTTTGCTTTGATGACTGCTTTGCACACTCTTGGCATTCTCTTGATGAGCTTCAAGAGGTAGTCACCGGAAATGTTTTTCACTTCACAGGTGTGCCCTGTCAGGTTTAATAAGTGGGAGTTCTTGCCTTATAAATGGGGTTCGGATCATCAGCTGTGTTGTGCAGAAGTCTGGTGGATACACAGCTGATAGTCCTACTAAATAGACTGTTAGAATTTGTATTATGGCAAGAAAAAAGCAGCTAAGTAAAGAAAAATGAGTGGCCATCACTACTTTAAGAAATGAAGGTCAGTCAATGCAAAAAATTGGTAAAACTTTGAAAGTGTCCCCAAGTGCAGATGCAAAAACCATCAAGCGCTGCAAGAAACTGGCTCACATGAGGACTGCCCCAGGAAAGGAAGACCAAGAGTCACCTCTGCTTCTGAGGATAAGTTTATCCGAGTCACCAGCCTCAGAAATCGCAGGTTAACAGCAGCTCAGATTAGAGACCAGGTCAATGCCACACAGAGTTCTAGCAGCAGACACATCTCTTCAACAACTGTTAAGAGGAGACTTTGTGCAGCAGGCCTTCATGGTAAAATAGCTGCTAGGAAACCACTGCTAAGGACAGGCAACAAGCAGAAGAGACTTATTTGGGCTAAAGAACACAAGGAATGGACATTAGACCAGTGGAAATCTGTGCTTTGGTCTGATGAGTCTAAATTTGAGATCTTTGGTTCCAACCACCGTGTCTTTGTGCGATGCAGAAAAGGTGAACGGATGGACTCTACATGTCTGGTTCCCACCGAGAAGCATGGAGGAGGAGGTTTGATGGTGTGGGGGTGCTTTGCTGGTGACACTGTTGGGGATTTATTCAAAATTGAAGGCATACTGAACCAGCATGGCTACAACAGCATCTTGCAGTGGCATGCTATTCCATCCGGTTTGCGTTTAGTTGGACCATCATTTATTTTTCAACAGGACAATGACCCCAAACACACCTCCAGGCTGTGTAAGGGCTATTTGACCAAGAAGGAGAATGATGGGGTGCTACGCCAGATGACCTGGCCTCCACAGTCACCAGACCTGAACCCAATCGAGATGATTTGGGGTGAGCTGGACCGCAGAGTGAAGGCAAAAGGGCCAACAAGTGCTAAGCATCTCTGGGAACTCCTTCAAGATTGTTGGAAGACCATTTCCATTGACTACCTCTTGAAGCTCATCAAGAGAATGCCAAGAGTGTGCAAAGCAGTCATCAAAGCAAAAGGTGGCTACTTTGAAGAACCTAGAATATAAGACATATTTTCAGTTGTTTCACACTTTTTTGTTAAGTATATAATTCCACATGTGTTAATTCATAGTTTTGATGCCTTCAGTGTGAATGTACAATTTTCATAGTCATGAAAATACAGAAAAATCTTGAAATGAGAAGGTGTGTCCAAACTTTTGGTCTGTACTGTATATAATCGTCTTATCCCGTCTGTCTGTCTGTCCTTCTGTCCAGGAAATCCTGCGTCGCTGATTGGTCCAGCCGCGGCCAATCAGCGACGCGGGATTTCAGAAAAAGATGGCGGCCGTTAGCAGCTCATCTGCCGCACGGAGGTCAGCGGCGATGCAGCCGGTAGATGACCGGCGCTAGCCGCTCATCTCCCGGCTGCTCGCAGCAGAAGTACCGCGACCGGCGGCGCCGCTGACCTCCATGCGGCTACCGTCGGGAGATCAATGGCTAGGGCCGCTGATCTCCCGACGGCAAGTGTGAAGCGAGGACCGGGGAGCGGCGCCGCCAGTCGGGATACTTCGGCTGTGAGCAGCCGGCCATCTCCCGGTTCCTTGCAGCGGAAGTACCCGCACAGGTAGCGTCGCTGCCCGGTCCTCAGTAATACGATTCGCTGATTGGTCGGAATCAGCGATATTGGCGCCGCGACCAATCAGCGATATTGGCGCCAAATTTAAACACCGCTCTGCTGATTGGTCGTGGCCGGCGGCACATTTAAACACCACTCTGTTGATTGCGCCTGGTCGGCCGCATACAGATTCTAGAATACCCGATGCGTTAGAATCGGGCCACCATCTAGTACTGTATATAAAGAGCTGTGGGAGCCATCACACTATATATAGAGACCTGTGAAAAGCTTATGTGTTGATCCAGAGGAAGTCAAAAAAACCCATGAGGCAGATGCTGCTTGCCCAAAATTAGGGGAAAAATTCCTTCCCGACTCCACATATGGCAATCAGACTAGTTGCTTGGATCAACGTCCCATAACAAAATCTAGTATGAATAACCTGTAATGTTATTCAAGAAAGTCACACAGGACCTCCTTGAACTTTTTTTTAGAGAATTAAGTATTACAAGGTCATGTGGTAGAGAGTTCCATACCTCACACAATAAAACATTGCCATCTAACTTCCTTTAGACAAAGCGAATTAGGAGCTTGATGCTAGAGTAGTTGAATTAAAACTGAAAAAAATTATTAACACAGCAAAAAAGAGGAACAGTATTTATTCACCTGCCCAGGTCTCAAAACGAATGCACTAATCAGGATGAAGCAAACCATATAATAAAGGCAGGGGCAGCACAGGTGCAAAATACTGATGAGACAACCAACTCATAACCTACCAATTCTTGGAGGGGGTCATTGCTTAGTATTAAAACTGCACACAAAAAATGGCTTGTATAGGTCACTGGTCACACACAGATTGTTAGGGGAATGGTTGCAAACAACTTTATTAAATAATGGAAAGCAAACGAACCCGGGGTCCGTGATGCAGCCTGGAGGACTGCGGACGAACACCTTCCGGGTAAGAAGGTAAAACAACCAACTGAAATAACAATCCCCCCCGTGTTACTGCACACCGGAACGGGAATAGGGATTCGCACTATCTCCGTTAACTGCACGAGAGATGTGCGACACATAATGTAGCTGTAGCCCTGTTAACTGCACAGAGGCTACGCAGCAGGCGCTCGGATGCGTGTGTGATTCACGCCGGCTTATACGTGCTCCCAGCCGGCGTGCTACCGGACTGCGGAGTATCTCTCCACGTGGCTAACAGGCGGTGCCGGGAATACGGAGTCCGCAGTCTGCTCGGGGTGTATAGCGACCCCCTTGTTGGAGCCAGACTGTCAGACGAAGCTACCTGCCTCCCTCCATCTAAGGCTGTCTATCCCCTGCTAAACCTGCCTGTCAGAAGCTATAACAGCAAAAGCACACGTGGAGCCGAAACGACCAAGCGTCCACACAATAACACCAACTCAGCTCAATGATCAGAGCGCGCCGCCATGTTTGTGGGCGTGCTATTTAAATATTAAGCCCTGCCCATCGTCACATTATTGGTGACGTCACCCGCGACCAATCAGGCGGTGCCAGGTCACCGGATCAGCTGACTCCCAAACCACCAATCACGGTCCGCCATGTCACGGGCATGCTCAGTGCAGTGTATCCTGGACTTAGGCTGTAACAGCCCTGTTTCCCTCCGCAACCTATCCTTCATGTTGCTAGGAACAAAGACCTGAGAGACAGCTTGTACATCTCGTGCACCAGCTAGGCGTTGGGACCGATGACGATGCTGAAAAGCATCTGGACCGGAATGGGAGACCACAGAATCCACTGATGATTCTGAACCCATTTCGGATCCAGAAAACACCTGACGCCTAACACAGATAGTGCTCAATATAGGGCTTACAGCCTATTAGTGACCCTCATACTGTTAGATTAGGCAGGCTGCAAAGCACTATCTAAGTGCACCCCATGAGGACAGACCCCCTAGTTTACAAATCCAGCATTGATGGGCTTGTCTGAACCCTGAATAAAAATAACGTGCAAAATCTATATATGAGGTTCTGGTAGATATTTTGGCGCTGGTCACGCACAGTGTCTGGTTTACAGCCTATTAGTGACGCCCATACTATTAGATTAGGCGGGCTATGCTCCCCTCATACACCTTACCACGGTGTGTAGTGTGACATGGAGCTAAACCCCCTGTCTTCTTAAGAATAAGGCTGCGAAAAACCTTCTCTTTATTGATAGTAGAGAAACCTCCATACAGTAGATGCGGAAAACATACGATGAACCCCAGTATTGTACCACATAGATAGGGCTCTTACCGGCTAAGCTTGGAGCAGGCTGTGTGCACAGAGCCCAAGATACAAAACTGTAGGGATGTGGACTGTCTTACCCTGTTCCTGCCCCTGAAGACAACAAACGCGTCATGTGAATACTGTCTTGCGGTTTTATATCTAAAAGTGATATGTGTCTTATGTAATGTATAATGGTGATGTAACAGCATGTGAAGTGTTAATGCATAATGTGAGTATAGCATAAGATAAGCTTAGGATACCATAAGACATAAGTATAACATAAACCCTAAAATACAAATTTTATTAAATCTCTTTAATATCGGGACATGCGGCATAAAGATGATCCGCATCAGTATTGCACTTTATCAAGATAAGTTCCTTTTATTGTTTAGTCTTGTGATCATTTATGTCATTGATACCTCTATGGGTGATTAATTCCAGGGCTGGCTAGGGTTATCCAGGGATAGCCGCCGTGGAGCGGGGCACCACAGTGTCAACATTAACTAGGGTGTCACCCTCCACTATAAGGCAGGTAATCAGCATCTAGGGTGTTGAACAGGGCTGATTGTAGCCTTTGTTTGGATGCCTGAATGTATCCTTTGGCTTGGAGGTCCAAAGATATTAGGAACGTTCTTGGGTGTTTTTATAAATTTGCACATTGTCACTTTATTCACTGTTGTCACTTTAATCATTTAGTACACACTGAGGATTGATTGTTTGATGTGATATCTGTACCAGTTTCTGGTAGACTGTCAGATCTTTGGTCTATGTAAGTACGAATAAGGGACTTTTAGGGTCTAGGGGCAGCTGCCGTTCAGCAAGGGTGCCATTGTCATCTATATGTAGGATGCCCATCTCCGTTGACATGCAGGTTCAGGCTAGGGTATCTATAGGGTGAGTTTTATTGAAGTACAGTGGGTACGGAAAGCATTCAGACCCCTTTAAATTTTTCACTCTTTGTTTCATTGCAGCCATTTGGTAAATTCTAAAAAGTTCATTTTTTTTCTCATTAAAGTACACTCTGCACCCCATCTTGACTGAAAAAAACAGAAATGTAGAAATTTTTGCAAATTTATTAAAAAAGGAAAACTGAAATATCACATGGTCATAAGTATTCAGACCCTTTGCTCATATTTAAGTCACATGCTGTCCATTTCCTTGTGATCCTCCTTGAGATGGTTCTACTCTTTCATTGGAGTCCAGCTGTGTTTAATTAAACTGATAGGACTTGATTTGGAAAGGCACACACCTGTCTATATAAGACCTCACAGCTCACAGTGCATGTCAGACCAAATGACCAGTATTGAGTAGAAGCCCCCTTTTGAGCTAGTGCATCCATGAGTCTTCTTGGGAATGATGCAACAAGTTTTTCACACCTGGATTTGGGGTTCCTCTGCCATTCTTCCTTGCAGATCCTCTCCAGTTCTGTCAGGTTGGATGGTGAACGTTGGTGGACAGCCATTTTCAGGTCTCTCCAGAGATGTTCAATTGGGTTTAGGTCAGGGCTCTGGCTGGGCCAGTCTAGAATGGTCACAGAGTTGTTCTGAAGCCACTCCTTTGTTATTTTAACTGTGTGCTTAGGGTCATTGTCTTGTTGGAAGGTGAACCTTCGGCCAAGTCTGAGGTCCAGAGCACTCTGGAAGAGGTTTTCATCCAGGATATCTGTGTACTTGGCCGCATTCATGCTTCTTTCAATTCCAACCAGTCGTCCTGTCCCTGCAGCTGAAAAACACCCCCATGATGCTGCCACCACCATGTTTCACTGTTGGGATTGTATTGGGCAGTTGATGAGCAGTGCCTGGTTTTTTCCACACATACCCCTTAGAATTATCACCAAAAAGTTCTATCTTAGTCTCATCAGACCAAAGAATCTTATTTCTCATAGACTGGGAGTCCTTCATGTGTTTTTAAGCAAACTCTGTGCAGGCTTTTGTAGCACCCTGAGGATTCGGCTGCTACAGGGGTATTGCACCTCAACCCAGAGGTGTGATATTCCACTCCCGGGTAAGGATGGAGTGTGGAACTGAGCTAGTAGGCTGCATGCACTACACACATCCCATTTCCGAGGAACAGACCGATGGTACTCCCACTAGAGAAATGTGCAGGTACGACAGTGTCTGTTCCTGGCTGGAGTGGGAGGGGGGTGGAACATCCCAGTAGTGTAGGGGCAGATAGGGGGAGCAGCCTGGGTAAAGTTAGGAGCTCATTGGGTGCTGGTCACCTGAGCTCACACATAGAGGGAGTATATAAGGTGGGAACCATCTTAGATCAGGGTCAGTCTGTGAGATGTCAGTCAGTCAGCCACAGTCAGTCAGACAGTCTGTCTGAGAACCTGAGAAGCAGAGCAGAGGAGAAGAGAGAGAGACCCAGAGGCGCAGAGGGGACCCCAAGAGCCCATAAGAGAGCTAATAGGGTGAAGGGTCGGCAACAGGGTACCGGATCCCAAGCTGGCAGAGGCTGCAGCACACCTTAGCCAGGAACCGGAGGTCGTGGGCAGGATCTGCCACGATCACCCACTAAATCCACCCGGAAGGCAGACCAAGAATAGGGTCAGGGAGCCCAGAGGAGGCTTGACCAACAAGAGGCCCGAGGGAGCCGGACTTAGGTGGATCCCTGGTGGGAACGGCCAGAAGAAGGGAGAGACAGAAAGGAGCTCAGGACCACACTCCGGAGTTGCCTGGGAGTTGACCGAGTCCAGGACCTGGTGGACGCAGCACGGCTTGGGTGGTCACTGCTGTACACAGTGACCCGAGCAACACCAGTAAGTAAAACCCTGGAACTGCATTATATGCCTCTGAGTCTCCTTGCTGCACCTTCACAACCACCATCCTCCACGGCTGACCCCCTGAGGCTATACCCCTCCCGTTGGGGGTTATGCTACCAAAGCTGCACACATACCAACAGCCTCAGCGGACCCTGCTGCAGCGGTGGCCTTTTGACCGCAAATCAACGGGTGGCGTAGTCGACACAAAGAACTCTAATAACATCTGTAGGACTGCCACACACTGAGTTTGACACCCTGGGCACGGACCGGGTCACAGCCACTCGGAGACTACAACCCCCATCTGATCCGGCTCCGGGTATCCCTAACAGCACTGGCCCAGGGGGCGCGTCAACTTTGGCGTAGTCGGCAGGATTACGTGCCCGCAACAACCGGGTACTGCGTGCCTGAAGAGAAGTTCACCGTTACCTCAAAAAGAAGTCTCCTGCCGGTTCCGGAGGGTCCCCGCCATCGGGCCCCATCACAGGTCGTTTCCCGCCGGTTGTCCGCCATTTGCAGCTTTTTCCCGCCATCCATGGAGTTTCCCGCCACTGGGAGACGATTCCCGCCATTTCCAAAGATTTCCCGCCTTGGAAGAGCGGACGCCATTATGGGCGTGCCAGAGGGTGGCAAGATGCCACCTCCCATCGTGGGCCAGGTCGAAGAATGGCGCCAAAAGCGGAAACCGCGCCCACCAACAGAGACTGTGATGCTGGAAGTGTCCATCAGCGTAAGAGAACTGCCCCTGGAACTGAAGTTGCCCCGGGACCACCCTCGATGTGGGCGGAGACAGAACAAGAGAACAAAGATGGGTGTCGCCTGGAGCAGTCTGGAGAGAGCGCACCCGGAGACAAGACGTCTGGAGGGAGAGCCAGGCAGCACCGACCCAGTGGTCAGGAGCCTGTTGCAGGTCGCCACTCCAGAAGGCCTGCTGGAGATCCTAGCACAGCTCCCCCGAGACCGGGAGTGTGCACAGACCGCGCTGGAGGGCCTCGCACGGAGGATGGCCCGGGTACAGCGAGAGACGTTGGCGGAGTGGAGCCGAGAGATGGCCCAGCAGACCGAGACTCGTCAGCGGAGCACGCCACCCGAGACGAGGAGACAGACCGCCTCTGAGGATGGCGCAGGAGGACTGAAGGCCGGAGACGGCGCCGAGAAGGGAGCCGAACGAATGGAGGCAGGTAAATGGGACGTCACTACCCCGAGCCGGGAAACCGCGTGCCTGCCCCAGCTCCCCGTCGCAGAGCCCGAAGTACCCCCTGCCGTGCCCGTCGCTGCAACGTCACCGCCGCAGACTAGGCCTCAAACGGAAGCCGCGACCCCTGTGACGTCACACGCCTCGACCCCGAGCGTGGCCAAGCAGGAAGTACCATCGGCCTGGTCGCAAGGCCTAGTACACCCGGGCGCCGCAATTCCAACAGCGCCCCCTACCTCCGCGGAGCAACCGGCCTGGCCGCAGGGCCGAGTAACCACGGGCGCCGCCGTTCTTACGGTGCCCTTTTCCTTTAGCGTGCCCCAAGCCTGGTCGCAAGGCCTGGTCAACCCGGGCGCCGCTACCACCACGGCGCCCATAACACCTAAAGTACTGCACCTGGGTGAGGACCTGTTCGCCCAGCATACGTGCCCGGATGGGCAGCCCTTCGTATGGCCCCAGGAATACATCCAGCTGGAGCTGCAAAAAGCAAGGGCCATGTGCGAACCCCTGATCCCGGCTCCAAAGCCCATAAAGAGGATCTCGCCCCCGCTAGAAGAGACCCAGTTTGAGTGGGATCCCACCGGAGAAGACCTCATGGGGTTCACTCAGGAGACTCGGGCGGCCGCAGCGGAGCGTGTAGAGTGCTGCCGCCAGCAGCTCGAGGTCTTTGAGAGGGAGCGGAGAGAGAGGCGGGTCCGGGAACAACAAGCCCAAATAAGGAGCGCGGAGCAGAAGAGCCGGACCAGGAGAAACCCCCGTGCAGCGCATGGTCCCCGTACCATCGGGACTGTGATAAAGTTCAATCTGCAGCATGGGTGGGGTTTCATCAGGGATCACCGCACCCCAGGCGACGTCTTCGTGACAAGAAGAGACGTTGAGTCCCACCTACCGGAGGGACACAGAGGTCGTGACCTGTATGTAGGGGACGAGGTCACCTTCACCTGGCACAAGTGTGCCAAAGGACCCTACGCCCTCCATGTGCATCGCCTGACGGAGGAGGAGCTGCGGTGTGAGGAGGAGCAAGAGGACCCGGACGGGTCTGAAACTGAAACTGTCCACAAAGAAGGAGCAGGAGGACGCCGTCGTTGAAGTACGGTAGAGAGAGACTGTACATAGTTACCCGTCAGGGTATAAGAACTGTTCTAGTTAAAATATAGTCCCCGTTGGGACCAGTCAATTGAACTGATGCCCGTGTGTCCCTAGTTCCTAATACCTGGCCGAGGACTGAGAGCGGCCATATTTCCCTTGTATATAGTTGCGCTTCCTAAAGCGCCCCCTACCGGTTTTATAGGAAACTGTTTTATTCCAAGAGAGACTGTCGCACTTTACCCGGTCACAAGTTGCACCGTGACCGGAGGAACCAGAAACAAGAATGTTTATAATGAAAAGTTTTATATGAAGAGTATTATGCTGCTGATGATGTTTTATATGTTTTATATGTTTATGTTTTATGAAAAAAAAAAAATTGTATGTTTTGGATGTTTATATTTTACAGCCCGAGGACGTGCTGTGATTTACCAGGGGGGAATGTAGCACCCTGAGGATTCGGCTGCTACAGGGGTATTGCACCTCAACCCAGAGGTGTGATATTCCACTCCCGGGTAAGGATGGAGTGTGGAACTGAGCTAGTAGGCTGCATGCACTACACACATCCCATTTCCGAGGAACAGACCGATGGTACTCCCACTAGAGAAATGTGCAGGTACGACAGTGTCTGTTCCTGGCTGGAGTGGGAGGGGGGTGGAACATCCCAGTAGTGTAGGGGCAGATAGGGGGAGCAGCCTGGGTAAAGTTAGGAGCTCATTGGGTGCTGGTCACCTGAGCTCACACATAGAGGGAGTATATAAGGTGGGAACCATCTTAGATCAGGGTCAGTCTGTGAGATGTCAGTCAGTCAGCCACAGTCAGTCAGACAGTCTGTCTGAGAACCTGAGAAGCAGAGCAGAGGAGAAGAGAGAGAGACCCAGAGGCGCAGAGGGGACCCCAAGAGCCCATAAGAGAGCTAATAGGGTGAAGGGTCGGCAACAGGGTACCGGATCCCAAGCTGGCAGAGGCTGCAGCACACCTTAGCCAGGAACCGGAGGTCGTGGGCAGGATCTGCCACGATCACCCACTAAATCCACCCGGAAGGCAGACCAAGAATAGGGTCAGGGAGCCCAGAGGAGGCTTGACCAACAAGAGGCCCGAGGGAGCCGGACTTAGGTGGATCCCTGGTGGGAACGGCCAGAAGAAGGGAGAGACAGAAAGGAGCTCAGGACCACACTCCGGAGTTGCCTGGGAGTTGACCGAGTCCAGGACCTGGTGGACGCAGCACGGCTTGGGTGGTCACTGCTGTACACAGTGACCCGAGCAACACCAGTAAGTAAAACCCTGGAACTGCATTATATGCCTCTGAGTCTCCTTGCTGCACCTTCACAACCACCATCCTCCACGGCTGACCCCCTGAGGCTATACCCCTCCCGTTGGGGGTTATGCTACCAAAGCTGCACACATACCAACAGCCTCAGCGGACCCTGCTGCAGCGGCGGCCTTTTGACCGCAAATCAACGGGTGGCGTAGTCGACACAAAGAACTCTAATAACATCTGTAGGACTGCCACACACTGAGTTTGACACCCTGGGCACGGACCGGGTCACAGCCACTCGGAGACTACAACCCCCATCTGATCCGGCTCCGGGTATCCCTAACAGCACTGGCCCAGGGGGCGCGTCACTTTCATATGTCTTGCACTGAGGAGAGGCTTCCGTTGGGCCACTCTGCCATAAAGGCTCGACTTGTGGAGGGCTGCAGTGATAGTTGACTTTATGCAACTTTCTCCCATCTCCCTACAGCATCTTTGGAGCTGAGCCACAGTGATCTTGGGGTTCATCTTTACCTCTCTCACCAAGGCTCTTCTCCCACGATTGCTCAGTTGAGCTGGACGGCCAGGTCTAGGAAGACTTCTGGTGGTCCCAAACTTTTTCCACTTAAGGATTATGGAGGCCACTGTGTTCTTAGGACCCTTGACTAATGCAGAAATTCTTTTGTAAACTTGGCCAGATCTGTGCCTTGCCACAATTCTGTCTCTAAGCTCCTTTGGCAGTGTCAGGATGCCAGGTTTAATTTTACTTTGCCAGTAGTTTTTCCCTTAGCCAAGATGGCTTCCATTGCCTCACTGGGGTCATGTGTTTCCTGCCTGTGGACCTACTTAAACTGCATGTGTTGCAATCATGCCTTGCCTGAGTATTGTGTGCTTTTAGCTTGCTACTCACCTGTGCTAGCCCTCTGAATAGAGTCTTGCTGACTTTGTGTTTACTCCTAGTCATCCGCTGAAAGGATTGCTGCCTGAATCCTCTGCTAAGGGGACTTCTGCTGAAAGGAACCGCTGGCTGTTGTTCACTCACGCTGGGATCTCTGAACTTTTGTCTTCCTGAAGAAAACTTCTCCTGGATCTCTACACCTCTGGTATAGTCACCATCTTGCTCTGTGTTTAAATACCCGGCTCCAGCTCTGCTTAAGACATCGCTGTTTCCTCCGCTGCACCTCCTGCATTCTTCAATATCCAGATCCATATTCCAGTTTGTCTTCTCTTCTGCACTACGTGAGTCCATAATCAACTGAGGAATGCCTACGTCTGCTTACTATCCTTATTTCTGTTTGCATATTACTGTACCTAAGTAAACTTGGACTATCGTTAACGTTTACATACCCTAATAGTAATGAAGGCCGTGCCTTACAGATTAGGTTCTAAGAAGTATTGTTTGGAATGAACTTACCTTCATAAACTGTTTGCTGTGATCTTTTGCACTTGAGTTTAAAATAGACTTTCACACTACTCTTGTCTCAGTCTCTGCTTTTTGCCCGCGCCATTGGACTTCAGGGTATCTACTAACATCGTAACAGGCAGTTCCTTTGAGCTCATGATTCTCATTTGGTCTGACATGCACTGTGAGCTGTGAGGTCTTATATAGACAGGTGTGTGCCTTTCCAAATCAAGTCCTATCAGTTTAATTAAACACAGCTGGACTCCAATGAAAGAGTAGAACCATCTCAAGGAGGATCACAAGAAATGGACAGCATGTGACTTAAATATGAGCAAAGGGTCTGAATACTTATGACCATGTGATATTTCAGTTTTCCTTTTTTAATAAATTTGCAAAAATTTCTACATTTCTGTTTTTTTTCAGTCAAGATGGGGTGCACAGTGTACTTTAATGAGAAAAAAAATGAACTTTTTAGAATTTACCAAATGGCTGCAATGAAACAAAGAGTGAAAGATGTAAAGGGGTCTGAATGCTTTCCGTACCCACTGTATATAGTACTCAATGTTCCAGGCAGTGGGAGGCATTACTGGGATCCAGAGCAGTCGCTCCAGTCACGTCCAGAGCCTAAGGTCTGGCATAGGAGCTGCCGGACACTTTGTGTGCTCTGAAGTACAAAGGAAGATGGACAGGGACCTGCATAGATGGAAGTTGAAGGCCAGTCCCGGGTGCACTGCAGAGGTGGACGAGAAATACAGGATGAGCTAGCAACAGGGCTGAAGAGGAGTTATGCTAAGAAGGAGGATAATGTGAATTGCTGTGCCTTATCCCATCTGTACCCACCTGATGAACTTGAACTGTCAAGTATATGTTTGACTGTTACAAAGAACTTCGTGTCCCCTAAATTGTGAGCGGCGGCTTCTGAGGACAGAAGCCTGAAGGCAGTGGAGGCCTGCGGCCTACAAGAGAGTGTGCTGCACCCCACACCCTAGAGCACACTGGGACTGGGACACCCATTGTCTGTAAAGTGCCAGAGCGAAATCAGACCGACGTTCAGTCACGACTACCGCTCTGTGCCACTTTACAAGATGAGTGATAAGGGAACTTCTCCATCAGAAGAGAAGAGGAAATAATGGTCGCTGCCCAAACTGTGACAAGAACAGGACCACAATGCAACAAGAACTGTCTCACAATGCTCTTGGAACTTTCCCATAATGCATTGCAAATTGAAACTAGAGCAAATACATTAAATCACTAGCAGACAGTGCAGTTATCAAACAATAAAAAAGAGACAGGATTCAAATGCAAGCAACATAATGTCAGAACTGATATACACATAAAGTGACTAGATTCCCTGGATAGCTAAATTCGCTGCTGAGGCAAGAACACGGGCTGCCCAGCACTATTTAAGTGCACCCCATGAAGATAGACACTCTAATTTACAAGGCCATAACATATAGGTGCATCTCACAAAATTAGAATATCATCAAAAAGTTAATTTATTTCAGTTCTTCAATGCAAAAAGTGAACCTCATATATTATATAGAGTCATTACAAACACAGTGATCTATTTCAAGTGTTTATTTCTGTTAATGTTGATGATTATGGCTTATAGCCAATGAAAACACAAAAGTCATTTACTCAGTAAATTAAAATAATTAACAAAAAACACCTGCAAAGACTTCCTAAGCATTTAAAAAGGTCCCTTAGTCTGTTTTAGTAGGCTCCACAATCATGACAATCATGGTGAAGACTGCTGACTTGACAGATGTCCAGAGTTCCAATTTTCATTTGAAATCAAGGTCCCAGAGTCTGGAAGAAGAGTGGAGAGGCCACAATCCAAGCTGCTTGAGGTCTAGTGTGAAGTTTCCACAATCAGTGATGGTTTGGGGAGCCGTGTCATCTGCTGGTGTAGGTCCACTGTGTTTTTTCAACACCAAAGTCAGCGCAGCCGTCTACCAGGAAATTTTAGAGCACTTCATGCTTCCCTCTGCCACAGTATCAAGCTACCAGGGGGGCAAAGGGGGCGGTGGCCCCGGGCCACTCGCTCTTAGGGGGCCCATCCAGGGCTACGCCAGTGTAACTGTATCTAGCATGCCCCTGGTGCCAGCATCGGGCCCCACTGCCCGCCACCGCCGCAAGTTTACTGATGAGAGAGGGAGCGCGGATCTCTCTCCCATTAGTCCCTTCTGTGACTGACGTCTCTGACATCATCACTTGGCGCCCAGCCCGCTGTGCTGAAGATGTGTGCGTGCTGGGTGCTCTGAGCAGCGAGGGAACCAGGAGGAGAGGTGAGTACTGTTTATTTATTTTTTGCCGGGTGGGGGGCGGAATTATATTACAGACTCTGCCTATGGGAAGGGGGAGGTGCATTATACTACAGACTCTGCCTATGGGGGAGCATTATCCTAAAGACTCTGCCCACAGAGAGGGGGGGCATTATACTAAAGACTCTGCCTATGGGGAGGGGGGGCATTATACTACAGACTGTCTATGAGGAGGGGGGGAGCATTATACTAAAGCCTCTGTCTATGGGGGGGCATTCTACTACAGACTCTGCCTATGGGGGGCATTATACTACAGACTCTGTTTATGAGCAGGGGAGAGCAGTAGACTACAGACTCTGCCTATGGGGGGACATTGTACTACAGACTCTGCCTATAAGAGGGGGAGCATTATACTACAGACTCTGCCTATGGGGGGTGCATTTTACTACAGACTCTGCCTATAGGTGGGGCATTATACTACAGACGCTGCCTATGAGATGGGGGGGGCATTATATCACAGACTCTGCCTATGAGGAGGGGGGGCACATTATACTACAGACTCTGCCTATGAGATGGGGGGGCATTATACTAAAGATTCTGCCTATGAGGAGGGGGGGATTATACTACAGACTCTGACTATGAGGAGGGGGGAGCATTATACTACAGACTCTGCCTATGGGGGGGCATTATACTGCAGACTCTGCCTATGGGGGGGCATTATACTACAGACTCTGCCTATAAGGAGGGGGGGAGCATTATACTACAGACTCTGCCTATGGGGGGGACATTGTACTACAGACTCTGCCTATAAGAGGGGGAGCATTATACTACAGACTCTGCCTATGGGGGGTGCATTTTACTACAGACTCTGCCTATAGGTGGGGCATTATACTACAGGCGCTGCCTATGAGATGGGGGGGCATTATACCACAGACTCTGCCTATGAGGAGGGGGGGCACATTACACTACAGACTCTGCCTATGAGATGGGGGGGGGCATTATACTACAGATTCTGCCTATGAGGAGGGGGGGGCATTATACTACAGACTCTGCCTATGAGGAGGGGGGAGCATTATACTACAGACTCTGCCTATGGGGGGGGCATTATACTGCAGACTCTGCCTATGGGGGGGCATTATACCACAGACTCTGCCTATGAGGAGGGGGGGGAGCATTATACTACAGACTCTGCCTATGGGGGGGAGCTTTATACTACAGACTCTGTCAATGGGGGGAGCATTTTACTACAGACTCTGCCTATAGGGGCGCATTATACTATACGAAGGACTATAGGGAGTGCATTATACTATATTGAGGACTATCTGGTGCATTATACTATATGTAGGCTATTTATACAGTGTGGGAGATAATGTGGATTCTTTGAACAGCGTGGGGGCCATCATACAGTGTGGGAGATAATGTGGGGTCTTTGTATAGTGTGGAGGCCATCATACAGTGTTGGAGCCATCAGCTTGGGGGCTACTAAGGGGTCAGTATACTTTGTGGGGGTACTATACAGTGAGGGGGAATTATATCGTGAATAGGAGAACATCATACTGGTTAGAGCGGAGCTCTACATGGGGGGGAGACTCAGGACATTATTAAATCTTAGGTGGGCACTTATTGTTATAGGGGAACTCAGGTTATCGTGACTGTCGAAGGGGCACTATTACTTTCTAGGGGGCACAATGTGGGCACTGTTTTCTAGGACACTTGCACACGGCATTACTTTATTTTAGAGGTTTGTTTTACCATCTAGAGGGCACACAGTAGGTGCAGTAATAGGGACATATTTTGCAGCAGAGGCTCAGTATTGGGGTATCAGCAGGATGAGAAGTTTGTGCAGGTTGGGGATAGATGTGGTCAGTGCCTGAAATGTAAGGAGTCAAATGTGTCTTTGTTGTGATCTCTGCATACCTGAGACTCTGAGCCCTGGCTGGAGAAGTTGTCGTGTCGGTCTGGGCCAGATGGAAAAGACGGGAAAAGTGAACAATTTAATCAGAAAGAACGTCAGCTGTAAGGTACTATATATAACTGAGCTGTGATCTCTTATATGTTTTGCAGGACTGGCATCTATCAATATATGTCACCATATGGCGGTAATATCAGTGCTGGTATTTGTATAGAGATTATTTTTAGTAACAGCGCGGTCATCTGCTGAGGTTTTCCTACATCCACTATCTGGGTGCGCCGCTATAGTTGGAATCAGGGTTACCTGGTTAGAGGCCCACTCAGAAGTTTCGGCCCCCTGAACCAAAACCTTAGCTACGCCAAGCTTTTTGGAGATGGAAATTTCATTCTCCAGCAGGACTTGGCCCCTGTCCACACTGACAAAAGTACTAATACCTGGTTTAAAACAACAGTATCACTGTGCTTGATTGGCAGCAAACTCACCTGACCTTAACCCCATAAAGAATCTATGGGGTATTGTCAAGAGGAAAATGAGAGACACCAGACCCAACAATGCAGACGAGCTGAAGGCTTCTATCAAAGCCACCTGGGCTTCCATAACCCCTCAGCAGTGCCACAGGCTGATCCCTCCATGCCACATTGCCGCATTGATGCAGTAATTGATGTAAAAGGATCCCCGACCAAGTATTGAGGGCATTTATTGAACATACATTTCAGTAGGATAACATTTTGGATTTTGAAAACATTTTTCAAGCTGTTGTTATAAGGTATTCTAATTAATTGAAATAATGACTTTTGAGTTTTCATTGGCTGTAAGCCATAATCATCAATATTAACAGAAATAAACACGTGAAATAGATCACTCTGTGTGTAATGGCTCTATATAATATATGAGTTTCACGTTTTGTATTGAAGAACTGAATTAAATTAACTTTTCTGGTGATATTCTAATTTTGTGAGATGCACCTGTAGATGGGCTTGGCTGCACCCTGAATAAAAATAGCATGTAAAAAATATATATGATATATATGAGGTATTGGTCGATATTTTGGCCAAAATATACAAGCTCGCAACCTGCTCAAGGGTCCTCATAGTTGCGAGTCCCTACACTAACATTAAAAGCAAAGTCACAAAAACAAGGAATTAAAGTTCCCACCAAAATTCAAGAATTAACACCGCAAATACAGCAACAATAATTACAAGGATGCAGCAAACCCATATAATGAAGAAGTCAGCAACACAGGTGCAAAATATTGATGAGACAACCACTCACAACCTACCAATTCATGGAGGGGGTGATTGCTTAGTATTAAAACTGCACACAAATAAGCCTTGTATAGGGCACTGGTCACACATAGGTAGTGCACAATGTCTGGCTTACAGCCTATTAGTGAAGCCCAAACTATTAGATTAGGCGGGCTGCCCAGCACTTTTTAAGTGCACCCCATGAAGACAGACACCCTAGTTTACAAGGCCAACATTGATGGGTCTGGCTGCACCCTGAATAAAAATAACGTGCAAAAAATATATATGATATATATGAGGTATTAGTAAATATTTTGGCCAAAATACACAAGCTCGCAACCCGCGTCAAGGGTCCTCATACTTGCGAGTCCCTACACTAACATTAAAAGCAAAGACAAATTTAAATTCCCACCAAAATTCAAGAATTAACACAGGAAAAAAGGGCAACAGTGTTTACCTGCCTAGGTCTCAGTACTAATCATACCATATAATAACGATGACAGCAATACAGGTGCAAAATACTGATGCGACAACCACTCACATATTACCAATTAATGGAGGGGGGTGATTACATAGTATTAAAACTGCACACAAAATTATATGGGATTGCTACATCCTAATAGTGCATTAGTTCTGAGATCTGGGCAGGTAAATGCTATATTAATAATTGATTTTTTGAGGAAAGTTAAATTCTCTTTTGTTGGCTTTACTTTTAATCTAACTGAAATACACATAAGCTTTTTTCCTAAACATTAGGATCTGTGTAGAGCCATCAGCTCAAAAAGGCTTCCTTTGACAGACTTGGCATAAGCAGGTCAAAAGGAACCCTGATCTTTACCATTACACCCCTTTACAGGAATGGAGACTTACCACATGCTCAGGGTTGCATCTACAGAGTAGCTGCTGGCCAGAGGAGCGAGCTTGAGGCTATAACTCTAACTAAAGCTTTTTTATTACTAAATGATGGGTTCTGTCTAAGGCCATTGGCTCAAAAAGGCTTCCTCGGACAGACTTGGCGCAAGCTACTCCATTCTGCAGATCCCAAGGGAACCCTGGCCTTTACCATTACACCCCTGTACAGGGATAGATACTTACCATAGGCCCAGGGTTGCATCTACAGAGTAGCTGCTGGCCGGAGGAGCGAGCTTGAGGCTATAGTGGTTGATTCAACTCTAACTAAAGCTTTTTTTTCCTAAATACTGGGATCTGTTTAAGGCTGTTGGCTCAAACAGACTTCCTCGGACAGACTTGGCGCAAGCTACTCCATTCTGCAGATCCCAAGGGAACCCTGGTTTTTACCATTACACCCCTGTACAGGGATAGATACTTACCATAGGCCCAGGGTTGCATCTACAGAGTAGCTGCTGGCCGGAGGAGTGCGCTTGAGGCTTGAGTAGTTGAGTCAATCCTAACTAAAGAAAAACCTATCTAATGACACTTTCTTGTTAGGACCTGTCTGAGGCCTATGGCTCAAAAAAGATTCTTTGGAAAAACTTGGCAAAAGCCAGTCTATTCTACAGGTTCCAAAGGAACTCTGACCTTCACTCTTACATCCCTGTACAGTGATAAAGACTTATTACAGGGCCTTGATTGCATCTACATAGTAGATGCTGACTGGAGGGGCAAACTTAAGGTTAGAATGGTTCAGCCAACCCTAACTATTGCTACTTTCTTAAATGTTAGGATATTTCTGAGGCCGTTGTCTCAAACAGGCTTCCTTGGACAGACTTGGCGCAAAACACACCATTTCTGATGTTTCCAAATGAACCCTGGGCTTCACCCTTGAACCTCTATACAGGGACCGTTTCATAGTTTTAAGGTTGAAAGACACAAGTCCATCAAGTTCAACCTAAAAGCTAATGTGTTGATCCAGAGGAAGGCAAAAACCCCATGAGGCAGATGCTAATTGCCCCATATTAGGGGAAAAATTCCTTCCCGACTCCACATATGGCAATCAGACTAGTTCCCTGGATCAACGTCCCATAACAAAATCTAGTACGGATAACCTGCAATTTTATATTATTCAAGAAAGGCACACACATGCCCTCCTTGAATTTTTTTTAGAAAATTAAGTATTTCAATTTCATGTGGTAGAGAGTTTCATAACCTCATTGCTCACACAATAAAAATTTGCCAACTAACTTCCTTTAGACAAAGTGAATTAGGATCTTTATGCTAGAGTAATTGAATTAACTCTAACTGAAATAGATTAATGCTTTTTTCCTAAATGTTGAAATTTGTTTAAATCCATCAGCTCAAAAAGGCTTTCTCGGACAGACTTGGCGCAAGCTACTCCATTCTGCAGATCCCAAGGGAACCCTGGCCTTTACCATTACACCCCTGTACAGGGATAGATACTTACCATAGGCCCAGGGCTGCATCTACAGAGTAGCTGCTGGCCGGAGGAGCGAGCTTGAGGCTATAGTGGTTGATTCAACTCTAACTAAAGCTTTTTTTTCCTAAATACTGGGATCTGTTTAAGGCTGTTGGCTCAAACAGACTTCCTCGGACAGACTTGGCGCAAGCTACTCCATTCTGCAGATCCCAAGGGAACCCTGGTTTTTACCATTACACACCTGTACAGGGATAGATACTTACCATAGGCCCAGGGTTGCATCTACAGAGTAGCTGCTGGCCGGAGGAGTGCGCTTGAGGCTTGAGTAGTTGAATCAATCCTAACTAAAGAAAAACCTATCTAATGCCACTTTCTTGTTAGGACCTGTCTGAGGCCTATGGCTCAAAAAAGCTTCTTTGGAAAGACTTGGCAAAACCCAGTCTATCCTACAGGTTCCAAAGGAACTCTGGCCTTCACTCTTACAGCCATGTACAGTGATAAAGACTTATTACAGGGCCTTGATTGCATCTACATAGTAGATGCTGACTGGAGGGGCAAACTTAAAGTTAGAATGGTTCAGCCAACCCTAACTATTGCTACTTTCTTAAATGTTAGGATATTTCTGAGGCCATTGGCTCAAACAGGCTTCCTTGGACAGACTTGGTGCAAAACACACCATTTCTGATGTTTCCAAATGAACCCTGGGCTTCACCCTTGAACCTCTATACAGGGACCGTTTCATAGTTTTAAGGTTGAAAGACACAAGTCTGTCAAGTTCAACCTAAAAGCTAATGTGTTGATCCAGAGGAAGGCAAAAACCCCATGAGGCAGATGCTAATTGCCCCATATTAGGGTAAAAATTCCTTCCCGACTCCACATATGGCAATCAGACTAGTTCCCTGGATCAACGTCCCATAACAAAATCTAGTACGGATAACCTGCAATTTTATATTATTTAAGAAAGGCACACACATGCCCTCCTTGAATTTTTTTTAGAAAATTAAGTATTTCAATTTCATGTGGTAGAGAGTTTCATAACCTCATTGCTCACACAATAAAAATTTGCCAACTAATTTCCTTTAGACAAAGTGAATTAGGATCTTTATGCTAGAGTAATTGAATTAACTCTAACTGAAATAGATTAATGCTTTTTTCCTAAATGTTGAAATTTGTTTAAATCCATCAGCTCAAAAAGGCTTTCTCGGACAGACTTGGCGCAAGCTACTCCATTCTGCAGATCCCAAGGGAACCCTGGCCTTTACCATTACACCCCTGTACAGGGATAGATACTTACCATAGGCCCAGGGCTGCATCTACAGAGTAGCTGCTGGCCGGAGGAGCGAGCTTGAGGCTATAGTGGTTGATTCAACTCTAACTAAAGCTTTTTTTTCCTAAATACTGGGATCTGTTTAAGGCTGTTGGCTCAAACAGACTTCCTCGGACAGACTTGGCGCAAGCTACTCCATTCTGCAGATCCCAAGGGAACCCTGGTTTTTACCATTACACCCCTGTACAGGGATAGATACTTACCATAGGCCCAGGGTTGCATCTACAGAGTAGCTGCTGGCCGGAGGAGTGCGCTTGAGGCTTGAGTAGTTGAATCAATCCTAACTAAAGGAAAACCTATCTAATGCCACTTTCTTGTTAGGACCTGTCTGAGACCTATGGCTCAAAAAAGCTTCTTTGGAAAGACTTGGCAAAAGCCAGTCTATCCTACAGGTTCCAAAGGAACTCTGGCCTTCACTCTTTCAGCTCTGTACAGCGATAAAGACTTATTGCAGGGCCTTGATTGCATCTACATAGTAGATACTGACTGGAGGGGCAAACTTAAGGCTAGAATGGTTCAGCCAACCCTAACTATTGCTACTTTCTTAAATCTTAGGATATTTCTGAGGCCGTTGGCTCAAACAGGCTTCCTTGGACAGACTGGGCGCAAAACACACCATTTCTGATGTTTCCAAATGAACCCTGGGCTTCACCCTTGAACCTCAATACATGGACAGTTTCATAGTTTTAAGGTTGAAAGACACAAGTCCATCAAGTTCAACCTAAAAGCTAATGTGTTGATCCAGAGGAAGGCAAAAACCCCATGAGGCAGATGCTAATTGCCCCATATTAGAGGAAAAATTCCTTCCCGACTCCACATATGGCAATCAGACTAGTTCCCTGGATCAACGTCCCATAACAAAATCTAGTACGGATAACCTGCAATTTTATATTATTCAGGAAAGGCACACATATGCCCTCCTTGAATTTTTTTTAGAAAATTAAGCATTTCAAGTTCATGTGGTAGAGAGTTCCATAACCTCATTGCTCACACAATAAAAATTTGCCAACTAACTTCCTTTACACAAAGTGAATTAGGATCTTTATGCTAGAGTAATTGAATTAACTCTAACTGAAATAGATTAATGCTTTTTTCCTAAATGTTGAAATTTGTTTAAATCCATCAGCTCAAAAAGGCTTTCTCGGACAGACTTGGCGCAAGCTACTCCATTCTGCAGATCCCAAGAGAACCCTGGCCTTTACCATTACACGCCTGTACATGGATAGATACTTACCATAGGCCCAGGGCTGCATCTACAGAGTAGCTGCTGGCCGGAGGAGCGAGCTTGAGGCTATAGTGGTTGATTCAACTCTAACTGAAGCTTTTTTTTTTCCTAAATACTGGGATCTGTTTAAGGCTGTTGGCTCAAACAGACTTCCTCGGACAGACTTGGCACAAGCTACTCCATTCTGCAGATCCCAAGGGAACCCAGGTTTTTACCATTACACCCCTGTACAGGGATAGATACTTACCATAGGCCCAGGGTTGCATCTACAGAGTAGCTGCTGGCCGGAGGAGTGCGCTTGAGGCTTGAGTAGTTGAATCAATCCTAACTAAAGAAAAACCTATCTAATGCCACTTTCTTGTTAGGACCTGTCTGAGGCCTATGGCTCAAAAAAGCTTCTTTGGAAAGACTTGGCAAAAGCCAGTCTATCCTACAGGTTCCAAAGGAACTCTGGCCTTCACTCTTACAGCCCTGTACAGCGATAAAGACTTATTACATGGCCTTGATTGCATCTACATAGTAGATGCTGACTGGAGGGGCAAACTTAAGGCTAGAATGGTTCAGCCACCCTAACTATTGCTACTTTCTGAAATGTTAGGATATTTCTGAGGCCGTTGGCTCAAACAGGCTTCCTTGGACAGACTGGGCGCAAAACACACCATTTCTGATGGTTCCAAATGAACCCTGGGCTTCACCCTTGAACCTCAACACAGGGACAGTTTCATAGTTTTAAGGTTGAAAGACACAAGTCCATCAAGTTCAACCTAAAAGCTAATGTGTTGATCCAGAGGAAGGCAAAAACCCCATGAGGCAGATGCTAATTGCCCCATTTTAGGGGAAAAATTCCTTCCCGACTCCACATATGGCAATCAGACTAGTTCCCTGGATCAACGTCCCATAATAAAATCTATTACCACTAACCTGAAATGTTATATTATTCAAGGAACATTTTTCATCAAGCAGTTTTCACCGGAAATGTGTTGCACAACTGTTTGAATCTCAGTAAATTCCTGCGCAACTTACATTTAAATACTCTGACGTTTTTACACCCACTCTTTTAACTTCTTAAATAGTGAACAGAGCTTATCTGGACCGCTTGTGGCTTAGCTTTACCTGAAAACTTATTACAAATTAGGCTGGAAAAGTGGTGTAAAATAGGACTGAAATTGACTCCATCTTTTGACTGGAGTACATTTCTTGAGGTGTAGTACGTCAGCTTTAAGGGGATATTTCAATAAATGAATGACCCTGGCTGCAGGTATAAAGAATCAAACTGTGCTGTCCTGACCCATTCCTGGGATTGTGTATGGCACTGACATCACCTCAATACTGCCGCAGCCAACAAATGTAATCAGACGGACTGCCCAGCTGAGCGCACTGAGCTGCTGCAGCTCTGAGATGGTGGAACCTCTTTTTTTTAATTAAATGACCTGCAGCTAGGGACATTCATTTATTGAAAGGGAACAACCCCTTTAAGGATGAGTCAAGTTCATTAAGAGGTTTAGTCTTTTTAATGAATTTGGTGCACGTTCCTCCAATAGGCGCTTCATGAATGCTGGTATAGAAATCCACCAGCCTTGATGAATCGGCCACCATAGGTTTACATGGCATGAGCATATACAGAACAGTTGTGTAGTATACGTTACCAGGCCCTCATGATGCTCTTGGTCCTGGATGGCCTTCCACAGTCTGCTTTCTTGCTTCATCATCTTGAAGGGCTCCACTTTCTTTTCTTCTGGCTGGCATGGTGCGGCTCTATCATCCTGCTCCTTTAACACGAAGGGACGAATGACTGTAAAGCTGCCAGGAGCGTTTTTTTATCCCCTTAGATCATTGTGACACCACAAAGTGATGACATAGACAAGTGGGTGAGGCGCCTTTATTCAGTCATCGGGTGTGGTCAGAAGAAATTAGCATATTCCGTGATGTTACTACAATGAGAACAGACATGAACATTCTATTCGGAACCCGACCGCCATTATCAGCGGAACCTTCACTGCTGTCAGATTGGCACTAAAAACAAAAAGAGACCGCGGTGAACCTGGACAGTAACAATCTACAGGGACAGTGACTGCTAAGCGGACTTCATGTCAGATGTTATGCAGTTTTGTCAGAAAAAAAAACAATAAAATATATAAAAGACAGGCTCCAATAAACCTTAAACACTGGGCTGTAGTCACAGATTCTCCTTCCACCTGCAGCACATTGCTCCCCTGCCTAACCCTCCCCGTCCTGCAGCATATTTCTCACCGCTTAATTCTCCCACTCCTGCAGCACATCACTCCCCTGTCTAAACCTCCCCCTCTTGCGGCACATTGGTCCCGTCTAATCCTCCCCTCCTTGCAGCACATTGTGCCCTTTCTAAATCTCCCCCTTCCTGCACCACATCACCCACTGCCAAATCCCCTCTTGCACCACATCGCCCACTGCCAAATCCTGCACTTCCTGCAGCATATCGCTCCCTGCCTAATCCTCTCCTATTGCATTACATCACTCCCCTGCATAAGCCACCTCTTCCTGCAGCACATCGCTTCCCTGCCTAAGCCTCCCCCTCCTGCATTACATCACTCCCCTGCCTAATCCTCCTCTTCCTGCAGCACAGCGCTCCCTGCCTAATCCTCCTCTTCCTGCAGCACATCGCTCCCTGCATGATTCTCCCTATCCTGCATTACATCACTCCCCTGCATAATCCTCCTCTCCCTGCAGCACACCACTCCCCTGGCTAATCTTCCCCCTCCTGCAGCACATCGCACCCCTGCCTAATCCCCTCCCCTTCCTGCAGCACACCACTCCCCTGGCTAATCTTCCCCCTCCTGCAGCACATCGCTCCCCTGACCCCCTCTTACGTGACATCTTTTCTATCAGTTACATTTGTGAAGTAACTGCTGTCTCCTGTGAGCAGTGGAGAGCGAAGCTGAGAGCCAGGAGGCTCTGCCCCTCTGCCCCTTCTTGCCACATCATCATCCATCTACATCAGGGCTGTCAAACTCAAATATATAGAGGGCCAAAAGGAAGAGTTTAACCCAGAAAAATAAGTCAACACTTTATCAGATGTTTCTGTGAAAACTTGAGTACAACAAATAAGATTTTGTTATTTTCCCTCAGTTATAAAAAAAATAGTTATGAGAAAAGTGTGACAAAAAGGAGTCATAAAATGCACCAAAATGAAATATCACAATTTATGGCTCAAATTGAGGTGAAGCAAGGAAGAGGTTGAGCTTAGCTAATGAGATGCATCAAACATACAGGTGCTTCTCACAAAATTAGAATATCATCAAAAAGTTAATTTATTTCAGCTCTTCAATCCAAAAAGTGAAACTCATATATTATACAGAGTCATTACAGAGTGATCTATTTCAAGTGTTTATTTCTGTTAATGTTGATAATGATGGCTTACAGCCAATGAAAACACAAAGTCATTATCTCAGTAAATTAGAATAATTAACAAAAATCACCTGCAAAGGCTTCTTACGCATTTAAAAAGGTCCCTTTGTCTGTTTCAGTAGGCTCCACAATCATGGGGAAGACTGCTGACTTGACAGATGTCCAGAAGGCAGTCATTGACACACTCCACAAGGAGTGTAAACCACAAAAGGTCATTGCTAAAGAAGCTGGCTGTTAACAGAGTGCTGTATCCAAGCATATTTATGGAAAGTTGAGTGGAAAGAAAAAGTGTGGTAGGAAGAGGTGCACAAGCAACCGGGATAACCGCAGCCTTGAAAAGATTGTTAAGGAAAGGCCATTCAAACATTTGGGGAAGATTCACAAGGAGTGGACTGCTGCTGGAGTCATTGCTTCAAGAGCCACCACACACAGACGTATCCAGGACATGGGCTACAAGTGTCACATTCCTTGTGTCGAGCCACTCATCACCAATAGACAACGCCAGAAGCATCTTACCTGGGCCAAGGAGAAAAACACCTGGACTGTTGCTCAGTGGTCCAAGGTGTTGTTTTCCGATGAAAGTAAATTTTGCATTTAATTTGGAAATCAAGGTCCCAGAGTCTGGAGGAAGAGTGGAGAGGCCACAATCCAAGCTGCTGGAGGTCTCGTGTGAAGTTTCCACAATCGGTGATGGTTTGGGGAGCCATGTCATCTGCTGGTGTAGGTCCACTGTGTTTTATCAAGACCAAAGTCAGCGCACCCGTCTACCAGGACATTGTAGAGCCCTTCATGCTTCCCTCTGCCCACAAGCTTTATGGAGATGGAAATGTCATTTTCCAGCAGGACTTGGCACCTGTCCACACGGCCAAAAGTACCAATACCTGGTTTACACAACAGTATCACTGTGCTTGATTGGCAGTAAACTCACCTGACCTTAACCCCATAGAGAATCTATTATAGAGAATCTATGGGGTATTGTCAAGAGAAAGATGAGAGACACCAGACCCAACAATGCAGACGAGCTGAAGGCTTCTATCAAAGCCACCTGGGCTTCCATAACACCTCAGCAGTGTCACAGGCTGATCGCCTCCATGCCACATTGCCGCATTGATGCAGTAATTGATGCAAAAGGAGCCTGGCCAAGTATTGAGGGCATTTACTGAACATACATTTCAGTAGGACAACATTTCAGATTTTAAAAACATTTTTCAAGCTGGTGTTATAAAGTATTCTAATTTACTGAGATAATAGCATTAACAGAAATAAACACTTAAAATAGATCACTCTGTCTGTAATGACTCTATATAATATGAGTTTTACTTTTTGTATTGAAGAACTGAAATAAATTAACTTTTTGATGATATTCTAATTTTGTGAGAAGCACCTATAGTATGCTATATGCCCAATTTTAACAAATGTACTGCAATTTTTGCTGAATGTGTTCAGAAATGTACAGATGTGTAAGCAGACAAATGCAGAGACTTAGGCTATGTGCCCACGATGCACAAAAGCTCCGGATTTTTCCTGAGCGTTTCTGCATCTCTCTGGCAGAAAAAGCGCATGCGGATTGTACATGCGGATTGTACATGCGGATTGTACATGCGGATTGTACATGCGGATTGTACATGCGGATTGTATATGCGGATTGTACATGCGGATTGTGCATGCGGATTGTACATGCGGATTGTACATGCGGATTGTACATGCGGATTGTACATGCGGATTGTACATGCGGATTGTACATGCGGATTGTATATGCGGATTGTACATGCGGATTGTACATGCGGATTGTATATGTGGATTGTACATGCGGATTGTACATGCGGATTGTACATGCGGATTGTACATGCAGATTGTACATGCGGATTGTATATGCGGATTGTACATGCGGATTGTGCATGCAGATTGTACATGCGGATTGTATATGCGGATTGTACATGCGGATTGTACATGCGGATTGTATATGCGGATTGTACATGCGGATTGTACATGCGGATTGTACATGCGGATTGTATATGCGGATTGTACATGCGGATTGTACATGCGGATTGTATATGTGGATTGTACATGCGGATTGTACATGCGGATTGTACATGCGGATTGTACATGCAGATTGTACATGCGGATTGTATATGCGGATTGTACATGCGGATTGTGCATGCGGATTGTACATGCGGATTGTACATGCGGATTGTACATGCGGATTGTACATGCGGATTGTATATGCGGATTGTACATGCGGATTGTACATGCGGATTGTATATGTGGATTGTACATGCGGATTGTACATGCGGATTGTACATGCGTTTTTCCTGCCAGGGACATGCAGAAGTGAAGCGTTCTTCACATGCATTTCCACATGCGGGTTGACAAGCGCTTTACAAGCGATATTAGCATCACTTGGAAAGTGCTTGTCAATTTGGTCACACTATAGAAATCCATGAAAACGGCATGGATTTATATAGTGTGACCCCAAAGACTGGTTAAAAATAAAAAAATCTACTGTATAATTGTCTTATCCCGTCTGTCTGTCTGTCTGTTTGTCCGTCTGTCCTGGAAATCCCGCGTCGCTCATTGGTCCGGCAGCGGCCAATCAGCGCCGCGGGATTTCTGAAAAAAGATGGCGGCCGTTAGCGGCTCATCTGCGGGACGGAGCTCAGCGGCGATGCAGCCGGGAGATGAGCGCCGCGAGGCGCTCATCTCCCGGCCGGTACCAGCAGAAGGACATCGACCGCCGGACCCATCTGCGGGACGGAGATGCAGCCGGGAGCCAAGATCGTGTAGCCAAGATCGGTGATTGGTCGCTGCCGATATTTAAATTTGGCGCCCAAATCGGTGATTGGTCGCGGGCAGCGTCCGCGACCAATCAGTAGTGTTTAACTTTTGCGGCAAGATCAGTGATTGGTCGCGGGCCAAGACCGCGACCAATCACCGATTTGTGCGGCACATTTAAATAGCGGCCGCGACCAATTGGATGTCAGCGCCGCTCAACGGTCCTCCCTTCACACCCTAGCCGCATGGATGTCAGCGCCGCTCCCCGGTCCTCCCTTCACACCCTAGCCGCATGGATGTCAGCGCCGCTCCCCGGTCCTCCCTTCACACCCTAGCCGCTGATGTCCCCACAGTATCTGCATGGTGTTACAAAGGTCCGGACATTTGTGTTAAAAATCGCTGATTGGTCGGCGACGCTATTTAAATGTGGCGCCAAAATCGGTGATTGGTCGCGCCCAGCGTCGGCGACCAATCAGCGATTTTTAACACAATTGTCCGGACCTTTGTAACACCATGCGGATACTGTGGGGACATCAGCGGCTAGGGTGTGAAGGGAGGACCAGGGAGCGGCGCTGACATCCAATTGGTCGCAGCCGCTATTTAAATGTGCCGCACAAATCGGTGATTGGTCGCGGTCTTGGCCCGCGACCAATCACTGATCTAGCCGCAAAAGTTAAACACTACTGTGCTGATTGGTCGCGGACGCTGCCCGCGACCAATCACCGATTTGGGCGCCAAATTTAAATATCGGCCGCGACCAATCACCGATCTTGGCTCCACATTTAAACACCGCTGTACTGATTGGTCGCGGACGCAATTTAAATGTGGCGCCAAAATCGGTGATTGGTCGCGCCATGCGTCGGCGACCAATCAGCACAGCGGTGTTTAAATGTGGAGCCAAGATCGGTGATTGGTCGCGGCCGATATTTAAATTTGGCGCCCAAATCGGTGATTGGTCGCGGGCAGCGCCAGCGACCAATCACCGATTTTTAACACAAATGTCCGGACCTTTGTAACACCATGCGGATACTGTGGGGACATCAGCGGCTAGGGTGTCAAGGGAGGACCGGGGAGCGGCGCTGCGGGTCCGGATACTTCTGCTGCGAGCAGTCGCTCATCTCCCGGCTTCTCGCAGCGGAAGTAGCCGCACAGGCAGCGGCGCTCCCCGGTCCTCACTAATACGATTACGCTCCCCGGTCCTCACCAATACGATTCACTGATTGGTCTCGCTCTCCACACGCGACCAATCAGTGATCTTGGCGCTAAAGTTAAACACCGCTCTGCTGATTGGTCGCGGCCGCTGCCCGTGACCAATCACCGATTTGGGCGCCACATTTAAATAGCGGCCGCGACCAATCACCGATCTTGCCGCCACATTTAAACACTGCTGTGCTGATTGGTCGCGGACGCCAGACGCGACCAATCAGCGATTTTGGCGCCAAATTTAAACCCGCTCCGCTAGTTGGTCGCGGATGCAGGCCTCGACTAATCAGCATTACTGGCGCCAAATTTAAACACCGCTTTGCTGATTGATCGCGGTCGCTGGCCGAGATCAATCAGCAGTATTGGCGCCAAATTTAAACACCGCTCTGCTGATTAGTCGCGGTCGCCGTCCGCGACCAATCAGCAATATTGGCGCAAAATTTAAACACCGCTCTGCTGATTGGTCGCGGTCGCCGTCCGCGACCAATCAGCAGTATTGGTGCCAAATTTAAACCCCGCTCTGCTGATTGGTCGCGGGCGGCGATTGCGACCAATCAGCATTATTGGCGCCAAATTTAAACCCCGCTCTGCTGATTGGTCGAGACAGCCGGCCGCCACCAATCAGCAATTTTGGCGCCAAATTTAAACCCCGCTCTGCTGATTGGTCGCGGTTGCCGGCCGCGACTAATCAGTATTGTTGGCGCCAAATTGCCGGCCGCGACTAATCAGCATTATTGCCGCCAAATTTAAACACCGCTCTGCTGAATGGTCGTGGCCGTGACCAGTTACCACTATTGGCGCCAAATTTAAACACCGCTTTGCTGATTGGTCGCGACCGGCGGCTGCAACCAATCAGCATTATTGGCGCAAAATTTAAACCCCGCTCTGCTGATTGGTCACGTTCGCTGGCCGCGACCAATCAGCATTATTGGCGCAAAATTTAAACCCCGCCCTGCTGATTAGTCGCGACTGCCGGCCGTGACCAATCAGCGATATAGCCGCTAAATTTCAACACCGCTTTGCTGATTGGTCGCGGTTGTTGGCCGCGACCAATCAGCGATTTTGGCGCCAAATTTAAACACCGCTCTGCTGATTGCGCCCGGTCTGCCGCATACATATTCTAGAATACCCGATGCGTTAGAATCAGGCCACCATCTATAAATCTATACTTAACTTCCGATGGCCCCCGCAGTCTTGCTTCGCTCCGTCCTGGCTGCCGGCAAATCGCGGTACACTGAAGGACCTGCTGTCACATGACTATGACGTCAGCGAAGGTCCTTCAGTCCATCGCGAGCTGCCGGCATGGGAGGACGAGCGCAGCGGGGGCCGTCAGAAGGTAAATATAACATTTATTTTATATTTTATTCTTTTTTTTGACAGGTTCTATGGTACCCGGGTCCGGAGGAGAGTCTCCCATCCTCCACACGCGGGTACCATCCGCACATTGAACGCATGTATTCCGCATGTGCTTATCTAGTGAAGCGGAATCCATTTGTTCCAATGCAAGTCAATGGTGGCGAAAAAGCAGCGCTTACGCGAAATAATTGGTAGTGCTGCGTTTTTTTCCGCAATGATAATCCGCAGTGGAAATTTCCGCAGCATGTGCACAGCACATGCGGACTATCATTGGGGAACATGGCAGACCTTCTAACATGCGTCTTTAAGCGTTTCTGCAGCGTTTTTGCCATGCCGAAACGCTTAAAAAACGCATTGTGGGCACACAGCCTTAGGCCATGTGCCCACGCAGCGTTTTTGTAGCATTTTTGCGGCATTTTTACGGCCGCGAAAACGTTTGTAGAACAGTCTGCCATGCAAAGCCATGTGAATTCGGATGTGCTGTGCACATGATGCGCTAATTTGCGCGCCGAATTCGCATTACTTTGCAAAACGCAGCATGACCATTTCTACTGCGATTACGCTGAAGCTTATTCGCGATGCGTGTGGTATCTGGGAGGAAGACGAGACTACAACTCCTCTTCATCCCGGCTACCACGCGGTGAAAAAAAGAAATAAAAAAGTTAAAAACAAACAAAACCTGTATATTCACCTCTCCGGCGGCCCCCGGTCTGCTCTCCGGTCTCCTCCGGTCTGCTGTCTCTACTGTCAGGACCTGCGGTGACGTCATTTAGTCAGGTGATGGTTGCATGACCGCTGACGTCGGCATCAGGTGATGGTCGCGTGGCCATCAGCTGACTAAATGACGTCACCGCAGGTCCTGACCGTACACTGCGGGACGCTGAAGAGAGAAGATGCGGCCGGGAGCAGACCGGAGGAGACCGGAGAGCAGACCGGGGGCCGCCGGAGAGGTGAATATACCGTTGTTTTTTTTTATTTATTAACGTTTTCTTTTTTTTTACTATAGATGCTGCATTTAAAGCATCTAAGTTGTTCACACATTATAGATCCATGTCGGTTGCATGGATTTATATTGTGTGATCAACTTGTCAAGCACTTTTCCAAGTGATGCTCAAAATTGCTTGGAAAAGTGCTTGAAAAAACGCATGTGAAAACGCTTCTCTCTGGCAGAAAAAACGCATGTAAATCTGCATCAAATCTGCTAGGTGTGCACACAGCCTTATAGCTGGTTTTTGCTCTGAGCTGAGATGTCCGGGCTGAATAATGCTCTGGGAGCAGAACCCATCAGCAGAATCTGTCTGTTTCCTGCCTTGTAGCAGTGGATCCCGGCTATTTAGCTCACAGAGCATTGTCTACACAAGATACAATTGTATCCAATTTTCAGCTGGGAACAGGACTATGGACAAATTTTGCAGCAACTGCATTTGTGATAGGAAATGTTGATCAGTCTAGATTTTCTTCAGTGTTCTTATTCATTGCAGAAAATCTTAAAAAAGCCGAGGAATGTGGGCAACATGGTGGGTCAATGATTAACGCTGTGGGGCTGGGTTCATATAATAGCAAGGACAACATCTGCAAGGAGTTTGTATGTTCTCCCCGTGTTTGTATGGGTTTCCTCCGGGTTCTCCGGTTTCCTCCCACACTCCAAAGACATACTGATAGGGAATTCATATTGTGAGCCCCAATGGGGACAGTGATGATAATGTCTGTAAGGTGCTACGAAATCTAACGGCGCTATATAAGAGAGTAAAATAAATATATAACTAAATAAAATGAATGTATTAAAAGGCTAAGATTGCAAAGAGCTTGTAAAAACAAGAAACTTTGCAATTTCCTTCTTATTCAAAATCTTCTCTGTTCTCAAGAAGGAAAAGATTTTTAATTCTGCAGTGTACAGCTCATTGCTATGGTTACTGACCACCTGAGAAGTGGCCGGTCTCCTTGGCAAGAAGCGCTCACTTGCAGACTGGTGGACTTCAGCGCCCCTGTGCCTGTCCCATTCTGCAGAGGCAAAGCCGCCTCTGCCCGCAGAATGCAAGAGGGCACAATTCAGACAAGCGGCTCAGCCAAGCCACCGGCCAGAACTGTAAATCTTCAGCTTCTGATGAGAGGAACACAAGACCACCCCTTTAATAAAGGAGTAGAGCAGAACTCATACAGTGATTAGTGGGGGTCTGACACCTGAAATCCCCAGACATCAGCTACTTCTGCAAGATGATGTACACAGTGTTAAGAGCTGGAATAGCACAGCTCCGCACACTGTGCAATGGCTGGTTTCAGGTACTACAGCTCAGATCACAATCATTTCAATAGGAGCTGCAGTACCAAGATCGGCCACTACACAGTGTACAGCGCTGTGCTGTTTGGGCTCTACGCTGAGTATTTCCAGCTGCTGTCTTATTGGTGAGGGGGCCGTGTGTTGGAACCTCACTGATCTGATATTGATGACCAGGGTCGGACTGCGGTGTCTGGGGCCCACAGGGGAAATTAACTCTAGGGGCCCACCTACAGCAAGATGCAAATATCTGTTATCCGCTCTCGCTGTTATAGTGGAGCATTGACTGGCGGCTCCTGCACATCTACTGGGCGACACTCTAACTGGGATGGACATGTTTGCATTAAAGGGCTTCTTTGGTTAAAACTAGTGTTGAGCGAGTATGTTCTGTTAACCCTTTCGGCGAGTATGCTCGGGCCGAGCTCCGAGTATTTATAGCTGCTCGGTGATATGGTTGAATCGCTCCCGTGTGCATGATTTGCGACTGTTTGACGGTTTTAATACATGTGAGGAATGTGTAAGAAATAGACATTCCTCACATGTATTAACCCCTTAAGCCGCGGAGCATTTTCCGTTTTTGCATTTTCGCTTTTTGCTCCACTTGTTCCCAGAGCCATAGCGTTTTTATTTTTTAGTCAATATGGCCATGTTAGGGCTTATTTTTTGCGGGACGAGTTGTACTTTTTAACGCCATTACTAGTTTTACCATGCCGTGTACGGGAAAACGGGAAAAAAATTCCAAGCGCCGTGAAATTGCAAAAAAAGTGCAATACCACTGAGGTTTTTTTTTATTTTTTTTACCACGTTCACTGAATGCTAAAACTGACCTGCCATTATTATTCTCCAGGTCATTACGAGTTCGTAGACACCAAACATGTATAGGTTCTTTTTTATTTAAGTGATGAAAAAAAATTCCAAAGTTTGGTAAAAAAAAAAAATGGTGCCATTTTCCGAGACCCGTAGCGTCTCCATTTTTCGGGATCTGGGGCAGGGTGAGGGCTTATTTTTTGTGAACCGAGCTGAAGTTTTAATAGATGCTATTTTGGGGTAGATCCGATGTTTTGATCGCCCGTTATTGCATTTTATTGCAATTTTACGGTGACCAAAAAACGTAATTCTGGCGTTTAGAATTTTTTTCTCATTACGCCATTTACCGATCGCATTAATTCTATTTTTATATTGATAGATCAGGCGATTCTGAACGCGGCAATGCCAAATATGTGTATGTGGGGTTTATTTTATGATTTTAGGGGGTGATTTAAACTTTTAAATTTTTTTATTTTTTTTCATATTTTTTAAAACTTTTTTTTTCACTTTTTGCTTGCTTCTGTACTCTACATAGGAGACTTGAAGCAGCAACTGTCCGATCACCTCTGCTACATACAGGGAACCAGCAGATCCCCTGTATGCAGCAGAAATGGTCCTGTCCTATGAGCACCGACCACTAGATGGCGCTCATAGCAATTCCACCCGCGCCTGTTGCGGGCACATGTCAGCTGTAAGAATCAGCTGACATGTGCTTGGTTCAGTGCGGGCTCAGCGCCGGAGCCCTCACTGAACCGGAGGATAACGACATGCGCGTACTAATACGTGACATGTCGTTAAGGGGTTAAAGCTGTCAAACAGTTGCAAATCATGCACACGGGAGCGATTCAACCATATCACCGAGCAGCTGTAAATACTCGGAGCTCGGGCCGAGCATACTCGGACAGAACATACTCGCTCAACACTAGTTAAAACAAGTTATCACCGATCCATGGGCTCTACAGGATAGGTGATCACTTATTGAGCATTTGTGTCCGAACATTGGAAAACGCACCTATCGGAAGAATGGGGAAGTTTTATCCCTGACAGAACACTTATCCCTATTTTAAAATGCTGCGGCAGGTGGGACGTCTGACCGCAGCTCTATTCATTCTCTTAGAGACTTGCAAAAAAGAGCAGCGCTCACAGCCACTGAGAGAATGAATGGATCAGTGGTCGCATCTCACATGCCGCTCCAGTCTAATGGGGAGAAAAGCTCCACATTCTGCCGGTGTGTGCAAGCAGTCAGACCCCCACCAATCAATATTATCAATGATCCTGTGGAGAGGTGATTACTTGTTTTCACCGGAGAACCCCTGTAAGTGCATCTCTGCCACTCTGGTCCAAGTATTTAATCGCTAAGGCCACGGCCCTACTATCAGTATTCGGTCAGTATCCAGTCAGTATTTTTTCTCAGGAGTGGGAGCCAAAACAGGTGATGAACAATCAGAGAAAAGGTATAATAGAAACAAGTCACCAATTCTGCATTTATCAACCATTCCTGGTTTCGGCACCCACTCCTGAGAAAAATACTGACCAAATACTGATGGTGGGGCTGTGGCCTAATGGAAAAAAATCTTTTCCTAGTTAAGATCAGCGAGAACAAAATGACCGCCATACACAGCACAGTCCACTATATCAACACCAATAATACCACATACAAAAGAGACAAATATCGCCACACCTTGACTAGATCACATATTACCACTACATAGTGACTGAATAATACCACATACAAGGAACAAATATGACCAAACTATGACCAGACCATATATTACCACCCCAAGGTGACCAAATACTACAGTACTGATCATGAATACAAAACCACAAAACTAACAACACTGTTATTACCACCAGCGACATTATACACAGGAGCTCTGTATATAGTGCCAGTGTACAGGTAACACAGTGATCACCAGTGACATTATAGACAGGAGCTCTGTATATAGTGTATAGGTAATACAGTGATCACCAGTGACATACACAGGAGCTCTGTATATACTATATACACACGTGGTCAAAATTGTTGGTACCCCTCGTTTAATGAAAGAAAAACCCACAATGGTCACAGAAAAAACTTGAATCTGACAAAAGTAATAATAAATTAAAAATCGATGAAAATGAACAAATGAAAGACAGACATTGCTTTTCAACCCTGCTTCCACAGAATTTAAAAAAAATTAAACTCTTGAAATAGGCCTGGACAGAAATGATGGTACCCCTGAAAATAATGTGACAAAAGGGACATGTTAAATCAAGTTGTGTCCACTAATTAGCATCACAGGTGTCTACAATCTTGTAATCAGTCAGTGGGCCTGTATATAGGGCTACAGATACTCACTGTGCTGTTTGGTGACATGGTGTGTACCACACTCAACATGGACCAAAGGAAGCAAAGGAAAGAGTTGTCTCAGGAGATTAGAAAGAAAATTATAGACAAGCATGTTAAAGGTAAAGGTTATAAGACCATCTCCAAGCAGCTTGATGTTCCTGTAACTACAGTTGCACATATTATTCAGAAATTTAAGATCCATGGGACTGTAGCCAACCTCCCTGGACGTGGCCGCAGGAGGAAAATTGATAACAAATCAAAGAAACGAATAATATGAATGGTAACAAAAGAGCCCAGGAAAACTTCTAAAGAGATTAAAGGTGAACTTCAAGCTCAAGGAACATCAGTGTCAGATCGCACCATCCGTCGTTGTTTGATCTAAAGTGGACTTCATGGGAGACGACCAAGGAGTACACCATTGTTGAAAAAAAATCATAAAAAAGCCAGACTGGAATTTGCCAAACTACATGTTCACAAGTCACAAAGCTTTTAGGAGAATGCCCTATGGACAGATGAGACAAAAATGGAAGTTTTTGGCAAGGCACATCAGATCTATGTTCACAGATGGAAAAATGAAGCATATCAAGATAAGAACACTGTCCCTACTGTGAAACATGGAGGAGTCTCTTTTATGTTTTGGGGCTGGTCTGCCGCATCTGGCACAGGGTGTCTTGAATCTGTGCAGGGTACAATGAAATCTCAAGACTATCAAGGGATTCTAGAGAGAAATGTGCTGCCCAGTGTAAGAAAGCGTGGTCTCAGTCGCAGGTCATGGGTCTTGCAACAGTATTATGACCCAAAACACACAGCTAAAAACACCCAACAATGGCTAAGAGGAAAACATTGGACTATTCTGAAGTGACCTTCTATGAGCCCTGACCTAAATCCTATTGAGCATCTTTGGAAAGAGCTGAAACATGACGTCTGGAAAAGGCAACCTTCAACCATGAGACAACTGGAGCAGTTTGCTCATGAGGAGTGGCCAAAATACCTGTGGAGAGGTGCAGAAGTCTCATTGACAGTTACAGGAGTCGTTTGATTGCAGTGATTGCCTCAAAAGGTTGTTCAGCAAAATATAAAGTTAAGAAGAACCATCATTTCTGTCCAGGCCTGTTTCATCAGTTTATTTTATTTTTTTTATTCTGTGGAAGCAGAAAAGCAATGTCTGACTTTCATTTGTTCATTTTCATAGATTTTTAATTTATTATTACTTTTGTCAGATTCAAGTTATTTCTGTGACCATTGTGGGTTTTTCTTTCATTAAACGAGGGGTACCAACAGTTTTGACCACGTGTGTAGTGTAAGTGTACATGTGTGTCACCCTGGCCTGGATGCCACAAGTGTAATTAAAGCTGTGTCTGAGAGCAGGGGGGAGGTTCTCTAGTCAGGGGAACATTAGCATGCAATGCCTCCTGTCTCAGGCCAGTAGGGGGAGCAGGCTGCCCCTATAAAAGCTGGTGCTGAGGTCAGGGTTAGAGAGAACCCAGATGACCTGTCTCAGGACTGAGACGTGTCTCAGCAGAGCAGGGACAGACAGTTGCACTGCACCTAAGAGGAAGTGTGGCAGGAGGAGAGCCACAAGCCAGAGACAAGAGGCGAAGAGAGCCTGTCTTGGCAGATAACAGACTTAATCTACCAGAGTTTGGTGTCTGAGGCTGGAAGGATTCCACATCCCCCAGCAGAGAACCAGTCCGCAAGGGACTGTATATTCCTTGGCCTAAGAAGCCTGGAGGCCCTGCCACAACAGAAGGGACCAGTAAAGCCATACAAGGCTGGGAGCAGAAAGGAACCCACGTCGCAGGCCATACAGGCGAGAAAACACGGAAAGCTCGGAAACGTGGGCTGTTACCCTATCAGGAGGAGATAGCCAGAAGGAGCGCAGAAAGCACGGTAGGCCTACACCCTCACCCTGACCAGGGCTAATTTCCCCGTTGCTCTCAGACATCCAGGTCCCCTCCTAGCCGGGACTGTTTGTGGGTCAGTTTACCTGTTTAGTAAAGACCCTGGACTGCAACCTGTTGTCTGTGTGCTCCTTGCTCCTCCAGCACTATCAGCACTGGGACTCCCACTACCATCACTCCCAACATCCATTATACTGCCCTGGGGCCGCACTCTTCCCGTGGAGAGTCACACTACCCTAGATGCACACCTCATCAGCCCCAGCGGTCTGCATGCAGCGGCGGTTCCTAATAACCGCAATACACGGGTGGCGTAGTCGGACATTATCAGCAGAACATAGCAGACTACCATTGGCCTGACCACCCTGAGCCACGGAACCGGGTCGCCACTACTACCCCCATCGTCTCCCTATTGCCCGGATCCGAGTGCCCCACGGCCCAGGGGGCGAGTCAGCTTTGGCGTAGTCGGCAGGATTTCGTGCCCGCAACCACCGGGTACTGCGTGCCTGAAAAAGACTTTTGTAACTTACCTGTGGCAAAGTTTCCCGCCGTCCGGAGTCGTTTCCCGCCATCCGGAGCCGATTCCCGCCATCGGACGCCATCTTGGACCGTTTCCCGCCGTCTTCTGCCGCCTTCCCACCATCCGCAGCTGCTTCCCGCCATCGGACGCCATCTTCAGGACGCCGCGCGGGAAGAAGATGGGCGTGGACGTCAAAACCGCGCGAGATCCGAAGCTCCGCCCCACGCACCGACGCTGCGCAAGGTCCTGGAAGGGAGAGAGAGCGACGCTGACGTCATCAGGACGCGACGCCAGGTCCTCGTCCATAGCAGCAGCAGCGGAGCCGCGGCCTACAGAAGAGGATCGTCGGAAGGTAGGCCACGCGTAACTAGGGGGGGGAGGAAGATGACGGACACAGAGGCGCCCACTACCACCAACGCAGCTGCAGCAGCGGTGATGCCCTTTTCCTTGCCCTACATCCCTGGAGCGGCCTGGCTGCCCAAATACTCAGGGGAGCCCCATGCCCTAACTGACTTCAAGGAAAGGCTATACAGTTTGTTCCACGTTTACCCCCTGACAGAGGAACAGAAGGTCAGCATATTAACAGGGCAGTTAACTGGCGCAGCCCAGCGGGAGGTAAAATCATGGCCCACTGAGGAGAAAAGGACTGTGAAGGGTATTCTGGCCCGGCTGCGGGGTACCTTTGACACACGTACCTCCGCTGAGATTAAAATGAGGTTCTATGGATGTAAGCAGCGGGCACAGGACAGCATCAGAGACTATGCCCTAAATCTGCAGGAAGCCTTGAGGGCTATTCAACAAACTGACCCTGGCAGTGTGCAGGAAACGGATAAGCTGCTAACAGAACAATTCATAGAAGGTCTGCTGTCTAGCGCCCACAGGGCCCAACTGCGCCTCATGTTCTTTCAGAACCCCGACCTGACCTTTGCCCAATTTAAGGACAGGGCCATAAGGGTGCTCCGTGAATCTGCAACCAGTAGCGCTATAAACCCCCGGCGCCCTGCTATCACTTACCACCAGGAGGCGGCGCCCTCCTCTATGGACTCCGTGGAGGCTGATGCACAGGCCCTGAACCAAGCCCCGTCGAAAGATCTGCACCACCAAGTCCAGGAGCTGACCAGGAGCGTCGCGGCGTTGACCAGGACCGTCCAGGCGTTGCAAGTGGACCCGTCAAGACCCATCGAGCTGGCTTCAAGTCCGGAGAATGTCCCATGGCGTCGACAGAGGAGGATCCCGTCGTTCCGAGGGAGGCCCACAGACCGCTACGCAGAGGATGGACAGCCCATTTGCCGTCGATGCAACCAGCCCGGACACATTTCCAGGTACTGTAATTTAAACGGGTCCAACCTGGGGCAGAGGGCCAACCCCCAGGCATAAGATCACCAGGCCCTTACAATTGGCGTAATAAGTACGTTGGGGGGCGCCCGGTTTTACCCGTGGTGCTGGACGGTATCCTCATGAGCGCCTTGCTGGATACTGCGTCACAAGTAACCACTATCCCTTATGTACTTTTTAAGCAGTATTGGACTGATGCTGATATCACACGGTATCCAGACGGTAACTTGAGCATCATCGCCAGTAATGGCTTACCCGTGCCGCAGAGGGGGTTCAAGGAGATGACCATTAAGATTGGTAAAGTTGAACTACCGGCACAGGGAGTGATTATTGTGGACATTGACCGTCATGAAAGTCACCCTAAAATAACTGTGGGTACTAACGTGATTGAAAATTGTCTTTCAGAGGTAATTGTAATCTTACAACAGGTGGCGGTGAATGCTAGTTCCAGCCAACAGAGAATCCTCAACAAGGAGATAAAGGCCCTGATGAGACGGCAGCAGGTAGAACTGTCTGGTGGTGAGATCGGTAGCGTAAGACTGAGTGACCCATTCCCCATTTCCATGCCTCCCAAAAGTGAAATGATGATCTGGTGTCGGACTGCAATCGGGTTGAGAGGTAGAGACTACCAAGACATGGTAGAACCCATGTACTCAGACAGCAGGCCCACCATTTTGACAGCCCGGGGGGTGGTTGATGTCCGTCATGGGAGGGTGCCCGTCCGCATCCTCAACATTGGGGAGAGGGAGGTACACTTACCCAGGTACGCTACACTTGCCAAGCTGTTTGTGGTCGAACACAAAGCTATCAGGGCCGTGGAACCTTTGCCTCCATCTCCACAGGCGGAGAGTAATGGCTCCCAGAAACAAAAGGAGGACTGGTGCCAGAAACTCCACGTGGGTGCTGACTCCACTCCCCTGCACCAAAAACAAGGAGTCTACTGGGTGGTACAGGAGTACGAGAGAGTCTTTAGTAAGCACCCGCTAGACTTCGGCAGAGTAAAGGGGATAGAACACCACATCCCCACAGGGAGCCACCCACCGATAAAAGAGAGGCACAGACCTGTACCCCCTGCACATTATCAGAACGCAAGGGGCATGCTAAGAGAGATGAAAGAAGCTGGGGTTATTAGAGACAGCTGTAGCCCCTGGGCAGCCCCCTTGGTTCTGGTCAAAAAGAAAGACGGCACCATGAGAATGTGCGTCGACTATAGACAAATCAACCGTATCACTCACAAAGACGCATATCCGCTGCCTAGAATAGAGGAGTCTTTAGCCGCGCTAAAATCAGCTAACTTCTTTTCTACTTTGGACCTTACTAGCGGGTACTGGCAGGTTCCTGTGGCAGAGGCTGACAAGGAGAAGACCGCCTTCACCACCCCGATGGGACTGAGCGAATTCAACTGCATGCCTTTCGGGCTCTGCAACGCACCAGGGACCTTCCAGCGGCTGATGGAATGCTGTCTAGGGCACCGAAACTTCGAGACGGTCCTCCTTTACCTGGACGACGTGATCGTCTATTCGAAGACCTACGAGGACCATCTGAAGCACCTGGCCGAGGTGTTCGAAGCCCTGGCAGGCTATGGCCTGAAGGTGAAACCATCGAAGTGTCACCTGCTGAAACCAAAGGTCCAGTACCTAGGGCACGTGGTAAGCGCGGAAGGAGTGGCCTCCGACCCTGACAAGGTCACGGCAATCAAGAGCTGGCCAAGCCCCTCGAACATCAAAGAGGTGAGACAGTTTCTCGGGTTGGTAGGCTACTACCGAAGATTCATCCCCGGGTTCACCAAGATGGCAGCTCCTATGCAGGACCTCCTGATCGGACAGTCTAAGTCCAGGAGCCAAAAGCCGCCCTTCAAGTGGGATAAACCGGAAGAGGAGTCCTTCCGCCAGCTAAAGATGGCCCTCACAGGGGATGAGATCCTGGCCTACCCTGATTATGGCCAGCCTTTCATTCTCCACACAGATGCCAGTAATGTGGGACTGGGAGCCGTATTGTCCCAAAACCAACAGGGCAGATAACAGGTGATCGCATACGCCAGCCGGAAGCTGAGGCCCACCGAAAGGAACCCGGAGAATTACAGCTCCTTCAAGCTAGAATTCTTGGCGGTGGTGTGGGCCGTGACGGAACGCTTCAAGCATTACCTGGCCTCCGCAAAGTTCACCGTGTACACGGACAACAACCCGTTGACACACCTGGACAATGCAAGACTGGGTGCCCTGGAACAGCGGTGGATGGCCCGTCTCTCCAACTATGACTTCGTGATCAAGTACCGGGCAGGTAAAACCAACGCCAACGCGGACGCCCTATCAAGGATGCCTCACTTACCTGAAGGTGACGAAGACCCAGAAGAGCTGGAGGAGGTAGAACTCCCCGCGTTTCACCGGTATGGAGCCGCTCAACACTCTCACCGCGTGAAGGAGGAGGATCTAACAACTGTGATGATGAATCCCCTACCTCACCACAGCTGGGCCGAGACCCAAGATAGTGACCCTGCAGTCCGCCTGGTGAAAGATCTGCTGACCCGGGAAGACGCCCGCTTAGATCCAGATGCCCCAGAGGAAGCCAAGCAGCTATGGAAGGAGAAGAGCAAGCTGTTCCTCTACGAAGGCAAGTTGTGCAGAAGGATTGTCAACCACCGGACGCACGAGCTGACCTGGCAAGTCGTGGTCCCAAGGAGGGATGCAGCTATGGTCCTGGGGGCTTACCATGACAGAGCGGGACACTTCGGTTGGAAGAAACTGGAGTTCATACTAAGAGGAAGATTCTTTTGGGTCGGCATGAGAGGAGCTGTAGAAAAATGGTGCAGAGACTGTGGCCCTTGTCACCTAAGGAGGAAGGACCGTGCCAGCCAGAAGACACCCTTGAGGCCCATCGTCACCACGCAGCCTCTTGAGCTGGTAGCTCTGGACCACGTCAAATTGGCTCCCAGCCGGTCAGGATACATCTATGCCCTGACAATCGTGGACCGCTATTCCCGTTTTCTAGTGGTGGTCCCGGTAAAGGACTTGACAGCCCAAACAGCGGCCAGAGCCTTCCAGCAATATTTCTGCCGTCCACACGGGTATCCGGAACAGGTCCTGACAGACCAGGGTCCAGCGTTCGAGGCTGAAATCTTCCAGGAGTTCTGCAACCTCTATGGCTGTAAGAAGATTCGTACAACGCCTTACCACCCCCAAACCAACGGGATGTGTGAGAAGATGAACAATATAGTCATTGATCTCCTGAAGACGTTGCCCCTGGAGGAACGCAGCCTGTGGCCAGAAAAACTGCCGGACCTGATAGACCTATACAACAATATCCCGGTGAATGCTACAAACTGCACCCCGGCTTACCTGATGCGAGCTAGACCAGGAAAGCTGCCCGTAGACCTGGAGATGGGAGTCCTAATACCTGAGGACACCTCCCCGGATGCGGACTGGGATACGGAAAGGCAACTGCAGTACAAGAAGGTACAGGAGAGTGTGGAGAAGAGCCTGGCCCAGGTGAGAGAGAAGCAAGAAAGACTCTTCAATCAACACGCCCCTGCTAGTCCCCTAGAACCTGGTGAGCAAGTCCTAAAGCGAAAAAGAAGGCTACATAAGTTGGACGACCAGTGGGAAAGGCAACCCTACACCGTACTGCAGTCTGACCACGACAACCCAAAGGTGTGCGTAATCACCAAGGACGGAGGAGAAACCACTAGTGTCGTCTCCAGAGACCATCTCAAAAGGTGCCCTGAGCAACTCCGTAGTGCAGAAGAGGATCAGAGTGACCTTGAACCCGCAGAGGACAAAGAAGAAATGATCAGCACCGTTCTCGGAGAGTTCCCTCAGTCCTGGACTCGCATAAATGATGCCATAGTGGTACCTGTCCTGCATTTCCTGCAACCGGCACAGCAACAACCAACACCAGAGCCGGAAGGTGAAGAGGAGCAAGCAGTTCCAGAGGCAGAAGAGCCTGTACCAGCAGCCCAGGAGAGTCAACCCTCTGCTGACAGTGAGCCTGCCATGCCTGCGGTAAGCCAAAGGACCCGCAGACAGCTGCCTGCCCTACCTGTACACCCAGCTGGTAGCTGCACCCCTAACGCTATTGGGGAAAGCCAAGTCAGTCCACCACCAGACAGTGGGCTACGTAGGTCAACCAGGAGCACAAAGGGACAGATACCCGCTCGCTGGAGAATATAGAGTGTACTAAAATTGTAAATAACCCTGTTGCCAAATGTTGAATTGTTTGCAAAGTTACATGCATGTTTGGTAATACTCTGTTTCAGTTTCTTGCAGCTACCGTAAGGACTCACAGGTTATGGACTTTTTATAACCGGGACCTTGTATGGACTGCGTTCAGAGCCTAACCCAGGAATGAACTAAGACTGTGAAGGACTTGGGGTAGGACAGACCCCCACCTGGTTAAGGCTCCCCGTTGTGCTGGTGATATGGACACCCGGTCACAGGCCACACTGTGACCTTAAGAACTCAATTTGTGCGTCGTCTGTCTATTACTGTTTTATTGTTATGCATATTGTCTTTGTTTACTGTTTAGTCCCGGAGTACTAAATTTCACTAGGGGGGAATGTGTCACCCTGGCCTGGATGCCACAAGTGTAATTAAAGCTGTGTCTGAGAGCAGGGGGGAGGTTCTCTAGTCAGGGGAACATTAGCATGCAATGCCTCCTGTCTCAGGCCAGTAGGGGGAGCAGGCTGCCCCTATAAAAGCTGATGCTGGGGGCAGGGTTAGAGAGAACCCAGATGACCTGTCTCAGGATTGAGACGTGTCTCAGCAGAGCAGGGACAGACAGTTGCACTGCACCTAAGAGGAAGTGTGGCAGGAGGAGAGCCACAAGCCAGAGACAAGAGGCGAAGCAAGCCTGTCTTGGCAGATAACAGACTTAATCTACCAGACTTTGGTGTCTGAGGCTGGAAGGATTCCACATCCCCCAGCAGAGAACCAGTCCGCAAGGGACTGTATATTCCTTGGCGTAAGAAACCAGACAATGTGAACTGAGGTCTAAGATGGCAGACATACAAGAAAAGGAGGCATGTTCACACTAGCAAAAAAGAAGCAAGACAAAAATATATCTCATACCCTACCATAATTATATATAAATGTAAAGCAAAACTGCATAATAAATATAGGGTACTTAGTGAACTATTTTTGATCAAAAAAAGTATACAAGCCGTCCCACCAGCGGCAAGGTGACCCTAAATTGGGACGGTACCTATACTGCCTATATTAAAAACCTTACTGTATATCAAAGTTGAAGTAATGCATATAAAAGGGTAGACAAATAGGACCGGGTCCCAACTCCAGACCACCTAGGCCCGTGGTAAGCTACATATATACCAATCAGCTCAACAAAGGGCATGCCACACCCTTAAATTGCACAGAATGCAAACAAGTCAAAAAACCAGACAATGTGAACTGAGGTCTAAGATGGCAGACATACAAGAAAAGGAGGCATGTTCACACTAGCAAAAAAGAAGCAAGACAAAAATATATCTCATACCCTACCATAATTATATATAAATGTAAAGCAAAATTGCATAATAAATATAGGGTACTTAGTGAACTATTTTTGATCAAAAAAAGTATACAAGCCGTCCCACCAGCGGCAAGGTGACCCTAAATTGGGACGGTACCTATACTGCCTATATTAAAAACCTTACTGTATATCAAAGTTGAAGTAATGCATATAAAAGGGTAGACAAATAGGACCGGGTCTCAACTCCAGACCACCTAGGCCCGTGGTAAGCTACATATATACCAATCAGCTCAACAAAGGGCATGCCACACCCTTAAATTGCACAGAATGCAAACAAGTCAAAAAACCAGACAATGTGAACTGAGGTCTAAGATGGCAGACATACAAGAAAAGGAGGCATGTTCACACTAGCAAAAAAGAAGCAAGACAAAAATATATCTCATACCCTACCATAATTATATATAAATGTAAAGCAAAATTGCATAATAAATATAGGGTACTTACTGAACTATTTTTGATCAAAAAAAGTATACAAGCCGTCCCACCAGCGGCAAGGTGACCCTAAATTGGGACGGTACCTATACTGCCTATATTAAAAACCTTACTGTATATCAAAGTTGAAGTAATGCATGTAAAAGGGTAGACAAATAGGACCGGGTCCCAACTCCAGACCACCTAGGCCCGTGGTAAGCTACATATATACCAATCAGCTCAACAAAGGGCATGCCACACCCACAGGGTAGATTGGTATATATGTAGCTTACCACGGGCCTAGGTGGTCTGGAGTTGGGACCCGGTCCTATTTGTCTACCCTTTTATATGCATTACTTCAACTTTGATATACAGTAAGGTTTTTAATATAGCCAGTATAGGTACCGTCCCAATTTAGGGTCACCTTGCCGCTGGTGGGACGGCTTGTATACTTTTTTTGATCAAAAATAGTTCACTAAGTACCCTATATTTATTATGCAATTTTGCTTTACATTTATATATAATTATGGTAGGGTATGAGATATATTTTTGTCTTGCTTCTTTGTTGCTAGTGTGAACATGCCTCCTTTTCTTGTATGTCTGCCATCTTAGACCTCAGTTCACATTGTCTGGTTTTTTGACTTGTTTGCATTCTGTGCAATTTAAGGGTGTGGCATGCCCTTTGTTGAGCTGATTGGTATATATGTAGCTTACCACGGGCCTAGGTGGTCTGGAGTTGGGACCCGGTCCTATTTGTCTACCCTTTTATATGCATTACTTCAACTTTGATATACAGTAAGGTTTTTAATATAGGCAGTATAGGTACCGTTCCAATTTAGGGTCACCTTGCCGCTGGTGGGACGGCTTGTATACTTTTTTTGATCAAAAATAGTTCACTAAGTACCCTATATTTATTATGCAATTTTGCTTTACATTTATATATAATTATGGTAGGGTATGAGATATATTTTTGTCTTGCTTCTTTTTTTGCTAGTGTGAACATGCCTCCTTTTCTTGTATGTCTGCCATCTTAGACCTCAGTTCACATTGTCTGGTTTTTTGACTTGTTTGCATTCTGTGCAATTTAAGGGTGTGGCATGCCCTTTGTTGAGCTGATTGGTATATATGTAGCTTACCACGGGCCTAGGTGGTCTGGAGTTGGGACCCGGTCCTATTTGTCTACCCTTTTATATGCATTACTTCAACTTTGATATACAGTAAGGTTTTTAATATAGGCAGTATAGGTACCGTCCCAATTTAGGGTCACCTTGCCGCTGGTGGGACGGCTTGTATACTTTTTTTGATCAAAAATAGTTCACTAAGTACCCTATATTTATTATGCAATTTTGCTTTACATTTATATATAATTATGGTAGGGTATGAGATATATTTTTGTCTTGCTTCTTTTTTGCTTGGCGTAAGAAGCCTGGAGGCCCTGCCACAACAGAAGGGACCAGTAAAGCCATACAAGGCTGGGAGCAGAAAGGAACCCACGTCGCAGGCCATACAGGCGAGAAAACACGGAAAGCTCGGAAACGTGGGCTGTTACCCTATCAGGAGGAGATAGCCAGAAGGAGTGCAGAAAGCACGGTAGGCATACACCCTCACCCTGACCAGGGCCAATTTCCCCGTTGCTCTCAGACATCCAGGTCCCCTCCTAGCCGGGACTGTTTGTGGGTCAGTTTACCTGTTTAGTAAAGACCCTGGACTGCAACCTGTTGTCTGTGTGCTCCTTGCTCCTCCAGCACAATCAGCACTGGGACTCCCACTACCATCACTCCCAACATCCATTATACTGCCCTGGGGCCGCACTCTTCCCGTGGAGAGTCACACTACCCTAGCTGCACACCTCATCAGCCCCAGCGGTCTGCATGCAGCGGCGGTTCCTAATAACCGCAATCCACGGGTGGCGTAGTCGGACATTATCAGCAGAACATAGCAGACTACCATTGGCCTGACCACCCTGAGCCACAGAACCGGGTCGCCACTACTACCCCCATCGTCTCCCTATTGCACGGATCCGAGTGCCCCACGGCCCAGGGGGCGAGTCACATGTAATACACTGACTCACCAGTGACGTCTCTAGGTGAAGTCCTTCATCTTCGCTTTTCTTCTTCATCTGGCACAGACGGCCATCACTTCTTCCAGCCAGGAATCATCTCTGCAGAAAATAACACACAGTTATCAATAACTGATCTCTTCTAGGGAATATTCCCACTCCACCCCCCGACTTCTACACTACACCAGTTGAAGAAAAAAAGCGATATAGTGCCGCCCTGCACAGTAACAGGAGCCCGCTTTTGTCCTATCCCATGGAAAACAATTTCCTAAAAAGTAAATTATATTACAGAAGTAATAATGTCTCTAATTGGACTCTAAAATAATAATGTTCCTCACTGGCCACCATAAACTAATAAAGTATGTTCCTCAATCTGGCACCAAACAGTAATTAAGTCCCTTGTTCAGCCTGGCACCCCCATATATCCATCCTGGCCCCCCCTTCCCTGCATATATCCATCCTGACACCCCCCATATATCCCTTCTGGCCCCCATATGTCCAGTGTGACCCCTCCATATATTTATCCTAGCCCACGTGTATCGAGCCTGCCCCCTCCCATATACCCATCCTAGTCCCCCATGTGGCCCTCCTGTTCCCCCCATATATCCATCCTGGCCTCCATGTGTCCAGCCTGCCCCCCCACATATCCTTCCTGGCCTCCATGTTTCCAGCCTGCCCCCCCATATATCTGTCCTGGCCTCCATGTGTCCAGCCTGCCCCCTCCCATATATCTGTCCTAAAGCCCCATGTGTCAAGCCTGCCCCCCCATATATCCATCCTGGCCTCCATGTGTCCAGCATGCCCCCCCTACATATCCATCCTGGCCTCCATGTGTCCAGCCTGCCCCCCCCAATATATCCATCCTGGCCTCCATGTTTCCAGCCTGCCCCCCATATATCCATCCTGGCCTTCATGTGTCCAGCCTGCCCCCTCATATATCCATCCTGCCCTTCCCCCCTGCATATATCCATCCTGACACCGCCCCATATATCCATACTGGCCCCCATATGTCCAGCGTGGCCCCTCCATATATTTATCCTAGCCCACGTGTATCGAGCCTGCCCTCCCACATACCTATCCTAGCCCCCCATGTGTCCAGCCTGCCCCCCACATATCCATCCTGGCCATCATGTGTCCAGCCTGCCCCGCCCCCCATATATCCGGCCCCCCCATATATCCATCCCCCTCACATATCCATCCTGGCCTCCATGTGTCCAGCCTGCCCCACCATATAGCCATCCTGCCCACCCTTTCCCATGTGTCCAGCCAGGCTCCCCCTTATGTGTCCAGCCAGGCTCCCCCCCTTGTGTGTCCAGCCAGGGTTCCCCCTTGTGTGTCCAGCCAGGCTCACACCCTTGTGTGTCCAGCCAGGGTTCCCCCTTGTGTGTCCAGCCAGGGTTCCCCCTTGTGTGTCCAGCCAGGGTTCCCCCTTGTGTGTCCAGCCAGGGTTCCCCCTTGTGTGTCCAGCCAGGGTTCCCTCTTGTGTGTCCAGTCAGGGCTTCCCTTGTGTGTCCAGCCAGGGCTCCCCCTTTTGGGTCCAGCCAGGGTTCCCCCTTGTGTGTCCATCCAGCTCCCCCCTTGTGGGGGCCCATCCCATTCTGCATCCACTCATATACACACAGACACACACACAGACACCTCTTACCTTCCTGCTCTCCCGTGCGGTGTCCTCCTTCTCCGGCGGCTGAGTTGCGCGCCTCCTTCACTGCAGGCGCATGACGATGACGTCATACGCCGGCCGGGGAAGGGAGACGCGCAGCTTCAGCTGCTTCACTGGGACGTGTGTCGCGGCGGTTCAGGTAATGAACGCCGCGTGAGCGCGTCCCTGCATACACTGTGCCTGCGCTTTTAAAGGGCCCGTGCCCCTTAAAACCGCAGGTTTTTTTATTTTTTCATTCTCTTCTCCCCCTCTCCTCTGCAGGAGGGTACCCCGCCAGCCCAGTCCCTCCCTGTTGATGACTTATCCTAAAATCGGTCATTAATATATAAGTCCTGGACAGTCCCGTTAAGCTTGTTTTACCTAGTTATAAAAGCCCTTTAAGTCCTCATTATAAGGTAAGGTATGAATGGATCTAATTAAATTCTCCAAAGAGAACTATTTATACATTTTAGTCACTGTGAGCTTTCCACAAGATATTGCGGGCAGTATATAGCGAATATACGGACACAGAGCCATTCGCCGGCTCAGATTGCCAATAAGCACCTTGTAAATATGAGACCTTGACATCATAGGTTACTTGGCTTAATATGAAATTGTCCCTCATGTGTACCGCATTGTGGGCAGGGACTATATGTACATCACTGCAGAATATGTTGGCAATAAAAAGTCAACAGAAATGAATATCATGCAGATCCTCACCAGGACTCCAGCAGTGTCACCATCCTGCCACCATACAGCTATAGAAGGACAATAAACCTGCAGGGTTCTCCCCTCAGTTATTTTTTCCTTTAATTTTATTATCTGTTTCTTACTCACAGTGAAAGAACAGTCATCAGATATTTTATTGTTCACTTTTTATTTTACAGTCTCAGCTCTGAAGAATAGAACGTCTTATGAATAAATGACAGCTCACTTATTACAGTGGTGGCCAAAAGTATTGGCACCCCTGCAATTCTGACAGATAATACTCAGTTTCTTCCTGAAAATGATTGCAATCACAAATTCTTTGGTATTATTATCTTCATTTAATTTGCTTGCAAGGAAAAAATACAAAAGAGAATGAAGCAAAAATCAAAACCTTGATCATTTCACACAAAACTCCAAAAATGGGCCAGACAAAAGTATTGGCACCCTCAGCCTAATACTTGGTTGCACAACCTTTAGCCAAAATAACTGCGAACAGCCACTTCCGGTAACCATCAATGAGTTTCTTACAATGCTCTGCTGGAATCGTAGACCATTCTTCTTTGGCAAACTGCTCCAGGTCCCTGATATTTGAAGGGTGCCTTCTCCAAACTGCCATTTTGTGATCTCTCCACAGGTGTTCTATGGGACTCAGGTCTGGACTCATTGCTGGCCACCTTAGAAGTCTCCAGTGCTTTCTCTAAAACCATTTTATAGTGCTTTTGGAAGTGTGTTTTGGGTCATTGTCCTGCTGGAAGACCCATGACCTCTAAGGGCGACCCAGCTTTCTCACACTGGGCCCTACATTATGCTGCAAAATTTGTTGGTAGTCTTCAGACTTCATAATGCCATGCACATGGTCAAGCAGTCCAGTGCCAGAGGCAGCAAAGCAACCCCAAAACATCAGGGAACCTCCGCCATGTTTGACTGTAGGGACCATGTTCTTTTCTTTGAATGCCTCTTTTTTTTTCCTGTACACTCTATGTTGATGGTTTTTCCCAAAAAGCTCGACTTTTGTCTCATCTGACCAGAGAACATTCTTCCAAAACATAGTAACATAGTTTGTAAACATAGTTAGTAAAAGCCGAATAAAGACTTGCGTCCATCAAGTTCGACCTGTTAGTTCTGTAATTGCTAAAGTTGATCCAGAGGAGGGCAAAAACCCCAAATGATTTGGCCAATCTTCACCTGAGGAAAAATTCCCTCCTGACTCTGAAACCAGCAGTCAGAATAAATCCCTGTATCAACTTACTATTTTATTTTATTTTTAAGTATATGCTGAAATCTGCCTGGTATCTAGAAATGCATCCAGTCCCCGCTTGAACTGGTTTAGTGAATCTGACATCACCGTCTCCTCACTCAGTGAATTCCATATTCTCACTGCTCTTACCGTAAAGAACCCCTTCCTATGCTGGTGCTGAAACCTTTTCTCTTCCAGTCTTAGTGAATGCCCTCTTGTTACCGTAATATCCCTCCTTTTGAACAAATCCCTGGCAAGGTCTCTATACTGTCCCCTAACATATTTGTACACATTTATTATGTCCCCCCTCAACCTTCTCTTTTCCAGGCTGAATAGTCCTAGTTTTGCCAACCTCTCTGGGTATTGCAGTCCCTCCATTCCCTTTATTAATTTTGTTGCCCTCCTTTGTACCTTTTCAAGCTCATTTATATCCTTTCTATATATTGGGGCCCATAACTGAGCACAGTATTCCAAGTGTGGTCTGACCAGTGCTTTGTACAGTGGAAGAACAATGTTCTCATCCTTTGCAGCTATACCTCTTCTGATACATCCCATTACCCTGTTTGCCCTTACAGCAGCGGCCTGACTTTGGGCACTCCAATTTAGTTTGCCATCAATCAAGATGCCCAAGTCCTTCTCCATCTCTGAATTCCCCAATGATTTCCCATTCAGTGAGTACTGGTGACTTCCATTTTTCCTTCCCATATGTATGACCTTACATTTCTCCTCGTTAAACCTCATTTGCCATTTAATGCTCCACCTACCCAGCTTATCCAAATCCCTCTGTAGGTCTGCACTGTCCTCTTTTGTATTAATTGTTTTACATAACTTTGTGTCATCTGCAAATATTGATATTTTACTATTTATCCCGTTGACTATGTCGTTAATAAAGATATTAAATAACATTGGGCCTAGTACAGACCCCTGTGGTACCCCACTAGTGACGCTTACCCAATCTGAATATATTCCATTTATAACCACCCTCTGCCTTCTATCCCTTAGCCAGTTAGCTACCCACTTGCAGACATTTTCCCCCAGCCCCATCATTCTCATTTTGTATACCAACCTATTATGTGGCACGCTATCGAAAGCTTTTGAGAAGTCGAGATACACGACATCCACTGGTTCCCCCTGATCTACTCGAGAGCTAACCTCCTCGTAGAAGTCAATCAGGTTTGTTTGGCAGGAGCGATTCCTCATGAATCCATGTTGGTTCGGGATTAAAAGATTATTAGCATCAAGATGCTCCATAATTGCCTCTTTATTGAAGCTTTCAAAAATTTTGCCCACAACGGACGTCAGACTCACCGGCCGATAGTTTCCGGCGTCACTTTTCGCTCCCTTTTTGAATATTGGCACTACATTCACCTGTCGCCAATCAAGTGGCACAGACCCAGTCTCAACAGAGTCCTTAAATATAAGATATAACGGTCTGTCTATCACATTACTTAGTTCCCTTAGTACCCGTGGGTGTATGCCATCAGGTCCTGGTGATTTGTTTATTTTAATGTTACTGAGGCGTTTCTGTACCCCAGCTTGGGTTAGATTTGTCATACTTAGTGGAGGATTAAGCTTGTCACTTCTCATTTCTCCTGTTAGTTCGATTTCCTTTGTGAAAGTTGTCGAAAAAAAATTATTTAATAGATTAGCTTTATCCTCATCTTTCTCTATGATTTTGCCTTCCTCACTTTTTATCGGTCCAATATTATCCGATTTAATCCTTTTACTATTTATATACGTAAAGAACAGTTTGGGATTTGATCTACTTTCCCTAGCAATACGTCTCTCTGTTTCCTCCTTCGCTATTTTTATTTGTTTTTTGCAGGTTCTCGTTTTTTCCTTGTAACACATTAGTGCCTCCTTACTGTTTTCCTGTTTTAATCTCTTGAATGCCTCTTTTTTGCTATTTAACGCCCCTTTTACGTTCTTGTTCAACCATATTGGTTTCCTCTTATTTCTGGCCCTTTTATTCCCATACGGTATATACCTCTCGCACTGAGTATTCAGAATTCTTTTGAAGGTTTCCCATTTACTATTCGTATTCCTTTGATTAAGAACTTTGTCCCAGTCAATAAGTTGAAGGCTTTCTTTCAGCTGATCAAACTTCGCCCTCCTAAAGTTTAATGTTTTTGTTGTTCCCTTATTGATAACCCTACTGAAGGGCATTTTGAAGTCGATAATATTATGGTCGCTATTACCTAGGTGCCCCCCTATCTGTACCTCAGTTATTCTATCAGGCCTATTAGTCAATATTAAGTCTAACACGGCCTTCCCTCTCGTTGGTTCCTGCACTAGTTGGGAGAGATAATTATCCTTAATATTTGTCAAGAACCTTTTTCCTTTCTGAGATCTACAGGTTTCTGTTTCCCAGTCAATATCCGGGTAGTTGAAATCCCCCATTACAATCACTTCATTATGTTTTGCTACTTTGTCTATTTGTCCTAATAGCAGTTTCTCATTCTCCTCTGTTATATTGGGTGGCTTATAGCAGACCCCCAGTAATATTTTATTATTATTTTTAGTTCCCTCTATCTCTACCCACATGGACTCGACCCCCTCTTCTCCCTCTCCTATATCTTCCCTTAGTCTGGGTTTTAGACATGACTTTACATATAAGCAGACTCCTCCGCCTTTCCCCTGTTTCCGGTCCCTTCTAAATAAACTATAATCTAATAAATTTACCGCCCAGTCGTAGCTATCGTCTAGCCAAGTCTCTGTTATACCTACGATGTCATACCTCTCCTCCCATATAAGCGCCCGCAGCTCATCCGCCTTATTGGTCAGGCTTCTTGCGTTGGTCAGCATGCAAGATAAAACTTTGTGGTTATTTAGCATCCTATTCTTCTCTAACGATCTAACTGTACTATCCCCACCCCCCTCTCCACCCTCATTATATTCACTTCTCCCCTTCCCCCTTGCTTGCCTCACATCCCACCTATTTCCTTGGTTTCCCCCCCCCCGTCTCTAGTTTAAAAACTCCTCCAACCTATTAGCCATCTTCTTCCCCAGCACCGCTGCACCCTCCCCATTGAGGTGCAGCCCGTCCCTACGGTAGAGCCTGTAGCCGACCGTGAAGTCGGCCCAGTTCTCCATGAACCCAAACCCTTCTGCCTTGCACCAACTCTTTAGCCACTTATTCACCTCCCTAACCTCCTGTTGGCGCTCCTGTGTGGCTCGCGGGATTGGTAGTATTTCTGAGAAAACTACCTTGGAGGTCCTTGCCCTAAGCTTCCTACCTAGGTCCCTGAAATAATTTTTAAGGACCCTCCATCTACCACTCACTTTGTCATTGGTGCCGATGTGGACCATGACCGCTGGGTCTTCGCCAGCCCCACCCAGTAACCTGTCAACCCGATCCGCGATGTGCCGGACTCGAGCGCCAGGGAGGCAGCACACCGTTCGGCGATCCCGGTCTTTGTGACAGATTGCCCTGTCTGTCCCCCTAATAATAGAGTCACCCACTACCAGAACCTGTCTTGCCTGCCCTACACTTCCCCCCTCCCCCTCATTACTGGAGCATACACTCCCCCGGCGGTCAGAGGATCTGTCGTGCTCCAATAATGCCGGTTCTGAACCAGCCTTCCTATACTTCTTCCCTCTATCCCTCCTTACTGTTATCCAGCTCCCTGCCTGTTCAGCCTGCACTTCCCCTCTATGCTCCACCCCCAGTATTGACCCATTGAGTGTCTGCTCGGTGAGCAGCAAACTCCGTTCTATGTTGTCGATGCTCCTCAGTACCGCTATCTGAGCACTTAGATCCAGAATTTGGGCTTCCAAGTGCACGATATGCTCACATCTCTCGCAGCAGTATGGATCCTCGAGCGGGTGCTCACGGAATGCATACATTGCGCAAGATGTACACTGCACGGCTCCGTCCAACATGGACGTCATTCTAAATATGGGGATACAGTCAGTATATATATACAAGTACAAAACACAATTATTTATATATAGGTGTATGGACGGGGATCAATTAGGGATGTGCAAGTGTATCAATTAGATATCGGCGGGGGATCAGTTAAGTATGGACGGGGGATCAATTAAGTATCAAGTATGGACGGGGGAATCAGCTAAGTAGGTCAGGTGGATTAATTAAGTAAAAAGTAAAGTAAAGAAAGAATGAAATACAGTCAGCAATTCAGTCCTAAGTCCTCCCTTCCAAACTCCCTGAATCCAAAGTCACTGAAAAACAAGTCACACACTTACTTTCGTTCGCACTTACGCTCCGGACACACGCAGCTCGTTCACACTCGCAAACTAAGAGATTTAAAGTGTTTTTTTTTTTTTTTTTTTCCTTTTCCAGCAATGTACCCTTCACCTCAATGCACTTCCAAAGGACTTTATGCCCAGCCAGCTGCCCCTTATAAACCCTTAATTATGACCCCTTCCCCTTAATTAACCCCTTGTGAGTAAATCTACACCTCAGGATTTTAGTGCAATGTAGTTAACCCTTAAATACACAGGTAGTAAACTAAGAAACTAAAACTGTAGTGAGAAAATAGATTTTAAAAAGCCCAATAAATCTAAACAGGTAGAAAAGCACTCAGCAGATCACAATGCAGCACTCACCGCAATTCACACAGGTATTTTCTGCAGGATTCCCAATACCTCTTCACGCAATTCACACAGGTATTTTCTGCAGGATTCCCAATACCTCTTCACGCAATTCACACAGGTATTTTCTGCAGGATTCCCAATACCTCTTCACCTTCACCTCAATGCACTTCCAGTTTTAGGCTTTATCAGGTAAGTTTTGGCAAACTCCAGCCTGGCTTTTTTATGTCTCGGGGTAAGAAGTGGGGTCTTCCTGGGTATCCTACCATACAGTCCCTTTTCATTCAGACGCCGACGGATAGTACGGGTTGACACTGTTGTAGCCTCGGACTGCAGGGCAGCTTGAACTTGTTTGGATGTTAGTCGAGGTTCTTTATCCACCATCCGCACAATCTTGCGTTGAAATCTCTCGTCAATTTTTCTTTTCCGTCCACATGTAGGGAGGTTAGCCACAGTGCCATGGGCTTTAAACTTCTTGATGACACTGCGCACGGAAGACACAGGAACATTCAGGTCTTTGGAGACGGACTTGTAGCCTTCAGATTGCTCATGCTTCCTCACAATTTGGTTTCACAAGTCCGCAAACAGTTCTTTGGTCTTCTTTCTTTTCTCCATGCTCAATGTGGTACACACAAGGACACAGGACAGAAGTTGAGTCAACTTTAATCCATGTTAACTGGCTGCAAGTGTGATTTAGTTATTGCCAACACCTGTTAGGTGCCACAGGTGCTCTTTCAGCTGCTCATAAAACCCGGCCCTGTAATCCGGACCCATTAAATTCCTCTCAGCACTATGTGTGCTGGAGCCTGCTTCTCCGGATCCTACATCACCGAAGCATGGCACTTCGAGGACACATACCTCCCGTCCACGATCTGTCCGGCAGCAACCTTACATACACCCCCCCTCTGTCCAAAGCCGTAGGGCTTGGCACCTTCTGTCACCATACAATAAACCCTTGACAAGGCAGCGGCATTCCCATGTTGTTTCCCAGGCCTATGCTCTACCCGGAAACTAAAATCTTGTAGAGCCAGGAACCACCTAGTCACTCTGGCATTGTTTCCCTTCTTTTCTCGCATCCACCTCAATGGGGCATGGTCTGACACTAACCTGAACCTTCTACCTAATAGGTAATACCTCAGAGTGTTTAACGCCCACTTAATGGCCAAACATTCTTTTTCTACAATGGAGTAGTCCTTCTCACAAGCGGAGAGCTTCAGACTGAGGTATTTTACAGGGTGTTCTTCTCCGTTAATCTCCTGGGACAAGACTGCTCCCAGCCCGACATCCGATGCATCCATCTGGACCACAAACTCCTTGGAGAAGCTGGGTGCCACCAAGACTGGTTGTTTACAGAGGACCAGTTTCAATTCCTGGCAGGTCGCTTCTGCTTCCGGGGACCACTTGGCCATAGCTGACTTCATCCCTTTCAGAAGATCCATCAGTGGGGCTGCTATCAGGGCAAAGTTAGGGACAAATCTTCGATAGTAGCCCACAATGCCTAGAAACGCCATGACCTGCTTCTTCGAGAGGGGCTGTGGCCAGTTCAAGATCGCCTCGACCTTATTTATTTGTGGTTTTATTTCCCCTCTACCAACCACGTACCCTAGGTACTTGGCTTCCTCCATCCCCATGGCACATTTCTTCGGGTTGATAGTAAAGCCCGCCTTCCTTAGGGCATCAAGTATGGCTTGAACTTTGTCCAGATGACTTTCCCAGTCCTGGCTAAATATGACGATGGCATCTAGGTAGGCCGCTGCATACTGTTTGTGGGGTGCTAAGATCCGGTCCATGGCTCTCTGGAAGGTGGCCGGAGCTCCCTTCAACCCAAACGGCATCCTGACGTATTGGCGTTGAGAAGGCTGTCTTCTCCTTAGCCTCTTTGGACAGGGGAATTTGCCAATATCCTTTGGTGAGGTCCAGAGTGGTGATGTACCGAGCGGGTCCTAGCCTTTCGATAAGCTCATCTACCCTAGGCATTGGGTAGGCGTCGAACTTTGAGACCTCGTTCAGCTTCCTATAGTCGTTGCAAAACCGCCATTCCCCATCTGGTTTCGGCACTAAGACTATAGGACTGGACCATCCACTTTTGGACTCTTCAATGACTCCCAGGTTTAGCATCCGCCTTACTTCTTTAGAGATCACCTCTCTGCGGGCTTCGGGGATCCGGTATGGTTTTAGATTGACGCGAACATGAGGCTCTGTGAGAACCTCATGCTCTATGACCTGAGTGAGTCCTGGCAACTCCGAAAACATGTCTTTATTTCGCTGTAACAACTCTTTGCACTGTTGCTTTTGGGCATATGACAGTGACTCTGCCACCTTGACCTCTTTCACATCGGCCTCAGCCTCAGCCATTAAACAGGGAGCTTCCGCAGGCTCTCTATCTTGCCATGGCTTAATCAAGTTAACATGGTAAATTTGGTAGGGCTTCCTCTTCCCTGGTTGGTGGATCTTAAAGTTGACTTCCCCCACTTTTTCTACCACCTCATAGGGGCCCTTCCACTTGGCCATGAACTTGTCTCCACTGTGGGATTAGCACAAGCACACGATCTCCTGGGTTGAACGATCTCACCCTGGCCGACCTATTATACACCCTGGACTGTGCCTCTTGTGCCTTAAGGAGGTGCTCCCTCACAATGGGCATCACATGGGCAATCCTCTCTTGCATCTGGGCAACGTGCTCCACCACTCTCCTATAGGGAGTGGTCTCAGCTTCCCAGGACTCTTTCTCCACCTCCAGGAGTCCTGAGGGTGTCGTCCATAGAGTGGTTCAAACGGGGAGAAACCTGTGGAAGCTTTGGGAACTTCCCTCATGGCGAACAACATATAGTCCCAGTCTCGGCCATCCTTTTCCACTGCTTTCCTCAACATTGCTTTCAAGGTTTTGTTAAACCTCTCTACAGGTCCGTCCATCTGGGGAGAGTACACGGAGGTTCTCAGTTGTGCAATCTGCAGTGTCTTGCACAACTCCCTCATGACCTTCGACATAAATGGAGTTCCTTGGTCTGTTAGGATCTCGTTAGGCAACCCAGTTCTTGAAAACATGTGGACTAACTCCCGGGCTATACACCTGGTGGAGGAGTTTCGTAGTGGTACGGCCTCCAGATACCATGTAGCATAATCTAATACCACCAGGATATACTGATGCACTTGGGCGGACTTGACCAGAGGCCCCACTAGATCCATTGCTATGCGTTCGAATGGAACCTCGATGACTGGTAGTGGCACTAGGGGACTGCGGAAGTGGGCCACTGGGGAGGTTATCTGGCATGTGGGGCAGGAACGACAATAACTCTATATTTCTCTATAGCAACCTGGCCAGTAGAATCTTTGGAGGATCCGTTCTTGAATCTTGTCTGCACCCAGGTGACCACCCAACACATGAGAATGAGCCATGTCTAACACCCTGCGTCTATAGGGCCCTGGCACCAGCAACTGTTCTATTACCTCACCCCTTGGCTTGGTTATTCTGTACAGCAAATCCCCATTCACAGCAAAATGAGGGAACCGAGTGTCAGCTCCCGGTTCCTGAGGCACCCCATTTAACACAGTAACATTTTTAAAGGCCCCTTTCAGAGTTAAATCCCTGAGTTGGGCAGTTCCAAAGTTTCCCTCGGACACCTAAAGCTCAGGGATATTGGACTCAGGGGATGCTACTTCAGCCTCATTGCCCACCAGCACACACATGGGAAACTCATCTACTATGTTCTGCGGGTAAGTTTCCTTAGGGGCGATCTGGCTGTCGTCCAAGCAACCAGGTGTCCCCGCTTTCCCCCACATTTCCCAGAATAATGCAAAGTAACGTCCAATTATTATGGGATGCAATAGGTCCTTAACGACCGCCACTTCATGAGATGTGGTGCCACAGTCTGTGTTTACATCCACCTGGGCCACAGGATAGTTCTTAGCGTCCCCATTGATACACCGGACACCCACCACCTTCCCAGAAACCAGCCGATGAGGGAGTGTGGCCCTTATCAGGGTCACCAAACTTCCTGAGACCAATAGTCCAGAGACTTGTGCCCCGTTAACTGACACTGAGCATCCCTGAGGGCCCTCGCCATGTTGACGAACCGCGCTGCAGGCGGGGTAGGCAAAATAAGAGCAACGCCGGCCCATGTTACAGTCCATTGGTTCAGAGGTTATGGGACACCGGGAGGCAATATGGCCAGGGGTATGACATCTCCAACACACTATATTATGGGGTGGGACCTTGGGCAGCAACTCAGACCCCTCCTGAACTCTAGGATGCCCCCCAGGTGTGGCGCTAGCTCCCTTCTTTTGGGTGTCCGCCACCTTTTGGGAACCCCAGTATTGAGAGGCTACGACCCCTTGTTTTCCCAACGGACTCTCAACCGCCTGGTATCTTTCCACCAACCCCACCAAGTCATCAGCATTATAGGGATCTCCCTGGGCAACCCAGGATTTTACCGACTTCGGGAGAGAGTGTATAAACCTGTCTATAACGACCTCTATCTCATATCATAGGACTATCTATCATCTATCTATTATCTATATGACGCGCCCCCTGGGCCATGGGGCACCCGGGACCGGACTATAGGGCAATGCTGGGAGTAGTTGTGGCGACCTGGTCCCGTGGCTCAGGGTGGCCAGACCAATATTGTGGCAGTCTCTGTATCAGTATAATGCAATGTCCGACTACGCCACCCGTGGATTGCGGTCAATAAGAACCGCCGCTGCTGAGCAGACCTCTGAGGCTGATGTTGTGAGGGCAGCAGAGTGTAGTATAACTCCCCACGGGAGGAGTATAGCCTCAGGCTAGTGAGTGTGGATGATAGGAGTGATGGTACACGAGCGCAGCAGGAACGACTCAGAGGCTTTGCAGTGCAGTTCAGGGTCTTTACTGATGGTGATAAGGCAGACCCTCCCGGGAGTACTGGCTAGCATAAGAGGCCTGGTCAGTCTGTGAGCAAACTGGAGTTCCCCTGGCCAGGTGGAGTTGTAGGCCTCCCCGACTATCTGCACTCTTCCTGGCTACCTTGCTGTAAGCGAGTGGAAGTAGCCCACGTCCCTGAGTGTTCCGTGTGGTGCTCACCTGTATGGCTGGTGACTTGGGGCCTTCTGATAGCCCCTGCTCCTCGATTGCAGTGCTGGTCCCTTGCTCGTGACTGAGCCTCCGGGCTTCTATGGCCAGAGGACTTGAAATCCCCTGCCGGCGGGTTTCTGCTGCTGGGTATATATAAGTCCCCGCAACCTCGGACTCCTGTGTCCGGTTCTCAGAGTCTTCTGCCAGGACGAACTCCGCTTAGCTCAAGTCCCTGGTCTTCAGCTCCTGCTCCTACAGAGCTCCTCGCTGTTACTTTCCCTGTGTCTGGAACTAACTCCAGGCTCTGACTTCACTAACCCCGCCCCAGATCCAGTTTATATAGGGCAGGTTCCTCCCCTATCTGGTCTGGGACAGGAGGTGTTGCATGTTTAAGGGCTCCGAACCAGGAAACCTCCCACTTGCTCTCAGACATAATATTTCTATTACAGTGGTAACCAGACCCCTGGGGTGCCACATATCCATCTATCTATCTCATATCTATCTATCTATCAATCTCATATCTATATATCTTCTCCACTTTTTATCTGGTCTCAGGTATGACTTTCATATTACCCACGACTGTTACTTGCCACAGGTGAGTTTTAACGAGCATCACATGCTTGAAGCAAAGTTGTTTTTCCACAATTTTGGAAAAGTGCCAACAATTTTGTCCGGCCCATTTTTGGAGTTTTGTGTGAAATTATGTCCAATTTGCCTTTTTTTCCCATTTTTTTGTGCTGTTTCAATACACACAAAGGAAATAAATATTATAACAAATGTATAACAAAACATGTGTAATTGTAATAATTTTCTGGGAGAAATACTTCACTTTCTGGAACAATCTCAAGGTTGCTAAACACTTCCGGCCATGACTGTGTGTATATATGGGCCCTCAATAAACCATCCCTCTCAACGAAAAGGCCACAGCAAGGCCTTCCCTCTCCGAATCTTAGGGAGAGATGGTTGTGCTTCCAGCATCCACCTAGGCTGCCACCCCAGTGGAACTAATAGCAGGGTAGCCAACTGTCCAGAAATTCTTGGACAGTCCATAAAAATAGGGCACTTTTTTCCCTGTCCGTAAAAAAAATGTGATGCGTCCATAATCTTTCTGAAGCTGGAGAGACTTGTTCAGATGGAGGGAGATGTAGGGGCATCATATTGTGTATAGGGAGATGTAGGGGCATCATATTGTGTATAGGTATCATATTGTGTATCTGCATGTGTGGGGACATCATACGGTGTATATGGAGCTGTGAGCACATCATACTGTATTTAGGGAACAGTGAGGGAATCATACTGTATACAAGGAGCTGTGGAAACATAATGCTGTGTAAAGGGTCTGTGGGGTCATCATCTAATATACAGTACAGACCAAAAGTTTGGACACACCTTCTCATTTAAAGATTTTTCTGTATTTTCATGACTATGAAAATTGTACATTCACACTGAAGGCATCAAAACTATGAATTAACACATGTGAAATTATATACTTAACAAAAAAAGTGTGAAACAACTGAAAATATGTCTTATATTCTAGGTTCTTCAAAGTAGCCACCTTTTGCTTTGATGACTGCTTTGCACACTCTTGGCATTCTCTTGATGAGCTTCAAGAGGTAGTCACCGGAAATGGTTTTCACTTCACAGGTGTGCCCTGTCAGGTTTAATAAGTGGGAGTTCTTGCCTTATAAATGGGGTTCGGATCATCAGCTGTGTTGTGCAGAAGTCTGGTGGATACACAGCTGATAGTCCTACTAAATAGACTGTTAGAATTTGTATTATGGCAAGAAAAAAGCAGCTAAGTAAAGAAAAATGAGTGGCCATCATTACTTTAAGAAATGAAGGTCAGTCAATGCAAAAAATTGGTAAAACTTTGAAAGTGTCCCCAAGTGCAGATGCAAAAACCATCAAGCGCTGCAAGAAACTGGCTCACATGAGGACTGCCCCAGGAAAGGAAGACCAAGAGTCACCTCTGCTTCTGAGGATAAGTTTATCCGAGTCACCAGCCTCAGAAATCGCAGGTTAACAGCAGCTCAGATTAGAGACCAGGTCAATGCCACACAGAGTTCTAGCAGCAGACACATCTCTTCAACAACTGTTAAGAGGAGACTTTGTGCAGCAGGCCTTCATGGTAAAATAGCTGCTAGGAAACCACTGCTAAGGACAGACAACAAGCAGAAGAGACTTATTTGGGCTAAAGAACACAAGGAATGGACATTAGACCAGTGGAAATCTGTGCTTTGGTCTGATGAGTCTAAATTTGAGATCTTTGGTTCCAGCCACCGTGTCTTTGTGCGATGCAGAAAAGGTGAACGGATGGACTCTACATGTCTGGTTCCCACCGAGAAGCATGGAGGAGGAGGTGTGATGGTGTGGGGGTGCTTTGCTGGTGACACTGTTGGGGATTTATTCAAAATTGAAGGCATACTGAACCAGCATGGCTACAACAGCATCTTGCAGCGGCATGCTATTCCATCCGGTTTGCGTTTAGTTGGACCATCATTTATTTTTCAACAGGACAATGACCCCAAACACACCTCCAGGCTGTGTAAGGGCTATTTGACCAAGAAGGAGAATGATGGGGTGCTACGCCAGATGACCTGGCCTCCACAGTCACCAGACCTGAACCCAATCGAGATGATTTGGGGTGAGCTGGACCGCAGAGTGAAGGCAAAAGGGCCAACAAGTGCTAAGCATCTCTGGGAACTCCTTCAAGATTGTTGGAAGACCATTTCCATTGACTACCTCTTGAAGCTCATCAAGAGAATGCCAAGAGTGTGCAAAGCAGTCATCAAAGCAAAAGGTGGCTACTTTGAAGAACCTAGAATATAAGACATATTTTCAGTTGTTTCACACTTTTTTGTTAAGTATATAATTCCACATGTGTTAATTCATAGTTTTGATGCCTTCAGTGTGAATGTACAATTTTCATAGTCATGAAAATACAGAAAAATCTTGAAATGAGAAGGTGTGTCCAAACTTTTGGTCTGTACTGTATATAATCGTCTAATCCCGTCTGTCTGTCTGTCCTTCTGTCCAGGAAATCCTGCGTCGCTGATTGGTCCAGCCGCGGCCAATCAGCGACGCGGGATTTCAGAAAAAGATGGCGGCCGTTAGCAGCTCATCTGCCGCACGGAGGTCAGCGGCGATGCAGCCGGGAGATGACCGGCGCTAGCCGCTCATCTCCCGGCTGCTCGCAGCAGAAGTACCGCGACTGGCGGCGCTGCTGACCTCCATGCGGCTACCGTCGGGAGATCAATGGCTAGGGCCGCTGATCTCCCGACGGCAAGTGTGAAGCGAGGACCGGGGAGCGGCGCCGCCAGTCGGGATACTTCGGCTGTGAGCAGCCGGCCATCTCCCGGTTCCTCGCAGCGGAAGTACCCGCACAGGTAGCGTCGCTGCCCGGTCCTCAGTAATACGATTCGCTGATTGGTCGGAATCAGCGATATTGGCGCTGCGACCAATCAGCGATTTTGGCGCCACATTTAAACACCACTCTGTTGATTGCGCCTGGTCGGCCGCATACAGATTCTAGAATACCCGATGCGTTAGAATCGGGACACCATCTAGTACTGTATATAAAGAGCTGTGGGAGCCATCACACTATATATAGAGACCTGTGAAAAGCTAATGTGTTGATCCAGAGGAAGTCAAAAAACCCCATGAGGCAGATGCTGCTTGCCCAAAATTAGGGGAAAAATTCCTTCCCGACTCCACATATGGCAATCAGACTAGTTGCTTGGATCAACGTCCCATAACAAAATCTAGTATGAATAACCTGTAATGTTATTCAAGAAAGTCACACAGGACCTCCTTGAACTTTTTTTTAGAGAATTAAGTATTACAAGGTCATGTGGTAGAGAGTTCCATACCTCACACAATAAAACATTGCCATCTAACTTCCTTTAGACAAAGCGAATTAGGAGCTTGATGCTAGAGTAGTTGAATTAAAACTGAAAAAAATTATTAACACAGCAAAAAAGAGGAACAGTATTTATTCACCTGCCCAGGTCTCAAAACGAATGCACTAATCAGGATGAAGCAAACCATATAATAAAGGCAGGGGCAGCACAGGTGCAAAATACTGATGAGACAACCAACTCATAACCTACCAATTCTTGGAGGGGGTCATTGCTTAGTATTAAAACTGCACACAAAAAATGGCTTGTATAGGTCACTGGTCACACACAGATTGTTAGGGGAATGGTTGCAAACAACTTTATTAAATAATGGAAAGCAAACGAACCCGGGGTCCGCGATGCAGCCTGGAGGACTGCGGACGAACACCTTCCGGGTAAGAAGGTAAAACAACCAACTGAAATAACAATCCCCCCCGTGTTACTGCACACCGGAACGGGAATAGGGATTCGCACTATCTCCGTTAACTGCACGAGAGATGTGCGACACATAATGTAGCTGTAGCCCTGTTAACTGCACAGAGGCTACGCAGCAGGCGCTAGGATGCGTGTGTGATTCACGCCGGCTTATACGTGCTCCCAGCCGGCGTGCTACCGGACTGAGGAGTATCTCTCCACGTGGCTAACAGGCGGTGCCGGGAATACGGAGTCCGCAGTCTGCTCGGGGTGTATAGCGACCCCCTTGTTGGAGCCAGACTGTCAGACGAAGCTACCTGCCTCCCTCCATCTAAGGCTGTCTATCCCCTGCTAAACCTGCCTGTCAGAAGCTATAACAGCAAAAGTACACGTGGAGCCGAAACGACCAAGCGTCCACACAATAACACCAACTCAGCTCAATGATCAGAGCGCGCCGCCATGTTTGTGGGCGTGCTATTTAAATATTAAGCCCTGCCCACCGTCACATTATTGGTGACGTCACCCGCGACCAATCAGGCGGTGCCAGGTCACCGGATCAGCTGACTCCCAAACCACTAATCACGGTCCGCCATGTCACGGGCATGCTCAGTGCAGTGTATCCTGGACTTAGGCTGTAACAGCCCTGTTTCCCTCCGCAACCTATCCTTCATGTTGCTAGGAACAAAGACCCAAGAGACAGCTTGTACATCTCGTGCACCAGCTAGGCGTTGGGACCAATGACAATGCTGAGCAGCATCTGCCCTGGCTGGACTGGAATGGGAGACCACAGAATCCACTGATGATTCTGAACCCATTTCAGATCCAGAAAACACCTGACACCTAACACAGATAGTGCTCAATATAGGGCTTACAGCCTATTAGTGACCCTCATACTGTTAGATTAGGTGGGCTGCAAAGCACTATCTAAGTGCACCCCATGAGGACAGACCCCCTAGTTTACAAATCCAGCATTGATGGGCTTGTCTGAACCCTGAATAAAAATAACATGCAAAATCTATATATGAGGTTCTGGTAAATATTTTGGCGCTGGTCACGCACAGTGTCTGGTTTACAGCCTATTAGTGACGCCCATACTATTAGATTAGGCGGGCTATGCTCCCCTCATACACCTTACCACGGTGTGTAGTGTGACATGGAGCTAAACCCCCTGTCTTCTTAAGAATAAGGCTGCGAAAAACCTTCTCTTTATTGATAGTAGAGAAACCTCCATACAGTAGATGCGGAAAACATACGATGAACCCCAGTATTGTACCACATAGATAGGACTCTTACCGGCTAAGCTTGGAGCAGGCTGTGTGCACAGAGCCCAAGATACAAAACTGTAGGGATGTGGACTGTCTTACCCTGTTCCTGCCCCTGAAGACAACAAACACCTCATGTGAACACTCTCTTGCGGTTTTATATGTAAAAGTGATATGTGTCTTATGTAATGTATAATGGTGATGTAACAGCATGTGAAGTGTTAATGCATAATGTGAGTATAGCATAAGATAAGCTTAGGATACCATAAGACATAAGTATAACATAAACCCTAAAATACAAATTTTATTAAATCTCTTTAAAATCGGGACATGCGGCATAAAGATGATCCGCATCAGTATTGCACTTTATCAAGATAAGTTCCTTTTATTGTTTAGTCTTGTGATCATTTATGTCATTGATACCTCTATGGGTGATTAATTCCAGGGCTGGCTAGGGTTATCCAGGGATAGCCGCCGTGGAGCGGGGCACCACAGTGTCAACATTAACTAGGGTGTCACCCTCCACTATAAGGCAGGTAATCAGCATCTAGGGTGTTGAACAGGGCTGATTGTAGCCTTTGTTTGGATGCCCGAATGTATCCTTTGGCTTGGAGGTCCAAAGATATTAGGAACGTTCTTGGGTGTTTTTATAAATTTGCACATTGTCACTTTATTCACTGTTGTCACTTTAATCATTTAGTACACACTGAGGATTGATTGTTTGATGTGATATCTGTACCAGTTTCTGGTAGACTGTCAGATCTTTGGTCTATGTAAGTACGAATAAGGGACTTTTAGGGTCTAGGGGCAGCTGCCGTTCAGCAAGGGTGCCATTGTCATCTATATGTAGGATGCCCATCTCCGTTGACATGCAGGTTCAGGCTAGGGTATCTATAGGGTGAGTTTTATTGAAGTACAGTGGGTACGGAAAGCATTCAGACCCCTTTACATTTTTCACTCTTTGTTTCATTGCAGCCATTTGGTAAATTCTAAAAAGTTCATTTTTTTCTCATTAAAGTCCACTCTGCACCCCATGTTGACTGAAAAAAACAGAAATGTAGAAATTTTTGCAAATTTATTAAAAAAGGAAAACTGAAATATCACATGGTCATAAGTATTCAGACCCTTTGCTCATATTTAAGTCACATGCTGTCCATTTCCTTGTGATCCTCCTTGAGATGGTTCTACTCTTTCATTGGAGTCCAGCTGTGTTTATTTAAACTGATAGGACTTGATTTGGAAAGGCACACACCTGTCTATATAAGACCTCACAGCTCACAGTGCATGTCAGACCAAATGACCAGTATTGAGTAGAAGCCCCCTTTTGAGCTAGTGCATCCATGAGTCTTCTTGGGAATGATGCAACAAGTTTTTCACACCTGGATTTGGGGTTCCTCTGCCATTCTTCCTTGCAGATCCTCTCCAGTTCTGTCAGGTTGGATGGTGAACGTTGGTGGACAGCCATTTTCAGGTCTCTCCAGAGATGTTCAATTGGGTTTAGGTCAGGGCTCTGGCTGGGCCAGTCTAGAATGGTCACAGAGTTGTTCTGAAGCCACTCCTTTGTTATTTTAACTGTGTGCATAGGGTCATTGTCTTGTTGGAAGGTGAACCTTCGGCCAAGTCTGAGGTCCAGAGCACTCTGGAAGAGGTTTTCATCCAGGATATCTGTGTACTTGGCCACATTCATGTTTCTTTCAATTCCAACCAGTCGTCCTGTCCCTGCAGCTGAAAAACACCCCCATGATGCTGCCACCACCATGTTTCACTGTTGGGATTGTATTGGGCAGGTGATGAGCAGTGCCTGGTTTTCTCCACACATACCCCTTAGAATTATCACCAAAAAGTTCTATCTTAGTCTCATCAGACCAAAGAATCTTATTTCTCATAGACTGGGAGTCCTTCATGTGTTTTTAAGCAAACTCTGTGCAGGCTTCCATATGTCTTGCACTGAGGAGAGGCTTCCGTTGGGCCACTCTGCCATAAAGGCTCGACTTGTGGAGGGCTGCAGTGATAGTTGACTTTATGCAACTTTCTCCCATCTCCCTACTGCATCTTTGGAGCTCAGCCACAGTGATCTTGGGGTTCATCTTTACCTCTCTCACCAAGGCTCTTCTCCCACGATTGCTCAGTTGAGCTGGACGGCCAGGTCTAGGAAGACTTCTGGTGGTCCCAAACTTTTTCCACTTAAGGATTATGGAGGCCACTGTGTTCTTAGGACCCTTGACTAATGCAGAAATTCTTTTGTAAACTTGGCCAGATCTGTGCCTTGCCACAATTCTGTCTCTAAGCTCCTTTGGCAGTGTCAGGATGCCAGGTTTAATTTTACTTTGCCAGTAGTTTTTCCCTTAGCCAAGATGGCTTCCATTGCCTCACTGGGGTCATGTGTTTCCTGCCTGTGGACCTACTTAAACTGCATGTGTTGCAATCATGCCTTGCCTGAGTATTGTGTGCTTTTAGCTTTCTACTCACCTGTGCTAGCCCTCTGAATAGAGTCTTGCTGACTTTGTGTTTACTCCTAGTCATCCGCTGAAAGGATTGCTGCCTGAATCCTCTGCTAAGGGGACTTCTGCTGAAAGGAACCACTGGCTGTTGTTCGCTCACGCTGGGATCTCTGAACTTTTGTCTTCCTGAAGAAAACTTCTCCTGGATCTCTACACCTCTGGTATAGTCACCATCTTGCTCTGTGTTTAAATACCCGGCTCCAGCTCTGCTTAAGACATCGCTGTTTCCTCCGCTGCACCTCCTGCATTCTTCAATATCCAGATCCATATTCCAGTTTGTCTTCTCTTCTGCTCTACGTGAGTCCACAATCAACTGAGGAATACCTACGTCTGCTTACTATCCTTATTTCTGTTTGCATATTACTGTACCTAAGTAAACTTGGACTATCGTTAACGTTTACATACCCTAATAGTAATGAAGGCCGTGCCTTACAGATTAGGTTCTAAGAAGTATTGTTTGGAATGAACTTACCTTCATAAACTGTTTGCTGTGATCTTTTGCACTTGAGTTTAAAATAGACTTTCACACTACTCTTGTCTCAGTCTCTGCTTTTGGCCCACGCCATTGGACTTCAGGGTATCTACTAACATCGTAACAGGCAGTTCCTTTGAGCTCATGATTCTCATTTGGTCTGACATGCACTGTGAGCTGTGAGGTCTTATATAGACAGGTGTGTGCCTTTCCAAATCAAGTCCTATCAGTTTAATTAAACACAGCTGGACTCCAATGAAAGAGTAGAACCATCTCAAGGAGGATCACAAGAAATGGACAGCATGTGACTTAAATATGAGCAAAGGGTCTGAATACTTATGACCATGTGATATTTCAGTTTTCCTTTTTTAATAAATTTGCAAAAATTTCTACATTTCTGTTTTTTTTTCAGTCAAGATGGGGTGCAGAGTGGACTTTAATGAGAAAAAAAATGAACTTTTTAGAATTTACCAAATGGCTGCAATGAAACAAAGAGTGAAAGATGTAAAGGGGTCTGAATGCTTTCCGTACCCACTGTATATAGTACTCAATGTTCCAGGCAGTGGGAGGCATTACTGGGATCCAGAGCAGTCGCTCCAGTCACGTCCAGAGCCTAAGGTCTGGCATAGGAGCTGCCGGACACTTTGTGTGCTCTGAAGTACAAAGGAAGATGGACAGGGACCTGCATAGATGGAAGTTGAAGGCCAGTCCCGGGTGCACTGCAGAGGTGGACGAGAAATACAGGATGAGCTAGCAACAGGGCTGAAGAGGAGTTATGCTAAGAAGGAGGATAATGTGAATTGCTGTGCCTTATCCCATCTGTACCCACCTGATGAACTTGAACTGTCAAGTATATGTTTGACTGTTACAAAGAACTTCGTGTCCCCTAAATTGTGAGCGGCGGCTTCTGAGGACAGAAGCCTGAAGGCAGTGGAGGCCTGCGGCCTACAAGAGAGTGTGCTGCACCCCACACCCTAGAGCACACTGGGACTGGGACACCCATTGTCTGTAAAGTGCCAGAGCGAAATCAGACCGACGTTCAGTCACGACTACCGCTCTGTGCCACTTTACAAGATGAGTGATAAGGGAACTTCTCCATCAGAAGAGACGAGGAAATAATGGTCGCTGCCCAAACTGTGACAAGAACAGGACCACAATGCAACAAGAACTGTCTCACAATGCTCTTGGAACTTTCCCATAATGCATTGCAAATTGAAACTAGAGCAAATACATTAAATCACTAGCAGACAGTGCAGTTATCAAACAATAAAAAAGAGACAGGATTCAAATGCAAGCAACATAATGTCAGAACTGATATACACATAAAGTGACTAGATTCCCTGGATAGCTAAATTCGCTGCTGAGGCAAGAACACGGGCTGCCCAGCACTATTTAAGTGCACCCCATGAAGATAGACACTCTAATTTACAAGGCCATAACATATAGGTGCATCTCACAAAATTAGAATATCATCAAAAAGTTAATTTATTTCAGTTCTTCAATGCAAAAAGTGAACCTCATATATTATATAGAGTCATTACAAACACAGTGATCTATTTCAAGTGTTTATTTCTGTTAATGTTGATGATTATGGCTTATAGCCAATGAAAACACAAAAGTCATTAACTCAGTAAATTAAAATAATTAACAAAAAACACCTGCAAAGACTTCCTAAGCATTTAAAAAGGTCCCTTAGTCTGTTTTAGTAGGCTCCACAATCATGACAATCATGGTGAAGACTGCTGACTTGACAGATGTCCAGAGTTCCAATTTTCATTTGAAATCAAGGTCCCAGAGTCTGGAAGAAGAGTGGAGAGGCCACAATCCAAGCTGCTTGAGGTCTAGTGTGAAGTTTCCACAATCAGTGATGGTTTGGGGAGCCGTGTCATCTGCTGGTGTAGGTCCACTGTGTTTTTTCAACACAAAAGTCAGCGCAGCCGTCTACCAGGAAATTTTAGAGCACTTCATGCTTCCCTCTGCCACAGTATCAAGCTACCAGGGGGGCAAAGGGGGCGGTGGCCCCAGGCCCCTCGCTCTTAGGGGGCCCATCCAGGGCTACGCCAGTGTAACTGTATCTAGCATGCCCCTGGTGCCAGCATCGGGCCCCACTGCCCGCCACCGCCGCAAGTTTACTGATGAGAGAGGGAGCGCGGATCTCTCTCCCATTAGTCCCTTCTGTGACTGACGTCTCTGACATCATCACTTGGCACCCAGCCCGCTGTGCTGAAGATGTGTGCGTGCTGGGTGCTCTGAGCAGCGAGGGAACCAGGAGGAGAGATGAGTACTGTTTATTTATTTTTTGCCGGGTGGGGGGCGGCATTATATTACAGACTCTGCCTATGGGAAGGGGGAGGTGCATTATACTACAGACTCTGCCTATGGGGGAGCATTATCCTAAAGACTCTGCCCACAGAGAGGGGGGGCATTATACTAAAGACTCTGCCTATGGGGAGGGGGGGCATTATACTACAGACTGTCTATGGGGAGGGGGGGAGCATTATACTAAAGCCTCTGTCTATGGGGGGGCATTCTACTACAGACTCTGCCTATGGGGGGCATTATACTACAGACTCTGTTTATGAGCAGGGGAGAGCAGTAGACTACAGACTCTGCCTATGGGGGGACATTGTACTACAGACTCTGCCTATAAGAGGGGGAGCATTATACTACAGACTCTGCCTATGAGGGGTGCATTTTACTACAGACTCTGCCTATAGGTGGGGCATTATACTACAGACGCTGCCTATGAGATGGGGGGGGCATTATATCACAGACTCTGCCTATGAGGAGGGGGGGCACATTATACTACAGACTCTGCCTATGAGATGGGGGGGCATTATACTAAAGATTCTGCCTATGAGGAGGGGGGGGGATTATACTACAGACTCTGACTATGAGGAGGGGGGAGCATTATACTACAGACTCTGCCTATGGGGGGGGCATTATACTGCAGACTCTGCCTATGGCGGGGCATTATACTACAGACTCTGCCTATAAGGAGGGGGGGAGCATTATACTACAGACTCTGCCTATGGGGGGGACATTGTACTACAGACTCTGCCTATAAGAGGGGGAGCATTATACTACAGACTCTGCCTATGGGGGGTGCATTTTACTACAGACTCTGCCTATAGGTGGGGCATTATACTACAGGCGCTGCCTATGAGATGGGGGGGCATTATACCACAGACTCTGCCTATGAGGAGGGGGGGGCACATTACACTACAGACTCTGACTATGAGATGGGGGGGGGCATTATACTACAGATTCTGCCTATGAGGAGGGGGGGGCATTATACTACAGACTCTGCCTATGAGGAGGGGGGAGCATTATACTACAGACTCTGCCTATGGGGGGGGCATTATACTGCAGACTCTGCCTATGGGGGGGCATTATACCACAGACTCTGCCTATGAGGAGGGGGGGAGCATTATACTACAGACTCTGCCTATGGGGGGGAGCTTTATACTACAGACTCTGTCAATGGGGGGAGCATTTTACTACAGACTCTGCCTATAGGGGCGCATTATACTATACGAAGGACTATGGGGAGTGCATTATACTATATTGAGGACTATCTGGTGCATTATACTATATGTAGGCTATTTATACAGTGTGGGAGATAATGTGGGTTCTTTGAACAGCGTGGGGGCCATCATACAGTGTGGGAGATAATGTGGGGTCTTTGTATAGTGTGGAGGCCATCATACAGTGTTGGAGCCATCAGCTTGGGGGCTACTAAGGGGTCAGTATACTTTGTGGGGGTACTATACAGTGAGGGGGAATTATATCGTGAATAGGAGAACATCATACTGGTTAGAGCGGAGCTCTACATGGGGGGAGACTCAGGACATTATTAAATCTTAGGTGGGCACTTATTGTTATAGGGGAACTCAGGTTATCGTGACTGTCGAAGGGGCACTATTACTTTCTAGGGGGCACAATGTGGGCACTGTTTTCTAGGACACTTGCACACGGCATTACTTTATTTTAGAGGTTTGTTTTACCATCTAGAGGGCACACAGTAGGTGCAGTAATAGGGACACATTTTGCAGCAGAGGCTCAGTATTGGGGTATCAGCAGGATGAGAAGTTTGTGCAGGTTGGGGATAGATCTGGTCAGTGCCTGAAATGTAAGGAGTCAAATGTGTCTTTGTTGTGATCTCTGCATACCTGAGACTCTGAGCCCTAGCTGGAGAAGTTGTCGTGTCGGTCTGGGCCAGAAGGAAAAGACGGGAAAAGTGAACAATTTAATCAGAAAGAACGTCAGCTGTAAGGTACTATATATAACTGAGCTGTGATCTCTTATATGTTCTGCAGGACTGGCATCTATCAATATATGTCACCATATGGCGGTAATATCAGTGCTGGTCTTTGTATAGAGATTATTTTTAGTAACAGCGCGGTCATCTGCTGAGGTTTTCCTACATCAACTATCTGGGTGCGCCGCTATAGTTGTAATCAGGGTTACCTGGTTAGAGGCCCACTCAGAAGTTTCGGCCCCCTGAACCAAAACCTTAGCTACGCCAAGCTTTTTGGAGATGGAAATTTCATTCTCCAGCAGGACTTGGCCCCTGTCCACACTGACAAAAGTACTAATACCTGGTTTAAAACAACAGTATCACTGTGCTTGATTGGCAGCAAACTCACCTGACCTTAACCCCATAAAGAATCTATGGGGTATTGTCAAGAGGAAAATGAGAGACACCAGACCCAACAATGCAGACGAGCTGAAGGCTTCTATCAAAGCCACCTGGGCTTCCATAACCCCTCAGCAGTGCCACAGGCTGATCGCCTCCATGCCACATTGCCGCATTGATGCAGTAATTGATGTAAAAGGATCCCCGACCAAGTATTGAGGGCATTTATTGAGGGCATTTATTGAACATACATTTCAGTAGGATAACATTTTGGATTTTGAAAACATTTTTCAAGCTGTTGTTATAAGGTATTCTAATTAATTGAAATAATGACTTTTGAGTTTTCATTGGCTGTAAGCCATAATCATCAATATTAACAGAAATAAACACGTGAAATAGATCACTCTGTGTGTAATGGCTCTATGTAATATATGAGTTTCACGTTTTGTATTGAAGAACTGAAATAAATTAACTTTTATGGTGATATTCTAATTTTGTGAGATGCACCTGTAGATGGGCTTGGCTGCACCCTGAATAAAAATAGCATGTAAAAAATATATATGATATATATGAGGTATTGGTCGATATTTTGGCCAAAATATACAAGCTCGCAACCTGCTCAAGGGTCCTCATACTTGCGAGTCCCTACACTAACATTAAAAGCAAAGTCACAAAAACAAGGAATTAAATTTCCCACCAAAATTCAAGAATTAACACAGCAAATACAGCAACAATAATTACAAGGATGCAGCAAACCCATATAATGAAGAAGTCAGCAACACAGGTGCAAAATATTGATGAGACAACCACTCACAACCTACCAATTCATGGAGGGGGTGATTGCTTAGTATTAAAACTGCACACAAATAAGCCTTGTATAGGGCACTGGTCACACATAGGTAGTGCACAATGTCTGGCTTACAGCCTATTAGTGAAGCCCAAACTATTAGATTAGGCGGGCTGCCCAGCACTTTTTAAGTGCACCCCATGAAGACAGACACCCTAGTTTACAAGGCCAACATTGATGGGTCTGGCTGCACCCTGAATAAAAATAACGTGCAAAAAATATATATGATATATATGAGGTATTAGTAAATATTTTGGCCAAAATACACAAGCTCGCAACCCGCGTCAAGGGTCCTCATACTTGCGAGTCCCTACACTAACATTAAAAGCAAAGACAAATTTAAATTCCCACCAAAATTCAAGAATTAACACAGGAAAAAAGGGCAACAGTGTTTACCTGCCTAGGTCTCAGTACTAATCATACCATATAATAACGATGACAGCAACACAGGTGCAAAATACTGATGCGACAACCACTCACATATTACCAATTAATGGAGGGGGGTGATTACATAGTATTAAAACTGCACACAAAATTATATGGGATTGCTACATCCTAATAGTGCATTAGTTCTGAGATCTGGGCAGGTAAATGCTATATTAATAATTGATTTTTTGAGGAAAGTTAAATTTTCTTTTGTTGGCTTTACGTTTAATCTAACTGAAATACACATAAGCTTTTTTCCTAAACATTAGGATCTGTTTAGAGCCATCAGCTCAAAAAGGCTTCCTTTGACAGACTTGGCATAAGCAGGTCAAAAGGAACCCTGATCTTTACCATTACACCCCTTTACAGGAATGGAGACTTACGACATGCTCAGGGTTGCATCTACAGAGTAGCTGCTGGCCAGAGGAGCGAGCTTGAGGCTATAACTCTAACTAAAGCTTTTTTATTACTAAATGATGGGTTCTGTCTAAGGCCATTGGCTCAAAAAGGCTTCCTCGGACAGACTTGGTGCAAGCTACTCCATTCTGCAGATCCCAAGGGAACCCTGGCCTTTACCATTACACCCCTGTACAGGGATAGATACTTACCATAGGCCCAGGGTTGCATCTACAGAGTAGCTGCTGGCCGGAGGAGCGAGCTTGAGGCTATAGTGGTTGATTCAACTCTAACTAAAGCTTTTTTTTCCTAAATACTGGGATCTGTTTAAGGCTGTTGGCTCAAACAGACTTCCTCGGACAGACTTGGCGCAAGCTACTCCATTCTGCAGATCCCAAGGGAACCCTGGTTTTTACCATTACACCCCTGTACAGGGATAGATACTTACCATAGGCCCAGGGTTGCATCTACAGAGTAGCTGCTGGCCGGAGGAGTGCGCTTGAGGCTTGAGTAGTTGAGTCAATCCTAACTAAAGAAAAACCTATCTAATGACACTTTCTTGTTAGGACCTGTCTGAGGCCTATGGCTCAAAAAAGCTTCTTTGGAAAAACTTGGCAAAAGCCAGTCTATCCTACAGGTTCCAAAGGAACTCTGACCTTCACTCTTACATCCCTGTACAGTGATAAAGACTTATTACAGGGCCTTGATTGCATCTACATAGTAGATGCTGACTGGAGGGGCAAACTTAAGGTTAGAATGGTTCAGCCAACCCTAACTATTGCTACTTTCTTAAATGTTAGGATATTTCTGAGGCCGTTGGCTCAAACAGGCTTCCTTGGACAGACTTGGCGCAAAACACACCATTTCTGATGTTTCCAAATGAACCCTGGGCTTCACCCTTGAACCTCTATACAGGGACCGTTTCATAGTTTTAAGGTTGAAAGACACAAGTCCATCAAGTTCAACCTAAAAGCTAATGTGTTGATCCAGAGGAAGGCAAAAACCCCATGAGGCAGATGCTAATTGCCCCATATTAGGGGAAAAATTCCTTCCCGACTCCACATATGGCAATCAGACTAGTTCCCTGGATCAACGTCCCATAACAAAATCTAGTACGGATAACCTGCAATTTTATATTATTCAAGAAAGGCACACACATGCCCTCCTTGAATTTTTTTTAGAAAATTAAGTATTTCAATTTCATGTGGTAGAGAGTTTCATAACCTCATTGCTCACACAATAAAAATTTGCCAACTAACTTCCTTTAGACAAAGTGAATTAGGATCTTTATGCTAGAGTAATTGAATTAACTCTAACTGAAATAGATTAATGCTTTTTTCCTAAATGTTGAAATTTGTTTAAATCCATCAGCTCAAAAAGGCTTTCTCGGACAGACTTGGCGCAAGCTACTCCATTCTGCAGATCCCAAGGGAACCCTGGCCTTTACCATTACACCCCTGTACAGGGATAGATACTTACCATAGGCCCAGGGCTGCATCTACAGAGTAGCTGCTGGCCGGAGGAGCGAGCTTGAGGCTATAGTGGTTGATTCAACTCTAACTAAAGCTTTTTTTTCCTAAATACTGGGATCTGTTTAAGGCTGTTGGCTCAAACAGACTTCCTCGGACAGACTTGGCGCAAGCTACTCCATTCTGCAGATCCCACGGGAACCCTGGTTTTTACCATTACACACCTGTACAGGGATAGATACTTACCATAGGCCCAGGGTTGCATCTACAGAGTAGCTGCTGGCCGGAGGAGTGCGCTTGAGGCTTGAGTAGTTGAATCAATCCTAACTAAAGAAAAACCTATCTAATGCCACTTTCTTGTTAGGACCTGTCTGAGGCCTATGGCTCAAAAAAGCTTCTTTGGAAAGACTTGGCAAAAGCCAGTCTATCCTACAGGTTCCAAAGGAACTCTGGCCTTCACTCTTACAGCCATGTACAGTGATAAAGACTTATTACAGGGCCTTGATTGCATCTACATAGTAGATGCTGACTGGAGGGGCAAACTTAAAGTTAGAATGGTTCAGCCAACCCTAACTATTGCTACTTTCTTAAATGTTAGGATATTTCTGAGGCCATTGGCTCAAACAGGCTTCCTTGGACAGACTTGGCGCAAGACACACCATTTCTGATGTTTCCAAATGAACCCTGGGCTTCACCCTTGAACCTCTATACAGGGACCGTTTCATAGTTTTAAGGTTGAAGACACAAGTCTGTCAAGTTCAACCTAAAAGCTAATGTGTTGATCCAGAGGAAGGCAAAAACCCCATGAGGCAGATGCTAATTGCCCCATATTAGGGGAAAAATTCCTTCCCGACTCCACATATGGCAATCAGACTAGTTCCCTGGATCAACGTCCCATAACAAAATCTAGTACAGATAACCTGCAATTTTATATTATTTAAGAAAGGCACACACATGCCCTCCTTGAATTTTTTTTAGAAAATTAAGTATTTCAATTTCATGTGGTAGAGAGTTTCATAACCTCATTGCTCACACAATAAAAATTTGCCAACTAACTTCCTTTAGACAAAGTGAATTAGGATCTTTATGCTAGAGTAATTGAATTAACTCTAACTGAAATAGATTAATGCTTTTTTCCTAAATGTTGAAATTTGTTTAAATCCATCAGCTCAAAAAGGCTTTCTCGGACAGACGTGGCGCAAGCTACTCCATTCTGCAGATCCCAAGGGAACCCTGGCCTTTACCATTACACCCCTGTACAGGGATAGATACTTACCATAGGCCCAGGGCTGCATCTACAGAGTAGCTGCTGGCCAGAGGAGCGAGCTTGAGGCTATAGTGGTTGATTCAACTCTAACTAAAGCTTTTTTTTCCTAAATACTGGGATCTGTTTAAGGCTGTTGGCTCAAACAGACTTCCTCGGACAGACTTGGCGCAAGCTACTCCATTCTGCAGATCCCAAGGGAACCCTGGTTTTTACCATTACACCCCTGTACAGGGATAGATACTTACCATAGGCCCAGGGTTGCATCTACAGAGTAGCTGCTGGCCGGAGGAGTGCGCTTGAGGCTTGAGTAGTTGAATCAATCCTAACTAAAGGAAAACCTATCTAATGCCACTTTCTTGTTAGGACCTGTCTGAGGCCTATGGCTCAAAAAAGCTTCTTTGGAAAGACTTGGCAAAAGCCAGTCTATCCTACAGGTTCCAAAGGAACTCTGGCCTTCACTCTTACAGCCCTGTACAGCGATAAAGACTTATTACAGGGCCTTGATTGCATCTACATAGTAGATGCTGACTGGAGGGGCAAACTTAAGGCTAGAATGGTTCAGCCAACCCTAACTATTGCTACTTTCTTAAATGTTAAGATATTTCTGAGGCCGTTGGCTCAAACAGGCTTCCTTGGACAGACTGGGCGCAAAACACACCATTTCTGATGTTTCCAAATGAACCCTGGGCTTCACCCTTGAACCTCTATACAGGGACCGTTTCATAGTTTTAAGGTTGAAAGACACAAGTCCATCAAGTTCAACCTAAAAGCTAATGTGTTGATCCAGAGGAAGGCAAAAACCCCATGAGGCAGATGCTAATTGCCCCATATTAGGGGAAAAATTCCTTCCCGACTCCACATATGGCAATCAGACTAGTTCCCTGGATCAACGTCCCATAACAAAATCTAGTACGGATAACCTGCAATTTTATATTATTCAAGAAAGGCACACACATGCCCTCCTTGAATTTTTTTTAGAAAATTAAGTATTTCAATTTCATGTGGTAGAGAGTTTCATAACCTCATTGCTCACACAATAAAAATTTGCCAACTAACTTCCTTTAGACAAAGTGAATTAGGATCTTTATGCTAGAGTAATTGAATTAACTCTAACTGAAATAGATTAATGCTTTTTTCCTAAATGTTGAAATTTGTTTAAATCCATCAGCTCAAAAAGGCTTTCTCGGACAGACTTGGCGCAAGCTACTCCATTCTGCAGATCCCAAGGGAACCCTGGCCTTTACCATTACACCCCTGTACAGGGATAGATACTTACCATAGGCCCAGGGCTGCATCTACAGAGTAGCTGCTGGCCGGAGGAGCGAGCTTGAGGCTATAGTGGTTGATTCAACTCTAACTAAAGCTTTTTTTTCCTAAATACTGGGATCTGTTTAAGGCTGTTGGCTCAAACAGACTTCCTCGGACAGACTTGGCGCAAGCTACTCCATTCTGCAGATCCCAAGGGAACCCTGGTTTTTACCATTACACCCCTGTACAGGGATAGATACTTACCATAGGCCCAGGGTTGCATCTACAGAGTAGCTGCTGGCCGGAGGAGTGCGCTTGGGGCTTGAGTAGTTGAATCAATCCTAACTAAAGAAAAACCTATCTAATGCCACTTTCTTGTTAGGACCTGTCTGAGGCCTATGGCTCAAAAAAGCTTCTTTGGAAAGACTTGGCAAAAGCCAGTCTATCCTACAGGTTCCAAAGGAACTCTGGCCTTCACTCTTTCAGCTCTGTACAGCGATAAAGACTTATTGCAGGGCCTTGATTGCATCTACATAGTAGATACTGACTGGAGGGGCAAACTTAAGGCTAGAATGGTTCAGCCAACCCTAACTATTGCTACTTTCTTAAATGTTAGGATATTTCTGAGGCCGTTGGCTCAAACAGGTTCCTTGGACAGACTGGGCGCAAAACACACCATTTCTGATGTTTCCAAATGAACCCTGGGCTTCACCCTTGAACCTCAATACAAGGACAGTTTCATAGTTTTAAGGTTGAAAGACACAAGTCCATCAAGTTCAACCTAAAAGCTAATGTGTTGATCCAGAGGAAGGCAAAAACCCCATGAGGCAGATGCTAATTGCCCCATATTAGAGGAAACATTCCTTCCCGACTCCACATATGGCAATCAGACTAGTTCCCTGGATCAACGTCCCATAACAAAATCTAGTACGGATAACCTGCAATTTTATATTATTCAAGAAAGGCACACATATGCCCTCCTTGAATTTTTTTTAGAAAATTAAGTATTTCAAGTTCATGTGGTAGAGAGTTCCATAACCTCATTGCTCACACAATAAAAATTTGCCAACTAACTTTCTTTAGACAAAGTGAATTAGGATCTTTATGCTAGAGTAATTGAATTAACTCTAACTGAAATAGATTAATGCTTTTTTCCTAAATGTTGAAATTTGTTTAAATCCATCAGCTCAAAAAGGCTTTCTCGGACAGACTTGGCGCAAGCTACTCCATTCTGCAGATCCCAAGAGAACCCTGGCCTTTACCATTACACGCCTGTACATGGATAGATACTTACCATAGGCCCAGGGCTGCATCTACAGAGTAGCTGCTGGCCGGAGGAGCGAGCTTGAGGCTATAGTGGTTGATTCAACTCTAACTGAAGCTTTTTTTTTTCCTAAATACTGGGATCTGTTTAAGGCTGTTGGCTCAAACAGACTTCCTCGGACAGACTTGGCGCAAGCTACTCCATTCTGCAGATCCCAAGGGAACCCAGGTTTTTACCATTACACCCCTGTACAGGGATAGATACTTACCATAGGCCCAGGGTTGCATCTACAGAGTAGCTGCTGGCCGGAGGAGTGCGCTTCAGGCTTGAGTAGTTGAATCAATCCTAACTAAAGAAAAACCTATCTAATGCCACTTTCTTGTTAGGACCTGTCTGAGGCCTATGGCTCAAAAAAGCTTCTTTGGAAAGACTTGGCAAAAGCCAGTCTATCCTACAGGTTCCAAAGGAACTCTGGCCTTCACTCTTACAGCCCTGTACAGCGATAAAGACTTATTACATGGCCTTGATTGCATCTACATAGTAGATGCTGACTGGAGGGGCAAACTTAAGGCTAGAATGGTTCAGCCACCCTAACTATTGCTACTTTCTGAAATGTTAGGATATTTCTGAGGCCGTTGGCTCAAACAGGCTTCCTTGAACAGACTGGGCGCAAAACACACCATTTCTGATGGTTCCAAATGAACCCTGGGCTTCACCCTTGAACCTCAATACAGGGACAGTTTCATAGTTTTAAGGTTGAAAGACACAAGTCCATCAAGTTCAACCTAAAAGCTAATGTGTTGATCCAGAGGAAGGCAAAAACCCCATGAGGCAGATGCTAATTGCCCCATTTTAGGGGAAAAATTCCTTCCCGACTCCACATATGGCAATCAGACTAGTTCCCTGGATCAACGTCCCATAATAAAATCTATTACCACTAACCTGAAATGTTATATTATTCAAGGAACATTTTTCATCAAGCAGTTTTCACCGGAAATGTGTTGCACAACTGTTTGAATCTCAGTAAATTCCTGCGCAACTTACATTTAAATACTCTGACCTTTTTACACCCACTCTTTTAACTTCTTAAATAGTGAACAGAGCTTATCTGGACCGCTTGTGGCTTAGCTTTACCTGAAAACTTATTACAAATTAGGCTGGAAAAGTGGTGTAAAATAGGACTGAAATTGACTCCATCTTTTGACTGGAGTACATTTCTTGAGGTGTAGTACGTCAGCTTTAAGGGGATATTTCAATAAATGAATGACCCTGGCTGCAGGTATAAAGAATCAAACTGTGCTGTCCTGACCCATTCCTGGGATTGTGTATGGCACTGCCATCACCTCAATACTGCCGCAGCCAACAAATGTAATCAGACGGACTGCCCAGCTGAGCGCACTGAGCTGCTGCAGCTCTGAGATGGTGGAACCTCTTTTTTTTAATTAAATTACCTGCAGCTAGGGACATTCATTTATTGAAAGGGAACAACCCCTTTAAGGATGAGTCAAGTTCATTAAGAGGTTTAGTCTTTTTAATGAATTTGGTGCACGTTCCTCCAATAGGCGCTTCATGAATGCTGGTATAGAAATCCACCAGCCTTGATGAATCGGCCACCATAGGTTTACATGGCATGAGCATATACAGAACAGTTGTGTAGTATACGTTACCAGGCCCTCATGATGCTCTTGGTCCTGGATGGCCTTCCACAGTCTGCTTTCTTGCTTCATCATCTTGAAGGGCTCCACTTTCTTTTCTTCTGGCTGGCATGGTGCGGCTCTATCATCCTGCTCCTTTAACACGAAGGGACGAATGACTGTAAAGCTGCCAGGAGCGTTTTTTTATCCCCTTAGATCATTGTGACACCACAAAGTGATGACATAGACAAGTGGGTGAGGCGCCTTTATTCAGTCATCGGGTGTGGTCAGAAGAAATTAGCATATTCCGTGATGTTACTACAATGAGAACAGACATGAACATTCTATTCGGAACCCGACCGCCATTATCAGCGGAACCTTCACTGCTGTCAGATTGGCACTAAAAACAAAAAGAGACCGCGGTGAACCTGGACAGTAACAATCTACAGGGACAGTGACTGCTAAGCGGACTTCATGTCAGATGTTATGCAGTTTTGTCAGAAAAAAAAACAATAAAATATATAAAAGACAGGCTCCAATAAACCTTAAACACTGGGCTGTAGTCACAGATTCTCCTTCCACCTGCAGCACATTGCTCCCCTGCCTAACCCTCCCCGTCCTGCAGCATGTTTCTCACCGCTTAATTCTCCCACTCCTGCAGCACATCACTCCCCTGTCTAAACCTCCCCCTCTTGCGGCACATTGCTCCCGTCTAATCCTCCCCTCCTTGCAGCACATTGTGCCCTTTCTAAATCTCCCCCTTCCTGCACCACATCACCCACTGCCAAATCCCCTCTTGCACCACATCGCCCACTGCCAAATCCTGCACTTCCTGCAGCATATCGCTCCCTGCCTAATCCTCTCCTATTGCATTACATCACTCCCCTGCATAAGCCACCTCTTCCTGCAGCACATCGCTTCCCTGCCTAAGCCTCCCCCTCCTGCATTACATCACTCCCCTGCCTAATCCTCCTCTTCCTGCAGCACAGCGCTCCCTGCCTAATCCTCCTCTTCCTGCAGCACATCGCTCCCCTGACCCCCTCTTACGTGACATCTTTTCTATCAGTTACATTTGTGAAGTAACTGCTGTCTCCTGTGAGCAGTGGAGAGCGAAGCTGAGAGCCAGGAGGCTCTGCCCCTCTGCCCCTTCTTGCCACATCATCATCCATCTACATCAGGGCTGTCAAACTCAAATATATAGAGGGCCAAAAGGAAGAGTTTAACTCAGAAAAATAAGTCAACACTTTATCAGATGTTTCTGTGAAAACTTGAGTACAACAAATAAGATTTTGTTATTTTCCCTCAGTTATAAAAAAAATAGTTATGAGAAAAGTGTGACAAAAAGGAGTCATAAAATGCACCAAAATGAAATATCACAATTTATGGCTCAAATTGAGGTGAAGCAAGGAAGAGGTTGAGCTTAGCTAATGAGATGCATCAAACATACAGGTGCTTCTCACAAAATTAGAATATCATCAAAAAGTTAATTTATTTCAGCTCTTCAATCCAAAAAGTGAAACTCATATATTATACAGAGTCATTACAGAGTGATCTATTTCAAGTGTTTATTTCTGTTAATGTTGATAATGATGGCTTACAGCCAATGAAAACACAAAGTCATTATCTCAGTAAATTAGAATAATTAACAAAAATCACCTGCAAAGGCTTCTTACGCATTTAAAAAGGTCCCTTTGTCTGTTTCAGTAGGCTCCACAATCATGGGGAAGACTGCTGACTTGACAGATGTCCAGAAGGCAGTCATTGACACACTCCACAAGGAGTGTAAACCACAAAAGGTCATTGCTAAAGAAGCTGGCTGTTAACAGAGTGCTGTATCCAAGCATATTTATGGAAAGTTGAGTGGAAAGAAAAAGTGTGGTAGGAAGAGGTGCACAAGCAACCGGGATAACCGCAGCCTTGAAAAGATTGTTAAGGAAAGGCCATTCAAACATTTGGGGAAGATTCACAAGGAGTGGACTGCTGCTGGAGTCATTGCTTCAAGAGCCATCACACACAGACGTATCCAGGACATGGGCTACAAGTGTCACATTCCTTGTGTCGAGCCACTCATGACCAATAGACAACGCCAGAAGCATCTTACCTGGGCCAAGGAGAAAAACACCTGGACTGTTGCTCAGTGGTCCAAGGTGTTGTTTTCCGATGAAAGTAAATTTTGCATTTAATTTGGAAATCAAGGTCCCAGAGTCTGGAGGAAGAGTGGAGAGGCCACAATCCAAGCTGCTGGAGGTCTCGTGTGAAGTTTCCACAATCGGTGATGGTTTGGGGGCCATGTCATCTGCTGGTGTAGGTCCACTGTGTTTTATCAAGACCAAAGTCAGCGCACCCGTCTACCAGGACATTGTAGAGCACTTCATGCTTCCCTCTGCCGACAAGCTTTATGGAGATGGAAATGTCATTTTCCAGCAGGACTTGGCCCCTGTCCACACGGCCAAAAGTACCAATACCTGGTTTACACAACAGTATCACTGTGCTTGATTGGCAGCAAACTCACCTGACCTTAACCCCATAGAGAATCTATTATAGAGAATCTATGGGGTATTGTCAAGAGAAAGATGAGAGACACCAGACCCAACAATGCAGACGAGCTGAAGGCTTCTATCAAAGCCACCTGGGCTTCCATAACACCTCAGCAGTGTCACAGGCTGATCCCTCCATGCCACATTGCCGCATTGATGCAGTAATTGATGCAAAAGGAGCCTGGCCAAGTATTGAGGGCATTTACTGAACATACATTTCAGTAGGATAACATTTCAGATTTTAAAAACATTTTTCAAGCTGGTGTTATAAAGTATTCTAATTTACTGAGATAATAGCATTAACAGAAATAAACACTTGAAATAGATCACTCTGTCTGTAATGACTCTATATAATATGAGTTTTACTTTTTGTATTGAAGAACTGAAATAAATTAACTTTTTGATGATATTCTAATTTTGTGAGAAGCACCTATAGTATGCTATATGCCCAATTTTAACAAATGTACTGCAATTTTTGCTGAATGTGTTCAGAAATGTACAGATGTGTAAGCAGACAAATGCAGAGACTTAGGCTATGTGCCCACGATGCACAAAAGCTCCGGATTTTTCCTGAGCGTTTCTGCATCTCCCTGGCAGAAAAAACGCATGCGGATTGTACATGCGGATTGTACATGCGGATTGTACATGCGGATTGTACATGCGGATTGTACATGCGGATTGTGCATGCGGATTGTACATGCGGATTGTACATGCGGATTGTACATGCGGATTGTATATGCGGATTGTATATGCGGATTGTACATGCGGATTGTACATACGGATTGTACATGCGGATTGTATATGCGGATTGTATATGCGGATTGTACATGCGGATTGTACATGCGGATTGTACATGCGGATTGTACATGCGGATTGTATATGCGGATTGTACATGCGGATTGTACATGCGGATTGTACATGCGGATTGTATATGCGGATTGTATATGCGGATTGTACATGCGGATTGTACATACGGATTGTACATGCGAATTGTATATGCGGATTGTATATGCGGATTGTACATGCGGATTGTACATGCGGATTGTACATGCGGATTGTACATGCGGATTGTACATGCGTTTTTCCTGCCAGGGACATGCAGAAGTGAAGCGTTCTTCACATGCATTTCCACATGCGGGTTGACAAGCGCTTTACAAGCGATATTAGCATCACTTGGAAAGTGCTTGTCAATTTGGTCACACTATAGAAATCCATGAAAACGGCATGGATTTATATAGTGTGACCCCAAAGACTGGTTAAAAATAAAAAAATCTACTGTATAATTGTCTTATCCCGTCTGTCTGTCTGTCTGTTTGTCCGTCTGTCCTGGAAATCCCGCGTCGCTCATTGGTCCGGCAGCGGCCAATCAGCGCCGCGGGATTTCTGAAAAAAGATGGCGGCCGTTAGCGGCTCATCTGCGGGACGGAGCTCAGCGGCGATGCAGCCGGGAGATGAGCGCCGCGAGGCGCTCATCTCCCGGCCGGTACCAGCAGAAGGACATCGACCGCCGGACCCATCTGCGGGACGGAGATGCAGCCGGGAGCCAAAATCGTGTAGCCAAGATCGGTGATTGGTCGCGGCCGATATTTAAATTTGGCGCCCAAATCGGTGATTGGTCGCGGGCAGCGTCCGCGACCAATCAGTACAGTAGTGTTTAACTTTTGCGGCAAGATCAGTGATTGGTCGCGGGCCAAGACCGCGACCAATCACCGATTTGTGCGGCACATTTAAATAGCGGCCGCGACCAATTGGATGTCAGCGCCGCTCAACGGTCCTCCCTTCACACCCTAGCCGCATGGATGTCAGCGCCGCTCCCCGGTCCTCCCTTCACACCCTAGCCGCATGGATGTCAGCGCCGCTCCCCGGTCCTCCCTTCACACCCTAGCCGCTGATGTCCCCACAGTATCTGCATGGTGTTACAAAGGTCCGGACATTTGTGTTAAAAATCGCTGATTGGTCGCCGACGCTATTTAAATGTGGCGCCAAAATCGGTGATTGGTCGCGCCCAGCGTCGGCGACCAATCAGCGATTTTTAACACAATTGTCCGGACCTTTGTAACATCATGCGGATACTGTGGGGACATCAGCGGCTAGGGTGTGAAGGGAGGACCGGGGAGCGGCGCTGACATCCAATTGGTCGCAGCCGCTATTTAAATGTGCCGCACAAATCGGTGATTGGTCGCGGTCTTGGCCCGCGACCAATCACTGATCTTGCCGCAAAAGTTAAACACTACTGTGCTGATTGGTCGCGGACGCTGCCCGCGACCAATCACCGATTTGGGCGCCAAATTTAAATATCGGCCGCGACCAATCACCAATCTTGGCTCCACATTTAAACACCGCTGTACTGATTGGTCGCGGACGCTATTTAAATGTGGCGCCAAAATCGGTGATTGGTCGCGCCAAGCGTCGGCGACCAATCAGCACAGCGGTGTTTAAATGTGGAGCCAAGATCGGTGATTGGTCGCGGCCGATATTTAAATTTGGCGCCCAAATCGGTGATTGGTCGCGGGCAGCGCCAGCGACCAATCACCGATTTTTAACACAAATGTCCGGACCTTTGTAACACCATGCGGATACTGTGGGGACATCAGCGGCTAGGGTGTCAAGGGAGGACCGGGGAGCGGCGCTGCGGGTCCGGATACTTCTGCTGCGAGCAGTCGCTCATCTCCCGGCTTCTCGCAGCGGAAGTAGCCGCACAGGCAGCGGCGCTCCCCGGTCCTCACTAATACGATTCCGCTCCCCGGTCCTCACCAATACGATTCACTGATTGGTCTCGCTCTCCACACGCGACCAATCAGTGATCTTGGCGCTAAAGTTAAACACCGCTCTGCTGATTGGTCGCGGCCGCTGCCCGTGACCAATCACCGATTTGGGCGCCACATTTAAATAGCGGCCGCGACCAATCACCGATCTTGCCGCCACATTTAAACACTGCTGTGCTGATTGGTCGCGGACGCCAGACGCGACCAATCAGCGATTTTGGCGCCAAATTTAAACCCGCTCCGCTAGTTGGTCGCGGATGCCGGCCGCGACTAATCAGCATTACTGGTGCCAAATTTAAACACCGCTCTGCTGATTGATCGCGGTCGCTGGCCGAGATCAATCAGCAGTATTGGCGCAAAATTTAAACACCGCTCTGCTGATTGGTCGCGGTCGCCGTCCGCGACCAATCAGCAGTATTGGCGCCAAATTTAAACCCCGCTATGCTGATTGGTCGCGGCCGGCAACCGCGACCAATCAGCAGTATTGGCGCCAAATTTAAACACCGCTCTGCTGATTGGTCGCGGGCGGCGATTGCGACCAATCAGCATTATTGGCGCCAAATTTAAACCCCGCTCTGCTGATTGGTCGAGACAGCCGGCCGCCACCAATCAGCAATTTTGGCGCCAAATTTAAACCCCGCTCTGCTGATTGGTCGCGGTTGCCGGCCGCGACTAATCAGTATTGTTGGCGCCAAATTGCCGGCCGCGACTAATCAGCATTATTGCCGCCAAATTTAAACACCGCTCTGCTGAATGGTCGTGGCCGTGACCAGTCACTACTATTGGCGCCAAATTTAAACACCGCTTTGCTGATTGGTCGCGACCGGCGGCTGCAACCAATCAGCATTATTGGCGCAAAATTTAAACCCCGCTCTGCTGATTGGTCACGTTCGCTGGCCGCGACCAATCAGCATTATTGGCGCAAAATTTAAACCCCGCCCTGCTGATTAGTCGCGACTGCCGGCCGTGACCAATCAGCGATATAGCCGCTAAATTTCAACACCGCTTTGCTGATTGGTCGCGGTTGTTGGCCGCGACCAATCAGCGATTTTGGCGCCAAATTAAAACACCGCTCTGCTGATTGCGCCCGGTCTGCCGCATACATATTCTAGAATACCCGATGCGTTAGAATGATGCGTTAGAATCAGGCCACCATCTATAAATCTATACTTAACTTCCGATGGCCCCCGCAGTCTTGCTTCGCTCCGTCCTGGCTGCCGGCAGATCGCGGTACACTGAAGGACCTGCTGTCATATGACTATGACGTCAGCGCAGGTCCTTCAGTCCATCGCGAGCTGCCGGCATGGGAGGACGAGCGCAGCGGGGGCCGTCAGAAGGTAAATATAACATTTATTTTATATTTTATTCTTTTTTTTGACAGGTTCTATGGTACCCGGGTCCGGAGGAGAGTCTCCCATCCTCCACACGCGGGTACCATCCGCACATTGAACGCATGTATTCCGCATGTGCTTATCTAGTGAAGCGGAATCCATTTGTTCCAATGCAAGTCAATGGCGGCGAAAAAGCAGCGCTTACGCGAAATAATTGGTAGTGCTGCGTTTTTTTCCGCAATGATAATCCGCAGTGGAAATTTCCGCAGCATGTGCACAGCACATGCGGACTATCATTGGGGAACATGGCAGACCTTCTAACATGCGTTTTTAAGCGTTTCTGCAGCGTTTTTGCCATGCCGAAACACTTAAAAAACGCATTGTGGGCACACAGCCTTAGGCCATGTGCCCACGCAGCGTTTTTGTAGCATTTTTGCGGCATTTTTATGGCCGCGAAAACGTTTGTAGAACAGTCTGCCATGCAAAGCCATGTGAATTCGGATGTGCTGTGCACATGATGCGCTAATTTGCGCGCCGAATTCGCATTACTTTGCAAAACGCAGCATGACCATTTCTACTGCGATTACGCTGAAGCTTATTCGCGATGCGTGTGGTATCTGGGAGGAAGACGAGACTACAACTCCTCTTCATCCCGGCTACCACGCGGTGAAAAAAAGAAATAAAAAAGTTAAAAACAAACAAAACCTGTATATTCACCTCTCCGGCGGCCCCCGGTCTGCTCTCCGGTCTCCTCCGGTCTGCTGTCTGTACTGTCAGGACCTGCGGTGACGTCATTTAGTCAGGTGATGGTTGCATGACCGCTGACGTCGGCATCAGGTGATGGTCGCGTGACCATCAGCTGACTAAATGACGTCACCGCAGGTCCTGACCGTACACTGCGGGACGCTGAAGAGAGAAGACGCGGCCGGGAGCAGACCGGAGGAGACCGGAGAGCAGACCGGGGGCCGCCGGAGAGGTGAATATACCGTTGTTTTTTTTTATTTATTAACGTTTTCTTTTTTTTACTATAGATGCTGCATTTAAAGCATCTAAGTTGTTCACACATTATAGATCCATGTCGGTTGCATGGATTTATATTGTGTGATCAACTTGTCAAGCACTTTTCCAAGTGATGCTCAAAATTGCTTGGAAAAGTGCTTGAAAAAACGCATGTGAAAACGCTTCTCTCTGGCAGAAAAAACGCATGTAAATCTGCATCAAATCTGCTAGGTGTGCACACAGCCTTATAGCTGGTTTTGCTCTGAGCTGAGATGTCCGGGCTGAATAATGCTCTGGGAGCAGAACCCATCAGCAGAATCTGTCTGTTTCCTGCCTTGTAGCAGTGGATCCCGGCTATTTAGCTCACAGAGCATTGTCTACACAAGATACAATTGTATCCAATTTTCAGCTGGGAACAGGACTATGGACAAGTTTTGCAGCAACTGTATTTGTGATAGGAAATGTTGATCAATCTAGATTTTCTTCAGTGTTCTTATTCATTGCAGAAAATCTTAAAAAAGCCGAGGAATGTGGGCAACATGGTGGGTCAATGATTAACGCTGTGGGGCTGGGTTCATATAATAGCAAGGACAACATCTGCAAGGAGTTTGTATGTTCTCCCCGTGTTTGTGTGGGTTTCCTCCGGGTTCTCCGGTTTCCTCCCACACTCCAAAGACATACTGATAGGGAATTCATATTGTGAGCCCCAATGGGGACAGTGATGATAATGTCTGTAAGGTGCTACAAAATCTAACGGCGCTATATAAGAGAGTAAAATAAATATATAACTAAATAAAATGAATGTATTAAAAGGCTAAGATTGCAAAGAGCTTGTAAAAACAAGAAACTTTGCAATTTCCTTCTTATTCAAAATCTTCTCTGTTCTCAAGAAGGAAAAGATTTTTAATTCTGCAGTGTACAGCTCATTGCTATGGTTACTGACCACCTGAGAAGTGGCCGGTCTCCTTGGCAAGAAGCGCTCACTTGCAGACTGGTGGACTTCAGCGCCCCTGTGCCTGTCCCATTCTGCAGAGGCAAAGCCGCCTCTGCCCGCAGAATGCAAGAGGGCACAATTCAGACAAGCGGCTCAGCCAAGCCACCGGCCAGAACTGTAAATCTTCAGCTTCTGATGAGAGGAACACAAGACCACCCCTTTAATAAAGGAGTAGAGCAGAACTCATACAGTGATTAGTGGGGGTCTGACACCTGAAATCCCCAGACATCAGCTACTTCTGCAAGATGATGTACACAGTGTTAAGAGCTGGAATAGCACAGCTCCGCACACTGTGCAATGGCTGGTTTCAGGTACTACAGCTCAGATCACAATCATTTCAATAGGAGCTGCAGTACCAAGATCGGCCACTACACAGTGTACAGCGCTGTGCTGTTTGGGCTCTACGCTGAGTATTTCCAGCTGCTGTCTTATTGGTGAGGGGGCCGTGTGTTGGAACCTCACTGATCTGATATTGATGACCAGGGTCGGACTGCGGTGTCTGGGGCCCACAGGGGAAATTAACTCTAGGGGCCCACCTACAGCAAGATGCAAATATCTGTTATCCGCTCTCGCTGTTATAGTGGAGCATTGACTGGCGGCTCCTGCACATCTACTGGGCGACACTCTAACTGGGATGGACATGTTTGCATTAAAGGGCTTCTTTGGTTAAAACTAGTGTTGAGCGAGTATGTTCTGTTAACCCTTTCGGCGAGTATGCTCGGGCCGAGCTCCGAGTATTTATAGCTGCTCGGTGATATGGTTGAATCGCTCCCGTGTGCATGATTTGCGACTGTTTGACGGTTTTAATACATGTGAGGAATGTGTAAGAAATAGACATTCCTCACATGTATTAACCCCTTAAGCCGCGGAGCATTTTCCGTTTTTGCATTTTCGCTTTTTGCTCCACTTGTTCCCAGAGCCATAGCGTTTTTATTTTTTGGTCAATATGGCCATGTTAGGGCTTATTTTTTGCGGGACGAGTTGTACTTTTCAACGCCATTACTAGTTTTACCATGCCGTGTACGGGAAAACGGGAAAAAAATTCCAAGCGCCGTGAAATTGCAAAAAAAGTGCAATACCACTGAGGTTTTTTTTTATTTTTTTTACCACGTTCACTGAATGCTAAAACTGACCTGCCATTATTATTCTCCAGGTCATTAAGAGCTCGTAGACACCAAACATGTATAGGTTCTTTTTTATTTAAGTGATGAAAAAAAAATCCAAAGTTTGGTAAAAAAAAAAAAAAAAAATGGTGCCATTTTCCGAGACCCGTAGCGTCTCCATTTTTCGGGATCTGGGGCAGGGTGAGGGCTTATTTTTTGTGAACCGAGCTGAAGTTTTTATAGATGCTATTTTGGGGTAGATCCGATGTTTTGATCGTCCGTTATTGCATTTTATTGCAATTTTACGGTGACCAAAAAACGTAATTCTGGCGTTTAGAATTTTTTTCTCATTACGCCATTTACCGATCGCATTAATTCTATTTTTATATTGATAGATCAGGCGATTCTGAACGCGGCAATACCAAATATGTGTATGTGGGGTTTATTTTATGATTTTATTTTGAATGGGGCGAAAGGGGGGTGATTTAAACTTTTACATTTTTTTATTTTTTTTCATATTTTTTAAAACTTTTTTTTCACTTTTTGCTTGCTTCTGTACTCTACATAGGAGACTTGAAGCAGCAACTGTCCGATCACCTCTGCTACATACAGGGAACCAGCAGATCCCCTGTATGCAGCAGAAATGGTCCTGTCCTATGAGCACCGACCACTAGATGGCGCTCATAGCAATTCCACCCGCGCCTGTTGCGGGCACATGTCAGCTGTAAGAATCAGCTGACATGTGCTTGGTTCAGTGCGGGCTCAGCGCCGGAGCCCTCACTGAACCGGAGGATAACGACATGCACGTACTAATACGTGACATGTCGTTAAGGGGTTAAAGCTGTCAAACAGTTGCAAATCATGCACACGGGAGCGATTCAACCATATCACCGAGCAGCTGTAAATACTCGGCGCTCGGCCCGAGCATACTCGGACAGAACATACTCGCTCAACACTAGTTAAAACAAGTTATCACCGATCCATGGGCTCTACAGGATAGGTGATCACTTATTGAGCATTTGTGTCCGAACATTGGAAAACGCACCTATCGGAAGAATGGGGAAGTTTTATCCCTGACAGAACACTTATCCCTATTTTAAAATGCTGCGGCAGGTGGGACGTCTGACCGCAGCTCTATTCATTCTCTTAGAGACTTGGAAAAAAGAGCAGCGCTCACAGCCACTGAGAGAATGAATGGATCAGTGGTCGCATCTCACATGCCGCTCCAGTCTAATGGGGAGAAAAGCTCCACATTCTGCCGGTGTGTGCAAGCAGTCAGACCCCCACCAATCAATATTATCAATGATCCTGTGGAGAGGTGATTACTTGTTTTCACCGGAGAACCCCTGTAAGTGCATCTCTGCCGCTCTGGTCCAAGTATTTAATCGCTAAGGCCACGGCCCTACTATCAGTATTCGGTCAGTATCCAGTCAGTATTTTTTCTCAGGAGTGGGAGCCAAAACAGGTGATGAACAATCAGAGAAAAGGTATAATAGAAACAAGTCACCAATTCTGCATTTATCAACCATTCCTGGTTTCGGCACCCACTCCTGAGAAAAATACTGACCAAATACTGATGGTGGGGCTGTGGCCTAATGGAAAAAAATCTTTTCCTAGTTAAGATCAGCGAGAACAAAATGACCGCCATACACAGCACAGTCCACTATATCAACACCAATAATACCACATACAAAAGGGACAAATATCGCCACACCTTGACTAGATCACATATTACCACTACATAGTGACTGAATAATACCACATACAAGGAACAAATATGGCCAAACTATGACCAGACCATATATTACCACCCCAAGGTGACCAAATACTACAGTACTGATCATGAATACAAAACCACAAAACTAACAACACTGTTATTACCACCAGCGACATTATACACAGGAGCTCTGTATATAGTGTCAGTGTACAGGTAACACAGTGATCACCAGTGACATTATAGACAGGAGCTCTGTATATAGTGTATAGGTAATACAGTGATCACCAGTGACATACACAGGAGCTCTGTATATACTATATACACACGTGGTCAAAATTGTTGGTACCCCTCGTTTAATGAAAGAAAAACCCACAATGGTCACAGAAAAAACTTGAATCTGACAAAAGTAATAATAAATTAAAAATCGATGAAAATGAACAAATGAAAGACAGACATTGCTTTTCAACCCTGCTTCCACAGAATTTAAAAAAAATTAAACTCTTGAAATAGGCCTGGACAGAAATGATGGTACCCCTGAAAATAATGTGACAAAAGGGACATGTTAAATCAAGTTGTGTCCACTAATTAGCATCACAGGTGTCTACAATCTTGTAATCAGTCAGTGGGCCTGTATATAGGGCTACAGATACTCACTGTGCTGTTTGGTGACATGGTGTGTACCACACTCAACATGGACCAAAGGAAGCAAAGGAAAGAGTTGTCTCAGGAGATTAGAAAGAAAATTATAGACAAGCATGTTAAAGGTAAAGGTTATAAGACCATCTCCAAGCAGCTTGATGTTCCTGTAACTACAGTTGCACATATTATTCAGAAATTTAAGATCCATGGGACTGTAGCCAACCTCCCTGGACGTGGCCGCAGGAGGAAAATTGATAACAAATCAAAGAGACGAATAATATGAATGGTAACAAAAGAGCCCAGGAAAACTTCTAAAGAGATTAAAGGTGAACTTCAAGCTCAAGGAACATCAGTGTCAGATCGCACCATCCGTCGTTGTTTGATCTAAAGTGGACTTCATGGGAGACGACCAAGGAGTACACCATTGTTGAAAAAAAATCATAAAAAAGCCAGACTGGAATTTGCCAAACTACATGTTCACAAGTCACAAAGCTTTTAGGAGAATGCCCTATGGACAGATGAGACAAAAATGGAAGTTTTTGGCAAGGCACATCAGATCTATGTTCACAGATGGAAAAATGAAGCATATCAAGATAAGAACACTGTCCCTACTGTGAAACATGGAGGAGTCTCTTTTATGTTTTGGGGCTGGTCTGCCGCATCTGGCACAGGGTGTCTTGAATCTGTGCAGGGTACAATGAAATCTCAAGACTATCAAGGGATTCTAGAGAGAAATGTGCTGCTCAGTGTCAGAAAGCGTGGTCTCAGTCACAGGTCATGGGTCTTGCAACAGTATTATGACCCAAAACACACAGCTAAAAACACCCAACAATGGCTAAGAGGAAAACATTGGACTATTCTGAAGTGACCTTCTATGAGCCCTGACCTAAATCCTATTGAGCATCTTTGGAAAGAGCTGAAACATGACGTCTGGAAAAGGCAACCTTCAACCATGAGACAACTGGAGCAGTTTGCTCATGAGGAGTGGCCAAAATACCTGTGGAGAGGTGGAGAAGTCTCATTGACAGTTACAGGAGTCGTTTGATTGCAGTGATTGCCTCAAAAGGTTGTTCAGCAAAATATAAAGTTAAGAAGAACCATCATTTCTGTCCAGGCCTGTTTCATCAGTTTATTTTATTTTTTTTATTCTGTGGAAGCAGAAAAGCAATGTCTGACTTTCATTTGTTCATTTTCATAGATTTTTAATTTATTATTACTTTTGTCAGATTCAAGTTATTTCTGTGACCATTGTGGGTTTTTCTTTCATTAAACGAGGGGTACCAACAGTTTTGACCACGTGTGTAGTGTAAGTGTACATGTGTGTCACCCTGGCCTGGATGCCACAAGTGTAATTAAAGCTGTGTCTGAGAGCAGGGGGGAGGTTCTCTAGTCAGGGGAACATTAGCATGCAATGCCTCCTGTCTCAGGCCAGTAGGGGGAGCAGGCTGCCCCTATAAAAGCTGGTGCTGAGGTCAGGGTTAGAGAGAACCCAGATGACCTGTCTCAGGACTGAGACGTGTCTCAGCAGAGCAGGGACAGACAGTTGCACTGCACCTAAGAGGAAGTGTGGCAGGAGGAGAGCCACAAGCCAGAGACAAGAGGCGAAGAGAGCCTGTCTTGGCAGATAACAGACTTAATCTACCAGACTTTGGTGTCTGAGGCTGGAAGGATTCCACATCCCCCAGCAGAGAACCAGTCCGCAAGGGACTGTATATTCCTTGGTCTAAGAAGCCTGGAGGCCCTGCAACAACAGAAGGGACCAGTAAAGCCATACAAGGCTGGGAGCAGAAAGGAACCCACGTCGCAGGCCATACAGGCGAGAAAACACGGAAAGCTCGGAAACGTGGGCTGTTACCCTATCAGGAGGAGATAGCCAGTAGGAGCGCAGAAAGCACGGTAGGCCTACACCCTCACCCTGACCAGGGCCAATTTCCCCGTTGCTCTCAGACATCCAGGTCCCCTCCTAGCCGGGACTGTTTGTGGGTCAGTTTACCTGTTTAGTAAAGACCCTGGACTGCAACCTGTTGTCTGTGTGCTCCTTGCTCCTCCAGCACTATCAGCACTGGGACTCCCACTACCATCACTCCCAACATCCATTATACTGCCCTGGGGCCGCACTCTTCCCGTGGAGAGTCACACTACCCTAGATGCACACCTCATCAGCCCCAGCGGTCTGCATGCAGCGGCGGTTCCTAATAACCGCAATCCACGGGTGGCGTAGTCGGACATTATCAGCAGAACATAGCAGACTACCATTGGCCTGACCACCCTGAGCCACGGAACCGGGTCGCCACTACTACCCCCATCGTCTCCCTATTGCCCGGATCCGAGTGCCCCACGGCCCAGGGGGCGAGTCAGCTTTGGCGTAGTCGGCAGGATTTCGTGCCCGCAACCACCGGGTACTGCGTGCCTGAAAAAGACTTTTGTAACTTACCTGTGGCAAAGTTTCCCGCCGTCCTGAGTCGTTTCCCGCCATCCGGAGCCGATTCCCGCCATCGGACGCAATCTTGGACCGTTTCCCGCCGTCTTCTGCCGCCTTCCCACCATCCGCAGCTGCTTCCCGCCATCGGACGCCATCTTCAGGACGCCACGCGGGAAGAAGATGGGCGTGGACGTCAAAACCGCGCGAGATCCGAAGCTCCGCCCCACGCACCGACGCTGCGCAAGGTCCTGGAAGGGAGAGAGAGCGACGCTGACGTCATCAGGACGCGACGCCAGGTCCTCGTCCATAGCAGCAGCAGCGGAGCCGCGGCCTACAGAAGAGGATCGTCGGAAGGTAGGCCACGCGTAACTAGGGGGGGAGGAAGATGACGGACACAGAGGCGCCCACTACCACCAACGCAGCTGCAGCAGCGGTGATACCCTCTTCCTTGCCCTACATCCCTGGAGCGGCCTGGCTGCCCAAATACTCAGGGGAGCCCCATGCCCTAACTGACTTCAAGGAAAGGCTATACAGTTTGTTCCACGTTTACCCCCTGACAGAGGAACAGAAGGTCAGCATATTAACAGGGCAGTTAACTGGCGCAGCCCAGCGGGAGGTAAAATCATGGCCCACTGAGGAGAAAAGGACTGTGAAGGGTATTCTGGCCCGGCTGCGGGGTACCTTTGACACACGTACCTCCGCTGAGATTAAAATGAGGTTCTATGGATGTAAGCAGCGGGCACAGGACAGCATCAGAGACTATGCCCTAAATCTGCAGGAAGCCTTGAGGGCTATTCAACAAACTGACCCTGGCAGTGTGCAGGAAACGGATAAGCTGCTAACAGAACAATTCATAGAAGGTCTGCTGTCTAGCGCCCACAGGGCCCAACTGCGCCTCATGTTCTTTCAGAACCCCGACCTGACCTTTGCCCAATTTAAGGACAGGGCCATAAGGGTGCTCCGTGAATCTGCAACCAGTAGCGCTATAAACCCCCGGCGCCCTGCTATCACTTACCACCAGGAGGCGGCGCCCTCCTCTATGGACTCCGTGGAGGCTGATGCACAGGCCCTGAACCAAGCCCCGTCGAAAGATCTGCACCACCAAGTCCAGGAGCTGACCAGGAGCGTCGCGGCGTTGACCAGGACCGTCCAGGCGTTGCAAGTGGACCCGTCAAGACCCATCGAGCTGGCTTCAAGTCCGGAGAATGTCCCATGGCGTCGACAGAGGAGGATCCCGTCGTTCCGAGGGAGGCCCACAGACCGCTACGCAGAGGATGGACAGCCCATTTGCCGTCGATGCAACCAGCCCGGACACATTTCCAGGTACTGTAATTTAAACGGGTCCAACCTGGGGCAGAGGGCCAACCCCCAGGCATAAGATCACCAGGCCCTTACAATTGGCGTAATAAGTACGTAGGGGGGCGCTCGGTTTTACCCGTGGTGCTGGACGGTATCCCCATGAGTGCCTTGCTGGATACTGGGTCACAAGTAACCACTATCCCTTATGTACTTTTTAAGCAGTATTGGACTGATGCTGATATCAAACGGTATCCAGACGGTAACTTGAGCATCATCGCCAGTAATGGCTTACCCGTGCCGCAGATGGGGTTCAAGGAGATGACCATTAAGATTGGTAAAGTTGAACTACCGGCACAGGGAGTGATTATTGTGGACATTGACCGTCATGAAAGTCACCCTAAAATAACTGTGGGTACTAACGTGATTGAAAATTGTCTTTCAGAGGTAATTGTAATCTTACAACAGGTGGCGGTGAATGCTAGTTCCAGCCAACAGAGAATCCTCAACAAGGAGATAAAGGCCCTGATGAGACGGCAGCAGGTAGAACTGTCTGGTGGTGAGATCGGTAGCGTAAGACTGAGTGACCCATTCCGCATTTCCATGCCTCCCAAAAGTGAAATGATGATCTGGTGTCGGACTGCAATCGGGTTGAGAGGTAGAGACTACCAAGACATGGTAGAACCCGTGTACTCAGACAGCAGGCCCACCATTTTGACAGCCCGGGGGGTGGTTGATGTCCGTCATGGGAGGGTGCCCGTCCGCATCCTCAACATTGGGGAGAGGGAGGTACACTTACCCAGGTACGCTACACTTGCCAAGCTGTTTGTGGTCGAACACAAAGCTATCAGGGCCGTGGAACCTTTGCCTCCATCTCCACAGGCGGAGAGTAATGGCTCCCAGAAACAAAAGGAGGACTGGTGCCAGAAACTCCACGTGGGTGCTGACTCCACTCCCCTGCACCAAAAACAAGGAGTCTACTGGGTGGTACAGGAGTACGAGAGAGTCTTTAGTAAGCACCCGCTAGACTTCGGCAGAGTAAAGGGGATAGAACACCACATCCCCACAGGGAGCCACCCACCGATAAAAGAGAGGCACAGACCTGTACCCCCTGCACATTATCAGAACGCAAGGGGCATGCTAAGAGAGATGAAAGAAGCTGGGGTTATTAGAGACAGCTGTAGCCCCTGGGCAGCCCCCTTGGTTCTGGTCAAAAAGAAAGACGGCACCATGAGAATGTGCGTCGACTATAGACAAATCAACCGTATCACTCACAAAGACGCATATCCGCTGCCTAGAATAGAGGAGTCTTTAGCCGCACTAAAATCAGCTAACTTCTTTTCTACTTTGGACCTTACTAGCGGGTACTGGCAGGTTCCTGTGGGCAGAGGCTGACAAGGAGAAGACCGCCTTCACCACCCCGATGGGACTGAGCGAATTCAACTGCATGCCTTTCGGGCTCTGCAACGCACCAGGGACCTTCCAGCGGCTGATGGAATGCTGTCTAGGGCACCGAAACTTCGAGACGGTCCTCCTTTACCTGGACGACGTGATCGTCTATTCGAAGACCTACGAGGACCATCTGAAGCACCTGGCCGAGGTGTTCGAAGCCCTGGCAGGCTATGGCCTGAAGGTGAAACCATCGAAGTGTCACCTGCTGAAACCAAAGGTCCAGTACCTAGGGCACGTGGTAAGCGCGGAAGGAGTGGCCCCCGACCCTGACAAGGTCACGGCAATCAAGAGCTGGCCAAGCCCCTCGAACATCAAAGAGGTGAGACAGTTTCTCGGGTTGGTAGGCTACTACCGAAGATTCATCCCCGGGTTCACCAAGATGGCAGCTCCTATGCAGGACCTCCTGATCGGACAGTCTAAGTCCAGGAGCCAAAAGCCGCCCTTCAAGTGGGATAAACCGGAAGAGGAGTCCTTCCGCCAGCTAAAGATGGCCCTCACAGGGGATGAGATCCTGGCCTACCCTGATTATGGCCAGCCTTTCATTCTCCACACAGATGCCAGTAATGTGGGACTGGGAGCCGTATTGTCCCAAAACCAACAGGGCAGATAACAGGTGATCGCATACGCCAGCCGGAAGCTGAGGCCCACCGAAAGGAACCCGGAGAATTACAGCTCCTTCAAGCTAGAATTCTTGGCGGTGGTGTGGGCCGTGACGGAACGCTTCAAGCATTACCTGGCCTCCGCAAAGTTCACCGTGTACACGGACAACAACCCGTTGACACACCTGGACAATGCAAGACTGGGTGCCCTGGAACAGCGGTGGATGGCCCGTCTCTCCAACTATGACTTCGTGATCAAGTACCGGGCAGGCAAAACCAACGCCAACGCGGACGCCCTATCAAGGATGCCTCACTTACCTGAAGGTGACGAAGACCCAGAAGAGCTGGAGGAGGTAGAACTCCCCGCGTTTCACCGGTATGGAGCCGCTCAACACTCTCACCGCGTGAAGGAGGAGGATCTAACAACTGTGATGATGAATCCCCTACCTCACCACAGCTGGGCCGAGACCCAAGATAGTGACCCTGCAGTCCGCCTGGTGAAAGATCTGCTGACCCGGGAAGACGCCCGCTTAGATCCAGATGCCCCAGAGGAAGCCAAGCAGCTATGGAAGGAGAAGAGCAAGCTGTTCCTCTACGAAGGCAAGTTGTGCAGAAGGATTGTCAACCACCGGACGCACGAGCTGACCTGGCAAGTCGTGGTCCCAAGGAGGGATGCAGCTATGGTCCTGGGGGCTTACCATGACAGAGCGGGACACTTCGGTTGGAAGAAACTGGAGTTCCTACTAAGAGGAAGATTCTTTTGGGTCGGCATGAGAGGAGCTGTAGAAAAATGGTGCAGAGACTGTGGCCCTTGTCACCTAAGGAGGAAGGACCGTGCCAGCCAGAAGACACCCTTGAGGCCCATCGTCACCACGAAGCCTCTTGAGCTGGTAGCTCTGGACCACGTCAGATTGGCTCCCAGCCGGTCAGGATACATCTATGCCCTGACAATCGTGGACCACTATTCCCGTTTTCTAGTGGTGGTCCCGGTAAAGGACTTGACAGCCCAAACAGCGGCCAGAGCCTTCCAGCAATATTTCTGCCGTCCACACGGGTATCCGGAACAGGTCCTGACAGACCAGGGTCCAGCGTTCGAGGCTGAAATCTTCCAGGAGTTCTGCAACCTCTATGGCTGTAAGAAGATTCGTACAACGCCTTACCACCCCCAAACCAACGGGATGTGTGAGAAGATGAACAATATAGTCATTGATCTCCTGAAGACGTTGCCCCTGGAGGAACGCAGCCTGTGGCCAGAAAAACTGCCGGACCTGATAGACCTATACAACAATATCCCGGTGAATGCTACAAACTGCACCCCGGCTTACCTGATGCGAGCTAGACCAGGAAAGCTGCCCGTAGACCTGGAGATGGGAGTCCTAATACCTGAGGACACCTCCCCGGATGCGGACTGGGATACGGAAAGGCAACTGCAGTACAAGAAGGTACAGGAGAGTGTGGAGAAGAGCCTGGCCCAGGTGAGAGAGAAGCAAGAAAGACTCTTCAATCAACACGCCCCTGCTAGTCCTCTAGAACCTGGTGAGCAAGTCCTAAAGCGAAAAAGAAGGCTACATAAGTTGGACGACCAGTGGGAAAGGGAACCCTACACCGTACTGCAGTCTGACCACGACAACCCAAAGGTGTGCGTAATCACCAAGGACGGAGGAGAAACCACTAGTGTCGTCTCCAGAGACCATCGCAAAAGGTGCCCTGAGCAACTCCGTAGTGCAGAAGAGGATCAGAGTGACCTTGAACCCGGAGAGGACAAAGAAGAAATGATCAGCACCGTTCTTGGAGAGTTCCCTCAGTCCTGGACTCGCATAAATGATGCCATAGTGGTACCTGTCCTGCATTTCCTGCAACCGGCACAGCAACAACCAACACCAGAGCCGGAAGGTGAAGAGGAGCAAGCAGTTCCAGAGGCAGAAGAGCCTGTACCAGCAGCCCAGGAGAGTCAACCCTCTGCTGACAGTGAGCCTGCCATGCCTGCGGTAAGCCAAAGGACCCGCAGACAGCTGCCTGCCCTACCTGTACACCCAGCTGGTAGCTGCACCCCTAACGCTAGTGGGGAAAGCCAAGTCAGTCCACCACCAGACAGTGGGCTACGTAGGTCAACCAGGAGCACAAAGGGACAGATACCCGCTCGCTGGAGAATATAGAGTGTACTAAAATTGTAAATAACCCTGTTGCCAAATGTTGAATTGTTTGCAAAGTTACATGCATGTTTGGTAATACTCTGTTTCAGTTTCTTGCAGCTACCGTAAGGACTCACAGGTTATGGACTTTTTATAACTGGGACCTTGTATGGACTGCGTTCAGAGCCTAACCCAGGAATGAACTAAGACTGTGAAGGACTTGGGGTAGGACAGACCCCCACCTGGTTAAGGCTCCCCGTTGTGCTGGTGATATGGACACCCGGTCACAGGCCACACTGTGACCTTAAGAACTCAATTTGTGCGTCGTCTGTCTATTAATGTTTTATTGTTATGCATATTGTCTTTGTTTACTGTTTAGTCCCGGAGTACTAAATTTCACTAGGGGGGAATGTGTCACCCTGGCCTGGATGCCACAAGTGTAATTAAAGCTGTGTCTGAGAGCAGGGGGGAGGTTCTCTAGTCAGGGGAACATTAGCATGCAATGCCTCCTGTCTCAGGCCAGTAGGGGGAGCAGGCTGCCCCTATAAAAGCTGGTGCTGGGGGCAGGGTTAGAGAGAACCCAGATGACCTGTCTCAGGACTGAGACGTGTCTCAGCAGAGCAGGGACAGACAGTTGCACTGCACCTAAGAGGAAGTGTGGCAGGAGGAGAGCCACAAGCCAGAGACAAGAGGCGAAGCAAGCCTGTCTTGGCAGATAACAGACTTAATCTACCAGACTTTGGTGTCTGAGGCTGGAAGGATTCCACATCCCCCAGCAGAGAACCAGTCCGCAAGGGACTGTATATTCCTTGGCCTAAGAAGCCTGGAGGCCCTGCCACAACAGAAGGGACCAGTAAAGCCATACAAGGCTGGGAGCAGAAAGGAACCCACGTCGCAGGCCATACAGGCGAGAAAACACGGAAAGCTCGGAAACGTGGGCTGTTACCCTATCAGGAGGAGATAGCCAGAAGGAGTGCAGAAAGCACGGTAGGCCTACACCCTCACCCTGACCAGGGCCAATTTCCCCGTTGCTCTCAGACATCCAGGTCCCCTCCTAGCCGGGACTGTTTGTGGGTCAGTTTACCTGTTTAGTAAAGACCCTGGACTGCAACCTGTTGTCTGTGTGCTCCTTGCTCCTCCAGCACAATCAGCACTGGGACTCCCACTACCATCACTCCCAACATCCATTATACTGCCCTGGGGCCGCACTCTTCCCGTGGAGAGTCACACTACCCTAGCTGCACACCTCATCAGCCCCAGCGGTCTGCATGCAGCGGCGGTTCCTAATAACCGCAATCCACGGGTGGCGTAGTCGGACATTATCAGCAGAACATAGCAGACTACCATTGGCCTGACCACCCTAAGCCACAGAACCGGGTCGCCACTACTACCCCCATCGTCTCCCTATTGCACGGATCCGAGTGCCCCACGGCCCAGGGGGCGAGTCACATGTAATACACTGACTCACCAGTGACGTCTCTAGGTGAAGTCCTTCATCTTCGCTTTTCTTCTTCATCTGGCACAGACGGCCATCACTTCTTCCAGCCAGGAATCATCTCTGCAGAAAATAACACACAGTTATCAATAACTGATCTCTTCTAGGGAATATTCCCACTCCACCCCCCGACTTCTACACTACACCAGTTGAAGAAAAAAAGCGATATAGTGCCGCCCTGCACAGTAACAGGAGCCCGCTTTTGTCCTATCCCATGGAAAACAATTTCCTAAAAAGAAATTATATTACAGAAGTAATAATGTCTCTAATTGGACTCTAAAATAATAATGTTCCTCACTGGCCACCATAAACTAATAAAGTATGTTCCTCAATCTGGCCCCAAACAGTAATTAAGTCCCTTGTTCAGCCTGGCACCCCCATATATCCATCCTGCCCCCCCCTTCCCTGCATATATCCATCCTGACACCCCCCATATATCCCTTCTGGCCCCCATATGTCCAGTGTGACCCCTCCATATATTTATCCTAGCCCACGTGTATCGAGCCTGCCCCCTCCCATATACCCATCCTAGTCCCCCATGTGGCCCTCCTGTTCCCCCCATATATCCATCCTGGCCTCCATGTGTCCAGTCTGCCCCCCCACATATCCATCCTGGCCTCCATGTTTCCAGCCTGCCCCCCCATATATCTGTCCTGGCCTCCATGTGTCCAGCCTGCCCCCTCCCATATATCTGTCCTAAAGCCCCATGTGTCAAGCCTGCCCCCCCATATATCCATCCTGGCCTCCATGTGTCCAGCATGCCCCCCCCTACATATCCATCCTGGCCTCCATGTGTCCAGCCTGCCCCCCCCAATATATCCATCCTGGCCTCCATGTTTCCAGCCTGCCCCCCATATATCCATCCTGGCATCCATGTGTCCAGCCTGCCCCCTCATATATCCATCCTGCCCTTCCCCCCTGCATATATCCATCCTGACACGCCCCCATATATCCATACTGGCCCCCATATGTCCAGCGTGGCCCCTCCATATATTTATCCTAGCCCACGTGTATCGAGCCTGCCCCCCCACATACCTATCCTAGCCCCCCATGTGTCCAGCCTGCCCCCCACATATCCATCCTGGCCATCATGTGTCCAGCCTGCCCCGCCCCCCATATATCCGGCCCCCCATATATCCATCCCCCTCACATATCCATCCTGGCCTCCATGTGTCCAGCCTGCCCCACCATATAGCCATCCTGCCCACCCTTTCCCATGTGTCCAGCCAGGCTCCCCCTTATGTGTCCAGCCAGGCTCCCCCCTTGTGTGTCCAGCCAGGGTTCCCCCTTGTGTGTCCAGCCAGGCTCACACCCTTGTGTGTCCAGCCAGGGTTCCCCCTTGTGTGTCCAGCCAGGCTCTCACCCTTGTGTGTCCAGCCAGTGTTCCCCCTTGTGTGTCCAGCCAGGGTTCCCCCTTGTGTGTCCAGCCAGGGTTCCCTCTTGTGTGTCCAGTCAGGGCTTCCCCTTGTGTGTCCAGCCAGGGCTCCCCCTTGTGGGTCCAGCTAGGGTTCCCCCTTGTGTGTCCATCCAGCTCCCCCCTTGTGTGTCCAGCCAGGGCTCCCCCTTGTGTGTCCAGTCAGGGCTCCCCCTTGTGTGTCCAGCCAGGGCTTCTCCTTGTGTGTCCAGCCAGGGCTCCCCCTTGTGTGTCCAGCCAGGGTTCCCCCTTGTGTGTCCAGCCAGGGCTCCCCCTTGTGTGTCCAACAAGGCCCCCCTTGTGTGTCCATCCGGTCCCCCCCTTGTGTGTCCAGCCAGGGTCCCCCCTTGTGTGTCTAGCCGGGCCCCCCCTTGTGTGTCCAGCCAGGGGCCCATCCCATTCTGCATCCACTCATATACACACAGACACACACACAGACACCTCTTACCTTCCTGCTCTCCCGTGCGGTGTCCTCCTTCTCCGGCGGCTGAGTTGCGCGCCTCCTTCACTGCAGGCGCATGACGATGACGTCATACGCCGGCCGGGGAAGGGAGACGCGCAGCTTCAGCTGCTTCACTGGGACGTGTGTCACGGCGGTTCAGGTAATGAACGCCGCGTGAGCGCGTCCCTGCATACACTGTGCCTGCGCTTTTAAAGGGCCCGTGCCCCTTAAAACCGCAGGTTTTTTTATTTTTTCATTCTCTTCTCCCCCTCTCCTCTGCAGAAGGGTACCCCGCCAGCCCAGTCCCACCCTGTTGATGACTTATCCTAAAATCAGTCATTAATATATAAGTCCTGGACAGTCCCGTTAAGCTTGTTTTACCTAGTTATAAAAGCCCTTTAAGTCCTCATTATAAGGTAAGGTATGAATGGATCTAATTAAATTCTCCAAAGAGAACTATTTATACATTTTAGTCACTGTGAGCTTTCTACAACATATTGCGGGCAGTATATAGCGAATATACGGACACAGAGCCATTCGCCGGCTCAGATTGCCAATAAGCACCTTGTAAATATGAGACCTTGACATCATAGGTTACTTGGCTTAATATGAAATTGTCCCTCATGTGTACCGCATTGTGGGCAGGGACTATATGTACATCACTGCAGAATATGTTGGCAATAAAAAGTCAACAGAAATGAATATCATGCAGATCCTCACCAGGACTCCAGCAGTGTCACCATCCTGCCACCATACAGCTATAGAAGGACAATAAACCTGCAGGGTTCTCCCCTCAGTTATTTTTTCCTTTAATTTTATTATCTGTTTCTTACTCACAGTGAAAGAACAGTCATCAGATATTTTATTGTTCACTTTTTATTTTACAGTCTCAGCTCTGAAGAATAGAACGTCTTATGAATAAATGACAGCTCACTTATTACAGTGGTGGCCAAAAGTATTGGCACCCCTGCAATTCTGACAGATAATACTCAGTTTCTTCCTGAAAATGATTGCAATCACAAATTCTTTGGTATTATTATCTTCATTTAATTTGCTTGCAAGGAAAAAACACAAAAGAGAATGAAGCAAAAATCAAAACCTTGATCATTTCACACAAAACTCCAAAAATGGGCCGGACAAAAGTATTGGCACCCTCAGCCTAATACTTGGTTGCACAACCTTTTGCCAAAATAACTGCGAACAACCGCTTCCGGTAACCATCAATGAGTTTCTTACAATGCTCTGCTGGAATTATAGACCATTCTTCTTTGGCAAACTGCTCCAGGTCCCTGATATTTGAAGGGTGCCTTCTCCAAACTGCCATTTTGAGATCTCTCCACAGGTGTTCTATGGGATTCAGGTCTGGACTCATTGCTGGCCACCTTAGACGTCTCCAGTGCTTTCTCTCAAACCATTTTATAGTGCTTTTGGAAGTGTGTTTTGGGTCATTGTCCTGCTGGAAGACCCATGACCTCTGAGAGAGACCCAGCTTTCTCACACCGGGCCCTACATTATGCTGCAAAATTTGTTGGCAGCATAGGCGGATTATAATGAGGGCAATCCGGGCTACCGCCCAGGCCCCCGAGCCTGCAGAGGGCCCGCGGCTCCGGGCGGGGTGTCTAATGCCGGATTGCCCTTATTATATGTGCGGGCCACCGCGGCACATACCGGTAGCAGTGGCGGGAGGGGGTGCCCCGGACCGCTCCCCCAGCAGCGGCCGCCGCTACTTCTTCATCGGCCGGGCCAGCACTGCAGCAGTTAACTTCCCTGTGCTGGCCCAACCGCGTCACTGCTAGGAGACACGGCCCCGTCACTGCTAGGAGACACGGCCCTGTGCGCTGTGATGTCACGAAGTGCGCGCCCGGCCTGCACTGCTGCAACGGAGAAATCAGAGCAGGCAGGAGGAATGGAGCCGGGGGATGGTGAGTCTGTGTCTGTATGTATGTACAGTCATGGCCAAAAGTTTTGAGAATGACACAAAAATTATATTTTCCCATGATCTGCTGGCCTCTGGTTTTTATTAGTGTTTGTCTGATGTTTATATCACATACAGAAATATAATTGCAATCATATTATGAGTACCAATAGGTTATATTGACAGTTAGAATGAGTTAATGCAGCAAGTCAATATTTGCAGTGTTGCCCCTTCTTCTTCAAGACCTCTGTAATTCTCCCTGGCATGCTCTCAATCAACTTTTGGACCAAATCCTGACTGATAGCAGTCCATTCTTGCATGATCAATGCTTGCATTTTGCCAGAATTTGTTGGTTTTTGTTTGTCCACCCGTCTCTTGATGATTGATCACAAGTTCTCAATGGGATTAAGATCTGGGGAGTTTCCAGGCCATGGACCCAAAATCTCTATGTTTTGTTCCATGAGCCATTTAGTTATCACCTTTGCTTTATGGCAAGGTGCTCCATCATGCTGGAAAAGGCATTGTTGGGCGCCAAACTGCTCTTGGACGGTTGGGAGAAGTTGCTCTTGGAGGACATTCTGGTACCATTCTTTATTCATGGCTGTGTTTTTAGGCAAGACTGTGAGTGAGCCGATTCCCTTGGCTGAGAAGCAACCCCACACATGAATGGTTTCAGGATGCTTTACAGTTGGCATGAGACAAGACTGGTGGTAGCGCTCACCTCTTCTTCTCCGAATAAGCTGTTTTCCAGATGTCCCAAACAATCGAAAAGGGGATTCATCAGAGAAAATGACTTTGCCCCAGTCCTCAGCAGTCCACTCCCTGTACCTTTTGCAGAATATCAGTCGGTCCCTGATGTTTTTTCTGGAGAGAAGTGGCTTCTTTGCTGCCCTCCTTGAAACCAGCCCTTGCTCAAAGAGTCTCCGCCTCACAGTGCGTGCAGAAGCACTCACACCAGCCTGCTGCCATTCCTGAGCAAGCTCGGCACTGCTAGTAGTCCGATCCCGCAGCTGAAACAGTTTTAAGATACGGTCCTGGCGCTTGCTGGTCTGTCTTGGGCGCCCTGGAGCCTTTTTGACAACAATGGAAGCTCTCTCCTTGAAGTTCTTGATGATGCGATAGATTGTTGACTGAGGTGCAATCTTTGTAGCTGCGATACTCTTCCCTGTTAGGCCATTTTTGTGCAGTGCAATGATGGCTGCACGTGTTTCTTTAGAGATAACCATGGTTAACTGAAGAGAAACAATGATACCAAGAACCAGCCTGCTTTTAAAGTGTCCAGTGATGTCATTCTTACTTAATCATGACTGATTGATCGCCAGCCCTGTCCTCATCAACACCCACACCTGTGTTAATGGATCAATCACTAAAACGATGTTAGCTGCTCCTTTTAAGGCAGGACTGCAATGATATTGAAATGTGTTTTGGGGGTTAAAGTTCATTTTCTGGGCAAATATTGACTTTGCAAGTACAGTAATTGCTGTTAAGCTGATCACTCTTTGACATTCAGGAGTATATGCAAATTGCCATTACAAAAAATGAAGCAGTAAACTTTGGAAAAATTACTATTTGTCTCATTCTCAATACTTTTGGCCATGACTGTATGTATGTATGTATGTGTGTGTGTGTGTGTGTGTGTGTGTGTGTGTAGGCAGATATCATTGTGTGATGTCTGTTTATATGTATTTTTGTGTTTCAAATGTGTTTATGCTTGTATGTATATGTCTGTATATGTTTGTGTGTGTGCGTGACTGCATGCGTGACTGCGTGCGGCCTCCTGCTGAGTATAGTTGGCGCCGTGCGGCCTCCTGCTGTCTCTGGGGGGGGCGCCGTGCGGCCTCCCACTATGTATAGATGGCACCGTGCGGCCTCCTGCTGTATATAGATGGCGCCGTGCGGCCCCTGCTTTGTATAGATGGTGCCGTGCGGCCTCCTGCTGTGTATAGATGGCTACATGCGGCCTCCTGCTGTGTATAGATGGCTATGTGCGGCCTCCTGCTGTGTATAGATGGCGCCGTGCGGCCCCCTGCTGTGTATAGATGGCGCCGTGCGGCCCTCTGCTGTGTATAGATGGCGCCGTGCGGCCTCCTGCTGTGTATAGATGGCGCCGTGCGGCCCCCTGCTGTGTATAGATGGCGCCGTGCGGCCTCCTGCTGTGTATAGATGGCTACGTGCGGCCTCCTGCTGTGTATAGATGGCTACGTGCGGCCTCCTGCTGTGTATAGATGGCACCGTGCGGCCTACTGCTGTCTATAGATGGCGCCGTGCGGCCTCCTGCTGTGTATAGATGGCGCCGTGTGGCCCCCTGCTGTGTATAGATGGCGCCGTGCGGCCCCCTTCTGTGTATAGATGGCGCCGTGCGGCCCCCTGCTGTGTATAGATGGCGCCGTGCGGCCTTCTGCTGTGTATAGATGGCGCCGTGCGGCCCCTGCTGTGTATAGATGGCGCCGTGCGGCCTCCTGCTGTGTATAGATGGCGCCGTGCGGCCTCCTGCTGTGTATAGATGGCGCCGTGCGGCCTCCTGCTGTGTATAGATGGCGCCATGCGGCCTCCTGCTGTGTATAGATGGCGCCGTGCGGCCTCCTGCTGTGTATAGATGGCTACGTGCCCCCACCTGCTGTGTATAGATGGCGCCGTGCGGCCTCCTGCTGTCTCTGGGGGGGACGCCGTGTGGCCTTCCGCTGTGTATAGATGGCGCCGTGCGGCCTCCTGCTGTGTATAGATGGCGCCGTGCGGCCTCTCGCTGTGTATAGAAGGCTACGTGCGGCGTTCCGCTGTGTATAGATGGCACCGTGCGGCCTCTCGCTGTATATAGAAGGCTACGTGCGGCGTCCCGCTGTGTATAGATGGCTATGTGCGGCCTCCCGCTGTGTATAGATGGCTACGTGTGCTCAATATTGAGTCATACAATTAATGTAAGGCTATGTGCCCACGATACAGAAATGTTCCGGATTTTTTTTGAGTGTTTCTGCATCTCCCTGGCAGAAAAAACGCATGCGGATTTTACATGTGGATTGTACATGCGGATTTTACATGCGTTTTCCTGCCAGGGACATGCAGATGTGAAGCGTTCTTCACTTACATTTCCGCATGCGGGTTGACAAGCGCTTTCCAAGCGACTTTAGCATCACTTGGAAAGTGCTTGACAACTTGGTCACACTATATAAATCCATGAAAACGGCATGGATTTATATAGTGTGACCGTAAAAGAATGGTAAAAAATAAAAAAATATATACTTACCTTCTGATGGCCTGCCGATGTCAGCGGTCGCGTGACCCGTCACATGACTAAATGACGTCACGGCAGGTCCTTTTCAGACCATCGCGAGCTGCCGGCAAGCCAGGACGCATCGCTATGGAGACCGGGGGCCATCAGAAGGTAAGTATAATATTTATTTTTTATTTTATTCTTTTTTTACAGGTTCTATGGTACCCGGGTCCGGAGGAGAGTCTCCTGTCCTCCACACCTGGGTACCATCCGCACATTGAAACGCATGGATTCCGCATCTACAGATGCAGGGATGCGGATTCCATGCGTTCTAATGCAAGTCAATGGCGGCGAAAAGCCGCGCTTCTGCAAAATAATTGGTAATGCTGCAGATTTTTCCGCAATGATAATCCGCAGCGGAAATTTCCGCAGCATGTACACAGCACATGCAGATTATCATTGGGGAACATGGCAGACCTTCTACCAAGCGTTTTTTAAGCGTTTCGGCAGCGGAATTGTCGCTGCGGAAACGTTTAAAAAACGCATAGTGGGTACACAGCCTAAAAAAAGATATTATAATTAATATTGTGCCAAATTAATTTCACGTGAACTATCACATGATTTATCACAGGGGATCATGTGACATGTCACGTGATAAATCAGGTGTGTGTGGGGGGGGCCCGTGCCTTCTAAACTGCCCCTGGGTCCTTGCTCCTCTTAATCCACCCCTGGTTGGTAGTCTTCAGACTTCATAATGCCATGCACACGGTCAAGCAGTCCAGTGCCAGAGGCAGCAAAGCAACCCCAAAACACCAGGGAACCTCCACCATGTTTGACTGTAGGGACCATGTTCTTTTCTTTGAATGCCTCTTTTTTTTCCCTGTACACTCTATGTTGATGGTTTTTCCCAAAAGCTCGACTTTTGTCTCATCTGACCAGAGAGCATTCTTCCAAAACGTTTTAGGCTTTATCAGGTAAGTTTTGGCAAACTCCAGCCTGGCATTTTTATGTCTCGGGATAAGAAGTGGGGTCTTCCTGGGTATCCTACCATACAGTTCCTTTTCATTCAGACGCTGACGGATAGTACGGGTTGACACTGTTGTACCCTCAGACTGCAGGGCAGCTTGAACTTGTTTGGATGTTAGTCGAGGTTCTTTATCCACCATCCGCACAATCTTGCGTTGAAATCTCTCGTCAATTTTTCTTTTCCGTCCACATCTAGGGAGGTTATCCACAGTGCCATGGGCTTTAAACTTCTTGAAGACACTGCGCACGGAAGACACAGGACTTGTAGCCTTGAGATTGCTCATGCTTCCTCACAATTTGGTTTCTCAAGTCCTCAGACAGTTCTTTGGTCTTCTTTCTTTTCTCCATGCTCAATGTGGTATACACAAGGACACAGGACAGAGGTTCAGTAAACTTTAATCCATGTTAACTGGCTGCAAGTGTGATTTAGTTATTGCCAACACCTGTTAGGTGCCACAGGTAAGTTACAGGTGCTGTTAATTACACGAATTAGAGAAGCATCACATGATTTTTCAAACAGTGCCAATACTTTTGTCCACCCCCTTTTTTAGGTTTGGTGTGGAATTATATGCAATTTGGCTTTAGGACAATTATTTTTGTGTTTTTTCATTGAAAACAAATTAAATGAAGATAATAATACCAAAGAATTTGTGATTGCAATCATTTTCAGGAAGAAACAGAGTATTATCTGACAGAATTGCAGGGGTGCCAATACTTTTGGCCACCACTGTATTTCATGCGGCAGAAGTTAGCCTCCAGCAATGGAAGAGGGAACCGAGAAAGTGTAGAAAATGCTCTATCATGGCAGCAGTGGTATGAGACATTGGAAATGCACGATCAAACCTATCATATCATAGGATTATCTATCATCTATCTATCCTTATATTCTCTATTTCATATCTATCTATCCATCTATCTATCCATATATGTATCTATCTATCTTTCTATCTATCCATGTATGATAGATGGATAGATAGATGGATAGATGGATAAATAGATGGATAGATAGATGGATAGATAGATAAATAGATAGATAAATAGATAGATAGATAGTGTAGGGATTTGTACTCACTGAGCCGCGTTGGAGGTAGGCACGGGTTCACACAGTGATGCAGTCCACGGGTTCAAACAAACTGGTGGCTTATTTTAGTGTCCATACACCAGTTAAGAAACAAAAGTTACAGCCTTTTCCTGGCACAAAAAGGAATAACAGAACAAAGCTCAAAATAACAAGTCCATGCAGCACGGCTTCAGCCGTTTAAACAAGGTGCTTTTCTCTGCCTCCTGCAGAGTCTAAGAAGCACCTGCAAGGTCTGCTCACCTTGCCCAGCAAACACAGACAGACAGAGACAGGTGCAGCTGTCTTAAATTAGCCTTCCAAGACCTGGACTGGAGGTAAGTGAGCAGCTGTTCCCCCCCAGCTCTTTCAGCTGCTCATAAAACCTGGCCCTGTAATCCGGACCCATTAAATTCCTCTCAGCACTATGTGTGCTGGAGCCTGCTTCTCAGGGTCCTACATCACCGAAGCATGGCACTTCGAGGACACATACCTCCCATCCACAACCTGTCCGGCAGCAACCTTACATACACCCCCCCTCTGTCCAAAGCCGGAAGGCTTGGCACCTTCTGTCACCATACAATAAACCCTTGACAAGGCAGCGGCATTCCCATGTTGTTTCCCAGGCCTATGCTCTACCCGGAAACTAAAATCTTGTAGAGCCAGGAACCACCTAGTCACTCTGGCATTGTTTCCCTTCTTTTCTCGCATCCACCTCAATGGGGCATGGTCTGACACTAACCTGAACCTTCTACCTAATAGGTAATACCTCAGTGTCTAACGCCCACTTAATGGCCAAACATTCTTTTTCTACAATGGAGTAGTTCTTCTCACAAGCGGAGAGCTTCCGACTGAGGTATTTTACAGGGTGTTCTTCTCCGTTAACCTCCTGGGACAAGACAGCTCCCAGCCCGACATCCGATGCATCCATCTGGACCACAAACTCCTTGGAGAAGCTGGGTGCCAACAAGACTGGTTGTTTACAGAGGACCAGTTTCAATTCCTGGCAGGTCGCTTCTGCTTCCGGGGCCCACTTAGCCATAGCTGACTTCATCCCTTTCAGAAGATCCGTCAGTGGGGCTGCTATCAGGGCAAAGTTTGGGACAAATCTTCGATAGTAGCCCACAATGCCTAGAAACGCCCTGACCTGCTTCTTCGAGAGGGGCTGTGGCCAGTTCAAGATCGCCTCGACCTTATTTATTTGTAGTTTTATTTCCCCTCTACAACCACGTACCCTAGGTACTTGGCTTCCTCCATCCCCATGGCACATTTCTTCGGGTTGATAGTAAAGCCCACCTTCCTTAGGGCATCAAGTATGGCTTGAACTTTGTCCAGATGACTTTCCCAGTCCTGGCTAAATATGACGATGTCATCTAGGTAGGCCGCTGCATACTGTTTGTGGGGTGCTAAGATCCGGTCCATGGCTCCCTGGAAGGTGGCCGGAGCTCCCTGCAAACCAAACGGCATCCTGACGTATTGGCGTCGAGAAGGCTGTCTTCTCCTTGGCCTCTTTGGACAGGGGAATTTGCCAATATCCTTTGGTGAGGTCCAGAGTGGTGATGTACCGAGAGGGTCCTAGCCTTTCGATAAGCTCATCTAACCTAGGCATTGGGTAGGCGTCGAACTTTGAGACCTCGTTCAGCTTCTTATAGTCGTTGCAAAACCGCCATTCCCCATCTGGTTTCGGCACTAAGACTATAGGACTGGACCATCCACTTTTGGACTCTTCAATGACTCCCAGGTTAAGCATCCGCCTTACTTCTTTAGAGATCACCTCTCTGCGGGTTTCGGGGATCCGGTATGGTTTTAGATTGACGCGAACATGAGGCTCTGTGAGAACCTCATGCTCTATGACCTGAGTGAGTCCTGGCAACTCCGAAAACATGTCTTTATTTCGCTGTAACAACTCTTTGCACTATTGCTTTTGGGCACATGACAGTGACTCTGCCACCTTGACCTCTTTCACATCGGCCTCAGCCTCAGCCACTAAACAGGGAGCTTCCGCAGGCTCTCTATCTGGCTTAATCAAGTTAACATGGTAAATGTGGTAGGGCTTCCTCTTCCCTGGTTGGTGGATCTTATAGTTGACTTCCCCCACTTTCTCTACCACCTCATAGGGGCCCTGCCACTTGGCCATGAACTTGCTCACCACTGTGGGACTAGCACAAGCACTCGATCTCCTGGGTTGAACGATCTCACCCTGGCCGACCTATTATACACCCTGGACTGTGCCTCTTGTGGCTTGAGGAGGTGCTCCCTCACAATGGGCATCACATGGGCAATCCTCTTTTGCATCTGGGCAACGTGCTACACCACTCTCCTATAGGGAGTGGTCTCAGCTTCCCAGGACTCTTTCGCCACCTCCAGGAGTCCTCGAGGGTGTCGTCCATAGAGTGGTTCAAACGGGGAGAAACCTGTGGAAGCTTTGGGAACTTCCCTCATGGCGAACAACAGATAGTCCCAGTCTCGGCCATCCTTTTCCACTGCTTTCCTCAACATTGCTTTCAAGGTTTTGTTAAACGTCTCGACCAGTCCGTCCGTCTGGGGATGGTACACGGAGGTTCTCAGTTGTGCAATGTGCAGTGTCTTGCACAATTCCCTCATGACCTTCGACATAAATGGAGTTCCTTGGTCTGTTAGGATCTCCTTAGGCAACCCGGTTCTTGAAAACATGTGGACTAACTCCGGGGCTATACACCTGGCGGAGGAGTTTCGTAGTGGTACGGCCTCCGGATACCGGGTAGCTTAATCTAATACCACCAGGATATACTGATGCCCTTGGGCGGACATGACCAGAGGCCCCACTAGACCCATTGCTATGCGTTCGAATGGAACCTCGATGACTGGTAGTGGCACTAGGGGACTGCGGAAGTGGGCCACTGGGGAGGTTATCTGGCATGTGGGGCAGGAACGACAATAACTCTATATTTCTCTATAGCAACCTGGCCAGTAGAATCTTTGGAGGATCCGTTCTTGAATCTTGTCTGCACCCAGGTGACCACCCAACACATAAGAATGAGCCATGTCTAACACCCTGCGTCTATAGGGCCCTAGCACCAGCAACTGTTCTATTACCTCACCCCTTGGCTTGGTTATTCTGTACAGCAAATCCCCATTCACAGCAAAATGAGGGAACCGAGTGTCAGCCTCCGGTTCCTGAGGCACCCCATTTAACACAGTAACATTTTCAAAGGCCCCTTTCAGAGTTAAATCCCTGAGTTGGGCAGTTCCAAAGTTTCCCTCGGACACCTCCAGCTCAGGGATATTGGCCTCAGGGGATGCTACTTCATCCTCATTGTCCACCAGCACACACATGGGAAACTCATCTACTATGTTCTACGGGTAAGTTTCCTTAGGGGCGATCTGGCTGTCGTCCAAGCAGCCAGGTGTCCCCGCTTTCCCCCACATTTCCCAGAATAATGCAAAGTCACGTCCAATTATTATGGGATGCAATAGGTCCTTAACGACCGCCACTTCATGAGATGTGGTGCCACAGTCTGTGTTTACATCCACCTGGGCCACAGGATAGTTCTTAGCGTCCCCATGGATACACCGGACACCCACCACCTTCCCAGGAACCAGCCGATGAGGGAGTGTGGCCCTTATCAGGGTCACCAAACTTCCTGAGTCCAATAGTCCAGAGACTTGTGCCCCTTTAACTGACACTGAGCATGCCTGAGGGACCTCGCCATGTTGACGAACCGCGCTGCAGGCGGGGTAGGCAAAATAAGAGCAACGCCGGCCCATGTTGCAGTCCATTGGTTCAGCGTTTATGGGACACCAGGCGGCAATATGGCCAGGGGTATGACATCTCCAACACACCATATTATGGGGTGGGACCTTGGGCAGCAACTCAGACCCCTCCTGAACTCTAGGATGCCCCCCAGGTGTGGCGCTAACTCCCTTCTTTTGGGTGTCCGCCACCTTTTGGGAACCCCAGTATTGAGAGGCTACGACCCCTTGTTTTCCCAACGGACTCTCAACCGCCTGGTATCTTTCCACCAACCCCACCAAGTCATCAGCATTATGGGGATCTCCCTGGGCAACCCAGGATTTCACCGACTTCGGGAGAGAGTGTATAAACCTGTCTATAACGACCTCTATCTCATATCATAGGACTATCTATCATCTATCTTTTATCTATCCATCTATCTATCTCATATCTATCTATCTATCTATCTATCAATCTCATATCTATCTATCTTCTCCACTTTTTATTTGGTCTCAGGTATGACTTTCATATTACCCACGACTGTTACTTGCCACAGGTGAGTTTTAACGAGCATCACATGCTGGAAGCAAAGTTGTTTTTCCACAATTTTGGAAAGTGCCAATTTTGTCCGGCCCATTTTTGGAGTTTTGTGTGAAATTATGTCCAATATTCCTTTTTTTCTCATTTTTTTGTGCTGTTTCAATACAGACAAAGGAAATAAATATTATAACAATTGTGTAACAAAACATGTGTAATTGTAATAATTTTCTGGGAGAAATACTTCACTTTCTGGAACAATCTCAAGGTTGCTAAACACTTCCGGCCATGACTGTGTGTATATATGGGCCCTCAATAAACCATCCCTCCCAAGGAAAAGGCCACAGCAAGGGTCAGGAATCGGTGGCCTTCCCTCTCCGAATCTTAGGGAGAGACGGTTGTGCTTCCAGCATCCACCTAGGCTGCCACCGCAGTGGAACTAATAGCAGGGTAGCCAACTGTCCAGAAATTCTTGGACAGTCCATAAAAATAGGGCACTTTTTTCCCTGTCCGTAAAAAAAAATGTGATGCGTCCATAATCTTTTTGAAGCTGGAGAGACTTGTTCAGATGTAGGGAGATGTAGGGGCATCATATTGTGTATAGGGAGATGTAGGGGCATCATATTGTGTATAGGTATCATATTGTGTATCTGCATGTGTGGGGACATCATACGGTGTATATGGAGCTGTGAGCACATCATACTGTATTTAGGGAACAATGAGGGAATCATACTGTATACAAGGAGCTGTGGAAACATCATGCTGTGTATAGGGTCTGTGGGGTCATCATCTAATATATATAATCGTCTTATCCCGTCTGTCTGTCTGTCCTTCTGTCCAGGAAATCCTGCGTCGCTGATTGGTCCGGCCGCGGCCAATCAGTGACGCGGGATTTTAGAAAAAGGTGGCGGCCGTTAGCGGCTCATCTGCCGCACGGAGGTCAGCGGCGATGCAGCCGGTAGATGACCGGCGCTAGCCGCTCATCTCCCGGCTGCTCTCAGCAGAAGTACCGCGAACGGCGGCGAAGCTGACCTCCATGCGGCTACCATCGGGAGATCAGTGGCTAGGGCCGCTGGGGGAGCGGCGCCGCCAGTCGGGATACTTCGGCTGTGAGCAGTCGGCCATCTCCCGGTTCCTCGCAGCGGAAGTACCCGCACAGGCAGCGTCGCTGTCCGGTCCTCAGTAATACGATTCGCTGATTGGTCGGAATCAGCGATATTGTCGCCGCGACCAATCAGCAATATTGGCGCCAAATTTAAACACCGCTCTGCTGATTGCGCCTGGTCGGCCGCATACAGAATCTAGAATACCCGATGCGTTAGAATCGGGCCACCATCTAGTACTGTATATAAAGAGCTGTGGGAGCCATCACACTATATATAGAGACCTGTGAAAAGCTAATGTGTTGATCCAGAGGAAGTCAAAAAAACCCATGAGGCAGATGCTGCTTGCCCAAAATTAGGGGAAAAATTCCTTCCCGACTCCACATATGGCAATCAGACTAGTTCCCTGGATCAACGTCCCATAACAAAATCTAGTATGAATAACCTGTAATGTTATTCAAGAAAGTCACACAGGATCTTCTTGAACTTTTTTTAGAGAATTAAGTATTACAAGGTCATGTGGTAGAGAGTTCCATAACTCACACAATAAAAAATTGCCATCTAACTTCCTTTAGACAAAGCGAATTAGGAGCTTGATGCTAGAGTAGTTGAATTAAAACTGAAAAAAATTATTAACACTGCAAAAAAGAGGAACAGTATTTATTCTCCAGCCCAGGTCTCAAAACTAATGCACTAATCAGGATGAAGCAAACCATATAATAAAGGCAGGGGCAGCACAGGTGCAAAATACTGATGAGACAACCAACTCATAACCTACCAATTCTTGGAGGGGGTCATTGCTTAGTATTAAAACTGCACACAAAAAATGGCTTGTATAGGGCACTGGTCACACACAGATTGTTAGGGGAATGGTTGCAAACAACTTTATTAAATAATGGAAAGCAAACGAACCCGGGGTCCGCGATGCAGCCTGGAGGACTGCGGCCGAACACCTTGCGGGTAAGAAGGTAAAACAACCAACTGAAATAACAATCCCCCCCGTGTTACTGCACACCGGAACGGGAATAGGGATTCGCACTATCTCCGTTAACTGCACGAGAGATGTGCGACACATAATGTAGCTGTAGCCCTGTTAACTGCACAGAGGCTACGCAGCAGGCGCTAGGATGCGTGTGTGATTCACGCCGGCTTATACGTGCTCCCAGCCAGCGTGCTACCGGACTGAGGAGTATCTCTCCACGTGGCTAACAGGCGGTGCCGGGAATACGGAGTCCGCAGTCTGCTCGGGGTGTATAGCGACCCCCTTGTTGGAGCCAGACTGTCAGACGAAGCTACCTGCCTCCCTCCATCTAAGGCTGTCTATCCCCTGCTAAACCTGCCTGTCAGAAGCTATAACAGCAAAAGTACACGTGGAGCCGAAACGACCAAGCGTCCACACAATAACACCAACTCAGCTCAATGATCAGAGCGCGCCGCCATGTTTGTGGGCATGCTATTTCAATATTAAGCCCTGCCCACCGACACATTATTGGTGACGTCACCCGCGACCAATCAGGCGGTGCCAGGTCACCGGATCAGCTGACTCCCAAACCACTAATCACGGTCCGCCATGTCACGGGCATGCTCAGTGCAGTGTATCCTGGACTTAGGCTGTAACAGCCCTGTTTCCCTCCGCAACCTATCCTTCATGTTGCTAGGAACAAAGACCCAAGAGACAGCTTGTACATCTCGTGCACCAGCTAGGCGTTGGGACCGATGACGATGCTGAGAAGCATCTGGACCGGAATGGGAGACCACAGAATCCACTGATGATTCTGAACCCATTTCAGATCCAGAAAACACCTGACGCCTAACACAGATAGTGCTCAATATAGGGCTTACAGCCTATTAGTGACGCCCATACTATTAGATTAGGCGGGCTATGCTCCCCTCATACACCTTACCACGGTGTGTAGTGTGACATGGAGCTAAACCCCCTGTCTTCTTAAGAATAAGGCTGCGAAAAACCTTCTCTTTATTGATAGTAGAGAAACCTCCATACAGTAGATGCGGAAAACATACGATGAACCCCAGTATTGTACCACATAGATAGGGCTCTTACCGGCTAAGCTTGGAGCAGGCTGTGTGCACAGAGCCCAAGATACAAAACTGTAGGGATGTGGACTGTCTTACCCTGTTCCTGCCCCTGAAGACAACAAACACCTCATGTGAACACTCTCTTGCGGTTTTATATGTAAAAGTGATATGTGTCTTATGTATTGTATAATGGTGATGTAACAGCATGTGAAGTGTTAATGCATAATGTGAGTATAGCATAAGATAAGCTTAGGATACCATAAGACATAAGTATAACATAAACCCTAAAATACAAATTTTATTAAATCTCTTTAAAATCGGGACATGCGGCATAAAGATGATCCGCATCAGTATTGCACTTTATCAAGATAAGTTCCTTTTATTGTTTAGTCTTGTGATCATTTATGTCATTGATACCTCTATGGGTGATTAATTCCAGGGCTGGCTAGGGTTATCCAGGGATAGCCGCCGTGGAGTGGGGCACCACAGTGTCAACATTAACTAGGGTGTCACCCTCCACTATAAGGCAGGTAATCAGCATCTAGGGTGTTGAACAGGGCTGATTGTAGCCTTTGTTTGGATGCCCGAATGTATCCTTTGGCTTGGAGGTCCAAAGATATTAGGAACGTTCTTGGGTGTTTTTATAAATTTGCACATTGTCACTTTATTCACTGTTGTCACTTTAATCATTTAGTACACACTGAGGATTGATTGTTTGATGTGATATCTGTACCAGTTTCTGGTAGACTGTCAGATCTTTGGTCTATGTAAGTACGAATAAGGGACTTTTAGGGTCTAGGGGCAGCTGCCGTTCAGCAAGGGTGCCATTGTCATCTATATGTAGGATGCCCATCTCCGTTGACATGCAGGTTCAGGCTAGGGTATCTATAGGGTGAGTTTTATTGAAGTACAGTGGGTACGGTAAGCATTCAGACCCCTTTAAATTTTTCACTCTTTGTTTCATTGCAGCCATTTGGTAAATTCTAAAAAGTTCATTTTTTTCTCATTAAAGTCCACTCTGCACCCCATGTTGACTGAAAAAAAACAGAAATGTAGAAATTTTTGCAAATTTATTTAAAAAGGAAAACTGAAATATCACATGGTCATAAGTATTCAGACCCTTTGCTCATATTTAAGTCACATGCTGTCCATTTCCTTGTGATCCTCCTTGAGATGGTTCTACTCTTTCATTGGAGTCCAGCTGTGTTTAATTAAACTGATAGGACTTGATTTGGAAAGGCACACACCTGTCTATATAAGACCTCACAGCTCACAGTGCATGTCAGACCAAATGACCAGTATTGAGTAGAAGCCCCCTTTTGAGCTAGTGCATCCATGAGTCTTCTTGGGAATGATGCAACAAGTTTTTCACACCTGGATTTGGGGTTCCTCTGCCATTCTTCCTTGCAGATCCTCTCCAGTTCTGTCAGGTTGGATGGTGAACGTTGGTGGACAGCCATTTTCAGGTCTCTCCAGAGATGTTCAATTGGGTTTAGGTCAGGGCTCTGGCTGGGCCAGTCTAGAATGGTCACAGAGTTGTTCTGAAGCCACTCCTTTGTTATTTTAACTGTGTGCATAGGGTCATTGTCTTGTTGGAAGGTGAACCTTCGGCCAAGTCTGAGGTCCAGAGCACTCTGGAAGAGGTTTTCATCCAGGATATCTGTGTACTTGGCCACATTCATGTTTCTTTCAATTCCAACCAGTCGTCCTGTCCCTGCAGCTGAAAAACACCCCCATGATGCTGCCACCACCATGTTTCACTGTTGGGATTGTATTGGGCAGGTGATGAGCAGTGCCTGGTTTTCTCCACACATACCCCTTAGAATTATCACCAAAAAGTTCTATCTTAGTCTCATCAGACCAAAGAATCTTATTTCTCATAGACTGGGAGTCCTTCATGTGTTTTTAAGCAAACTGTGCAGGCTTTCATATGTCTTGCACTGAGGAGAGGCTTCCGTTGGGCCACTCTGCCATAAAGGCTCGACTTGTGGAGGGCTGCAGTGATAGTTGACTTTATGCAACTTTCTCCCATCTCCCTACTGCATCTTTGGAGCTCAGCCACAGTGATCTTGGGGTTCATCTTTACCTCTCTCACCAAGGCTCTTCTCCCACGATTGCTCAGTTGAGCTGGACGGCCAGGTCTAGGAAGACTTCTGGTGGTCCCAAACTTTTTCCACTTAAGGATTATGGAGGCCACTGTGTTCTTAGGACCCTTGACTAATGCAGAAATTCTTTTGTAAACTTGGCCAGATCTGTGCCTTGCCACAATTCTGTCTCTAAGCTCCTTTGGCAGTGTCAGGATGCCAGGTTTAATTTTACTTTGCCAGTAGTTTTTCCCTTAGCCAAGATGGCTTCCATTGCCTCACTGGGGTCATGTGTTTCCTGCCTGTGGACCTACTTAAACTGCATGTGTTGCAATCATGCCTTGCCTGAGTATTGTGTGCTTTTAGCTTTCTACTCACCTGTGCTAGCCCTCTGAATAGAGTCTTGCTGACTTTGTGTTTACTCCTAGTCATCCGCTGAAAGGATTGCTGCCTGAATCCTCTGCTAAGGGGACTTCTGCTGAAAGGAACCGCTGGCTGTTGTTCACTCACGCTGGGATCTCTGAACTTTTGTCTTCCTGAAGAAAACTTCTCCTGGATCTCTACACCTCTGGTATAGTCACCATCTTGCTCTGTGTTTAAATACCCGGCTCCAGCTCTGCTTAAGACATCGCTGTTTCCTCCGCTGCACCTCCTGCATTCTTCAATATCCAGATCCATATTCCAGTTTGTCTTCTCTTCTGCACTACGTGAGTCCACAATCAACTGAGGAATGCCTACGTCTGCTTACTATCCTTATTTCTGTTTGCATATTACTGTACCTAAGTAAACTTGAACTATGGTTAACTTTTGCATACCCTAATAGTAATGAAGGCCGTGCGTTACAGATTAGGTTCTAAGAAGTGTTGTTTGGAATGAACTTACCTTCATAAACTGTTTGCTGTGATCTTTTGCACTTGAGTTTAAAATAGACTTTCACACTACTCTTGTCTCAGTCTCTGCTTTTGGCCCAAGCCATTGGACTTCAGGGTATCTACTAACATCGTAACAGGCAGTTCCTTTGAGCTCATGATTGTCATTTGGTCTGACATGCACTGTGAGCTGTGAGGTCTTATATAGACAGGTGTGTGCCTTTCCAAATCAAGTCCTATCAGTTTAATTAAACACAGCTGGACTCCAATGAAAGAGTAGAACCATCTCAAGGAGGATCACAAGAAATGGACAGCATGTGACTTAAATATGAGCAAAGGGTCTGAATACTTATGACCATGTGATATTTCAGTTTTCCTTTTTTAATAAATTTGCAAAAATTTCTACATTTCTGTTTTTTTTTCAGTCAAGATGGGGTGCAGAGTGTACTTTAATGAGAAAAAAAATGAACTTTTTAGAATTTACCAAATGGCTGCAATGAAACAAAGAGTGAAAGATGTAAAGGGGTCTGAATGCTTTCCGTACCCACTGTATATAGTACTCAATGTTCCAGGCAGTGGGAGGCATTACTGGGATCCAGAGCAGTCGCTCCAGTCACGTCCAGAGCCTAAGGTCTGGCATAGGAGCTGCCGGACACTTTGTGTGCTCTGAAGTACAAAGGAAGATGGACAGGGACCTGCATAGATGGAAGTTGAAGGCCAGTCCCGGGTGCACTGCAGAGGTGGACGAGAAATACAGGATGAGCTAGCAACAGGGCTGAAGAGGAGTTATGCTAAGAAGGAGGATAATGTAAATTGCTGTGCCTTATCCCATCTGTACCCACCTGATGAACTTGAACTGTCAAGTATATGTTTGACTGTTACAAAGAACTTCGTGTTCCCTAAATTGTGAGCGGCGGCTTCTGAGGACAGAAGCCTGAAGGCAGTGGAGGCCTGCGGCCTACAAGAGAGTGTGCTGCACCCCACACCCTAGAGCACACTGGGACTGGGACACCCATTGTCTGTAAAGTGCCAGAGCGAAATCAGACCGACGTTCAGTCACGACTACCGCTCTGTGCCACTTTACAAGATGAGTGATAAGGGAACTTCTCCATCAGAAGAGAAGAGGAAATAATGGTCGCTGCCCAAACTGTGACAAGAACAGGACCACAATGCAACAAGAACTGTCTCACAATGCTCTTGGAACTTTCCCATAATGCATTGCAAATTGAAACTAGAGCAAATACATTAAATCACTAGCAGACAGTGCAGTTATCAAACAATAAAAAAGAGACAGGATTCAAATGCAAGCAACATAATGTCAGAACTGATATACACATAAAGTGACTAGATTCCCTGGATAGCTAAATTCGCTGCTGAGGCAAGAACACGGGCTGCCCAGCACTATTTAAGTGCACCCCATGAAGATAGACACTCTAATTTACAAGGCCATAACATATAGGTGCATCTCACAAAATTAGAATATCATCAAAAAGTTAATTTATTTCAGTTCTTCAATGCAAAAAGTGAACCTCATATATTATATAGAGTCATTACAAACACAGTGATCTATTTCAAGTGTTTATTTCTGTTAATGTTGATGATTATGGCTTATAGCCAATGAAAACACAAAAGTCATTAACTCAGTAAATTAAAATAATTAACAAAAAACACCTGCAAAGACTTCCTAAGCATTTAAAAAGGTCCCTTAGTCTGTTTTAGTAGGCTCCACAATCATGACAATCATGATGAAGACTGCTGGCTTGACAGATGTCCAGAGTTCCAATTTTCATTTGAAATCAAGGTCCCAGAGTCTGGAAGAAGAGTGGAGAGGCCACAATCCAAGCTGCTTGAGGTCTAGTGTGAAGTTTCCACAATCAGTGATGGTTTGGGGAGCCGTGTCATCTGCTGGTGTAGGTCCACTGTGTTTTTTCAACACAAAAGTGAGCGCAGCCGTCTACCAGGAAATTTTAGAGCACTTCATGCTTCCCTCTGCCACAGTATCAAGCTACCAGGGGGGCAAAGGGGGCGGTGGCCCCGGGCCCCTCGCTCTTAGGGGGCCCATCCAGGGCTACGCCAGTGTAACTGTATCTAGCATGCCCCTGGTGCCAGCATCGGGCCCCACTGCCCGCCACCGCCGCAAGTTTACTGATGAGAGAGGGAGCGCGGATCTCTCTCCCATTAGTACCTTCTGTGACTGACGTCTCTGACATCATCACTTGGCGCCCAGCCCGCTGTGCTGAAGATGTGTGCGTGCTGGGTGCTCTGAGCAGCGAGGGAACCAGGAGGAGAGATGAGTACTGTTTATTTATTTTTTGCCGGGTGGGGGGCGGTATTATATTACAGACTCTGCCTATGGGAAGGGGGAGGTGCATTATACTACAGACTCTGCCTATGGGGGAGCATTATCCTAAAGACTCTGCCCACAGAGAGGGGGGGCATTATACTAAAGACTCTGCCTATGGGGAGGGGGGGCATTATACTACAGACTGTCTATGGGGAGGGGGGGAGCATTATACTAAAGCCTCTGTCTATGGGGGGGCATTCTACTACAGACTCTGCCTATGGGGGGCATTATACTACAGACTCTGTTTATGAGCAGGGGAGAGCAGTAGACTACAGACTCTGCCTATGGGGGGACATTGTACTACAGACTCTGCCTATAAGAGGGGGAGCATTATACTACAGACTCTGCCTATGGGGGGTGCATTTTACTACAGACTCTGCCTATAGGTGGGGCATTATACTACAGACGCTGCCTATGAGATGGGGGGGGCATTATATCACAGACTCTGCCTATGAGGAGGGGGGGCACATTATACTACAGACTCTGCCTATGGGGGCGCATTATACTATACGAAGGACTATGGGGAGTGCATTATACTATATTGAGGACTATCTGGTGCATTATACTATATGTACTCTATTTATACAGTGTGGGAGATAATGTGGGTTCTTTGAACAGTGTGGGGGCCATCATACAGTGTGGGAGATAATGTGGGATCTTTGTATGGTGTGGAGGCCATCATACAGTGTTGGAGCCATCAGCTTGTGGGCTACTAAGGGGTCAGTATACTGTGTGGGGGTACTATACAGTGAGGGGGAATTATATAGTGAATAGGAGAACATCATACTGGTTAGAGCGGAGCTCTACATGGGGGGAGACTCAGGACATTATTAAATCTTAGGTGGGCACTTATTGTTATAGGGGAACTCAGGTTATCGTGACTGTCGAAGGGGCACTATTACTTTCTAGGGGGCACAATGTGGGCACTGTTTTCTAGGACACTTGCACACGGCATTACTTTATTTTAGAGGTTTGTTTTACCATCTAGAGGGCACACAGTAGGTGCAGTAATAGGGACACATTTTGCAGCAGAGGCTCAGTATTGGGGTATCAGCAGGATGAGAAGTTTGTGCAGGTTGGGGATAGATGTGGTCAGTGCCTGAAATGTAAGGAGTCAAATGTGTCTTTGTTGTGATCTCTGCATACCTGAGACTCTGAGTCCTGGCTGGAGAAGTTGTCGTGTCGGTCTGGGCCAGATGGAAAAGACGGGAAAAGTGAACAATTTAATCAGAAAGAACGTCAGCTGTAAGGTACTATATATAACTGAGCTGTGATCTCTTATATGTTCTGCAGGACTGGCATCTATCAATTTATGTCACCATATGGCGGTAATATCAGTGCTGGTCTTTGTATAGAGATTATTTTTAGTAACAGCGCGGTCATCTGCTGAGGTTTTCCTACATCCACTATCTGGGTGCGCCGCTATAGTTGGAATCAGGGTTACCTGGTTAGAGGCCCACTCAGAAGTTTCGGCCCCCTGAACCAAAACCTTAGCTACGCCAAGCTTTTTGGAGATGGAAATGTCATTTTCCAGCAGGACTTGGCCCCTGTCCACACTGACAAAAGTACTAATACCTGGTTTACACACAACAGTATCACTGTGCTTGATTGGCCAGCAAACTCACCTGACCTTAACCCCATAAAGAATCTATGGGGTATTGTCAAGAGGAAAATGAGAGACACCAGACCCAACAATGCAGACGAGCTGAAGGCTTCTATCAAAGCCACCTGGGCTTCCATAACCCCTCAGCAGTGCCACAGGCTGATCCCTCCATGCCACATTGCCGCATTGATGCAGTAATTGATGTAAAAGGATCCCCGACCAAGTATTGAGGGCATTTATTGAACATACATTTCAGTAGGATAACATTTTGGATTTTGAAAACATTTTTCAAGCTGTTGTTATAAGGTATTCTAATTAATTGAAATAATGACTTTTGAGTTTTCATTGGCTGTAAGCCATAATCATCAACATTAACAGAAATAAACACGTGAAATAGATCACTCTGTGTGTAATGGCTCTATATAATATATGAGTTTCACGTTTTGTATTGAAGAACTGAAATAAATTAACTTTTATGGTGATATTCTAATTTTGTGAGATGCACCTGTAGATGGGCTTGGCTGCACCCTGAATAAAAATAGCATGTAAAAAATATATATGATATATATGAGGTATTGGTCGATATTTTGGCCAAAATATACAAGCTCGCAACCTGCTCAAGGGTCCTCATACTTGCGAGTCCCTACACTAACATTAAAAGCAAAGTCACAAAAACAAGGAATTAAAGTTCCCACCAAAATTCAAGAATTAACACAGCAAATACAGCAACAATAATTACAAGGATGCAGCAAACCCATATAATGAAGAAGTCAGCAGCACAGGTGCAAAATACTGATGAGACAACCACTCACAACCTACCAATTCATGGAGGGGGTGATAGCTTAGTATTAAAACTGCACACAAATAAGCCTTGTATAGGGCACTGGTCACACACAGGTAGTGCACAATGTCTGGCTTACAGCCTATTAGTGAAGCCCAAACTATTAGATTAGGCGGGCTGCCCAGCACTTTTTAAGTACACCCCATGAAGACAGACACCCTAGTTTACAAGGCCAACATTGATGGGTCTGGCTGCACCCTGAATAAAAATAACGTGCAAAAAATATATATGATATATATGAGGTATTAGTAAATATTTTGGCCAAAATACACAAGCTCGCAACCCGCGTCAAGGGTCCTCATACTTGCGAGTCCCTACACTAACATTAAAAGCAAAGACAAATTTAAATTCCCACCAAAATTCAAGAATTAACACAGGAAAAAAGGGCAACAGTGTTTACCTGCCTAGGTCTCAGTACTAATCATACCATATAATAACGATGACAGCAACACAGGTGCAAAATACTGATGTGACAACCACTCACATATTACCAATTAATGGAGGGGGGTGATTACATAGTATTAAAACTGCACACAAAATTATATGGGATTGCTACATCCTAATAGTGCATTAGTTCTGAGATCTGGGCAGGTAAATGCTATATTAATAATTGATTTTTTGGGGAAAGTTAAATTCTCTTTTGTTGGCTTTACTTTTAATCTAACTGAAATACACATAAGCTTTTTTCCTAAACATTAGGATCTGTTTAGAGCCATCAGCTCAAAAAGGCTTCCTTTGACAGACTTGGCATAAGCAGGTCAAAAGGAACCCTGAACTTTACCATTACACCCCTTTACAGGAATGGAGACTTACCACATGCTCAGGTTTGCATCTACAGAGTAGCTGCTGGCCAGAGGAGCGAGCTTGAGGCTATAACTCTAACTAAAGCTTTTTTATTACTAAATGATGGGTTCTGTCTAAGGCCATTGGCTCAAAAAGACTTCCTCGGACAGACTTGGCGCAAGCTACTCCATTCTGCAGATCCCAAGGGAACCCTGGCCTTTACCATTACACCCCTGTACAGGGATAGATACTTACCATAGGCCCAGGGTTGCATCTACAGAGTAGCTGCTGGCCAGAGGAGTGCGCTTGAGGCTTGAGTAGTTGAGTCAATCCTAACTAAAGAAAAACCTATCTAATGACACTTTCTTGTTAGGACCTGTCTGAGGCCTATGGCTCAAAAAAGCAACTTTGGAAAAACTTGGCAAAAGCCAGTCTATCCTACAGGTTCCAAAGGAACTCTGACCTTCACTCTTACAGCCCTGTACAGTGATAAAGACTTATTACAGGGCCTTGATTGCATCTACATAGTAGATGCTGACTGGAGGGGCAAACTTAAGGTTAGAATGGTTCAGCCAACCCTAACTATTGCTACTTTCTTAAATGTTAGGATATTTCTGAGGCCGTTGGCTCAAACAGGCTTCCTTGGACAGACTTGGCGCAAAACACACCATTTCTGATGTTTCCAAATGAACCCTGGGCTTCACCCTTGAACCTCTATACAGGGACCGTTTCATAGTTTTAAGGTTGAAAGACACAAGTCCATCAAGTTCAACCTAAAAGCTAATGTGTTGATCCAGAGGAAGGCAAAAACCCCATGAGGCAGATGCTAATTGCCCCATATTAGGGGAAAAATTCCTTCCCGACTCCACATATGGCAATCAGACTAGTTCCCTGGATCAACGTCCCATAACAAAATCTAGTACGGATAACCTGCAATTTTATATTATTCAAGAAAGGCACACATATGCCCTCCTTGAATTTTTTTTAGAAAATTAAGTATTTCAAGTTCATGTGGTAGAGAGTTCCATAACCTCATTGCTCACACAATAAAAATTTGCCAACTAACTTCCTTTAGACAAAGTGAATTAGGATCTTTATGCTAGAGTAATTGAATTAACTCTAACTGAAATAGATTAATGCTTTTTTCCTAAATGTTGAAATTTGTTTAAATCCATCAGCTCAAAAAGGCTTTCTCGGACAGACTTGGCGCAAGCTACTCCATTCTGCAGATCCCAAGGGAACCCTGGCCTTTACCATTACACCCCTGTACAGGGATAGATACTTACCATAGGCCCAGGGTTGCATCTACAGAGTAGCTGCTGGCCGGAGGAGCGAGCTTGAGGCTATAGTGGTTGATTCAACTCTAACTAAAGCTTTTTTTTCCTAAATACTGGGATCTGTTTAAGGCTGTTGGCTCAAACAGATTTCCTCGGACAGACTTGGCGCAAGCTACTCCATTCTGCAGATCCCAAGGGAACCCTGGTTTTTACCATTACACCCCTGTACAGGGATAGATACTTACCATAGGCCCAGGGTTGCATCTACAGAGTAGCTGCTGGCCGGAGGAGTGCGCTTGAGGCTTGAGTAGTTGAATCAATCCTAACTAAAGAAAAACCTATCTAATGACACTTTCTTGTTAGGACCTGTCTGAGGCCTATGGCTCAAAAAAGCTTCTTTGGAAAGACTTGGCAAAAGCCAGTCTATCCTACAGGTTCCAAAGGAACTCTGGCCTTCACTCTTGCAGCCCTGTACAGTGATAAAGACTTATTACAGGGCCTTGATTGCATCTACATAGTAGATGCTGACTGGAGGGGCAAACTTAAGGCTAGAATGGTTCAGCCAACCCTAACTATTGCTACTTTCTTAAATGTTAGGATATTTCTGAGGCCGTTGGCTCAAACAGGCTTCCTTGGACAGACTGGGCGCAAAACACACCATTTCTGATGTTTCCAAATGAACCCTGGGCTTCACCCTTGAACCTCTATACAGGGACCGTTTCATAGTTTTAAGGTTGAAAGACACAAGTCCATCAAGTTCAACCTAAAAGCTAATGTGTTGATCCAGAGGAAGGCAAAAACCCCATGAGGCAGATGCTAATTGCCCCATATTAGGGGAAAAATTCCTTCCCGACTCCACATATGGCAATCAGACTAGTTCCCTGGATCAACGTCCCATAACAAAATCTAGTACGGATAACCTGCAATTTTATATTATTCAAGAAAGGCACACATATGCCCTCCTTGAATTTTTTTTAGAAAATTAAGTATTTCAAGTTCATGTGGTAGAGAGTTCCATAACCTCATTGCTCACACAATAAAAATTTGCCAACTAACTTCCTTTAGACAAAGTGAATTAGGATCTTTATGCTAGAGTAATTGAATTAACTCTAACTGAAATAGATTAATGCTTTTTTCCTAAATGTTGAAATTTGTTTAAATCCATCAGCTCAAAAAGGCTTTCTCGGACAGACTTGGCGCAAGCTACTCCATTCTGCAGATCCCAAGGGAACCCTGGCCTTTACCATTACACCCCTGTACAGGGATAGATACTTACCATAGGCCCAGGGTTGCATCTACAGAGTAGCTGCTGGCCGGAGGAGCGAGCTTGAGGCTATAGTGGTTGATTCAACTCTAACTAAAGCTTTTTTTTCCTAAATACTGGGATCTGTTTAAGGCTGTTGGCTCAAACAGACTTCCTCGGACAGACTTGGCGCAAGCTACTCCATTCTGCAGATCCCAAGGGAACCCTGGTTTTTACCATTACACCCCTGTACAGGGATAGATACTTACCATAGGCCCAGGGTTGCATCTACAGAGTAGCTGCTGGCCGGAGGAGTGCGCTTGAGGCTTGAGTAGTTGAGTCAATCCTAACTAAAGAAAAACCTATCTAATGACACTTTCTTGTTAGGACCTGTCTGAGGCCTATGGCTCAAAAAAGCTTCTTTGGAAAAACTTGGCAAAAGCCAGTCTATCCTACAGGTTCCAAAGGAACTCTGACCTTCACTCTTACATCCCTGTACAGTGATAAAGACTTATTACAGGGCCTTGATTGCATCTACATAGTAGATGCTGACTGGAGGGGCAAACTTAAGGTTAGAATGGTTCAGCCAACCCTAACTATTGCTACTTTCTTAAATGTTAGGATATTTCTGAGGCCGTTGGCTCAAACAGGCTTCCTTGGACAGACTTGGCGCAAAACACACCATTTCTGATGTTTCCAAATGAACCCTGGGCTTCACCCTTGAACCTCTATACAGGGACCGTTTCATAGTTTTAAGGTTGAAAGACACAAGTCTGTCAAGTTCAACCTAAAAGCTAATGTGTTGATCCAGAGGAAGGCAAAAACCCCATGAGGCAGATGCTAATTGCCCCATATTAGGGGAAAAATTCCTTCCCGACTCCACATATGGCAATCAGACTAGTTCCCTGGATCAACGTCCCATAACAAAATCTAGTACGGATAACCTGCAATTTTATATTATTTAAGAAAGGCACACACATGCCCTCCTTGAATTTTTTTTAGAAAATTAAGTATTTCAATTTCATGTGGTAGAGAGTTTCATAACCTCTTTGCTCACACAATAAAAATTTGCCAACTAACTTCCTTTAGACAAAGTGAATTAGGATCTTTATGCTAGAGTAATTGAATTAACTCTAACTGAAATAGATTAATGCTTTTTTCCTAAATGTTGAAATTTGTTTAAATCCATCAGCTCAAAAAGGCTTTCTCGGACAGACTTGGCGCAAGCTACTCCATTCTGCAGATCCCAAGGGAACCCTGGCCTTTACCATTACACCCCTGTACAGGGATAGATACTTACCATAGGCCCAGGGCTGCATCTACAGAGTAGCTGCTGGCCGGAGGAGCGAGCTTGAGGCTATAGTGGTTGATTCAACTCTAACTAAAGCTTTTTTTTCCTAAATACTGGGATCTGTTTAAGGCTGTTGGCTCAAACAGACTTCCTCGGACAGACTTGGCGCAAGCTACTCCATTCTGCAGATCCCAAGGGAACCCTGGTTTTTACCATTACACCCCTGTACAGGGATAGATACTTACCATAGGCCCAGGGTTGCATCTACAGAGTAGCTGCTGGCCGGAGGAGTGCGCTTGAGGCTTGAGTAGTTGAATCAATCCTAACTAAAGAAAAACCTATCTAATGCCACTTTCTTGTTAGGACCTGTCTGAGGCCTATGGCTCAAAAAAGCTTCTTTGGAAAGACTTGGCAAAAGCCAGTCTATCCTACAGGTTCCAAAGGAACTCTGGCCTTCACTCTTACAGCCCTGTACAGCGATAAAGACTTATTACAGGGCCTTGATTGCATCTACATAGTAGATGCTGACTGGAGGGGCAAACTTAAGGCTAGAATGGTTCAGCCAACCCTAACTATTGCTACTTTCTTAAATGTTAAGATATTTCTGAGGCCGTTGGCTCAAACAGGCTTCCTTGGACAGACTGGGCGCAAAACACACCATTTCTGATGTTTCCAAATGAACCCTGGGCTTCACCCTTGAACCTCTATACAGGGACCGTTTCATAGTTTTAAGGTTGAAAGACACAAGTCCATCAAGTTCAACCTAAAAGCTAATGTGTTGATCCAGAGGAAGGCAAAAACCCCATGAGGCAGATGCTAATTGCCCCATATTAGGAGAAAAATTCCTTCCCGACTCCACATATGGCAATCAGACTAGTTCCCTGGATCAACGTCCCATAACAAAATCTAGTACGGATAACCTGCAATTTTATATTATTCAAGAAAGGCACACATATGCCCTCCTTGAATTTTTTTTAGAAAATTAAGTATTTCAAGTTCATGTGGTAGAGAGTTCCATAACCTCATTGCTCACACAATAAAAATTTGCCAACTAACTTCCTTTAGACAAAGTGAATTAGGATCTTTATGCTAGAGTAATTGAATTAACTCTAACTGAAATAGATTAATGCTTTTTTCCTAAATGTTGAAATTTGTTTAAATCCATCAGCTCAAAAAGGCTTTCTCGGACAGACTTGGCGCAAGCTACTCCATTCTGCAGATCCCAAGGGAACCCTGGCCTTTACCATTACACCCCTGTACAGGGATAGATACTTACCATAGGCCCAGGGTTGCATCTACAGAGTAGCTGCTGGCCGGAGGAGCGAGCTTGAGGCTATAGTGGTTGATTCAACTCTAACTAAAGCTTTTTTTTCCTAAATACTGGGATCTGTTTAAGGCTGTTGGCTCAAACAGACTTCCTCGGACAGACTTGGCGCAAGCTACTCCATTCTGCAGATCCCAAGGGAACCCTGGTTTTTACCATTACACCCCTGTACAGGGATAGATACTTACCATAGGCCCAGGGTTGCATCTACAGAGTAGCTGCTGGCCGGAGGAGTGCGCTTGAGGCTTGAGTAGTTGAGTCAATCCTAACTAAAGAAAAACCTATCTAATGACACTTTCTTGTTAGGACCTGTCTGAGGCCTATGGCTCAAAAAAGCTTCTTTGGAAAAACTTGGCAAAAGCCAGTCTATCCTACAGGTTCCAAAGGAACTCTGACCTTCACTCTTACATCCCTGTACAGTGATAAAGACTTATTACAGGGCCTTGATTGCATCTACATAGTAGATGCTGACTGGAGGGGCAAACTTAAGGTTAGAATGGTTCAGCCAACCCTAACTATTGCTACTTTCTTAAATGTTAGGATATTTCTGAGGCCGTTGGCTCAAACAGGCTTCCTTGGACAGACTTGGCGCAAAACACACCATTTCTGATGTTTCCAAATGAACCCTGGGCTTCACCCTTGAACCTCTATACAGGGACCGTTTCATAGTTTTAAGGTTGAAAGACACAAGTCCATCAAGTTCAACCTAAAAGCTAATGTGTTGATCCAGAGGAAGGCAAAAACCCCATGAGGCAGATGCTAATTGCCCCATATTAGGGGAAAAATTCCATCCCGACTCCACATATGGCAATCAGACTAGTTCCCTGGATCAACGTCCCATAACAAAATCTAGTATGGATAACCTGCAATTTTATATTATTCAAGAAAGGCACACACATGCCCTCCTTGAATTTTTTTTAGAAAATTAAGTATTTCAATTTCATGTGGTAGAGAGTTTCATAACCTCATTGCTCACACAATAAAAATTTGCCAACTAACTTCCTTTAGACAAAGTGAATTAGGATCTTTATGCTAGAGTAATTGAATTAACTCTAACTGAAATAGATTAATGCTTTTTTCCTAAATGTTGAAATTTGTTTAAATCCATCAGCTCAAAAAGGCTTTCTCGGACAGACTTGGCGCAAGCTACTCCATTCTGCAGATCCCAAGGGAACCCTGGCCTTTACCATTACACCCCTGTACAGGGATAGATACTTACCATAGGCCCAGGGCTGCATCTACAGAGTAGCTGCTGGCCGGAGGAGCGAGCTTGAGGCTATAATGGTTGATTCAACTCTAACTAAAGCTTTTTTTTCCTAAATACTGGGATCTGTTTAAGGCTGTTGGCTCAAACAGACTTCCTCGGACAGACTTGGCGCAAGCTACTCCATTCTGCAGATCCCAAGGGAACCCTGGTTTTTACCATTACACACCTGTACAGGGATAGATACTTACCATAGGCCCAGGGTTGCATCTACAGAGTAGCTGCTGCCCGGAGGAGTGCGCTTGAGGCTTGAGTAGTTGAATCAATCCTAACTAAAGAAAAACCTATCTAATGACACTTTCTTGTTAGGACCTGTCTGAGGCCTATGGCTCAAAAAAGCTTCTTTGGAAAGACTTGGCAAAAGCCAGTCTATCCTACAGGTTCCAAAGGAACTCTGGCCTTCACTCTTACAGCCCTGTACAGCGATAAAGACTTATTACAGGGCCTTGATTGCATCTACATAGTAGATGCTGACTGGAGGGGCAAACTTAAGGCTAGAATGGTTCAGCCAACCCTAACTATTGCTACTTTCTTAAATGTTAAGATATTTCTGAGGCCGTTGGCTCAAACAGGCTTCCTTGGACAGACTGGGCGCAAAACACACCATTTCTGATGTTTCCAAATGAACCCTGGGCTTCACCCTTGAACCTCTATACAGGGACCGTTTCATAGTTTTAAGGTTGAAAGACACAAGTCCATCAAGTTCAACCTAAAAGCTAATGTGTTGATCCAGAGGAAGGCAAAAACCCCATGAGGCAGATGCTAATTGCCCCATATTAGGGGAAAAATTCATTCCCGACTCCACATATGGCAATCAGACTAGTTCCCTGGATCAACGTCCCATAACAAAATCTAGTACGGATAACCTGCAATTTTATATTATTCAAGAAAGGCACACATATGCCCTCCTTGAATTTTTTTTAGAAAATTAAGTATTTCAAGTTCATGTGGTAGAGAGTTCCATAACCTCATTGCTCACACAATAAAAATTTGCCAACTAACTTCCTTTAGACAAAGTGAATTAGGATATTTATGCTAGAGTAATTGAATTAACTCTAACTGAAATAGATTAATGCTTTTTTCCTAAATGTTGAAATTTGTTTAAATCCATCAGCTCAAAAAGGCTTTCTCGGACAGACTTGGCGCAAGCTACTCCATTCTGCAGATCCCAAGGGAACCCTGGCCTTTACCATTACACGCCTGTACATGGATAGATACTTACCATAGGCCCAGGGCTGCATCTACAGAGTAGCTGCTGGCCGGAGGAGCGAGCTTGAGGCTATAGTGGTTGATTCAACTCTAACTGAAGCTTTTTTTTTTCCTAAATACTGGGATCTGTTTAAGGCTGTTGGCTCAAACAGACTTCCTCGGACAGACTTGGCGCAAGCTACTCCATTCTGCAGATCCCAAGGGAACCCAGGTTTTTACCATTACACCCCTGTACAGGGATAGATACTTACCATAGGCCCCGGGTTGCATCTACAGAGTAGCTGCTGGCCGGAGGAGTGCGCTTGAGGCTTGAGTAGTTGAATCAATCCTAACTAAAGAAAAACCTATCTAATGCCACTTTCTTGTTAGGACCTGTCTGAGGCCTATGGCTCAAAAAAGCTTCTTTGGAAAGACTTGGCAAAAGCCAGTCTATCCTACAGGTTCCAAAGGAACTCTGGCCTTCACTCTTGCAGCCCTGTACAGCGATAAAGACTTATTACAGGGCCTTGATTGCATCTACATAGTAGATGCTGACTGGAGGGGCAAACTTAAGGCTAGAATGGTTCAGCCAACCCTAACTATTGCTACTTTCTTAAATGTTAGGATATTTCTGAGGCCGTTGGCTCAAACAGGCTTCCTTGGACAGACTGGGCGCAAAACACACCATTTCTGATGTTTCCAAATGAACCCTGGGCTTCACCCTTGAACCTCTATACAGGGACCGTTTCATAGTTTTAAGGTTGAAAGACACAAGTCCATCAAGTTCAACCTAAAAGCTAATGTGTTGATCCAGAGGAAGGCAAAAACTCCATGAGGCAGATGCTAATTGCCACATTTTAGGGGAAAAATTCCTTCCCGACTCCACATATGGCAATCAGACTAGTTCCCTGGATCAACGTCCCATAATAAAATCTATTACCACTAACCTGAAATGTTATATTATTCAAGGAACATTTTTCATCAAGCAGTTTTCACCGGAAATGTGTTGCACAACTGTTTGAATCTCAGTAAATTCCTGCGCAACTTACATTTAAATACTCTGACCTTTCTACACCCACTCTTTTAACTTCTTAAATAGTGAACAGAGCTTATCTGGACCGCTTGTGGCTTAGCTTTACCTGAAAACTTATTACAAATTAGGCTGGAAAAGTGGTGTAAAATAGGACTGAAATTGACTCCAACTTTTGACTGGAGTACATTTCTTGAGGTGTAGTACGTCAGCTTTAAGGGGATATTTCAATAAATGAATGACCCTGGCTGCAGGTATAAAGAATCAAACTGTGCTGTCCTGACCCATTCCTGGGATTGTGTATGGCACTGACATCACCTCAATACTGCCGCAGCCAACAAATGTAATCAGACGGACTGCCCAGCTGAGCGCACTGAGCTGCTGCAGCTCTGAGATGGTGGAACCTCTTTTTTTTAATTAAATTACCTGCAGCTAGGGACATTCATTTATTGAAAGGGAACAACCCCTTTAAGGATGAGTCAAGTTCATTAAGAGGTTTAGTCTTTTTAATGAATTTGGTGCACGTTCCTCCAATAGGCGCTTCATGAATGCTGGTATAGAAATCCACCAGCCTTGATGAATCGGCCACCATAGGTTTACATGGCATGAGCATATACAGAACAGTTGTGTAGTATACGTTACCAGGCCCTCATGATGCTCTTGGTCCTGGATGGCCTTCCACAGTCTGCTTTCTTGCTTCATCATCTTGAAGGGCTCCACTTTCTTTTCTTCTGGCTGGCATGGTGCGGCTCTATCATCCTGCTCCTTTAACACGAAGGGACGAATGACTGTAAAGCTGCCAGGAGCGTTTTTTTATCCCCTTAGATCATTGTGACACCACAAAGTGATGACATAGACAAGTGGGTGAGGCGCCTTTATTCAGTCATCGGGTGTGGTCAGAAGAAATTAGCATATTCCGTGATGTTACTACAATGAGAACAGACATGAACATTCTATTCGGAACCCGACCGCCATTATCAGCGGAACCTTCACTGCTGTCAGATTGGCACTAAAAACAAAAAGAGACCGCGGTGAACCTGGACAGTAACAATCTACAGGGACAGTGACTGCTAAGCGGACTTCATGTCAGATGTTATGCAGTTTTGTCAGAAAAAAAAACAATAAAATATATAAAAGACAGGCTCCAATAAACCTTAAACACTGGGCTGTAGTCACAGATTCTCCTTCCACCTGCAGCACATTGCTCCCCTGCCTAACCCTCCCCGTCCTGCAGCATGTTTCTCACCGCTTAATTCTCCCACTCCTGCAGCACATCACTCCCCTGTCTAAACCTCCCCCTCTTGCGGCACATTGCTCCGGTCTAATCCTCCCCTCCTTGCAGCACATTGTGCCCTTTCTAAATCTCCCCCTTCCTGCACCACATCACCCACTGCCAAATCCCCTCTTGCACCACATCGCCCACTGCCAAATCCTGCACTTCCTGCAGCATATCGCTCCCTGCCTAATCCTCTCCTATTGCATTACATCACTCCCCTGCATAAGCCACCTCTTCCTGCAGCACATCGCTTCCCTGCCTAAGCCTCCCCCTCCTGCATTACATCACTCCCCTGCCTAATCCTCCTCTTCCTGCAGCACAGCGCTCCCTGCCTAATCCTCCTCTTCCTGCAGCACATCGCTCCCCTGACCCTCTCTTACGTGACATCTTTTCTATCAGTTACATTTGTGAAGTAACTGCTGTCTCCTGTGAGCAGTGGAGAGCGAAGCTGAGAGCCAGGAGGCTCTGCCCCTCTGCCCCTTCTTGCCACATCATCATCCATCTACATCAGAGCTGTCAAACTCAAATATATAGAGGGCCAAAAGGAAGAGTTTAACTCAGAAAAATAAGTCAACACTTTATCAGATGTTTCTGTGAAAACTTGAGTACAACAAATAAGATTTTGTTATTTTTCCTCAGTTATAAAAAAAATAGTTATGAGAAAAGTGTGACAAAAAGGAGTCATAAAATGCACCAAAATGAAATATCACAATTTATGGCTCAAATTGAGGTGAAGCAAGGAAGAGGTTGAGCTTAGCTAATGAGATGCATCAAACATACAGGTGCTTCTCACAAAATTAGAATATCATCAAAAAGTTAATTTATTTCAGTTCTTCAATCCAAAAAGTGAAACTCATATATTATACAGAGTCATTACAGAGTGATCTATTTCAAGTGTTTATTTCTGTTAATGTTGATAATGATGGCTTACAGCCAATGAAAACACAAAGTCATTATCTCAGTAAATTAGAATTATTAACAAAAATCACCTGCAAAGGCTTCTTACGCATTTAAAAAGGTCCCTTTGTCTGTTTCAGTAGGCTCCACAATCATGGGGAAGACTGCTGACTTGACAGATGTCCAGAAGGCAGTCATTGACACACTCCACAAGGAGTGTAAACCACAAAAGGTCATTGCTAAAGAAGCTGGCTGTTAACAGAGTGCTGTATCCAAGCATATTTATGGAAAGTTGAGTGGAAAGAAAAAGTGTGGTAGGAAGAGGTGCACAAGCAACCGGAATAACCGCAGCCTTGAAAAGATTGTTAAGGAAAGGACATTCAAACATTTGGGGAAGATTCACAAGGAGTGGACTGCTGCTGGAGTCATTGCTTCAAGAGCCACCACACACAGACGTATCCAGGACATGGGCTACAAGTGTCACATTCCTTGTGTCGAGCCACTCATCACCAATAGACAACGCCAGAAGCATCTTACCTGGGCCAAGGAGAAAAACACCTGGACTGTTGCTCAGTGGTCCAAGGTGTTGTTTTCCGATGAAAGTAAATTTTGCATTTAATTTGGAAATCAAGGTCCCAGAGTCTGGAGGAAGAGTGGAGAGGCCACAATCCAAGCTGCTTGAGGTCTCGTGTGAAGTTTCCACAATCGGTGATGGTTTGGGGAGCCATGTCATCTGCTGGTGTAGGTCCACTGTGTTTTATCAAGACCAAAGTCAGCGCACCCGTCTACCAGGACATTGTAGAGCCCTTCATGCTTCCCTCTGCCCACAAGCTTTATGGAGATGGAAATGTCATTTTCCAGCAGGACTTGGCCCCTGTCCACACGGCCAAAAGTACCAATACCTGGTTTACACAACAGTATCACTGTGCTTGATTGGCAGCAAACTCACCTGACCTTAACCCCATAGAGAATCTATTATAGAGAATCTATGGGGTATTGTCAAGAGAAAGATGAGAGACACCAGACCCAACAATGCAGACGAGCTGAAGGCTTCTATCAAAGCCACCTGGGCTTCCATAACACCTCAGCAGTGTCACAGGCTGATCGCCTCCATGCCACATTGCCGCATTGATGCAGTAATTGATGCAAAAGGAGCCCTGACCAAGTATTGAGGGCATTTACTGAACATATATTTCAGTAGGACAACATTTCAGATTTTAAAAACATTTTTCAAGCTGGTGTTATAAAGTATTCTAATTTACTGAGATAATAGCATTAACAGAAATAAACACTTGAAATAGATCACTCTGTCTGTAATGACTCTATATAATATGAGTTTTACTATTTGTATTGAAGAACTGAAATAAATTAACTTTTTGATGATATTCTAATTTTGTGAGAAGCACCTATAGTATGCTATATGCCCAATTTTAACAAATGTACTGCAATTTTTCCTGAATGTGTTCAGAAATGTACAGATGTGTAAGCAGACAAATGCAGAGACTTAGGCTATGTGCCCACGATGCACAAAAGCTCCGGATTTTTCCTGAGCGTTTCTGCATCTCCCTGGCAGAAAAAACGCATGCGGATTGTACATGCGGATTGTACATGCGGATTGTACATGCGGATTGTACATGCGGATTGTATATGCGGATTGTACATGCGGATTGTACATGCGGATTGTACATGCGGATTGTATATGCGGATTGTATATGCGGATTGTACACGCGGATTGTACACGCGGATTGTACATGCGGATTGTACATGCGGATTGTATATGCGGATTGTACATGCGGATTGTACATGCGGATTGTACATGCGGATTGTATATGCGGATTGTACATGCGGATTGTACATGCGGATTGTACATGCGGATTGTACATGCGTTTTTCCTGCCAGGGACATGCAGAAGTGAAGCGTTCTTCACATGCATTTCCACATGCGGGTTGACAAGCGCTTTACAAGCGATTTTAGCATCACTTGGAAAGTGCTTGTCAATTTGGTCACACTATAGAAATCCATGAAAACGGCATGGATTTATATAGTGTGACCCCAAAGACTGGTTAAAAATAAAAAAATCTACTGTATAATTGTCTTTTCCCATCTGTCTGTCTGTCTGTTTGTCCTGGAAATCCCGCGTTGCTCATTGGTCCGGCAGCGGCCAATCAGCGCCGCGGGATTTCTGAAAAAAGATGGCGGCCGTTAGCGGCTCATCTGCGGGACGGAGCTCAGCGGCGATGCAGCCGGGAGATGTGCGCCGCGAGGCGCTCATCTCCCGGCCGGTACCAGCAGAAGGACATCGACCGCCGGACCCATCTGCGGGACGGAGATACAGCCGGGAGCCAAAATCATGTAGCCAAGATCGGTGATTGGTCGCGGCCGATATTTAAATTTGGCGTCCAAATCGGTGATTGGTCGCGGGCAGCGTCCGCGACCAATCAGTACAGTAGTGTTTAACTTTTGCGGCAAGATCAGTGATTGGTCGCGGGCCAAGACCGCGACCAATCACCGATTTGTGCGGCACATTTAAATAGCGGCCGCAACCAATTGGATGTCAGCGCCGCTCCCCGGTCCTCCCTTCACCCCCTAGCCGCATGGATGTCAGCGCCGCTCCCCGGTCCTCCCTTCACACCCTAGCCGCTGATGTCCCCACAGTATCTGCATGGTGTTACAAAGGTCCGGACATTTGTGTTAAAAATCGCTGATAGGTCGCCGACGCTATTTAAATGTGGCGCCAAAATCGGTGATTGGTCGCGCCCAGCGTCGGCGACCAATCAGCGATTTTTAACACAATTGTCCGGACCTTTGTAACACCATGCGGATACTGTGGGGACATCAGCGGCTAGGGTGTGAAGGGAGGACCGGGGAGCGGCGCTGACATCCAATTGGTCGCAGCCGCTATTTAAATGTGCCGCACAAATCGGTGATTGGTCGCGGTCTTGGCCCGCGACCAATCACTGATCTTGCCGCAAAAGTTAAACACTACTGTGCTGATTGGTCGCGGACGCTGCCCGCGACCAATCACCGATTTGGGCGCCAAATTTAAATATCGGCCGCGACCAATCACCGATCTTGGCTCCACATTTAAACACCGCTGTACTGATTGGTCGCGGACACTATTTAAATGTGGCGCCAAAATCGGTGATTGGTTGTGACGCGCCCCCTGGGACATATTCCTTTTTGAGGGGAATACCCGGCACCGGATCAGATGGGGGGGGGTTGTAGTCTCCGAGCGGCTGTGACCCGGTCCCGTGCCCAGGGCGTCAAGCTCAGTGTTATGTGGCAGCTTTACAGATGTTACTAAAGTTCTTTTGTGTCGACTACGCCACCCGTTGTGATGCGGTCACTGTGGCCGCCGCTGCAGCAGGGTCCGCTGAGGCTGATCGTGGATGCGCAGCTTGGTGGGATAACCCCCAACGGGAGGGGTATAGCCTCAGAGGGGACAGGCGCAGAGGATGGGGGTTGTGGTGGTGCGGTGCAGCCGGCAATGAAGACAGACTCGGGTTGTGCAGTTAAGGGTGTTTACTTACTGCTGATGTTTCGGTCACTCCAGCTGCTAGTGACCACCCGAGCCGTGCTGCGTCCACCAGGTCCTGGATCCAGCCAACCCCCAAACAAGTCCGGAGCGTGGCCCTGAGCTCTCCCTCTGTCCTTTCTTCAGCCGTCCCCACCAGGGATTCACCTAGGTCCAGCTCCCTCGGGCCTTCTTTTGGGACACCCTTGGCCCTGGGTTCCCTGACCCTGCATGTGGTGTGCCTTCGGGGTGAATGTGGTGGGTGACCGTGACAGACACTGCCCACGGTCTCCGGTCTCTGGCTGGGGATTGTTTTTGCCCCCACCAGCTTGGGTTCCGGTACCCTGATGCTGACTCCTCACCCGGTGCTCTAATTTGGGTTCTTGGGTCCCTTCAGTCTTCCCCCTCTGGGTCTTTCTCTGCTCCACTCTCTCTCTCTCCAGGACTGCTGTTTCCTGCTCTCTGCATCAGACTTGTCCTCTGCAGCTGACTGACTCTCTGCGTCTGACAGGCTCCTCTGCGTCTGACAGGCTCCTCTGCGTCTGACCCTGATTCTAGTTGGTGCCCTCCTTATATATCCCTCTATGTGTGAGCTCAGGTGACCAGCACCCAATGAGCTCCTATCACTACCCAGACTGCTCCCCCTATCTGCCCCTACACTACATGGGATGTTCCACCCCCCTCCCACTCCAGCCAGGAACAGGCTCGGTTGTACCTGCACATTTCTAAGTGGGAGTACCGTCGGCCTGCTCCTCTGAAATGGGATGTATGTAGTGCATGCAGTCTATCTGAGCTCAGTTCCACACTCCATCCTTACCCGGGAGTGGAATATCACACCTCTGGGTTGAGGTGCAATACCCCTGTAGCAGCCGAATCCTCAGGGTGCTACATTCCCCCCTGGTAAATCACAGCACGTCCTCGGGCTGTAAGACATAAAACACCAAAACATACAAATTTTTCATATAAACATATAAAACATATAAGACATTATATATATAACATATCTTATCAGATAAAACTTTCTCGTAGACTTCTCTTGTCTCTGGTTCCTCCTCCGGACACTGTGCAACGTGTGTCCGGGAAAAGTGCGACAGTCTCTTAGAAAATCTGGTTTTCTATAAAACCGGTAGGGGGCGCTTTAGGACGCGCAACTATATACAGGGAAGTTGGAAGTTGGCCGCTCTCAGTCCTCGGCCAGTTAGAGGAAAGGGAATGGCTGCTCACAGTCCTCAGCCTGTAGGATGAAGGGGTTAACGGGTAAACAGTTCACTGGTCCCAACGGGGACTATTTTAGCAGCAGCAACAGTTCCAGTTTCAGTTTCAGTTCCTTTATACCCCGATTGGGTAACTATTTACATCACTTCTCGGCCGCACTCAACGGCGTCTTCCTCCTGCTCTTTCTTGATATGGTGTTGCTTCAGACCCGTCCGGGTCCTCTGGCTCCTCCTCTCCGTACCGCAACTCCTCCTCCGTCAAGCGGTGTACGTGGAGGGCGTAAGGTCCTTTGGCACACTTGTGCCGGGTGAAAGTGACCTCGTCTCCGACGTAGAGGTCACGGCCTTTGTGACCTTCCGGCAGGTGGGACTCGACGTCTCTGCGAGTCACAAAAACGTCACCGCGGTTGTTACGGTCCCGAATAAAGCCCCACCCATGCTGCGGGTTGAACTTTATCACTGTCCCGATGGTGCGGGGACAATGCGCTGCACGGGGGTTCCTCCTAGTCCGGCTCTTCTGCTCCGCGCTCCGGATTTGGGCCTGTTGTTCTCTGGCCCGCCTCTCCTCCCGTTCTCTCGTAAACTCTGCTAGCTGCTGACGACAACACTCAGTCCGCTCAGCGGCGACTGCCCGAGTTTCCTGAGTGAACCCCATTAGATCTTCTCCGGTGGGGTCCCACTCAAACTGTGCGTCTTCCAAAGGAGGCGAGACCCGAGTCACGGGCTTCGGAGCCGGGATCAGGGGCTCACACAAGGGCCCTCGTCTCTGTTGCCGCCCCAGCTCATGGTATCCTTCGGGCCAGATGAAGGGCTGCCCGACCGGCCATGTGAGCTGGCTGAAGAGGTCCTCCCCCAGGTGTGGCACCCTTGGTATTGCGGGCGCGGGCGCGGTGGTGATGGCGCCCGAGTTGCCCAGGCCTTGCGGCCAGGCCTGGGGCACCTGGAAGGTGAAGGGCACCGTTAGGACGGCGGCGCCCTGGGCTACCTGGCCTTGCGGCCAGGCCGGAGGCTCCGCGGAGGTAGGGGGCGCTGTTGGTGGTGCGGCGCCCGGGGGTACTAGGCCTTGCGACCAGGCTGGTGGTAATTCCTGCTTTGTCACGCTCCGGGTCGGTGCGTGTGACGTCACAGGGGTCGCGGCGGCGGCTTCCGGTCGGGGCCTAGTCCATGGCGGTGACCTGGCGGCTACGGGCACAGCAGGGGGACTTTCGGGCTCTGCGACGGGGAGCTGGGGCAGGTAAGCGGTGTCACGGCTTGGGGTATATGCGTCCCCTTTACCTGCCTCCATGCGTTCGGCTCCCTCCTCGGCGCCGTCTCCGGCCTTGGGTCCTCCCGCGCCATCCTCAGAGGCGGTCTGCTTCCTCTTCCAGGGTAGCGTGCTCCGTTGACTGGTCTCTGGTTGCTGGGCCATCTCCCGGCTCCACTCCGCCAGTATCTCGCGCTGTACCCGGGCCATCCTCCTTGCGAGGCCCTCCAGGGCAGTTTGTGCACACTCCCGGTCTCGGGGGAGCTGCGCTAGGATCTCCGCTAGACCTAGCGGGGTTGTGGACTCTAGCAGGCTCCTGACCATCGGGTCGGTGCTGCTCTGCTCTGCTTCCGGCAGGCTCCTGGCCAGCGGGCCGGTGCTGCTCTGCCCTCCTTCCTCGGTCTCTAGCAGACTCCTGGCCAGCGGGCCGGTGCTGTTCTGCTTTCTCTCCATCTCCGGGTGAGCTCCTTCGCTACTCCTCGTTAGACCTCTTGCCTCCGGGTGCGCTCGCTCCAGACTGCCCCAAGCGACACCCATCTTTTCTCTTCTCTTTCGTCTCCTCCCACTTCGAGGGCGGTCCCGGGGCAACTCGGTGACTGTCAGCTCCAGGGGGAGTTCTTTCACGCTGACAGACACCTCCAGCATCACAGTCTCTGTTGGTGGGGGCGGTTTCCACTTTTGGCGCCATTTTCTGTCCTGGCCCACGATGGGAGGTGGCCTCTTGCCCTCCTTTGGCACGCCCATAATGGCGTCCGCTGCTCTTCCAAGGCGGGAAATCTGCGGTTTTGGCGGGAAGCGTCGCCCAGTGGCGGGAAACTCTGCAGATGGCGGGAACAAGTTGGAAATGGCGGACAATCGGCGGGAAACGACTGGTGATGGAGTCCGATGGCGTGGACCCTCCGGAACCGGCGGGAGACTTCTTTCTGAGGTAAACTTGCACTTTTCTTCAGGCACGCAGTACCCGGGTGTTGCGGGCACGTAATCCTGCCGACTACGCCAAAGTTGACGCGCCCCCTGGGACATATTCCTTTTTGAGGGGAATACCCGGCACCGGATCAGATGGGGGGGGGTTGTAGTCTCCGAGCGGCTGTGACCCGGTCCCGTGCCCAGGGCGTCAAGCTCAGTGTTATGTGGCAGCTTTACAGATGTTACTAAAGTTCTTTTGTGTCGACTACGCCACCCGTTGTGATGCGGTCACTGTGGCCGCCGCTGCAGCAGGGTCCGTTGAGGCTGATCGTGGATGCGCAGCTTGGTGGGATAACCCCCAACGGGAGGGGTATAGCCTCAGAGGGGACAGGCGCAGAGGATGGGGGTTGTGGTGGTGCGGTGCAGCCGGCAATGAAGACAGACTCGGGTTGTGCAGTTAAGGGTGTTTACTTACTGCTGATGTTTCGGTCACTCCAGCTGCTAGTGACCACCCGAGCCGTGCTGCGTCCACCAGGTCCTGGATCCAGCCAACCCCCAAACAAGTCCGGAGCGTGGCCCTGAGCTCTCCCTCTGTCCTTTCTTCAGCCGTCCCCACCAGGGATTCACCTAGGTCCAGCTCCCTCGGGCCTTCTTTTGGGACACCCTTGGCCCTGGGTTCCCTGACCCTGCATGTGGTGTGCCTTCGGGGTGAATGTGGTGGGTGACCGTGACAGACACTGCCCACGGTCTCCGGTCTCTGGCTGGGGATTGTTTTTGCCCCCACCAGCTTGGGTTCCGGTACCCTGATGCTGACTCCTCACCCGGTGCTCTAATTTGGGTTCTTGGGTCCCTTCAGTCTTCCCCCTCTGGGTCTTTCTCTGCTACACTCTCTCTCTCTCCAGGGCTGCTGTTTCCTGCTCTCTGCATCAGACTTGTACTCTGCAGCTGACTGACTCTCTGCGTCTGACAGGCTCCTCTGCGTCTGACAGGCTCCTCTGCGTCTGACCCTGATTCTAGTTGGTGCCCTCCTTATATATCCCTCTATGTGTGAGCTCAGGTGACCAGCACCCAATGAGCTCCTATCACTACCCAGACTGCTCCCCCTATCTGCCCCTACACTACATGGGATGTTCCACCCCCCTCCCACTCCAGCCAGGAACAGGCTCGGTTGTACCTGCACATTTCTAAGTGGGAGTACCGTCGGCCTGCTCCTCTGAAATGGGATGTATGTAGTGCATGCAGTCTATCTGAGCTCAGTTCCACACTCCATCCTTACCCGGGAGTGGAATATCACACCTCTGGGTTGAGGTGCAATACCCCTGTAGCAGCCGAATCCTCAGGGTGCTACAGTTGCGCCAAGCGTCGGCGACCAATCAGCACAGCGGTGTTTAAATGTGGAGCCAAGATCGGTGATTGGTCGCGGCCGATATTTAAATTTGGCGCCCAAATCGGTGATTGGTCGCGGGCAGCGCCAGCGACCAATCACCGATTTTTAACACAAATGTCCGGACCTTTGTAACACCATGCGGATACTGTGGGGACATCAGCGGCTAGGGTGTCAAGGGAGGACCGGGGAGCGGCGCTGCGGGTCCGGATACTTCAGCTGCGAGCAGTCGCTCATCTCCCGGCTTCTCGCAGCGGAAGTAGCCGCACAGGCAGCGGCGCTCCCCGGTCCTCACTAATACGATTCCGCTCCCCGGTCCTCACCAATACGATTCGCTGATTGGTCTCGCTCTCCACACGCGAGCAATTGGTGATCTTGGCGCTAAAGTTAAACACCGCTCTGCTGATTGGTCGCGGCCGCTGCCCGTGACCAATCACCGATTTGGGCGCCACATTTAAATAGCGGCCGCGACCAATCACCGATCTTGCCGCCACATTTAAACACTGCTGTGCTGATTGGTCGCGGACGCCAGACGCGACCAATCAGCGATTTTGGCGCCAAATTTAAACCCGCTCCGCTAGTTGGTCGCGGATGCCGGCCGCGACGAATCAGCATTACTGGCACCAAATTTAAACACCGCTCTGCTGATTGATCGCGGTCGCTGGCAGGGATCAATCAGCAGTATTGGCGCCAAATTTAAACACCGCTCTGCTGATTAGTCGCGGTCGCCGTCCGCGACCAATCAGCAATATTGGCGCAAAATTTAAACACCGCTCTGCTGATTGGTCGCGGTCGCCGTCCGCGACCAATCAGCAGTATTGGCGCCAAATTTAAACCCCGCTATGCTGATTGGTCGCGGTTGCCGGCCGCGACCAATCAGCAGTATTGGCGCCAAATTTAAACACCGCTCTGCTGATTGGTCGCGGTGGCCAGCCGCGACCAATCAGCGATTTTGGCGCCAAATTTAAACACCGCTCTGCTGATTGGTCGCGGGCGGCGATTGCGACCAATCAGCATTATTGGCGCCAAATTTAAACCCCGCTCTGCTGATTGGTCGAGACAGCCGGCCGCCACCAATCAGCAATTTTGGCGCCAAACTTAAACCCCGCTCTGCTGATTGGTCGCGGTTACCGGCCGCGACTAATCAGTATTGTTGGCGCCAAATTGCCGGCCGCGACTAATCAGCATTATTGCCGCCAAATTTAAACACCGCTCTGCTGAATGGTCGTGGCCGTGACCAGTCACCACTATTGGCGCCAAATTTAAACACCGCTTTGCTGATTGGTCGCGACCGGCGGCTGCAACCAATCAGCATTATTAGCGCAAAATTTAAACCCCGCTCTGCTGATTGGTCACGTTCGCTGGCCGCGACCAATCAGCATTATTGGCGCAAAATTTAAACCCCGCCCTGCTGATTAGTCGCGACTGCCGGCCGTGACCAATCAGCGATATAGCCGCCAAATTTCAACACCGCTTTGCTGTTTGGTCGCGGTTGTTGGCCGCGACCAATCAGCGATTTTGGCGCCAAATTTAAACACCGCTCTGCTGATTGCGCCCGGTCTGCCGCATACATATTCTAGAATACCCGATGCGTTAGAATCAGGCCACCATCTATAAATCTCTACTTAACTTCCGATGGCCCCCGCAGTCTTGCTTCGCTCCGTCCTGGCTGCCGGCAGATCGCGGTACACTGAAGGACCTGCTGTCACATGACTATGACGTCAGCGCAGGTCCTTCAGTCCATCGCGAGCTGCCGGCATGGGAGGACGAGCGCAGCGGGGGCCGTCAGAAGGTAAATATAACATTTATTTTATATTTTATTCTTTTTTTTGACAGGTTCTATGGTACCCGGGTCCGGAGGAGAGTCTCCCATCCTCCACACGCGGGTACCATCCGCACATTGAACGCATGTATTCCGCATGTGCTTATCTAGTGAAGCGGAATCCATTTGTTCCAATGCAAGTCAATGGCGGCGAAAAAGCAGCGCTTACGCGAAATAATTGGTAGTGCTGCGTTTTTTTCCGCAATGATAATCCGCAGTGGAAATTTCCGCAGCATGTGCACAGCACATGCGGACTATCATTGGGGAACATGGCAGACCTTCTAACATGCGTTTTTAAGCGTTTCTGCAGCGTTTTTGCCATGCCGAAACGCTTAAAAAACGCATTGTGGGCACACAGCCTTAGGCCATGTGCCCACGTAGCGTTTTTGTAGCATTTTTGCGGCATTTTTACGGCCGCGAAAACGTTTGTAGAACAGTCTGCCATGCAAAGCCATGTGAATTCGGATGTGCTGTGCACATGATGCGCTAATTTGCGCGCCGAATTCGCATTACTTTGCAAAACGCAGCATGACCATTTCTACTGCGATTACGCTGAAGCTTATTCGCGATGCGTGTGGTATCTGGGAGGAAGACGAGACTACAACTCCTCTTCATCCCGGCTACCACGCGGTGAAAAAAAGAAATAAAAAAGTTAAAAACAAACAAAACCTGTATATTCACCTCTCCGGCGGCCCCCGGTCTGCTCTCCGGTCTCCTCCGGTCTGCTGTCTGTACTGTCAGGACCTGCGCTGACGTCATTTAGTCAGGTGATGGTCGCATGACCGCTGACGTCGGCATCAGGTGATGGTCGCGTGACCATCAGCTGACTAAATGACGTCACCGCAGGTCCTGACCGTACACTGCAGGACGCTGAAGAGAGAAGACGCGGCCGGGAGCAGACCGGAGGAGACCGGAGAGCAGACCGGGGGCCGCCGGAGAGGTGAATATACCGTTGTTTTTTTTTTATTTATTAACGTTTTCTTTTTTTTACTATAGATGCTGCATTTAAAGCATCTAAGTTGTTCACACATTATAGATCCATGTCGGTTGCATGGAATTATATTGTGTGATCAACTTGTCAAGCACTTTTCCAAGTGATGCTCAAAATTGCTTGGAAAAGTGCTTGAAAAAACGCATGTGAAAACGCTTCTCTCTGGCAAAAAAAACGCATGTAAATCTGCATCAAATCTGCTAGGTGTGCACACAGCCTTATAGCTGGTTTTGCTCTGAGCTGAGATGTCCGGGCTGAATAATGCTCTGGGAGCAGAACCCATCAGCAGAATCTGTCTGTTTCCTGCCTTGTAGCAGTGGATCCCGGCTATTTAGCTCACAGAGCATTGTCTACACAAGATACAATTGTATCCAATTTTCAGCTGGGAACAGGACTATGGACAAGTTTTGCAGCAACTGCATTTGTGATAGGAAATGTTGATCAATCTAGATTTTCTTCAGTGTTCTTATTCAATGCAGAAAATCTTAAAAAAGCCGAGGAATGTGGGCAACATGGTGGGTCAATGATTAACGCTGTGGGGCTGGGTTCATATAATAGCAAGGACAACATCTGCAAGGAGTTTGTATGTTCTCCCCGTGTTTGAGTGGGTTTCCTCCGGGTTCTCCGGTTTCCTCCCACACTCCAAAGACATACTGATAGGGAATTCATATTGTGAGCCCCAATGGGGACAGTGATGATAATGTCTGTAAGGTGCTACAAAATCTAACGGCGCTATATAAGAGAGTAAAATAAATATATAACTAAATAAAATGAATGTATTAAAAGGCTAAGATTGCAAAGAGCTTGTAAAAACAAGAAACTTTGCAATTTCCTTCTTATTCAAAATCTTCTCTGTTCTCAAGAAGGAAAAGATTTTTAATTCTGCAGTGTACAGCTCATTGCTATGGTTACTGACCACCTGAGAAGTGGCTGGTCTCCTTGGCAAGAAGCGCTCACTTGCAGACTGGTGGACTTCAGTGCCCCTGTGCCTGTCCCATTCTGCAGAGGCAAAGCCGCCTCTGCCCACAGAATGCAAGAGGGCACAATTCAGACAAGCGGCTCAGCCAAGCCACCGGCCAGAACTGTAAATCTTCAGCTTCTGATGAGAGGAACACAAGACCACCCCTTTAATAAAGGAGTAGAGCAGAACTCATACAGTGATTAGTGGGGGTCTGACACCTGAAATCCCCAGACATCAGCTACTTCTGCAAGATGATGTACACAGTGTTAAGAGCTGGAATAGCACAGCTCCGCACACTGTGCAATGGCTGGTTTCAGGTACTACAGCTCAGATCACAATCATTTCAATAGGAGCTGCAGTACCAAGATCGGCCACTACACAGTGTACAGCGCTGTGCTGTTTGGGCTCTCTACGCTGAGTATTTCCAGCTGCTGTCTTATTGGTGAGGGGGCCGTGTGTTGGAACCTCACTGATCTGATATTGATGACCAGGGTCGGACTGCGGTGTCTGGGGCCCACAGGGGAAATTAACTCTAGGGGCCCACCTACAGCAAGATGCAAATATCTGTTATCCGCTCTCGCTGTTATAGTGGAGCATTGACTGGCGGCTCCTGCACATCTACTGGGCGACACTCTAACTGGGATGGACATGTTTGCATTAAAGGGCTTCTTTGGTTAAAACTAGTGTTGAGCGAGTGACGCGCCCCTGGGCCTGCTGTGTCGCGCAGCGTCTCGCGCACGGGGGCTTACCCGGAACCGGATCAGATGAGGGTTGTAGTCTCCGAGTGCCGGGGACCCGGTCCGTGCCCAGGGGGTCAGACTCAGTGTGTGGCAGTCTTGATAGATGTTATTTGAGTGTCGACTACGCCACCCGTTGATTTGCAGCTATGGAGCTGCTGCTGCAGGGCAGACCGCTGAGGCCGGTGTAGAATTGTGCAGCGTGATAGTATAACCCCCAACGGGAGGGGTATGGCCTCAGGGCAGCCGACGTGGAAGATGGGGGTAGCAGGAACCACTCAGAGACGGTGCGGTGTAATTCAGGGTCTTTACTGGTAACAACGATAGACCCTCCCGGAGTACTTGCTAGCGAACGGGGCCTGGTCAGTCCTTGATCAGATGGGATCTCCCCTGGCCAGGCGGAGTTGTAGGCCTCCCAAACTGACTGTACTCTTCTGGCTACCTTGCTAGAAGCGGATATAAGTAGCCCACGTCCCTGAGTGTACCGTGTGGTGCTCACCCGTATGGCCGGTGACTCGGGGCCTTCTATTGGCTTCCGCTCCACGATGGCGGTGCTGGTCCCACACGTGTGACCGTGCCTTCGGGTTTCTGGGCCTGAGGACCTGAAATCCCCTGCCGGTCGGCTTCTGCTGCTGGGTAAGAGTTAGTCCCCACAGCCTCGGACGCCGGGTCCGGTAAGAAAGCTTCTCAGTCAGGGCGAGCTCTGCAGCTGCCAGCCCCTGACTCGTAGTAGTATTGCTCCCACTGAGCTCCAGCTGTTTCTTCCTATGACTGTCTCTTGTCTCTACTCTCCTTGACTCCTAACCCTGCTTCAGCCCCGGGTTTATATAGGGGAAGTTCTTCCCCTCCCAAGACTGGGCAGGAGGTGTGGCATGCACAGGATCCCTGACCAAAGGACCTCCCACCTGCTCTCAGACATAACATCTCTATCATTGTGGCAACCAGACCCCTGGGGTGTCACATTCCCCCCTAGTGAAATTTAGTACTCCGGGACTAAACATATTTTAGAAAAACATAACAAGATAAAAACAATAAAAATACAACAAGAAAAACATATAAAGATGGTTACGGCATGTCCGTAACCGGGTGCAGTCTTTGAAGAAAAGCAAGGTGTCCATTTCACCAAAACAGGGAGACGTAACCAGGTAGGGGTTTGTCCTACCCCGAGTCCTTAACAGTCTTTAGTCCGTCCTGGGTTACGCTCCAACTATGTACAAGGATTCCCGGTAAATCCACCAAGGACTCCTACAAATAACTAGAAACACAAAATTATACACAAGCAACAATACACAGGTAAACATAAATAAAACAATTTATACACTTCAAATCCTCCACCGTGCGGGTAACTGGCCTCTAGTGGCCCTAGTGGACCTACGGAGCTGACTGCTAGCCCTGAACTACAGGGTGTAGGAGCTGTCAAGGGTAAACTGGGCAGCTGTCTACCGGCTCTTTGGCTCACTAGGGATATGGCAGGCTCACTGCAAGCAGAGGGTTGATCCTCCTGGTCTGCGGGTGTGGGGTCTTCTGCCTCCTGGACCGGCTGTTCTTCCAGCTCTACCTGTTGCTCCGTAGGTGCTTGGGATGCTGGTTGGAGGAAGGTGAGTACGGGTACCACAACTGCACCATTGACTTGAGTCCAAGACCGAGGGAAGTCCCCGAGCACAGTACTAACCATATCTTCCCTTTCCTCTACGGGTCGATGGTCTTCTTGTTCCTCTTCAGGGTTCCTCAGTTGTTCGGGACACTTCTTCAGGTGGTCCCGGGATACAATAGCTGTGGTTTCCCCTCCGTCTTTACTGATGGTACAAACCTTCGGGTTCTCGTGGCTTGAGGGCAGTACGGTGTACGGGTCCTTTTCCCACTGGTCGTCCAAATTGTGGAGCCGTCTCTTCCTCTTCAAGACCTGCTCTCCGGGTACCAGGGGAACAGCGGGAGCATATTGGTTGTAAGTTTTCTCTTGTCTTTCCCTAGCCTGACAGAGACTTCGCTCCACGCTCTCCTGTACTCTCCGGTACTGCTGCTGCCTCTCCGTGTCCCAGTCTGTTTCTGGTGAAGTGTCCTCGGGTGTCAGGACTCCCATTTCCAGGTCAACAGGTAACTTACCAGGTCTTGCCCTCATTAGGTAAGCCGGGGTACAGTTGGTGGAACCTACCGGGATGTGGTTGTATAGGTCCACCAGATCGGGCAACTTCTCAGGCCACAGACTGCGTTCTTCCAGGGGCAACGTTTTTAAAAGATCCATTACCACCTGGTTCATTTTCTCACAAAGTCCATTAGTTTGCGGATGGTAGGGTGTCGTCCTTATCTTCCGGCAGCCATACAGATTGCAGAATTCCTGGAAGACCTCCGCTTCAAAGGCAGGTCCCTGGTCCGTCAGCACTTGGTCCGGGTACCCGTGTGGACGGCAAAAGTGCTGCTGGAAGGCTCTAGCTGCTGTTTGAGCCGTTAAGTCCTTGACGGGGACGACAACCAAGAACCGGGAGTAATGATCCACGATGGTTAACATTAACATTAACAATAAGAACATGGAAGAGTCCAGGAGCCATTTGGTGAGCTGCATATCCTGCTACATGTTCACAGACTTGCCAGTGGAAAAGCCAAACTTCACATGCCAGAAATGCAAGCTTGTGTCCCTGTTGGAGGAAAAGTTGCGAAATCTAGAAGAGAGGTTAACTACCTTGAAAATCATTAAGGAAGGTGAAGAGTTCTTAGACAGAGCAGAATTATCTCTTCATGATTCAGAAAGAGAAGAAATTCGAACTGCACCTGACGAAACAGAGGAATGGAAGCATGTGACCCAGAGAAGCAGGAGGATCGAGAGGCAGTCAGCACCCATACTGCTCAGGAACCAGTACCAGGCTCTCACGCAGGAGAACCATGAAGAAATACAGCAAGATAAGACTTTGCCAGCAATGAATAACCTTGTAAGCCCTCAGAATCCTCCTGGATGGAGAAAGAAGAATGTTGTGAAGAAAAAACGGAGAGTGGTGGTCATGGGGGATTCCCTGTTAAGAGGAACAGAGGCCGCTATCTGCAGACCAGACATAACCTCAAGAGAAATGTGCTGTCTTCCAGGAGCAAAAATTAAAGATGTGTCTGACAGGATATCAAGACTCTTCAGACCTACAGATCACTACCCATTCCTGCTAATACATGTGGGGACAAATGACACCGCAAGAAAGGACCTGGAAACCATCTGCAGTGACTTTGAAGACTTAGGCAAGAAAGTGAAAGAATTGGGAGCGCAGGTGGTCTTCTCATCCATCCTCCCAGTGGATGGCCATGGAACAATGAGGTGGAATAAGATTCTACAGGTGAACAACTGGCTACGTCGATGGTGCCGTCAACAAGGATTTGGATTTCTGGATCACGGAATGAATTACCTATACGATGGACTACTTGCTAGAGATGGGGTGCACCTTACGAAGACTGGAAAACATGTATTTGGAAGTCGCCTTGCTACACTCATCAGAAGAGCTTTAAACTAGAACAATGTGGGAAGGGAAGCAAAAGGCCAGAAAAAGCCATACAGCTGACAAATACTATTGAGATCTCTGCTACTGGAAGTGGAAAGGAAGAACAAAGACAAAACAATTTAAATAATAAAAATATGGGAGGAAGAGAAACCAATCACAAACTAAAATGTTTTTATACAAATGCACAAAGCATGGGCAACAAACAAGGAGAATTGGAACTACTAACGCAGGAAAAGGAATATGATGTAATTGGAATCACTGAAACTTGGTGGGACGATACACATGATTGGAATAAAAGGCTAAAAGGATACAACTTATTTGCAAGAAACAGACTTGATAAACGAGGAGGAGGTGTCGCATTGTATGTTAGAAAAGCGTATATCTGCACAGAGATTGAAGCTTCAGAGACTGGGAGTTCTGTGGAAACTGTTTGGGTAAGAATACAAGGAGAGAACAACGGAAAGGACACCATTGTAGGCATTTACTACAGGCCACCTGGGCAAGCTGAAGATATGGATGAACTCTTTATGTATCAAATGACCAAGTTCTCCAAAAAATATGACGTAGTGGTCATGGGAGATTTCAACTATCCAGACATTTGTTGGGAATCTCTCTCAAGTAAAACTAACAGGTCAAGCAAATTCTTATCCTCTCTTGCTGACAACTTTATCTTCCAAAAGGTAGGGGAGAAAACAAGGGGATCTGCTACTTTGGATCTAATCCTTATAAACAGGTAGGAAATGGTTGAGGAGGTAAAAGTGGCTGGGACCCTAGGAGGCAGCGATCATGCTATTATAGAATTTTGGATAACTAGAGGAGGAAGACATGTGAAGACTCAAACTTCAAGGTTAGATTTTAGAAAGGCAGATTTTAAGAGACTCCGAAAGAGAATAGGAGGGATCCAATGGCTGGATGTCCTTAAGGACAAAAATGTCCAGGAAGGATGGGAAATTTTTAAAAATGAGATTCTCAAAGCACAATCGTTAACAATCCCGAAAAGTAGGAAGAATGGGAAGCATTTAAGGAAACCAGGATGGATGAACACAGAACTTAAACACATGCTAAAAAGAAAGAAAGAAATGTTTATTAAATGGAAAGAGGGAGGCATATCTAAAGAAGATTATAATGCAGTCTGCAGATGCTGCAGGGCACGTATCAGGTTAGCTAAAGCTGACAATGAATTAAGGCTTGCAAGAGATGTCAAAAGCAATAAAAAAGGATTTTGGGGGTATGTCAAAAGTAAAAGAAAAGTCAAAGATGCTATAGGATTTTTACAGGATGAAAATGGAGAAATGGTAAGAGAGGATGTTGAGAAGGCCGAACTTTTTAATTCCTATTTTGCATCTGTTTTCTCTCAGAAAGAAAATGTAACATCAACTGATCTTCACTGTTCTTTTAAAGGAATAGAGGAATCCAAGTTATCTGTAAACAGAAAGATTGTGAGGGAATATTTAGCTAACATAAATGAGTTCAAGTCTCCAGGTCCAGATGAATTACACCCCAGAGTACTGAAGGAGATCGTAGAAGAAATTTTAGAACCACTCTCCATAATCTTTGAAAATTCTTGGAGAACAGGAGAAGTCCCAGAAGACTGGAGAAGAGCAAATGTTGTTCCTATCTTCAAAAAGGGGAAGAAGGTGGACCCAGGGAACTATAGGCCGGTGAGTCTGACTTCTATACCAGGAAAGATCTTTGAACAAATTATTAAACAACATGTATGTAAGTACATGGATAAGAATGAAGTGATTAACCAGAGTCAGCATGGGTTTGTAACTAACAAGTCATGTCAGACTAACTTAATTTCCTTCTATGACAGAATCACTGACTGGGTGGATCAGGGAAATGCTGTAGATATAGTATATCTTGACTTCAGCAAAGCATTTGACAAAGTATCTCACACCATCCTTATTGAAAAAATGACCAAGTATGCAATGGACCAGGCAACTGTTAGGTGGATTCATAACTGGCTTAGTGATCGGACTCAAAGGGTGGTTGTAAATGGCTTCACATCCAGCTGGATGAATGTCTCAAGTGGGGTACCACAGGGCTCTGTCCTGGGACCTGTATTGTTCAACATCTTTATCAATGATTTAGATGAAGGAATTGAGGGTAAACTGATTAAATTTGCTGATGACACAAAGCTAGGAGGGATAGCTAATACTAGAGAAGAGAGAGAGAGGATTCAAAAAGACCTAAATAAACTGGAGCAGTGGGCAGCAACCAACAGAATGGTTTTTAACAGGGAAAAATGCAAAGTACTACATCTAGGCAATAAAAATGAAAAAAGCATATACAGAATGGGAGGAATAGAGCTAAGCAACAGTACATGTGAAAAAGACTTAGGTATACTAATAGATCATAGACTGAACATGAGTCAACAGTGTGATGCAGCAGCAAAAAAGGCAAATACAATTCTGGGATGTATTAACAGAAGCATACAGTCTAGATCACGTGAAGTCATTATCGGTCTTTACTCCTCTTTGGTCAGACCTCATCTGGAATACTGTGTACAGTTTTGGGCACCACATTTTAAAAAAGACATAGACAAACTGGAGCAAGTTCAGAGAAGAGCGACCAGAATGGTGACTGGTCTGCAAACCATGTCCTATGAGGAACGGTTGCAGGATTTGGGAATGTTTAGCTTGCAAAAAAGAAGACTGAGAGGAGACTTAATAGCTGTCTACAAATATGTCAAGGGCTGTCACATTGTAGAAGGATCATCATTATTCTCATTTGCACAAGGAAAGACTAGAAGCAATGGGATGAAACTAAATGGGAGGAGACACAGATTAGATATTAGAAAAAACTTTTTGACAGTTAGGGTGATTAATGAGTGGAACAGGCTGCCACGAGAGGTGGTGAGTTCCCCTTCAATGGACGTCTTCAAACAGAGGCTGGACAGACATCTGTCTGAGATGATCTAGTGAATCCTGCTTTGAGCAGGGGGTTGGACCAGATGACCCAGGAGGTCCCTTCCAACTCTACCATTCTATGATTCTATGATTCTATGATTCTATGATTCTATGGTTAACGCGTAGACGTAGCCACTTCTGCTTGGGGTCAGTTTTACATGATCCAAGGCTACCAGTTCCAACGGTTGCCGGGTGACGATGGACTGCAGGGGAGTCTTCTGGCTGGCACGGTCCTTCCTTCTCAGGTTGCACGGGCCACAGTCTCTGCACCACTTCTCAATGGTTCCCCTCATGCCTACCCAGTGGAATCGCTCGCGCAGCAGGAACTCCAGCTTCTTCCACCCGAAGTGTCCAGCTCCGTCGTGGTATGCCTCCATCACCATGGCTGCGTCTCTTCGTGGCACCACTACTTGCCAGAGTAGTTCATGCGTCCGGGAGTTAACCATTCTGCGGCACAACTTCCCCTTGTAAAGGAACAGTCGACTCTTCTCTGCCCATAGTTGTTTGGCTTCCTCCGGAGCGTCTGGTTCAAGGCAAGCCTCCGGGCGAGTCAGCATCTCCTTCACCAGTCGGACGGCAGGGTCGCTGTCTTGCGTTTCCGCCCAGTTGTAGTGAGGTAAGGGGTTCAACGTAGCAGCCTGCTTACTCCTTACCCGGTGGGAATACTGGATAGTCCCATGACGGTGGAACGCAGGGAGTTCAAATTCTTCCAGTCCCTCCGGATCTTCTCCTTCGTCCGGCAGGTTGGGCATCCTGGACAGGGCATCCGCGTTGGTATTGGAGCGTCCGGCCCGGTATTTGATTGTGAACTCGTAGTTGGACAGACGGGCCATCCACCTCTGCTCCAGGGCACCGAGTCTTGCCGTGTCCAGGTGTGTCAACGGGTTGTTATCCGTGTACACGGTGAACCGGGAAGAAGCGAGGTAATGCTTAAAGCGCTCGGTGACTGCCCATACTACGGCCAGGAACTCTAGCTTAAATGAGCTGTAATTCTCGGGGTTCCTTTCGGTGGGCCGCAGTTTTCGGCTGGCGTAGGCGATTACTCGTTCCTTCCCCTGCTGGATCTGGGACAGTACGGCTCCTAGCCCGATGTTACTGGCGTCGGTGTAGAGGATAAAGGGCTGGCTATAATCCGGGTACGCCAGGATTTCGTCCCCCGTGAGGGCCATCTTCAGCTGGCGGAAGGACTCTTCTTCCAACTCTTCCCATTGGAAGGGCGGCTTCTGGTTCTTGGCCTTCCGGGACTGGCCTATCAGGAGGTCCTGCATAGGTGCTGCCTTTTTGGTGAAACCGGGAATAAACCTTCGGTAGTAGCCTACCAACCCGAGGAACTGCCGCACTTCTTTTACGCTGGAGGGGCTTGGCCATTCCTTAATTGCGGTGATCTTATCAGGGTCGGGAGCCACTCCGTCAGCGCTCACCACGTGTCCCAGGTACTGCACCTTTGGTTTCAGGAGGTGACACTTGGAGGGTTTCACCTTTAGGCCGTAACTCGCCAGAGCTTCGAACACTTCCGCCAGGTGTTTCAGGTGGTCCTCATACGTCTTGGAATATACGATGACATCGTCCAGGTACAACAAGACCGTCTCGAAGTTTCTGTGGCCCAGACAACACTCCATTAGTCGTTGGAAGGTTCCTGGTGCGTTGCAGAGTCCGAACGGCATGCAGGTGAACTCGCTAAGTCCCATCGGGGTGGTGAATGCGGTCTTCTCCCGGTCTGCCTCTGCTACAGGAACCTGCCAGTACCCGCTAGTGAGATCCAAGGTAGAGAAGAAGTTAGCAGATCTTAAAGCAGCCAATGACTCCTCTATCCTTGGTAAGGGGTACGCATCCTTGTGTGTGATACGGTTGATTTTCCGGTAATCTACACACATCCTCATGGTGTTGTCTTTTTTTCTGACTAAGACTAGTGGAGCTGCCCAGGGGCTACAGCTATCCCTGATCACCCCAGCCTCCTTCATGTCTCTAAGCATCCCCTTGGCGTGTTGGTAGTGGGCAGGGGGTACGGGTCGATACCTCTCTTTTATAGGAGGATGGTCTCCCGTGGGGATGTGGTGTTCTACCCCCTTGACTCGCCCGAAGTCTAACGGGTGTTTACTGAACACTCTCTCGTACTCCTGAACCACCCGATAGACTCCTTGTTTCTGGTGTGAGGGAGTGGAGTCAGTACCCAGATGTAGTTGCTGACACCAGTCCTCCATGTTTTTCTTAGAGCCGTTACCTTCCTCCGGGTGAGATGGAGGCAAGGGTTCCACAGATTGTATAGAATTTTGGTTAATGGTATATAATTTGGCTAGCGTGGCATACCGGGGCAGGTACACTTCCCTCTCCCCGATATTTATTATGCGAACGGGCACCCTCCCATGGCGTACATCAACCACCCCCCGTGCTGTCAAAATGGTGGGCCTACTGTCTGAGTAAACTGGTTCTACCATTGCCTGGTAATCCCTACCTCTCAGACCAATAGCTGCCCGGCACCAAATCATCATTTCACTTTTTGGGGGCATGGCAATAGGAAAAGGGTCACACATTCTTACGCTACCAATCTCACCGCCGGAGAGTTCCACCTGTTGCCGTCGCATCAGTGCCCGGATCTCTTTCTGGAGCACCCGCTGCTCGCCGGAGCTGGCGTTCTTGGCAACCTGCTGTAAAAGGAAAATCACCTCTGCAAGACAATTTTCAATTACATTAGTTCCTAGAGTTATTTTTGGGTGACTCTCATGTTTGTCAATATCTACAATGATCAGTCCCTGTGCTGCCAGTTCGACTCTACCGATTTTGATGGTCACCTCTTTAAATCCGATCTGTGGCACGGGCTGGCCATTGCTGGCGATGATACTCAAGTCGTCGTCAGGGTAGCGGGTAATATCCGAGTCATTCCAGTACTGCTTAAAGAGCACGTACGGGATGGTGGTGACCTGCGACCCGGTGTCCAGTAGGGCACTCATGGGAATGCCATCCAGTACCACCGGCAAGACTGGACGTCCTCCCACATATCTGTCGCGCCAGTTCGATGGGCCTGGTGATCTTTTTCCTGGGAGTTGGCCCTCTACCCCAGGTTGTGCCCGTTTAAAGAACAGTACCTTGCCATATGTCCGGGTTGATTGCAGCGGCGGCAGATGGGTCGTCCGTCCTCGCTGTATCGGTCACTGGGTCTTCCTCTGGCCGGTGGGGTCCTCCTTGGTCGACGCCACGGGATGTCCTCCGGTCCGGATGCCAGCTGGATCTTCCCTGGGGTGGAAACCTGTAAAGACTGCACAGTTCGGGTTAGCGCAGCAACGCTCTTAGCTAGCTCTTGGACCTGATGGTGTAGGTCTGGAGCCGGGTCATTGTCCAAAGCCTGCGCATCAGCTCCCACAGGCCCTGCCGACAAGGGCGCCGCCTCCTGGTGGTAAGTAATAGCTGGGCGCCTGTGGGTCATAACGCCACCCGGTGCCGGTTCTCGGAGCACCCGGATGGCTCTGTCCTTGAACTGTGCAAAGCCCAGATGGGGATCCTGTAAGGCCATCGCCCGCAACTGGGTTCGGTGGGCATTACAATACAGTCCCTCTATAAATTGTTCAGTCAACAGCCTGTCCTCGTTTCCCACTCCATCAGGGTCGGTCTGCTTAATGGCCCTCAGGGCCTCTTGTAGGTTTAGTGCATAGTCCCTTATACTCTCATGCGCTCGCTGCTTGCACCCGTAGAATCTAAGCTTAATCTCGGCTGAGGTGCGGGTATCAAAGGTATCCTTCAGCCGGGTTAGTATCCCTGCGACAGTCTTCCTCCCAGGTGGCCAGGATTTTACTTCCCTTTTAGCTGCCCCGGTTAGTTGGGCCACCAGGATGCTCACTTTTTGCTCTTCTGTGAGGGGGTACACCTGGAAGAGGCTATCCAGCTTTTCTCTAAAGTCATGCAGGGTATGTGACTCCCCTGAGTACTGGGGTAGCCAAGCTGCTCCCGGGATATAGGGCATGGTGAAGGGCATAACTGCAGCAGCGGTGGCGCTGGTGGGGGTTGAGGCAGTGAAGCTCTCCTCCGTATCCGTCATCTTCCTCCCCCCTAGTGGACCGTGGCCTACCTTGCGATGATCCTGTTCCGTAGGCCGCGGCTCCGCAGTAGATCGTCAGGGTTGAGGACCTTCCGTCGCGCTCCGGTGACGTCGGCGTCTGCTGGGCTCCTTCCAGGACCTTACGCAAAGTCCGGACGTGAGGCGGGGCTTCAGTTCCCGCGCGCTTTCGAAGTCCACGCCCCTCTTCTTCCCGCGCGGCGTCCTCAAGATGGCGTCCAACGGCGGGAAAACTCCACGGATGGCGGGAAGAAGGCCGAAGATGGCGCCGGATGGCGGGAAAACTTCGCGGATGGCGGGAAGAAGGCAGAAGATGGCGTCGGATGGCGGGAAACCTCACCACTGGTAAGTTTGAACAGTCTTTGCTTTTCAGGCACGCAGTACCCGGTGGTTGCGGGCACGAAATCCTGCCGACTACGCCAAAGTTGACGCGCCCCTGGGCCTGCTGTGTCGCGCAGCGTCTCGCGCACGGGGGCTTACCCGGAACCGGATCAGATGAGGGTTGTAGTCTCCGAGTGGCGGGGACCCGGTCCGTGCCCAGGGGGTCAGACTCAGTGTGTGGCAGTCTTGATAGATGTTATTTGAGTGTCGACTACGCCACCCGTTGATTTGCAGCTATGGAGCTGCTGCTGCAGGGCAGACCGCTGAGGCCGGTGTAGAATTGTGCAGCGTGATAGTATAACCCCCAACGGGAGGGGTATGGCCTCAGGGCAGCCGACGTGGAAGATGGGGGTAGCAGGAACCACTCAGAGACGGTGCGGTGTAATTCAGGGTCTTTACTGGTAACAACGATAGACCCTCCCGGAGTACTTGCTAGCGAACGGGGCCTGGTCAGTCCTTGAGCAGATGGGATCTCCCCTGGCCAGGCGGAGTTGTAGGCCTCCCAAACTGACTGTACTCTTCTGGCTACCTTGCTAGAAGCGGATATAAGTAGCCCACGTCCCTGAGTGTACCGTGTGGTGCTCACCCGTATGGCCGGTGACTCGGGGCCTTCTATTGGCTTCCGCTCCACGATGGCGGTGCTGGTCCCACACGTGTGACCGTGCCTTCGGGTTTCTGGGCCTGAGGACCTGAAATCCCCTGCCGGTCGGCTTCTGCTGCTGGGTAAGAGTTAGTCCCCACAGCCTCGGACGCCGGGTCCGGTAAGAAAGCTTCTCAGTCAGGGCGAGCTCTGCAGCTGCCAGCCCCTGACTCGTAGTAGTATTGCTCCCACTGAGCTCCAGCTGTTTCTTCCTATGACTGTCTCTTGTCTCTACTCTCCTTGACTCCTAACCCTGCTTCAGCCCCGGGTTTATATAGGGGAAGTTCTTCCCCTCCCAAGACTGGGCAGGAGGTGTGGCATGCACAGGATCCCTGACCAAAGGACCTCCCACCTGCTCTCAGACATAACATCTCTATCACTGTGGCAACCAGACCCCTGGGGTGTCACACGAGTATGTTCTGCTAACCCTTTCGGCGAGTATGCTCGGGCCGAGCTCCGAGTATTTATAGCTGCTCGGTGATATGGTTGAATCGCTCCCGTGTGCATGATTTGCGACTGTTTGACGGTTTTAATACATGTGAGGAATGTGTAAGAAATAGACATTCCTCACATGTATTAACCCCTTAAGCCGCGGAGCATTTTCCGTTTTTGCATTTTCGCTTTTTGCTCCACTTGTTCCCAGAGCCATAGCGTTTTTATTTTTTGGTCAATATGGCCATGTTAGGGCTTATTTTTTGCGGGACGAGTTGTACTTTTCAACGCCATTACTAGTTTTACCATGCCGTGTACGGGAAAACGGGAAAAAAATTCCAAGCGCCGTGAAATTGCAAAAAAAGTGCAATACCACTGAGGGTTTTTTTTATTTTTTTTACCACGTTCACTGAATGCTAAAACTGACCTGCCATTATTATTCTCCAGGTCATTAAGAGCTCGTAGACACCAAACATGTATAGGTTCTTTTTTATTTAAGTGATGAAAAAAAAATCCAAAGTTTGGTAAAAAAAAAAAAAAAAAATGGTGCCATTTTCCGAGACCCGTAGCGTCTCCATTTTTCGGGATCTGGGGCAGGGTGAGGGCTTATTTTTGTGAACCGAGCTGAAGTTTTTATAGATGCTATTTTGGGGTAGATCCGATGTTTTGATCGTCCTTTATTGCATTTTATTGCAATTTTACGGTGACCAAAAAACGTAATTCTGGCGTTTAGAATTTTTTTCTCATTACGCCATTTACCGATCGCATTAATTCTATTTTTATATTGATAGATCAGGCGATTCTGAACGCGGCAATGCCAAATATGTGTATGTGGGGTTTATTTTATGATTTTATTTTGAATGGGGCGAAAGGGGGGTGATTTAAACTTTTAAATTTTTTTATTTTTTTTCATATTTTTTAAAACTTTTTTTTTCACTTTTTGCTTGCTTCTGTACTCTACATAGGAGACTTGAAGCAGCAACTGTCCGATCACCTCTGCTACATACAGGGAACCAGCAGATCCCCTGTATGCAGCAGAAATGGTCCTGTCCTATGAGCACCGACCACTAGATGGCGCTCATAGCAATTCCACCCGCGCCTGTTGCGGGCACATGTCAGCTGTAAGAATCAGCTGACATGTGCTTGGTTCAGTGCGGGCTCAGCGCCGGAGCCCTCACTGAACCGGAGGATAACGACATGCGCGTACTAATACGTGACATGTCGTTAAGGGGTTAAAGCTGTCAAACAGTTGCAAATCATGCACACGGGAGCGATTCAACCATATCACCGAGCAGCTGTAAATACTCGGAGCTCGGGCCGAGCATACTCGGACAGAACATACTCGCTCAACACTAGTTAAAACAAGTTATCACCGATCCATGGGCTCTACAGGATAGGTGATCACTTATTGAGCATTTGTGTCCGAACATTGGAAAACGCACCTATCGGAAGAATGGGGAAGTTTTATCCCTGACAGAACACTTATCCCTATTTTAAAATGCTGCGGCAGGTGGGACGTCTGACCGCAGCTCTATTCATTCTCTTAGAGACTTGCAAAAAAGAGCAGCGCTCACAGCCACTGAGAGAATGAATGGATCAGTGGTCGCATCTCACATGCCGCTCCAGTCTAATGGGGAGAAAAGCTCCACATTCTGCCGGTGTGTGCAAGCAGTCAGACCCCCACCAATCAATATTATCAATGATCCTGTGGAGAGGTGATTACTTGTTTTCACCGGAGAACCCCTGTAAGTGCATCTCTGCCGCTCTGGTCCAAGTATTTAATCGCTAAGGCCACGGCCCTACTATCAGTATTCGGTCAGTGTCCAGTCAGTATTTTTTCTCAGGAGTGGGAGCCAAAACAGGTGATGAACAATCAGAGAAAAGGTATAATAGAAACAAGTCACCAATTCTGCATTTATCAACCATTCCTGGTTTCGGCACCCACTCCTGAGAAAAATACTGACCAAATACTGATGGTGGGGCTGTGGCCTAATGGAAAAAAATCTTTTCCTAGTTAAGATCAGCGAGAACAAAATGACCGCCATACACAGCACAGTCCACTATATCAACACCAATAATACCACATACAAAAGGGACAAATATCGCCACACCTTGACTAGATCACATATTACCACTACATAGTGACTGAATAATACCACATACAAGGAACAAATATGGCCAAACTATGACCAGACCATATATTACCACCCCAAGGTGACCAAATACTACAGTACTGATCATGAATACAAAACCACAAAACTAACAACACTGTTATTACCACCAGCGACATTATACACAGGAGCTCTGTATATAGTGTCAGTGTACAGGTAACACAGTGATCACCAGTGACATTATAGACAGGAGCTCTGTATATAGTGTATAGGTAATACAGTGATCACCAGTGACATACACAGGAGCTCTGTATATACTATATACACACGTGGTCAAAATTGTTGGTACCCCTCGTTTAATGAAAGAAAAACCCACAATGGTCACAGAAAAAACTTGAATCTGACAAAAGTAATAATAAATTAAAAATCGATGAAAATGAACAAATGAAAGACAGACATTGCTTTTCAACCCTGCTTCCACAGAATTTAAAAAAAATTAAACTCTTGAAATAGGCCTGGACAGAAATGATGGTACCCCTGAAAATAATGTGACAAAAGGGACATGTTAAATCAAGTTGTGTCCACTAATTAGCATCACAGGTGTCTACAATCTTGTAATCAGTCAGTGGGCCTGTATATAGGGCTACAGATACTCACTGTGCTGTTTGGTGACATGGTGTGTACCACACTCAACATGGACCAAAGGAAGCAAAGGAAAGAGTTGTCTCAGGAGATTAGAAAGAAAATTATAGACAAGCATGTTAAAGGTAAAGGTTATAAGACCATCTCCAAGCAGCTTGATGTTCCTGTAACTACAGTTGCACATATTATTCAGAAATTTAAGATCCATGGGACTGTAGCCAACCTCCCTGGACGTGGCCGCAGGAGGAAAATTGATAACAAATCAAAGAGACGAATAATATGAATGGTAACAAAAGAGCCCAGGAAAACTTCTAAAGAGATTAAAGGTGAACTTCAAGCTCAAGGAACATCAGTGTCAGATCGCACCATCCGTCGTTGTTTGATCTAAAGTGGACTTCATGGGAGACGACCAAGGAGTACACCATTGTTGAAAAAAAATCATAAAAAAGCCAGACTGGAATTTGCCAAACTACATGTTCACAAGTCAAAAAGCTTTTAGGAGAATGCCCTATGGACAGATGAGACAAAAATGGAAGTTTTTGGCAAGGCACATCAGATCTATGTTCACAGATGGAAAAATGAAGCATATCAAGATAAGAACACTGTCCCTACTGTGAAACACGGAGGAGTCTCTTTTATGTTTTGGGGCTGGTCTGCCGCATCTGGCACAGGGTGTCTTGAATCTGTGCAGGGTACAATGAAATCTCAAGACTATCAAGGGATTCTAGAGAGAAATGTGCTCCTCAGTGTCAGAAAGCGTGGTCTCAGTCGCAGGTCATGGGTCTTGCAACAGGATAATGACCCAAAACACACAGCTAAAAACACCCAACAATGGCTAAGAGGAAAACATTGGACTATTCTGAAGTGACCTTCTATGAGCCCTGACCTAAATCCTATTGAGCATCTTTGGAAAGAGCTGAAACATGACGTCTGGAAAAGGCAACCTTCAACCATGAGACAACTGGAGCAGTTTGCTCATGAGGAGTGGCCAAAATACCTGTGGAGAGGTGCAGAAGTCTCATTGACAGTAACAGGAGTCGTTTGATTGCAGTGATTGCCTCAAAAGGTTGCTCAGCAAAATATTAAGTTAAGAAGAACCATCATTTCTGTCCAGGCCTGTTTCATCAGTTTATTTTATTTTTTTTATTCTGTGGAAGCAGAAAAGCAATGTCTGACTTTCATTTGTTCATTTTCATAGATTTTTAATTTATTATTACTTTTGTCAGATTCAAGTTATTTCTGTGACCATTGTGGGTTTTTCTTTCATTAAACGAGGGGTACCAACAGTTTTGACCACGTGTGTAGTGTAAGTGTACATGTGTGTCACCCTGGCCTGGATGCCACAAGTGTAATTAAAGCTGTGTCTGAGAGCAGGGGGGAGGTTCTCTAGTCAGGGGAACATTAGCATGCAATGCCTCCTGTCTCAGGCCAGTAGGGGGAGCAGGCTGCCCCTATAAAAGCTGGTGCTGAGGGCAGGGTTAGAGAGAACCCAGATGACCTGTCTCAGGACTGAGACGTGTCTCATCAGAGCAGGGACAGACAGTTGCACTGCACCTAAGAGGAAGTGTGGCAGGAGGAGAGCCACAAGCCAGAGACAAGAGGCGAAGAGAGCCTGTCTTGGCAGATAACAGACTTAATCTACCAGAGTTTGGTGTCTGAGGCTGGAAGGATTCCACATCCCCCAGCAGAGAACCAGTCCGCAAGGGACTGTATATTCCTTGGCCTAAGAAGCCTGGAGGCTCTGCAACAACAGAAGGGACCAGTAAAGCCATACAAGGCTGGGAGCAGAAAGGAACCCACGTCGCAGGCCATACAGGCGAGAAAACACGGAAAGCTCGGAAACGTGGGCTGTTACCCTATCAGGAGGAGATAGCCAGAAGGAGCGCAGAAAGCACGGTAGGCCTACACCCTCACCCTGACCAGGGCTAATTTCCCCGTTGCTCTCAGACATCCAGGTCCCCTCCTAGCCGGGACTGTTTGTGGGTCAGTTTACCTGTTTAGTAAAGACCCTGGACTGCAACCTGTTGTCTGTGTGCTCCTTGCTCCTCCAGCACTATCAGCACTGGGACTCCCACTACCATCACTCCCAACATCCATTATACTGCCCTGGGGCCGCACTCTTCCCGTGGAGAGTCACACTACCCTAGATGCACACCTCATCAGCCCCAGCGGTCTGCATGCAGCGGCGGTTCCTAATAACCGCAATACACGGGTGGCGTAGTCGGACATTATCAGCAGAACATAGCAGACTACCATTGGCCTGACCACCCTGAGCCACGGAACCGGGTCGCCACTACTACCCCCATCGTCTCCCTATTGCCCGGATCCGAGTGCCCCACGGCCCAGGGGGCGAGTCAGCTTTGGCGTAGTCGGCAGGATTTCGTGCCCGCAACCACCGGGTACTGCGTGCCTGAAAAAGACTTTTGTAACTTACCTGTGGCAAAGTTTCCCGCCGTCCGGAGTCGTTTCCCGCCATCCGGAGCCGATTCCCGCCATCGGACGCCATCTTGGACCGTTTCCCGCCGTCTTCTGCCGCCTTCCCACCATCCGCAGCTGCTTCCCGCCATCGGACGCCATCTTCAGGACGCCGCGCGGGAAGAAGATGGGCGTGGACGTCAAAACCGCGCGAGATCCGAAGCTCCGCCCCACGCACCGACGCTGCGCAAGGTCCTGGAAGGGAGAGAGAGCGACGCTGACGTCATCAGGACGCGACGCCAGGTCCTCGTCCATAGCAGCAGCAGCGGAGCCGCGGCCTACAGAAGAGGATCGTCGGAAGGTAGGCCACGCGTAACTAGGGGGGGGAGGAAGATGACGGACACAGAGGCGCCCACTACCACCAACGCAGCTGCAGCAGCGGTGATGCCCTTTTCCTTGCCCTACATCCCTGGAGCGGCCTGGCTGCCCAAATACTCAGGGGAGCCCCATGCCCTAACTGACTTCAAGGAAAGGCTATACAGTTTGTTCCACGTTTACCCCCTGACAGAGGAACAGAAGGTCAGCATATTAACAGGGCAGTTAACTGGCGCAGCCCAGCGGGAGGTAAAATCATGGCCCACTGAGGAGAAAAGGACTGTGAAGGGTATTCTGGCCCGGCTGCGGGGTACCTTTGACACACGTACCTCCGCTGAGATTAAAATGAGGTTCTATGGATGTAAGCAGCGGGCACAGGACAGCATCAGAGACTATGCCCTAAATCTGCAGGAAGCCTTGAGGGCTATTCAACAAACTGACCCTGGCAGTGTGCAGGAAACGGATAAGCTGCTAACAGAACAATTCATAGAAGGTCTGCTGTCTAGCGCCCACAGGGCCCAACTGCGCCTCATGTTCTTTCAGAACCCCGACCTGACCTTTGCCCAATTTAAGGACAGGGCCATAAGGGTGCTCCGTGAATCTGCAACCAGTAGCGCTATAAACCCCCGGCGCCCTGCTATCACTTACCACCAGGAGGCGGCGCCCTCCTCTATGGACTCCGTGGAGGCTGATGCACAGGCCCTGAACCAAGCCCCGTCGAAAGATCTGCACCACCAAGTCCAGGAGCTGACCAGGAGCGTTGCGGCGTTGACCAGGACCGTCCAGGCGTTGCAAGTGGACCCGTCAAGACCCATCGAGCTGGCTTCAAGTCCGGAGAATGTCCCATGGCGTCGACAGAGGAGGATCCCGTCGTTCCGAGGGAGGCCCACAGACCGCTACGCAGAGGATGGACAGCCCATTTGCCGTCGATGCAACCAGCCCGGACACATTTCCAGGTACTGTAATTTAAACGGGTCCAACCTGGGGCAGAGGGCCAACCCCCAGGCATAAGATCACCAGGCCCTTACAATTGGCGTAATAAGTACGTTGGGGGGCGCCCGGTTTTACCCGTGGTGCTGGACGGTATCCTCATGAGCGCCTTGCTGGATACTGGGTCACAAGTAACCACTATCCCTTATGTACTTTTTAAGCAGTATTGGACTGATGCTGATATCACACGGTATCCAGACGGTAACTTGAGCATCATCGCCAGTAATGGCTTACCCGTGCCGCAGAGGGGGTTCAAGGAGATGACCATTAAGATTGGTAAAGTTGAACTACCGGCACAGGGAGTGATTATTGTGGACATTGACCGTCATGAAAGTCACCCTAAAATAACTGTGGGTACTAACGTGATTGAAAATTGTCTTTCAGAGGTAATTGTAATCTTACAACAGGTGGCGGTGAATGCTAGTTCCAGCCAACAGAGAATCCTCAACAAGGAGATAAAGGCCCTGATGAGACGGCAGCAGGTAGAACTGTCTGGTGGTGAGATCGGTAGCGTAAGACTGAGTGACCCATTCCCCATTTCCATGCCTCCCAAAAGTGAAATGATGATCTGGTGTCGGACTGCAATCGGGTTGAGAGGTAGAGACTACCAAGACATGGTAGAACCCGTGTACTCAGACAGCAGGCCCACCATTTTGACAGCCCGGGGGGTGGTTGATGTCCGTCATGGGAGGGTGCCCGTCCGCATCCTCAACATTGGGGAGAGGGAGGTACACTTACCCAGGTACGCTACACTTGCCAAGCTGTTTGTGGTCGAACACAAAGCTATCAGGGCCGTGGAACCTTTGCCTCCATGTCCACAGGCGGAGAGTAATGGCTCCCAGAAACAAAAGGAGGACTGGTGCCAGAAACTCCACGTGGGTGCTGACTCCACTCCCCTGCACCAAAAACAAGGAGTCTACTGGGTGGTACAGGAGTACGAGAGAGTCTTTAGTAAGCACCCGCTAGACTTCGGCAGAGTAAAGGGGATAGAACACCACATCCCCACAGGGAGCCACCCACCGATAAAAGAGAGGCACAGACCTGTACCCCCTGCATATTATCAGAACGCAAGGGGCATGCTAAGAGAGATAAAAGAAGCTGGGGTTATTAGAGACAGCTGTAGCCCCTGGGCAGCCCCCTTGGTTCTGGACAAAAAGAAAGACGGCACCATGAGAATGTGCGTCGACTATAGACAAATCAACCGTATCACTCACAAAGACGCATATCCGCTGCCTAGAATAGAGGAGTCTTTAGCCGCGCTAAAATCAGCTAACTTCTTTTCTACTTTGGACCTTACTAGCGGGTACTGGCAGGTTCCTGTGGCAGAGGCTGACAAGGAGAAGACCGCCTTCACCACCCCGATGGGACTGAGCGAATTCAACTGCATGCCTTTCGGGCTCTGCAACGCACCAGGGACCTTCCAGCGGCTGATGGAATGCTGTCTAGGGCACCGAAACGTCGAGACGGTCCTCCTTTACCTGGACGACGTGATCGTCTATTCGAAGACCTACGAGGACCATCTGAAGCACCTGGCCGAGGTGTTCGAAGCCCTGGCAGGCTATGGCCTGAAGGTGAAACCATCGAAGTGTCACCTGCTGAAACCAAAGGTCCAGTACCTAGGGCACGTGGTAAGCGCGGAAGGAGTGGCCCCCGACCCTGACAAGGTCACGGCAATCAAGAGCTGGCCAAGCCCCTCGAACATCAAAGAGGTGAGACAGTTTCTCGGGTTGGTAGGCTACTACCGAAGATTCATCCCCGGGTTCACCAAGATGGCAGCTCCTATGCAGGACCTCCTGATCGGACAGTCTAAGTCCAGGAGCCAAAAGCCGCCCTTCAAGTGGGATAAACCGGAAGAGGAGTCCTTCCGCCAGCTAAAGATGGCCCTCACAGGGGATGAGATCCTGGCCTACCCTGATTATGGCCAGCCTTTCATTCTCCACACAGATGCCAGTAATGTGGGACTGGGAGCCGTATTGTCCCAAAACCAACAGGGCAGATAACAGGTGATCGCATACGCCAGCCGGAAGCTGAGGCCCACCGAAAGGAACCCGGAGAATTACAGTTCCTTCAAGCTAGAATTCTTGGCGGTGGTGTGGGCCGTGACGGAACGCTTCAAGCATTACCTGGCCTCCGCAAAGTTCACCGTGTACACGGACAACAACCCGTTGACACACCTGGACAATGCAAGACTGGGTGCCCTGGAACAGCGGTGGATGGCCCGTCTCTCCAACTATGACTTCGTGATCAAGTACCGGGCAGGCAAAACCTACGCCAACGCGGACGCCCTATCAAGGATGCCTCACTTACCTGAAGGTGACGAAGACCCAGAAGAGCTGGAGGAGGTAGAACTCCCCGCGTTTCACCGGTATGGAGCCGCTCAACACTCTCACCGCGTGAAGGAGGAGGATCTAACAACTGTGATGATGAATCCCCTACCTCACCACAGCTGGGCCGAGACCCAAGATAGTGACCCTGCAGTCAGCCTGGTGAAAGATCTGCTGACCCGGGAAGACGCCCGCTTAGATCCAGATGCCCCAGAGGAAGCCAAGCAGCTATGGAAGGAGAAGAGCAAGCTGTTCCTCTACGAAGGCAAGTTGTGCAGAAGGATTGTCAACCACCGGACGCACGAGCTGACCTGGCAAGTCGTGGTCCCAAGGAGGGATGCAGCTATGGTCCTGGGGGCTTACCATGACAGAGCGGGACACTTCGGTTGGAAGAAACTGGAGTTCCTACTAAGAGGAAGATTCTTTTGGGTCGGCATGAGAGGAGCTGTAGAAAAATGGTGCAGAGACTGTGGCCCTTGTCACCTAAGGAGGAAGGACCGTGCCAGCCAGAAGACACCCTTGAGGCCCATCGTCACCACGCAGCCTCTTGAGCTGGTAGCTCTGGACCACGTCAAATTGGCTCCCAGCCGGTCAGGATACATCTATGCCCTGACAATCGTGGACCACTATTCCCGTTTTCTAGTGGTGGTCCCGGTAAAGGACTTGACAGCCCAAACAGCGGCCAGAGCCTTCCAGCAATATTTCTGCCGTCCACACGGGTATCCGGAACAGGTCCTGACAGACCAGGGTCCAGCGTTCGAGGCTGAAATCTTCCAGGAGTTCTGCAACCTCTATGGCTGTAAGAAGATTCGTACAACGCCTTACCACCCCCAAACCAACGGGATGTGTGAGAAGATGAACAATATAGTCATTGATCTCCTGAAGACGTTGCCCCTGGAGGAACGCAGCCTGTGGCCAGAAAAACTGCCGGACCTGATAGACCTATACAACAATATCCCGGTGAATGCTACAAACTGCACCCCGGCTTACCTGATGCGAGCTAGACCAAGAAAGCTGCCCGTAGACCTGGAGATGGGAGTCCTAATACCTGAGGACACCTCCCCGGATGCGGACTGGGATACGGAAAGGCAACTGCAGTACAAGAAGGTACAGGAGAGTGTGGAGAAGAGCCTGGCCCAGGTGAGAGAGAAGCAAGAAAGACTCTTCAATCAACACGCCCCTGCTAGTCCCCTAGAACCTGGTGAGCAAGTCCTAAAGCGAAAAAGAAGGCTACATAAGTTGGACGACCAGTGGGAAAGGGAACCCTACACCGTACTGCAGTCTGACCACGACAACCCAAAGGTGTGCGTAATCACCAAGGACGGAGGAGAAACCACTAGTGTCGTCTCCAGAGACCATCTCAAAAGGTGCCCTGAGCAACTCCGTAGTGCAGAAGAGGATCAGAGTGACCTTGAACCCGCAGAGGACAAAGAAGAAATGATCAGCACCGTTCTCGGAGAGTTCCCTCAGTCCTGGACTCGCATAAATGATGCCATAGTGGTACCTGTCCTGCATTTCCTGCAACCGGCACAGCAACAACCAACACCAGAGCCGGAAGGTGAAGAGGAGCAAGCAGTTCCAGAGGCAGAAGAGCCTGTACCAGCAGCCCAGGTGAGTCAACCCTCTGCTGACAGTGAGCCTGCCATGCCTGCGGTAAGCCAAAGGACCCGCAGACAGCTGCCTGCCCTACCTGTACACCCAGCTGGTAGCTGCACCCCTAACGCTAGTGGGGAAAGCCAAGTCAGTCCACCACCAGACAGTGGGCTACGTAGGTCAACCAGGAGCACAAAGGGACAGATACCCGCTCGCTGGAGAATATAGAGTGTACTAAAATTGTAAATAACCCTGTTGCCAAATGTTGAATTGTTTGCAAAGTTACATGCATGTTTGGTAATACTCTGTTTCAGTTTCTTGCAGCTACCGTAAGGACTCACAGGTTATGGACTTTTTATAACCGGGACCTTGTATGGACTGCGTTCAGAGCCTAACCCAGGAATGAACTAAGACTGTGAAGGACTTGGGGTAGGACAGACCCCCACCTGGTTAAGGCTCCCCGTTGTGCTGGTGATATGGACACCCGGTCACAGGCCACACTGTGACCTTAAGAACTCAATTTGTGCGTCGTCTGTCTATTAATGTTTTATTGTTATGCATATTGTCTTTGTTTACTGTTTAGTCCCGGAGTACTAAATTTCACTAGGGGGGAATGTGTCACCCTGGCCTGGATGCCACAAGTGTAATTAAAGCTGTGTCTGAGAGCAGGGGGGAGGTTCTCTAGTCAGGGGAACATTAGCATGCAATGCCTCCTGTCTCAGGCCAGTAGGGGGAGCAGGCTGCCCCTATAAAAGCTGGTGCTGGGGGCAGGGTTAGAGAGAACCCAGATGACCTGTCTCAGGACTGAGACGTGTCTCAGCAGAGCAGGGACAGACAGTTGCACTGCACCTAAGAGGAAGTGTGGCAGGAGGAGAGCCACAAGCCAGAGACAAGAGGCGAAGCAAGCCTGTCTTGGCAGATAACAGACGTAATCTACCAGACTTTGGTGTCTGAGGCTGGAAGGATTCCACATCCCCCAGCAGAGAACCAGTCCGCAAGGGACTGTATATTCCTTGGCGTAAGAAACCAGACAATGTGAACTGAGGTCTAAGATGGCAGACATACAAGAAAAGGAGGCATGTTCACACTAGCAAAAAAGAAGCAAGACAAAAATATATCTCATACCCTACCATAATTATATATAAATGTAAAGCAAAATTGCATAATAAATATAGGGTACTTAGTGAACTATTTTTGATCAAAAAAAGTATACAAGCCGTCCCACCAGCGGCAAGGTGACCCTAAATTGGGACGGTACCTATACTGCCTATATTAAAAACCTTACTGTATATCAAAGTTGAAGTAATGCATATAAAAGGGTAGACAAATAGGACCGGGTCCCAACTCCAGACCACCTAGGCCCGTGGTAAGCTACATATATACCAATCAGCTCAACAAAGGGCATGCCACACCCTTAAATTGCACAGAATGCAAACAAGTCAATAAAACCAGACAATGTGAACTGAGGTCTAAGATGGCAGACATACAAGAAAAGGAGGCATGTTCACACTAGCAAAAAAGAAGCAAGACAAAAATATATCTCATACCCTACCATAATTATATATAAATGTAAAGCAAAATTGCATAATAAATATAGGGTACTTAGTGAACTATTTTTGATCAAAAAAAGTATACAAGCCGTCCCACCAGCGGCAAGGTGACCCTAAATTGGGACGGTACCTATACTGCCTATATTAAAAACCTTACTGTATATCAAAGTTGAAGTAATGCATATAAAAGGGTAGACAAATAGGACCGGGTCCCAACTCCAGACCACCTAGGCCCGTGGTAAGCTACATATATACCAATCAGCTCAACAAAGGGCATGCCACACCCTTAAATTGCACAGAATGCAAACAAGTCAAAAAACCAGACAATGTGAACTGAGGTCTAAGATGGCAGACATACAAGAAAAGGAGGCATGTTCACACTAGCAAAAAAGAAGCAAGACAAAAATATATCTCATACCCTACAATAATTATATATAAATGTAAAGCAAAATTGAATAATAAATATAGGGTACTTAGTGAACTATTTTTGATCAAAAAAAGTATACAAGCCGTCCCACCAGCGGCAAGGTGACCCTAAATTGGGACGGTACCTATACTGCCTATATTAAAAACCTTACTGTATTTCAAAGTTGAAGTAATGCATATAAAAGGGTAGACAAATAGGACCGGGTCCCAACTCCAGACCACCTAGGCCCGTGGTAAGCTACATATATACCAATCAGCTCAACAAAGGGCATGCCACACCCTTAAATTGCACAGAATGCAAACAAGTCAAAAAACCAGACAATGTGAACTGAGGTCTAAGATGGCAGACATACAAGAAACAGAGGCATGTTCACACTAGCAAAAAAGAAGCAAGACAAAAATATATCTCATACCCTACCATAATTATATATAAATATAAAGCAAAATTGCATAATAAATATAGGGTACTTAGTGAACTATTTTTGATCAAAAAAAGTATACAAGCCGTCCCACCAGCGGCAAGGTGACCCTAAATTGGGACGGTACCTATACTGCCTATATTAAAAACCTTACTGTATATCAAAGTTGAAGTAATGCATATAAAAGGGTAGACAAATAGGACCGGGTCCCAACTCCAGACCACCTAGGCCCGTGGTAAGCTACATATATACCAATCAGCTCAACAAAGGGCATGCCACACCCACAGGGTAGATTGGTATATATGTAGGAGAAGATTAGATACACGGCTCAGCAGACAGTATCACACAGGAGGGGATTAGATACACAGCTCAGCAGACAGTACCACACAGTATAAGATTAGATACACTGCTCAGCAGACAGTATCACACAGGAGAGGATTAGATACACAGCTCAGCAGACAGTATCAAACAGGAGGGGATTAGATACACAGCTCAGAAGACAGTATCACACAGTATAAGATTAGATACACTGCTCAGCAGATTATCACAGCATAGGATTAGATACACGGCTCAGCAGACAGTATCACACAGGAGAGGATTAGATACACAGCTCAGCAGACAGTATCACACAGGAGAGGATTAGATACACAGCTCAGCAGACAGTATCACACAGTATAACATTAGATACACTGCTCAGCAGACAGTATCACACAGGAGAGGATTAGATACACAGCTCAGCAGACAGTATCGCACAGGAGAGGATTAGATACACAGCTCAGCAGACGGTATCGCACAGGAGAGGATTAGATACACAGCTCAGAAGACAGTATCACACAGTATAAGATTAGATACACTGCTCAGCAGATTATCACAGCATAGGATTAGATACACGGCTCAGCAGACAGTATCACACAGGAGAGGATTAGATACACAGCTCAGCAGACAGTATCACACAGTATAACATTAGATACACTGCTCAGCAGACAGTATCACACAGGAGAGGATTAGATACACGGCTCCACAGACAGTATCACACAGGAGAGGATTAGATACACAGCTCAGCAGATGGTATCACACAGGAAAGGATTAGATACATAGCTCAGCAGATGGTATCACACATAAAAGGATTAGATACACGTCTCAGCAGACAGTATCACACAGGATAGGATTAGATGCACAGCTCAGCAGACAGTATCACACAGGAGAGGATTAGATACACAGCTCAGCTTACAGTATCACACAGGAGTGGATTAGATACACGGCTCAACAGACAGTATCACACCGGATAGGATTAGATACACTGCTCAGCAGACAGTATCACACAGGAGAAGATTAGATACACAGCTCAGCAGACAGTATCACACAGGAGAGGATTAGATACACAGCTCAGCAGACAGTATCACACAGGAGAAGATTAGATACACTGCTCAGCAGACAGTATCACACAGGATAGGATTAGATACACAGCTCAGCAGACAGTATCACACAGGAGAGGATTAGATACACAGCTCAGCAGACAGTATCACACAGTATAAGATTAGATACACAGCTCAGCAGACAGTATCACACAGCATAGGATTAGATACACAGCTCAGCAGACAGTATCACACCGGATAGGATTAGAAACACAGCTCAGCAGACAGTATCACACAGGAGAGGATTAGATACACAGCTCAGCAGACAGTATCACACAGGAGAAGATTAGATACACTGCTCAGCAGACAGTATCACACCGGATAGGATTAGATACACGGCTCAGCAGACAGTATCACACCGGATAGGAATAGATACACAGCTCAGCAGACAGTATCACACAGGAGAGGATTAGATACATAGCTCAGCAGACAGTATCACACAGGATAGGATTAGATACACTGCTCAGCAGACAGTATCACACCGGATAGGATTAGATACACAGCTCAGCAGACAGTATCACACAGGAGAGGATTAGATACACAGCTCAGCAGACAGTATCACACAGGAGAAGATTAGATACACTGCTCAGCAGACAGTATCACACCGGATAGGATTAGATGCACAGCTCAGCAGACAGTATCACACAGGAGAAGATTAGATACACAGCTCAGCAGACAGCATCACACAGGATAGGATTAGATACACAGCTCAGCAGACAGTATCACACAGGAGAAGATTAGATGCACAGCTCAGCAGACAGTATCACACCGGATAGGATTAGATACACAGCTCAGCAGACAGTATCACACAGGAGAAGATTAGATACACAGCTCAGCAGACAGTATCACACAGGAGAGGATTAGATACACAGCTCAGCAGACAGTATCACACAGGATAGGATTAGATACACGGCTCAGCAGACAGTATCACACAGGAGAAGATTAGATACACAGCTCAGCAGACAGTATCACACAGGATAGGATTAGATAAACGGCTCAGCAGACAGTATCACACAGGAGAAGATTAGATACACAGCTCAGCAGACAGTACCACACAGGATAGGATTAGATACACAGCTCAGCAGACAGAATCACACAGGATAGGATTAGATGCACAGCTCAGCAGACAGTATCACACCGGATAGGATTAGATACACAGCTCAGCAGACAGTATCACACCGGATAGGATTAGATACACAGCTCAGCAGACAGTATCACACCGGATAGGATTAGATGCACAGCTCAGCAGACAGTATCACACCGGATAGGATTAGATACACGGCTCAGCAGACAGTATCACACCGGATAGGAATAGATACACAGCTCAGCAGACAGTATCACACAGGAGAGGATTAGATACACAGCTCAGCAGACAGTATCACACAGGAGAGTATTAGATACACAGCTCAGCAGACAGTATCACACAGGAGAAGATTAGATACACTGCTCAGCAGACAGTATCACACCGGATAGGATTAGATGCACAGCTCAGCAGACAGTATCACACAGGAGAAGATTAGATACACAGCTCAGCAGACAGTATCACACAGGATAGGATTAGATACACAGCTCAGCAGACAGTATCACACAGGAGAAGATTAGATGCACAGCTCAGCAGACAGTATCACACCGGATAGGATTAGATACACAGCTCAGCAGACAGTATCACACAGGAGAAGATTAGATACACAGCTCAGCAGACAGTATCACACAGGAGAGGATTAGATACACAGCTCAGCAGACAGTATCACACAGGATAGGATTAGATACACGGCTCAGCAGACAGTATCACACAGGAGAAGATTAGATACACAGCTCAGCAGACAGTATCACACAGGATAGGATTAGATACACGGCTCAGCAGACAGTATCACACAGGAGAAGATTAGATACACAGCTCAGCAGACAGTATCACACAGGATAGGATTAGATACACAGCTCAGCAGACAGTATCACACAGGATAGGATTAGATGCACAGCTCAGCAGACAGTATCACACCGGATAGGATTAGATACACAGCTCAGCAGACAGTATCACACAGGAGAAGATTAGATACACAGCTCAGCACACAGTATCACACAGGAGAATATTAGATACACTGCTCAGCAGAGAGTATCACACAGGAGAAGATTAGATACACTGCTCAGCAGACAGTATCACACAGGAGAAGATTAGATACACTGCTCAGCAGACAGTATCACACAGGAGAAGATTAGATACACTGCTCAGCAGACTGTATCACACAGGAGAAGATTAGATACACAGCTCAGCAGACAGTATCACACAGGAGAAGATTAGATACACAGCTCAGCAGACAGTATCACACCGGATAGGATTAGATACACAGCTCAGCAGACAGTATCACACAGGAGGAGATTAGATACACAGCTCAGCAGACAGTATCACAAAGGAGAAGATTAGATACACAGCTCAGCTGACAGTATCACACAGGAGAAGATTAGATACATAGCTCAGCAGACAGTATCACACAGGAGAAGATTAGATACACGGCTCAGCAGACAGTATCACACAGGAGAAGATTAGATACAGTGCTCAGCAGACTGTATCACACAGGAGAAGATTACATACACAGCTCAGCAGACAGTATCACACAGGAGAAGATTAGATACACAGCTCAGCAGACAGTATCACACCGGATAGGATTAGATACACAGCTCAGCAGACAGTATCACACAGGAGAAGATTAGATACACAGCTCAGCAGACAGTATCACACAGGAGAATATTAGATACACAGCTCAGCAGACCGTATCACACCGGATAGGATTAGATACACAGCTCAGCAGACAGTATCACACAGGAGAAGATTAGATACACAGCTCAGCAGACAGTATCACACAGGAGAATATTAGATACACAGCTCAGCAGACAGTATCACACCGGATAGGATTAGATACACAGCTCAGCAGACAGTATCACACAGGAGAAGATTAGATACACAGCTCAGCAGACAGTATCACACAGGAGAAGATTAGATACATAGCTCAGCAGACAGTATCACACAGGAGAAGATTAGATACACGGCTCAGCAGACAGTATCACACAGGAGAAGATTAGATACACTGCTCAGCAGACAGTATCACACAGGAGAAGATTAGATACACAGCTCAGCTGACAGTATCACACAGGAGAGGATTAGATACACTGCTCAGCAGACAGTATCACACAGGAGAAGATTAGATACACAGCTCAGCAGACAGTATCACACCGGATAGGATTAGATACACAGCTCAGCAGACAGTATCACACAGGAGAAGATTAGATACACAGCTCAGCAGACAGTATCACACAGGAGAATATTAGATACACTGCTCAGCAGACAGTATCACACCGGATAGGATTAGATACACAGCTCAGCAGACAGTATCACACAGGAGAGGATTAGATACACAGCTCAGCAGACAGTATCACACAGGAGAAGATTAGATACACAGCTCAGCAGACAGTATCACACAGGAGAAGATTAGATACACAGCTCAGCAGACAGTATGACACAGGGTAGGATTAGATACACGGCTCAGCAGACAGTATCACACAGGAGAGGATTAGATACACAGCTCAGCAGACATCACACAGGAGAGGATTAGATACACGGCTCAGCAGACAGTATCACACAGGAGAGGATTAGATACACAGCTCAACAGACAGTATCACACAGGATAGGATTTGATGCACAGCTCAGCAGACAGTATCACACAGGATAGGATTAGATACACAGCTCAGCAGACAGTATCACACAGGAGAAGATTAGATACACAGCTCAGCAGACAGTATCACACAGGAGAAGATTAGATACACAGCTCAGCAGACAGTATCACACAGGAGGGGATTAGATGCACAGCTCAGCTGACAGTATCGCACAGGAGAAGATTAGATACACAGCTCAGCAGACAGTATCACACAGGAGAATATTAGATACACTGCTCAGCAGACAGTATCACACCGGATAGGATTAGATGCACAGCTCAGCAGACAGTATCACACCGGATAGGATTAGATACACAGCTCAGCAGACAGTATCACACAGGAGAAGATTAGATACACAGCTCAGCACACAGTATCACACAGGAGAATATTAGATACACTGCTCAGCAGAGAGCATCACACAGGAGAAGATTAGATACATAGCTCAGCAGACAGTATCACACAGGAGAAGATTAGATACACGGCTCAGCAGACAGTATCACACAGGAGAAGATTAGATACAGTGCTCAGCAGACTGTATCACACAGGAGAAGATTACATACACAGCTCAGCAGACAGTATCACACAGGAGAAGATTAGATACACAGCTCAGCAGACAGTATCACACCGGATAGGATTAGATACACAGCTCAGCAGACAGTATCACACAGGAGAAGATTAGATACACAGCTCAGCAGACAGTATCACACAGGAGAATATTAGATACACAGCTCAGCAGACCGTATCACACCGGATAGGATTAGATACACAGCTCAGCAGACAGTATCACACAGGAGAAGATTAGATACACAGCTCAGCAGACAGTATCACACAGGAGAATATTAGATACACAGCTCAGCAGACAGTATCACACCGGATAGGATTAGATACACAGCTCAGCAGACAGTATCACACAGGAGAAGATTAGATACACAGCTCAGCAGACAGTATCACACAGGAGAAGATTAGATACATAGCTCAGCAGACAGTATCACACAGGAGAAGATTAGATACACGGCTCAGCAGACAGTATCACACAGGAGAAGATTAGATACACTGCTCAGCAGACAGTATCACACAGGAGAAGATTAGATACACAGCTCAGCTGACAGTATCACACAGGAGAGGATTAGATACACTGCTCAGCAGACAGTATCACACAGGAGAAGATTAGATACACAGCTCAGCAGACAGTATCACACCGGATAGGATTAGATACACAGCTCAGCAGACAGTATCACACAGGAGAAGATTAGATACACAGCTCAGCAGACAGTATCACACAGGAGAATATTAGATACACTGCTCAGCAGACAGTATCACACCGGATAGGATTAGATACACAGCTCAGCAGACAGTATCACACAGGAGAGGATTAGATACACAGCTCAGCAGACAGTATCACACAGGAGAAGATTAGATACACAGCTCAGCAGACAGTATGACACAGGGTAGGATTAGATAAACGGCTCAGCAGACAGTATCACACAGGAGAGGATTAGATACACAGCTCAGCAGACATCACACAGGAGAGGATTAGATACACGGCTCAGCAGACAGTATCACACAGGAGAGGATTAGATACACAGCTCAACAGACAGTATCACACAGGATAGGATTTGATGCACAGCTCAGCTGACAGTATCACACCGGATAGGATTAGATACACAGCTCAGCAGACAGTATCACACAGGAGAAGATTAGATACACAGCTCAGCAGACAGTATCACACAGGAGAAGATTAGATACACAGCTCAGCAGACAGTATCACACAGGAGGGGATTAGATGCACAGCTCAGCTGACAGTATCGCACAGGAGAAGATTAGATACACAGCTCAGCAGACAGTATCACACAGGAGAATATTAGATACACTGCTCAGCAGACAGTATCACACCGGATAGGATTAGATACACAGCTCAGCAGACAGTATCACACAGGAGAGGATTAGATACACAGCTCAGCAGACAGTATCACACAGGAGAAGATTAGATACACAGCTCAGCAGACAGTATCACACAGGGTAGGATTAGATACACGGCTCAGCAGACAGTATCACACAGGAGAGGATTAGATACACAGCTCAGCAGACATCACACAGGAGAGGATTAGATACACGGCTCAGCAGACAGTATCACACAGGAGAAGATTAGATACACAGCTCAGCAGACAGTATCACACCGGATAGGATTAGATACACAGCTCAGCAGACAGTATCACACAGGAGAAGATTAGATACACAGCTCAGCAGACAGTATCACAAAGGAGAAGATTAGATACACAGCTCAGCTGACAGTATCACACAGGAGAAGATTAGATACATAGCTCAGCAGACAGTATCACACAGGAGAAGATTAGATACACGGCTCAGCAGACAGTATCACACAGGAGAAGATTAGATACAGTGCTCAGCAGACAGTATCACACAGGAGAAGATTACATACACAGCTCAGCAGACAGTATCACACAGGAGAAGATTAGATACACAGCTCAGCAGACAGTATCACACAGGAGAATATTAGATACACAGCTCAGCAGACCGTATCACACCGGATAGGATTAGATACACAGCTCAGCAGACAGTATCACACAGGAGAAGATTAGATACACAGCTCAGCAGACAGTATCACACAGGAGAAGATTAGATACACAGCTCAGCAGACAGTATCACACAGGAGAGGATAAGATACACAGCTCAGCAGACAGTATCACACAGGAGAAGATTAGATACACAGCTCAGCAGACAGTATCACACAGGAGAATATTAGATACACAGCTCAGCAGACCGTATCACACCGGATAGGATTAGATACACAGCTCAGCAGACAGTATCACACAGGAGAAGATTAGATACACAGCTCAGCAGACAGTATCACACAGGAGAATATTAGATACACAGCTCAACAGACAGTATCACACCGGATAGGATTAGATACACAGCTCAGCAGACAGTATCACACAGGAGAAGATTAGATACACAGCTCAGCAGACAGTATCACACAGAAGATTAGATACATAGCTCAGCAGACAGTATCACACAGGAGAAGATTAGATACACGGCTCAGCAGACATTATCACACAGGAGAAGATTAGATACACAGCTCAGCAGACAGTATCACACAGGAGAAGATTAGATACACAGCTCAGCAGACAGTATCACACAGGAGAAGATTAGATACACAGCTCAGCAGACAGTATCACACAGGAGAATATTAGATACACTGCTCAGCAGACAGTATCACACCGGATAGGATTAGATACACAGCTCAGCAGACAGTATCACACAGGAGAAGATTAGATACACAGCTCAGCAGACAGTATCACACAGGAGAAGATTAGATACATAGCTCAGCAGACAGTATCACACAGGAGAAGATTAGATACACGGCTCAGCAGACAGTATCACACAGGAGAAGATTAGATACACTGCTCAGCAGACGGTATCACACAGGACAGGATTAGATGCATAGCTCAGCAGACGGTATCACACAGGACAAGATTAGATACACAGCTCAGCAGACAGTATCACAAAGGAGAGGATTAGATAAACAGCTCAGCAGACAGTATCACACAGGAGAGGATTAGATACACAGTTCATCAGACAGTATCACACAGGAGTGGATTAGATACACAGTTCATCAGACAGTATCACACAGGAGTGGATTAGATACACGGCTCAGCAGACAGTATCACACAGGAGAGGATTAGATACACAGCTTATCAGACAGTATCGCACAGGGTGGGATTAGATACACGGCTCAGCAGACAGTATCACACAAGATAGGATTAGATATACAGTTCATCAGACAGTATCACACAGGAGAGGATTAGATACACAGCTCAGCAGACAGTATCACACAGGATAGGATTAGATAAACAGTTCATCAGACAGTATCACACAGGAGAGGATTAGATACACGGCTCAGCAGACAGTATCACACAGGAGAGGATTAGATACACTGCTCAGCAGACAGTATCACACAGGATAGGATTAGATACACTGCTCAGCAGACAGTATCACACAGGAGGGGATTAGATACACAGCTCAGCAGACAGTATTACACAGGAGAGGATTAGATACACGGCTCAGCAGACAGACAGTATCGCACAGGGCGGGATTAGATACACAGCTCAGCAGACAGTATCACACAGGAAAGGATTAGATCCACAGCTCAGCAGACAGTATCACACAGGATAGGATTAGATCCACAGCTCAGCAGACAGTATCACACAGGATAGGATTAGATACACATCTCAGCACACAGTATCACACAGGAGAGGATTAGATACACGGCTCAGCAAACAGAGTCACACAGGAGAGGATTAGATACACAGCTCATCAGACAGTATCACACAGGAGAGGATTAGATACACAGCTCAGCTGACAGTATCACACCGGATAGGATTAGATACACAGCTCAGCAGACAGTATCACACAGGAGAAGATTAGATACACAGCTCAGCAGACAGTATCACACAGGAGAAGATTAGATACACTGCTCAGCAGACAGTATCACACAGGAGAAGATTAGATACACTGCTCAGCAGACAGTATCACACAGGAGAAGATTAGATACACTGCTCAGCAGACAGTATCACACAGGAGAAGATTAGATACACAGCTCAGCAGACAGTATCACACAGGAGAAGATTAGATACACAGCTCAGCAGACAGTATCACACCGGATAGGATTAGATACACAGCTCAGCAGACAGTATCACACAGGATAGGATTAGATGCACAGCTCAGCAGACAGTATCACACCGGATAGGATTAGATACACAGCTCAGCAGACAGTATCACACAGGAGAAGATTAGATACACAGCTCAGTACACAGTATCACACAGGAGAATATTAGATACACTGCTCAGCAGACAGTATCACACAGGAGAAGATTAGATACACTGCTCAGCAGACAGTATCACACAGGAGATTAGATACACTGCTCAGCAGACAGTATCACACAGGAGAAGATTAGATACACTGCTCAGCAGACAGTATCACACAGGAGAAGATTAGATACACAGCTCAGCAGACAGTATCACACAGGATAGGATTAGATACACTGCTCAGCAGACAGTATCACACAGGAGAAGATTAGATACACTGCTCAGCAGACAGTATCACACAGGAGAAGATTAGATATACAGCTCAGCAGACAGTATCACACAGGAGAAGATTAGATACACAGCTCAGCAGACAGTATCACACCGGATAGGATTAGATACACAGCTCAGCAGACAGTATCACACAGGAGAAGATTAGATACACAGCTCAGCAGACAGTATCACAAAGGAGAAGATTAGATACACAGCTCAGCTGACAGTATCACACAAGAGAAGATTAGATACATAGCTCAGCAGACAGTATCACACAGGAGAAGATTAGATACACGGCTCAGCAGACAGTATCACACAGGAGAAGATTAGATACAGTGCTCAGCAGACAGTATCACACAGGAGAAGATTACATACACAGCTCAGCAGACAGTATCACACAGGAGAAGATTAGATACACAGCTCAGCAGACAGTATCACACCGGATAGGATAAGATACACAGCTCAGCAGACAGTATCACACAGGAGAAGATTAGATACACAGCTCAGCAGACAGTATCACACAGGAGAATATTAGATACACAGCTCAGCAGACCGTATCACACCGGATAGGATTAGATACACAGCTCAGCAGACAGTATCACACAGGAGAAGATTAGATACACAGCTCAGCAGACAGTATGACACAGGAGAATATTAGATACACAGCTCAGCAGACAGTATCACACCGGATAGGATTAGATACACAGCTCAGCAGACAGTATCACACAGGAGAAGATTAGATACACAGCTCAGCAGACAGTATCACACAGGAGAAGATTAGATACATAGCTCAGCAGACAGTATCACACAGGAGAAGATTAGATACACGGCTCAGCAGACATTATCACACAGGAGAAGATTAGATACACTGCTCAGCAGACAGTATCACACAGGAGAAGATTAGATACACAGCTCAGCAGACAGTATCACACAGGAGAAGATTAGATACACAGCTCAGCAGACAGTATCACACAGGAGAAGATTAGATACACAGCTCAGCAGACAGTATCACACAGGAGAATATTAGATACACAGCTCAGCAGACAGTATCACACAGGATAGGATTAGATACACAGCTCAGCAGACATTATCACACAGGATAGGATTAGATACACAGCTCAGCAGATAGTATCACACAGGAGAAGATTAGATACACAGCTCAGCAGACAGTATCACACAGGAGAAGATTAGATACACAGCTCAGCAGACAGTATCACACCGGATAGGATTAGATACACAGCTCAGCAGATAGTATCACACAGGAGAAGATTAGATACACAGCTCAGCAGACAGTATCACACAGGAGAAGATTAGATACATAGCTCAGCAGACAGTATCACACAGGAGAAGATTAGATACACGGCTCAGCAGACAGTATCACACAGGAGAAGATTAGATACACTGCTCAGCAGACGGTATCACACAGGACAGGATTAGATGCATAGCTCAGCAGACGGTATCACACAGGACAAGATTAGATACACAGCTCAGCAGACAGTATCACAAAGGAGAGGATTAGATAAACAGCTCAGCAGACAGTATCACACAGGAGAGGATTAGATACACAGTTCATCAGACAGTATCACACAGGAGTGGATTAGATACACAGTTCATCAGACAGTATCACACAGGAGTGGATTAGATACACGGCTCAGCAGACAGTATCACACAGGAGAGGATTAGATACACAGCTTATCAGACAGTATCGCACAGGGCGGGATTAGATACACGACTCAGCAGACGGTATCACACAAGATAGGATTAGATATACAGTTCATCAGACAGTATCACACAGGAGAGGATTAGATACACAGCTCAGCAGACAGTATCACACAGGATAGGATTAGATAAACAGTTCATCAGACAGTATCACACAGGAGAGGATTAGATACACGGCTCAGCAGACAGTATCACACAGGAGAGGATTAGATACACTGCTCAGCAGACAGTATCACACAGGAGGGGATTAGATACACAGCTCAGCAGACAGTATTACACAGGAGAGGATTAGATACACGGCTCAGCAGACAGACAGTATCGCACAGGGCGGGATTAGATACACAGCTCAGCAGACAGTATCGCACAGGGCGGGATTAGATACACAGCTCAGCAGACAGTATCACACAGGAAAGGATTAGATCCACAGCTCAGCAGACAGTATCACACAGGATAGGATTAGATACACATCTCAGCACACAGTATCACACAGGAGAGGATTAGATACACGGCTCAGCAGACAGTCACACAGGAGAGGATTAGATACACGGCTCAGCAAACAGAGTCACACAGGAGAGGATTAGATACACAGCTCATCAGACAGTATCACACAGGAGAGGATTAGATACACAGCTCAGCTGACAGTATCACACCGGATAGGATTAGATACACAGCTCAGCAGACAGTATCACACAGGAGAAGATTAGATACACAGCTCAGCAGACAGTATCACACAGGAGAAGATTAGATACACAGCTCAGCAGACAGTATCACACAGGAGGGGATTAGATGCACAGCTCAGCTGACAGTATCGCACAGGAGAAGATTAGATACACAGCTCAGCAGACAGTATCACACCGGATAGGATTAGATACACAGCTCAGCAGACAGTATCACACAGGAGAAGATTAGATACACAGCTCAGCAGACAGTATCACACAGGAGAAGATTAGATACACAGCTCAGCAGACAGTATCACACAGGAGAGGATTAGATACACTGCTCAGCAGATGGTATTACACAGGATAGGATTAGATACACAGCTCAGCTGACAGTATCACACAGGAGGGGATTAGATGCACAGCTCAGCTGACAGTATCGCACAGGAGAAGATTAGATACACAGCTCAGCAGACAGTATCACACCGGATAGGATTAGATACACAGCTCAGCAGACAGTATCACACAGGAGAAGATTAGATACACAGCTCAGCAGACAGTATCACACAGGAGAAGATTAGATACACAGCTCAGCAGACAGTATCACACAGGAGAGGATTAGATACACTGCTCAGCAGATGGTATTACACAGGAGAGGATTAGATACACAGCTCAGCAAACCGTATCACACAGGATAGGATTAGATACACAGCTCAGCAGACAGTATCACACAGGAGAAGATTAGATACACAGCTCAGCAGACAGTATCACACAGGAGAAGATTAGATACACAGCTCAGCAGACAGTATCACACCGGATAGGATTAGATACACAGCTCAGCAGACAGTATCACACAGGAGAGGATTAGATACACATCTCAGCACACAGTATCACACAGGAGAGGATTAGATACACGGCTCAGCAGTCACACAGGAGAGGATTAGATACACGGCTCAGCAAACAGAGTCACACAGGAGAGGATTAGATACACAGCTCATCAGACAGTATCACACAGGAGAGGATTAGATACACAGCTCAGCAGACAGTATCACACCGGATAGGATTAGATACACAGCTCAGCAGACAGTATCACACAGGAGAAGATTAGATACACAGCTCAGCAGACAGTATCACACAGGAGAAGATTAGATACACAGCTCAGCAAACCGTATCACACAGGATAGGATTAAATACACAGCTCAGCAGACAGTATCACACAGGAGAAGATTAGATACACAGCTCAGCAGACAGTATCACACAGGAGAAGATTAGATACACAGCTCAGCAGACAGTATCACACAGGAGAAGATTAGATACACAGCTCAGCAGACAGTATCACACCGGATAGGATTAGATACACAGCTCAGCAGACAGTATCACACAGGAGAGGATTAGATACACAGCTCAGCAGACAGTATCACACAGGAGAAGATTAGATACACTGCTCAGCAGACAGTATCACACCGGATAGGATTAGATGCACAGCTCAGCAGACAGTATCACAAAGGAGAAGATTAGATACACAGCTCATCTGACAGTATCACACAGGAGAAGATTAGATACATAGCTCAGCAGACAGTATCACACAGGAGAAGATTAGATACACGGCTCAGCAGACAGTATCACACAGGAGAAGATTAGATACAGTGCTCAGCAGACAGTATCACACAGGAGAAGATTAGATACACAACGCATCTGACAGTATCACACAGGAGAAGATTAGATACATAGCTCAGCAGACAGTATCACACAGGAGAAGATTAGATACACGGCTCAGCAGACAGTATCACAAAGGAGAAGATTAGATACACAGCTCATCTGACAGTATCACACAGGAGAAGATTAGATACATAGCTCAGCAGACAGTATCACACAGGAGAAGATTAGATACACGGCTCAGCAGACAGTATCACACAGGAGAAGATTAGATACAGTGCTCAGCAGACAGTATCACACAGGAGAAGATTACATACACAGCTCAGCAGACAGTATCACACAGGAGAAGATTAGATACACAGCTCAGCAGACAGTATCACACCGGATAGGATAAGATACACAGCTCAGCAGACAGTATCACACAGGAGAATATTAGATACACAGCTCAGCAGACCGTATCACACCGGATAGGATTAGATACACAGCTCAGCAGACAGTATCACACAGGAGAAGATTAGATACACAGCTCAGCAGACAGTATCACACAGGAGAATATTAGATACACAGCTCAGCAGACAGTATCACACCGGATAGGATTAGATACACAGCTCAGCAGACAGTATCACACAGGAGAAGATTAGATACACAGCTCAGCAGACAGTATCACACAGGAGAAGATTAGATACATAGCTCAGCAGACAGTATCACACAGGAGAAGATTAGATACACAGCTCAGCAGACAGTATCACACAGGAGAAGATTAGATACACAGCTCAGCAGACAGTATCACACAGGAGAATATTAGATACACTGCTCAGCAGACAGTATCACACCGGATACGATTAGATACACAGCTCAGCAGACAGTATCACACAGGAGAGGATTAGATACACAGCTCAGCAGACAGTATCACACAGGAGAGGATTAGATACACAGCTCAGCAGACAGTATCACACAGGAGAAGATTAGATACACAGCTCAGCAGACAGTATCACACAGGGTAGGATTAGATACACGGCTCAGCAGACAGTATCACACAGGAGAGGATTAGATACACAGCTCAGCAGACATCACACAGGAGAGGATTAGATACACGGCTCAGCAGACAGTATCACACAGGAGAGGATTAGATACACAGCTCAACAGACAGTATCACACAGGATAGGATTAGATGCACAGCTCAGCTGACAGTATCACACCGGATAGGATTAGATACACAGCTCAGCAGACAGTATCACACAGGAGAAGATTAGATACACAGCTCAGCAGACAGTATCACACAGGAGAAGATTAGATACACAGCTCAGCAGACAGTATCACAAAGGAGAAGATTAGATACACAGCTCAGCTGACAGTATCACACAGGAGAAGATTAGATACATAGCTCAGCAGACAGTATCACACAGGAGAAGATTAGATACACGGCTCAGCAGACAGTATCACACAGGAGAAGATTAGATACAGTGCTCAGCAGACAGTATCACACAGGAGAAGATTACATACACAGCTCAGCAGACAGTATCACACAGGAGAAGATTAGATACACAGCTCAGCAGACAGTATCACACAGGAGAGGATTAGATATACAGCTCAGCAGACAGTATCACACAGGAGAAGATTAGATACACGGCTCAGCAGACAGTATCACACCGGATAGGATTAGATACACAGCTCAGCAGACAGTATCACACAGGAGAAGATTAGATACACAGCTCAGCAGACAGTATCACACAGGAGAATATTAGATACACAGCTCAGCAGACCGTATCACACCGGATAGGATTAGATACACAGCTCAGCAGACAGTATCACACAGGAGAAGATTAGATACACAGCTCAGCAGACAGTATCACACAGGAGAATATTAGATACACAGCTCAGCAGACAGTATCACACCGGATAGGATTAGATACACAGCTCAGCAGACAGTATCACACAGGAGAAGATTAGATACACAGCTCAGCAGACAGTATCACACAGGAGAAGATTAGATACATAGCTCAGCAGACAGTATCACACAGGAGAAGATTAGATACACGGCTCAGCAGACAGTATCACACAGGAGAAGATTAGATACACTGCTCAGCAGACAGTATCACACAGGAGAAGATTAGATACACAGCTCAGCAGACAGTATCACACAGGAGAAGATTAGATACACAGCTCAGCAGACAGTATCACACAGGAGAAGATTAGATACATAGCTCAGCAGACAGTATCACACAGGAGAAGATTAGATACACTGCTCAGCAGACAGTATCACACAGGAGAAGATTAGATACACAGCTCAGCAGACAGTATCACACCGGATAGGATTAGATACACAGCTCAGCAGACAGTATCACACAGGAGAAGATTAGATACACAGCTCAGCAGACAGTATCACACAGGGTAGGATTAGATACACGGCTCAGCAGACAGTATCACACAGGAGAGGATTAGATACACAGCTCAGCAGACATCACACAGGAGAGGATTAGATACACGGCTCAGCAGACAGTATCACACAGGAGAGGATTAGATACACAGCTCAACAGACAGTATCACACAGGATAGGATTAGATGCACAGCTCAGCTGACAGTATCACACCGGATAGGATTAGATACACAGCTCAGCAGACAGTATCACACAGGAGAAGATTAGATACACAGCTCAGCAGACAGTATCACACAGGAGAAGATTAGATACACAGCTCAGCAGACAGTATCACACCGGATAGGATTAGATACACAGCTCAGCAGACAGTATCACACAGGAGAAGATTAGATACACAGCTCAGCAGACAGTGTCACACCGGATAGGATTAGATACACAGCTCAGCAGACAGTATCACACAGGAGAGGATTAGATACACAGCTCAGCTGACAGTATCACACAGGAGAGGATTAGATACACAGCTCAGCAGACAGTATCACACAGGAGGGGATTAGATACACGGCTCAGCAGACAGTATCACACAGGAGAGGATTAGATACACAGCTCAGCAGACAGTATCACACAGGAGGGGATTAGATACACAGCTCAGCAGACAGTATCACACAGGAGAAGATTAGATACACAGCTCAGCAGACAGTATCACACAGGAGAAGATTAGATACACAGCTCAGCAGACAGTATCACACAGGAGAAGATTAGATACACTGGTCAGCAGACAGTATCACACCGGATAGGATTAGATACACAGCTCAGCAGACAGTATCACACAGGAGAGGATTAGATACACGGCTCAGCAGACAGTATCACACCGGATAGGATTAGATACACAGCTCAGCAGACAGTATCACACAGGAGAAGATTAGATACACAGCTCAGCAGACAGTATCACACCGGATAGGATTAGATACACAGCTCAGCAGACAGTATCACACCGGATAGGATTAGATACACAGCTCAGCAGACAGTATCACCCAGGAGAAGATTAGATACACAGCTCAGCAGACAGTATCACACAGGATAGGATTAGATACACAGCTCAGCAGACAGTATCACACAGGAAAAGATTATATGCACAGCTCAGCAGACAGTATCACACCGCATAGGATTAGATACACAGCTCAGCAGACAGTATCACACAGGAGAAGATTAGATACACAGCTCAGCAGACAGTATCACACAGGATAGGATTAGATACACGGCTCAGCAGACAGTATCACACAGGAGAAGATTAGATACACAGCTCAGCAGACAGTATCACACAGGAGAGGATTAGATACACAGCTCAGCAGATGGTATCACACAGGATAGGATTAGATACACGGCTCAGCAGACAGTATCACACAGGAGAAGATTAGATACACAGCTCAGCAGACAGTATCACACAGGATAGGATTAGAAACACGGCTCAGCAGACAGTATCACACAGGAGAGGATTAGATACACAGCTCAGCAGACAGTATCACACAGGAGAAGATTAGATAAACAGCTCAGCAGACAGTATCACACAGGAGGGGATTAGATACACATCTCAGCAAACAGTATCACACAGGTGGGGATTAGATACACAGCTCAGCAGACAGTATCACACAGGACAGGATTAGATACACAGCTCAGCAGACAGTATCACACAGGAGAGGATTAGATACACGGCTCAGCAGACAGTATCACACAGGAGAGGTTTAGATACACAGCTCAGAAGACAGTATCACACAGGAGAGGATTAGAGATACAGCTCAGCAGACAGTATCACACAGGAGAGGATTAGATACACGGCTCATCAGACAGTATCACACAGTAGAGGATTAGATACACGGCTCAGCAGACAGTATCACACAGGAGAGGATTAGATACACTGCTCAGCAGACAGTATCACACCGGATAGGATTAGATACACAGCTCAGCAGACAGTATCACACAGGAGAGGATTAGATACACAGCTCAGCAGACAGTATCACACAGGAGAAGATTAGATAAACAGCTCAGCAGACAGTATCACACAGGAGAAGATTAGATACACAGCTCAGCAGACAGTATCACACAGGGTAGGATTAGATACACGGCTCAGCAGACAGTATCACACAGGAGAGGATTAGATACACAGCTCAGCAGACATCACACAGGAGAGGATTAGATACACGGCTCAGCAGACAGTATCACACAGGAGAGGATTAGATACACAGCTCAACAGACAGTATCACACAGGATAGGATTAGATGCACAGCTCAGCTGACAGTATCACACCGGATAGGATTAGATACACAGCTCAGCAGACAGTATCACACAGGAGAAGATTAGATACACAGCTCAGCAGACAGTATCACACAGGAGAAGATTAGATACACAGCTCAGCAGACAGTATCACACCGGATAGGATTAGATACACAGCTCAGCAGACAGTATCACACAGGAGAAGATTAGATACACAGCTCAGCAGACAGTATCACACCGGATAGGATTAGATACACAGCTCAGCAGACAGTATCACACAGGAGAGGATTAGATACACAGCTCAGCTGACAGTATCACACAGGAGAGGATTAGATACACAGCTCAGCAGACAGTATCACACAGGAGGGGATTAGATACACGGCTCAGCAGACAGTATCACACAGGAGAGGATTAGATACACAGCTCAGCAGACAGTATCACACAGGAGGGGATTAGATACACAGCTCAGCAGACAGTATCACACAGGAGAAGATTAGATACACAGCTCAGCAGACAGTATCACACAGGAGAAGATTAGATACACAGCTCAGCAGACAGTATCACACAGGAGAAGATTAGATACACAGCTCAGCAGACAGTATCACACAGGAGAAGATTAGATACACTGGTCAGCAGACAGTATCACACCGGATAGGATTAGATACACAGCTCAGCAGACAGTATCACACAGGAGAGGATTAGATACACGGCTCAGCAGACAGTATCACACCGGATAGGATTAGATACACAGCTCAGCAGACAGTATCACACAGGAGAAGATTAGATACACAGCTCAGCAGACAGTATCACACCGGATAGGATTAGATACACAGCTCAGCAGACAGTATCACACCGGATAGGATTAGATACACAGCTCAGCAGACAGTATCACACAGGAGAAGATTAGATACACAGCTCAGCAGACAGTATCACACAGGATAGGATTAGATACACAGCTCAGCAGACAGTATCACACAGGAGAAGATTATATGCACAGCTCAGCAGACAGTATCACACCGGATAGGATTAGATACACAGCTCAGCAGACAGTATCACACAGGAGAAGATTAGATACACAGCTCAGCAGACAGTATCACACAGGATAGGATTAGATACACGGCTCAGCAGACAGTATCACACAGGAGAAGATTAGATACACAGCTCAGCAGACAGTATCACACAGGAGAGGATTAGATACACAGCTCAGCAGATGGTATCACACAGGATAGGATTAGATACACGGCTCAGCAGACAGTATCACACAGGAGAAGATTAGATACACAGCTCAGCAGACAGTATCACACAGGATAGGATTAGATACACGGCTCAGCAGACAGTATCACACAGGAGAAGATTAGATACACAGCTCAGCAGACAGTATCACACAGGATAGGATTAGATACACAGCTCAGCAGACAGTATCACACAGGATAGGATTAGATGCACAGCTCAGCAGACAGTATCACACCGGATAGGATTAGATACACAGCTCAGCAGACAGTATCACACAGGAGAAGATTAGATACACAGCTCAGCACACAGTATCACACAGGAGAATATTAGATACACTGCTCAGCAGACAGTATCACACAGGAGAAGATTAGATACACTGCTCAGCAGACAGTATCACACAGGAGAAGATTAGATACACTGCTCAGCAGACAGTATCACACAGGAGAAGATTAGATACACTGCTCAGCAGACAGTATCACACAGGAGAAGATTAGATACACAGCTCAGCAGACAGTATCACACAGGAGAAGATTAGATACACAGCTCAGCAGACAGTATCACACCGGATAGGATTAGATACACAGCTCAGCAGACAGTATCACACAGGAGAAGATTAGATACACAGCTCAGCAGACAGTATCACACAGGAGAATATTAGATACACTGCTCAGCAGACAGTATCACACCGGATAGGATGAGATACACAGCTCAGCAGACAGTATCACACAGGAGAGGATTAGATACACAGCTCAGCAGACAGTATCACACAGGAGAAGATTAGATACACAGCTCAGCAGACAGTATCACACAGGAGAAGATTAGATACACAGCTCAGCAGACAGTATCACACAGGGTAGGATTAGATACACGGCTCAGCAGACAGTATCACACAGGAGAGGATTAGATACACAGCTCAGCAGACATCACACAGGAGAGGATTAGATACACGGCTCAGCAGACAGTATCACACAGGAGAGGATTAGATACACAGCTCAACAGACAGTATCACACAGGATAGGATTAGATGCACAGCTCAGCTGACAGTATCACACCGGATAGGATTAGATACACAGCTCAGCAGACAGTATCACACAGGAGAAGATTAGATACACAGCTCAGCAGACAGTATCACACAGGAGGGGATTAGATGCACAGCTCAGCTGACAGTATCGCACAGGAGAAGATTAGATACACTGCTCAGCAGACAGTATCACAACGGATAGGATTAGATACACAGCTCAGCAGACAGTATCACACAGGAGAAGATTAGATACACAGCTCAGCAGACAGTATCACACCGGATAGGATTAGATACACAGCTCAGCAGACAGTATCACACAGGAGAAGATTAGATACACAGCTCAGCAGACAGTATCACACAGGAGAAGATTAGATACACAGCTCAGCAGACAGTATCACACAGGAGAAGATTAGATACACAGCTCAGCAGACAGTATCACACAGGAGAAGATTAGATACACTGCTCAGCAGACAGTATCACACCGGATAGGATTAGATACACAGCTCAGCAGACAGTATCACACAGGAGAGGATTAGATACACGGCTCAGCAGACAGTATCACACCGGATAGGATTAGATACACAGCTCAGCAGACAGTATCACACCGGATAGGATTAGATACACAGCTCAGCAGACAGTATCACACAGGAGAAGATTAGATACACAGCTCAGCAGACAGTATCACACCGGATAGGATTAGATACACAGCTCAGCAGACAGTATCACACCGGATAGGATTAGATACACAGCGCAGCAGACAGTATCACACAGGAGAAGATTAGATACACAGATCAGCAGACAGTATCACACCGGATAGGATTAGATACACAGCTCAGCAGACAGTATCACACCGGATAGGATTAGATACACAGCTCAGCAGACAGTATCACACAGGAGAAGATTAGATACACAGCTCAGCAGACAGTATCACACCGGATAGGATTAGATACACAGCTCAGCAGACAGTATCACACCGGATAGGATTAGATACACAGCGCAGCAGACAGTATCACACAGGAGAAGATTAGATACACAGCTCAGCAGACAGTATCACACAGGAGAAGATTAGATACACAGCTCTGCAGACAGTATCACACCGGATAGGATTAGATACACAGCTCAGCAGACAGTATCACACAGGAGAAGATTAGATACACAGCTCAGCAGACAGTATCACACAGGAGAAGATTAGATACACAGCTCAGCAGACAGTATCACACCGGATAGGATTAGATACACAGCTCAGCAGACAGTATCACACAGGAGAGGATTAGATACACAGCTCAACAGACAGTATCACACAGGATAGGATTAGATGCACAGCTCAGCTGACAGTATCACACCGGATAGGATTAGATACACAGCTCAGCAGACAGTATCACACAGGAGAAGATTAGATACACAGCTCAGCAGACAGTATCACACAGGAGGGGATTAGATGCACAGCTCAGCTGACAGTATCGCACAGGAGAAGATTAGATACACTGCTCAGCAGACAGTATCACAACGGATAGGATTAGATACACAGCTCAGCAGACAGTATCACACAGGAGAAGATTAGATACACAGCTCAGCAGACAGTATCACACCGGATAGGATTAGATACACAGCTCAGCAGACAGTATCACACAGGAGAAGATTAGATACACAGCTCAGCAGACAGTATCACACAGGAGAAGATTAGATACACAGCTCAGCAGACAGTATCACACAGGAGAAGATTAGATACACAGCTCAGCAGACAGTATCACACAGGAGAAGATTAGATACACTGCTCAGCAGACAGTATCACACCGGATAGGATTAGATACACAGCTCAGCAGACAGTATCACACAGGAGAGGATTAGATACACGGCTCAGCAGACAGTATCACACCGGATAGGATTAGATACACAGCTCAGCAGACAGTATCACACCGGATAGGATTAGATACACAGCTCAGCAGACAGTATCACACAGGAGAAGATTAGATACACAGCTCAGCAGACAGTATCACACCGGATAGGATTAGATACACAGCTCAGCAGACAGTATCACACCGGATAGGATTAGATACACAGCGCAGCAGACAGTATCACACAGGAGAAGATTAGATACACAGATCAGCAGACAGTATCACACCGGATAGGATTAGATACACAGCTCAGCAGACAGTATCACACCGGATAGGATTAGATACACAGCTCAGCAGACAGTATCACACAGGAGAAGATTAGATACACAGCTCAGCAGACAGTATCACACCGGATAGGATTAGATACACAGCTCAGCAGACAGTATCACACCGGATAGGATTAGATACACAGCGCAGCAGACAGTATCACACAGGAGAAGATTAGATACACAGCTCAGCAGACAGTATCACACAGGAGAAGATTAGATACACAGCTCTGCAGACAGTATCACACCGGATAGGATTAGATACACAGCTCAGCAGACAGTATCACACAGGAGAAGATTAGATACACAGCTCAGCAGACAGTATCACACAGGAGAAGATTAGATACACAGCTCAGCAGACAGTATCACACCGGATAGGATTAGATACACAGCTCAGCAGACAGTATCACACAGGAGAGGATTAGATACACAGCTCAGCTGACAGTATCACACAGGAGAGGATTAGATACACAGCTCAGCAGACAGTATCACACAGGAGGGGATTAGATACACGGCTCAGCAGACAGTATCACACAGGAGAGGATTAGATACACAGCTCAGCAGACAGTATCACACAGGAGGGGATTAGATACACAGCTCAGCAGACAGTATCACACAGGAGAAGATTAGATACACAGCTCAGCAGACAGTATCACACAGGAGAAGATTAGATACACAGCTCAGCAGACAGTATCACACAGGAGAAGATTAGATACACAGCTCAGCAGACAGTATCACACAGGAGAAGATTAGATACACTGCTCAGCAGACAGTATCACACCGGATAGGATTAGATACACAGCTCAGCAGACAGTATCACACAGGAGAGGATTAGATACACGGCTCAGCAGACAGTATCACACCGGATAGGATTAGATACACAGCTCAGCAGACAGTATCACACAGGAGAAGATTAGATACACAGCTCAGCAGACAGTATCTCACCGGATAGGATTAGATACACAGCTCAGCAGACAGTATCACACCGGATAGGATTAGATACACAGCTCAGCAGACAGTATCACACAGGAGAAGATTAGATACACAGCTCAGCAGACAGTATCACACAGGATAGGATTAGATACACAGCTCAGCAGACAGTATCACACAGGAGAAGATTAGATGCACAGCTCAGCAGACAGTATCACACCGGATAGGATTAGATACACAGCTCAGCAGACAGTATCACACAGGAGAAGATTAGATACACAGCTCAGCAGACAGTATCACACAGGATAGGATTAGATACACGGCTCAGCAGACAGTATCACACAGGAGAAGATTAGATACACAGCTCAGCAGACAGTATCACACAGGAGAGGATTAGATACACAGCTCAGCAGACAGTATCACACAGGATAGGATTAGATACACGGCTCAGCAGACAGTATCACACAGGAGAAGATTAGATACACAGCTCAGCAGACAGTATCACACAGGATAGGATTAGATACACGGCTCAGCAGACAGTATCACACAGGAGAAGATTAGATACACAGCTCAGCAGACAGTATCACACAGGATAGGATTAGATACACAGCTCAGCAGACAGTATCACACAGGATAGGATTAGATGCACAGCTCAGCAGACAGTATCACACCGGATAGGATTAGATACACAGCTCAGCAGACAGTATCACACCGGATAGGATTAGATACACAGCTCAGCAGACAGTATCACACAGGAGAAGATTAGATACACAGCTCAGCACACAGTATCACACAGGAGAATATTAGATACACTGCTCAGCAGACAGTATCACACAGGAGAAGATTAGATACACTGCTCAGCAGACAGTATCACATAGGAGAAGATTAGATACACTGCTCAGCAGACAGTATCACACAGGAGAAGATTAGATACACAGCTCAGCAGACAGTATCACACAGGAGAAGATTAGATACACAGCTCAGCAGACAGTATCACACCGGATAGGATTAGATACACAGCTCAGCAGACAGTATCACACAGGAGAAGATTAGATACACAGCTCAGCAGACAGTATCACAAAGGAGAAGATTAGATACACAGCTCAGCTGACAGTATCACACAGGAGAAGATTAGATACATAGCTCAGCAGACAGTATCACACAGGAGAAGATTAGATACACGGCTCAGCAGACAGTATCACACAGGAGAAGATTAGATACACAGCTCAGCAGACAGTATCACACAGGAGAAGATTAGATACACAGCTCAGCAGACAGTATCACACAGGAGAAGATTACATACACAGCTCAGCAGACAGTATCACACAGGAGAAGATTAGATACACAGCTCAGCAGACAGTATCACACCGGATAGGATTAGATACACAGCTCAGCAGACAGTATCACACAGGAGAAGATTAGATACACAGCTCAGCAGACAGTATCACACAGGAGAATATTAGATACACAGCTCAGCAGACCGTATCACACCGGATAGGATTAGATACACAGCTCAGCAGACAGTATCACACAGGAGAAGATTAGATACACAGCTCAGCAGACAGTATCACACATGAGAGGATTAGATACACAGCTCAGCAGGCAGTATCACACAGGAGAATATTAGATACACAGCTCAGCAGTCAGTATCACACCGGATAGGATTAGACACACAGCTCAGCAGACAGTATCACACAGGAGAAGATTAGATACACGGCTCAGCAGACAGTATCACACAGGAGAAGATTAGATACACAGCTCAGCAGACAGTATCACACAGGAGAAGATTAGATACATAGCTCAGCAGACAGTATCACACAGGAGAAGATTAGATACACGGCTCAGCAGACAGTATCACACAGGAGAAGATTAGATACACAGCTCAGCAGACAGTATCACACAGGAGAAGATTAGATACACAGCTCAGCAGACAGTATCACACAGGAGAAGATTAGATACACAGCTCAGCAGACAGTATCACACCGGATAGGATTAGATACACAGCTCAGCAGACAGTATCACACAGGAGAGGATTAGATGCACAGCTCAGCAGACAGTATCACACAGGAGAAGATTAGATACACAGCTCAGCAGACAGTATCACACAGGAGAATATTAGATACACTGCTCAGCAGACAGTATCACACCGTATAGGATTAGATACACAGCTCAGCAGACAGTATCACACAGGAGAGGATTAGATACACAGCTCAGCAGACAGTATCACACAGGAGAAGATTAGATACACAGCTCAGCAGACAGTATCACACAGGAGAAGATTAGATACACAGCTCAGCAGACAGTATCACACAGGGTAGGATTAGATACACGGCTCAGCAGACAGTATCACACAGGAGAGGATTAGATACACAGCTCAGCAGACATCACACAGGAGAGGATTAGATACACGGCTCAGCAGACTGTATCACACAGGAGAGGATTAGATACACAGCTCAGCAGACAGTATCACACAGGATAGGATTAGATGCACAGCTCAGCTGACAGTATCACACCGGATAGGATTAGATACACAGCTCAGCAGACAGTATCACACAGGAGAAGATTAGATACACAGCTCAGCAGACAGTATCACACAGGAGAAGATTAGATACACAGCTCAGCAGACAGTATCACACAGGAGGGGATTAGATGCACAGCTCAGCTGACAGTATCGCACAGGAGAAGATTAGATACACTGCTCAGCAGACAGTATCACACCGGATAGGATTAGATACACAGCTCAGCAGACAGTATCACACAGGAGAAGATTAGATACACAGCTCAGCAGACAGTATCACACAGGAGAAGATTAGATACACAGCTCAGCAGACAGTATCACACCGGATAGGATTAGATACACAGCTCAGCAGACAGTATCACACAGGAGAAGATTAGATACACAGCTCAGCAGACAGTATCACACAGGAGAAGATTAGATACACAGCTCAGCAGACAGTATCACACAGGAGAGGATTAGATACACAGCTCAGCAGACAGTATCACACCGGATAGGATTAGATACACAGCTCAGCAGACAGTATCACACAGGAGAGGATTAGATACACAGCTCAGCTGACAGTATCACACAGGAGAGGATTAGATACACAGCTCAGCAGACAGTATCACACAGGAGGGGATTAGATACACGGCTCAGCAGACAGTATCACACAGGAGAGGATTAGATACACAGCTCAGCAGACAGTATCACACAGGAGGGGATTAGATACACAGCTCAGCAGACAGTATCACACAGGAGAAGATTAGATACACAGCTCAGCAGACAGTATCACACAGGAGAAGATTAGATACACAGCTCAGCAGACAGTATCACACAGGAGAAGAATAGATACACAGCTCAGCAGACAGGATCACACAGGAGAAGATTAGATACACTGCTCAGCAGACAGTATCACACCGGATAGGATTAGATACACAGCTCAGCAGACAGTATCACACAGGAGAAGATTAGATACACAGCTCAGCAGACAGTATCACACAGGAGAAGATTAGATACACAGCTCAGCAGACAGTATCACACCGGATAGGATTAGATACACAGCTCAGCAGACAGTATCACACAGGAGAGGATTAGATACACAGCTCAGCTGACAGTATCACACAGGAGAGGATTAGATACACAGCTCAGCAGACAGTATCACACAGGAGGGGATTAGATACACGGCTCAGCAGACAGTATCACACAGGAGAGGATTAGGTACACAGCTCAGCAGACAGTATCACACAGGAGGGGATTAGATACACAGCTCAGCAGACAGTATCACACAGGAGAAGATTAGATACACAGCTCAGCAGACAGTATCACACAGGAGAAGATTAGATACACAGCTCAGCAGACAGTATCACACAGGAGAAGATTAGATACACAGCTCAGCAGACAGTATCACACAGGAGAAGATTAGATACACTGCTCAGCAGACAGTATCACACCGGATAGGATTAGATACACAGCTCAGCAGACAGTATCACACAGGAGAAGATTAGATACACAGCTCAGCAGACAGTATCACACAGGATAGGATTAGATACACGGCTCAGCAGACAGTATCACACAGGAGAAGATTAGATACACAGCTCAGCAGACAGTATCACACAGGAGAGGATTAGATACACAGCTCAGCAGACAGTATCACACAGGATAGGATTAGATACACGGCTCAGCAGACAGTATCACACAGGAGAAGATTAGATACACAGCTCAGCAGACAGTATCACACAGGATAGGATTAGATACACGGCTCAGCAGACAGTATCACACAGGAGAAGATTAGATACACAGCTCAGCAGACAGTATCACACAGGATAGGATTAGATACACAGCTCAGCAGACAGTATCACACAGGATAGGATTAGATGCACAGCTCAGCAGACAGTATCACACCGGATAGGATTAGATACACAGCTCAGCAGACAGTATCACACCGGATAGGATTAGATACACAGCTCAGCAGACAGTATCACACAGGAGAAGATTAGATACACAGCTCAGCACACAGTATCACACAGGAGAATATTAGATACACTGCTCAGCAAACAGTATCACACAGGAGAAGATTAGATACACTGCTCAGCAGACAGTATCACACAGGAGAAGATTAGATACACTGCTCAGCAGACAGTATCACACAGGAGAAGATTAGATACACAGCTCAGCAGACAGTATCACACAGGAGAAGATTAGATACACAGCTCAGCAGACAGTATCACACCGGATAGGATTAGATACACAGCTCAGCAGACAGTATCACACAGGAGAAGATTAGATACACAGCTCAGCAGACAGTATCACAAAGGAGAAGATTAGATACACAGCTCAGCTGACAGTATCACACAGGAGAAGATTAGATACATAGCTCAGCAGACAGTATCACACAGGAGAAGATTAGATACACGGCTCAGCAGACAGTATCACACAGGAGAAGATTAGATACACAGCTCAGCAGACAGTATCACACAGGAGAAGATTACATACACAGCTCGGCAGACAGTATCACACAGGAGAAGATTAGATACACAGCTCAGCAGACAGTATCACACCGGATAGGATTAGATACACAGCTCAGCAGACAGTATCACACAGGAGAAGATTAGATACACAGCTCAGCAGACAGTATCACACAGGAGAATATTAGATACACAGCTCAGCAGACCGTATCACACCGGATAGGATTAGATACACAGCTCAGCAGACAGTATCACACAGGAGAAGATTAGATACACAGCTCAGCAGACAGTATCACACAGGAGAATATTAGATACACAGCTCAGCAGACAGTATCACACCGGATAGGATTAGACACACAGCTCAGCAGACAGTATCACACAGGAGAAGATTAGATACACAGCTCAGCAGACAGTATCACACAGGAGAAGATTAGATACATAGCTCAGCAGACAGTATCACACAGGAGAAGATTAGATACACGGCTCAGCAGACAGTATCACACAGGAGAAGATTAGATACACAGCTCAGCAGACAGTATCACACAGGAGAAGATTAGATACACAGCTCAGCAGACAGTATCACACAGGAGAAGATTAGATACACAGCTCAGCAGACAGTATCACACCGGATAGGATTAGATACACAGCTCAGCAGACAGTATCACACAGGAGAAGATTAGATACACAGCTCAGCAGACAGTATCACACAGGAGAATATTAGATACACTGCTCAGCAGACAGTATCACACCGTATAGGATTAGATACACAGCTCAGCAGACAGTATCACACAGGAGAGGATTAGATACACAGCTCAGCAGACAGTATCACACAGGAGAAGATTAGATACACAGCTCAGCAGACAGTATCACACAGGAGAAGATTAGATACACAGCTCAGCAGACAGTATCACACAGGAGAGGATTAGATACACAGCTCAGCAGACAGTATCACACAGGAGAGGATTAGATACACAGCTCAGCAGACAGTATCACACAGGATAGGATTAGATGCACAGCTCAGCTGACAGTATCACACCGGATAGGATTAGATACACAGCTCAGCAGACAGTATCACACAGGAGAAGATTAGATACACAGCTCAGCAGACAGTATCACACAGGAGAAGATTAGATACACTGCTCAGCAGACAGTATCACACCGGATAGGATTAGATACACAGCTCAGCAGACAGTATCACACAGGAGAAGATTAGATACACAGCTCAGCAGACAGTATCACACAGGATAGGATTAGATACACGGCTCAGCAGACAGTATCACACAGGAGAAGATTAGATACACAGCTCAGCAGACAGTATCACACAGGAGAGGATTAGATACACAGCTCAGCAGACAGTATCACACAGGATAGGATTAGATACACGGCTCAGCAGACAGTATCACACAGGAGAAGATTAGATACACAGCTCAGCAGACAGTATCACACAGGATAGGATTAGATACACGGCTCAGCAGACAGTATCACACAGGAGAAGATTAGATACACAGCTCAGCAGACAGTATCACACAGGATAGGATTAGATACACAGCTCAGCAGACAGTATCACACAGGATAGGATTAGATGCACAGCTCAGCAGACAGTATCACACCGGATAGGATTAGATACACAGCTCAGCAGACAGTATCACACCGGATAGGATTAGATACACAGCTCAGCAGACAGTATCACACAGGAGAAGATTAGATACACAGCTCAGCACACAGTATCACACAGGAGAATATTAGATACACTGCTCAGCAAACAGTATCACACAGGAGAAGATTAGATACACTGCTCAGCAGACAGTATCACACAGGAGAAGATTAGATACACTGCTCAGCAGACAGTATCACACAGGAGAAGATTAGATACACAGCTCAGCAGACAGTATCACACAGGAGAAGATTAGATACACAGCTCAGCAGACAGTATCACACCGGATAGGATTAGATACACAGCTCAGCAGACAGTATCACACAGGAGAAGATTAGATACACAGCTCAGCAGACAGTATCACAAAGGAGAAGATTAGATACACAGCTCAGCTGACAGTATCACACAGGAGAAGATTAGATACATAGCTCAGCAGACAGTATCACACAGGAGAAGATTAGATACACGGCTCAGCAGACAGTATCACACAGGAGAAGATTAGATACACAGCTCAGCAGACAGTATCACACAGGAGAAGATTACATACACAGCTCGGCAGACAGTATCACACAGGAGAAGATTAGATACACAGCTCAGCAGACAGTATCACACCGGATAGGATTAGATACACAGCTCAGCAGACAGTATCACACAGGAGAAGATTAGATACACAGCTCAGCAGACAGTATCACACAGGAGAATATTAGATACACAGCTCAGCAGACCGTATCACACCGGATAGGATTAGATACACAGCTCAGCAGACAGTATCACACAGGAGAAGATTAGATACACAGCTCAGCAGACAGTATCACACAGGAGAATATTAGATACACAGCTCAGCAGACAGTATCACACCGGATAGGATTAGACACACAGCTCAGCAGACAGTATCACACAGGAGAAGATTAGATACACAGCTCAGCAGACAGTATCACACAGGAGAAGATTAGATACATAGCTCAGCAGACAGTATCACACAGGAGAAGATTAGATACACGGCTCAGCAGACAGTATCACACAGGAGAAGATTAGATACACAGCTCAGCAGACAGTATCACACAGGAGAAGATTAGATACACAGCTCAGCAGACAGTATCACACAGGAGAAGATTAGATACACAGCTCAGCAGACAGTATCACACCGGATAGGATTAGATACACAGCTCAGCAGACAGTATCACACAGGAGAAGATTAGATACACAGCTCAGCAGACAGTATCACACAGGAGAATATTAGATACACTGCTCAGCAGACAGTATCACACCGTATAGGATTAGATACACAGCTCAGCAGACAGTATCACACAGGAGAGGATTAGATACACAGCTCAGCAGACAGTATCACACAGGAGAAGATTAGATACACAGCTCAGCAGACAGTATCACACAGGAGAGGATTAGATACACAGCTCAGCAGACAGTATCACACAGGAGAGGATTAGATACACAGCTCAGCAGACAGTATCACACAGGAGAGGATTAGATACACAGCTCAGCAGACAGTATCACACAGGATAGGATTAGATGCACAGCTCAGCTGACAGTATCACACCGGATAGGATTAGATACACAGCTCAGCAGACAGTATCACACAGGAGAAGATTAGATACACAGCTCAGCAGACAGTATCACACAGGAGAAGATTAGATACACAGCTCAGCAGACAGTATCACACAGGAGGGGATTAGATGCACAGCTCAGCTGACAGTATCGCACAGGAGAAGATTAGATACACTGCTCAGCAGACAGTATCACACCGGATAGGATTAGATACACAGCTCAGCAGACAGTATCACACAGGAGAAGATTAGATACACAGCTCAGCAGACAGTATCACACAGGAGAAGATTAGATACACAGCTCAGCAGACAGTATCACACCGGATAGGATTAGATACACAGCTCAGTAGACAGTATCACACAGGAGAAGATTAGATACACAGCTCAGCAGACAGTATCACACAGGAGAAGATTAGATACACAGCTCAGCAGACAGTATCACACAGGAGAGGATTAGATACACAGCTCAGCAGACAGTATCACACCGGATAGGATTAGATACACAGCTCAGCAGACAGTATCACACAGGAGAGGATTAGATACACAGCTCAGCTGACAGTATCACACAGGAGAGGATTAGATACACAGCTCAGCAGACAGTATCACACAGGAGGGGATTAGATACACGGCTCAGCAGACAGTATCACACAGGAGAGGATTAGATACACAGCTCAGCAGACAGTATCACACAGGAGAAGAATAGATACACAGCTCAGCAGACAGGATCACACAGGAGAAGAATAGATACACAGCTCAGCAGACAGGATCACACAGGAGAAGATTAGATACACTGCTCAGCAGACAGTATCACACAGGAGGGGATTAGATACACAGCTCAGCAGACAGTATCACACAGGAGAAGATTAGATACACAGCTCAGCAGACAGTATCACACAGGAGAAGAATAGATACACAGCTCAGCAGACAGGATCACACAGGAGAAGATTAGATACACTGCTCAGCAGACAGTATCACACCGGATAGGATTAGATACACAGCTCAGCAGACAGTATCACACCGGATAGGATTAGATACACAGCTCAGCAGACAGTATCACACAGGAGAAGATTAGATACACAGCTCAGCAGACAGTATCACACAGGAGAAGATTAGATACACAGCTCAGCAGACAGTATCACACCGGATAGGATTAGATACACAGCTCAGCAGACAGTATCACACAGGAGAGGATTAGATACACAGCTCAGCTGACAGTATCACACAGGAGAGGATTAGATACACAGCTCAGCAGACAGTATCACACAGGAGGGGATTAGATACACGGCTCAGCAGACAGTATCACACAGGAGAGGATTAGATACACAGCTCAGCAGACAGTATCACACAGGAGGGGATTAGATACACAGCTCAGCAGACAGTATCACACAGGAGAAGATTAGATACACAGCTCAGCAGACAGTATCACACAGGAGAAGATTAGATACACAGCTCAGCAGACAGTATCACACAGGAGAAGATTAGATACACAGCTCAGCAGACAGTATCACACAGGAGAAGATTAGATACACTGCTCAGCAGACAGTATCACACCGGATAGGATTAGATACACAGCTCAGCAGACAGTATCACACAGGAGAGGATTAGATACACGGCTCAGCAGACAGTATCACACCGGATAGGATTAGATACACAGCTCAGCAGACAGTATCACACAGGAGAAGATTAGATACACAGCTCAGCAGACAGTATCACACCGGATAGGATTAGATACACAGCTCAGCAGACAGTATCACACAGGAGGGGATTAGATACACAGCTCAGCAGACAGTATCACACAGGAGAAGATTAGATACACAGCTCAGCAGACAGTATCACACCGGATAGGATTAGATACACAGCGCAGCAGACAATATCACACAGGAGAGGATTAGATACACAGCTCAGCTGACAGTATCACACAGGAGAGGATTAGATACACAGCTCAGCAGACAGTATCACACAGGAGGGGATTAGATACACGGCTCAGCAGACAGTATCACACAGGAGAGGATTAGATACACAGCTCAGCAGACAGTATCACACCGGATAGGATTAGATACACAGCTCAGCAGACAGTATCACACAGGAGAGGATTAGATACACAGCTCAGCTGACAGTATCACACAGGAGAGGATTAGATACACAGCTCAGCAGACAGTATCACACAGGAGGGGATTAGATACACGGCTCAGCAGACAGTATCACACAGGAGAGGATTAGATACACAGCTCAGCAGACAGTATCACACAGGAGGGGATTAGATACACAGCTCAGCAGACAGTATCACACAGGAGAAGATTAGATACACAGCTCAGCAGACAGTATCACACAGGAGAAGATTAGATACACAGCTCAGCAGACAGTATCACACAGGAGAAGATTAGATACACAGCTCAGCAGACAGTATCACACAGGAGAAGATTAGATACACTGCTCAGCAGACAGTATCACACCGGATAGGATTAGATACACAGCTCAGCAGACAGTATCACACAGGAGAAGATTAGATACACAGCTCAGCAGACAGTATCACACAGGATAGGATTAGATACACGGCTCAGCAGACAGTATCACACAGGAGAAGATTAGATACACAGCTCAGCAGACAGTATCACACAGGAGAGGATTAGATACACAGCTCAGCAGACAGTATCACACAGGATAGGATTAGATACACGGCTCAGCAGACAGTATCACACAGGAGAAGATTAGATACACAGCTCAGCAGACAGTATCACACAGGATAGGATTAGATACACGGCTCAGCAGACAGTATCACACAGGAGAAGATTAGATACACAGCTCAGCAGACAGTATCACACAGGATAGGATTAGATACACAGCTCAGCAGACAGTATCACACAGGATAGGATTAGATGCACAGCTCAGCAGACAGTATCACACCGGATAGGATTAGATACACAGCTCAGCAGACAGTATCACACCGGATAGGATTAGATACACAGCTCAGCAGACAGTATCACACAGGAGAAGATTAGATACACAGCTCAGCACACAGTATCACACAGGAGAATATTAGATACACTGCTCAGCAGACAGTATCACAGAGGAGAAGATTAGATACACTGCTCAGCAGACAGTATCACACATGAGAAGATTAGATACACTGCTCAGCAGACAGTATCACACAGGAGAAGATTAGATACACAGCTCAGCAGACAGTATCACACAGGAGAAGATTAGATACACAGCTCAGCAGACAGTATCACACCGGATAGGATTAGATACACAGCTCAGCAGACAGTATCACACAGGAGAAGATTAGATACACAGCTCAGCAGACAGTATCACAAAGGAGAAGATTAGATACACAGCTCAGCTGACAGTATCACACAGGAGAAGATTAGATACATAGCTCAGCAGACAGTATCACACAGGAGAAGATTAGATACACGGCTCAGCAGACAGTATCACACAGGAGAAGATTAGATACACAGCTCAGCAGACAGTATCACACAGGAGAAGATTACATACACAGCTCAGCAGACAGTATCACACAGGAGAAGATTAGATACACAGCTCAGCAGACAGTATCACACCGGATAGGATTAGATACACAGCTCAGCAGACAGTATCACACAGGAGAAGATTAGATACACAGCTCAGCAGACCGTATCACACCGGATAGGATTAGATACACAGCTCAGCAGACAGTATCACACAGGAGAAGATTACATACACAGCTCAGCAGACAGTATCACACAGGAGAAGATTAGATACACAGCTCAGCAGACAGTATCACACCGGATAGGATTAGATACACAGCTCAGCAGACAGTATCACACAGGAGAATATTAGATACACAGCTCAGCAGACCGTATCACACCGGATAGGATTAGATACACAGCTCAGCAGACAGTATCACACAGGAGAAGATTAGATACACAGCTCAGCAGACAGTATCACACAGGAGAATATTAGATACACAGCTCAGCAGACAGTATCACACCGGATAGGATTAGACACACAGCTCAGCAGACAGTATCACACAGGAGAAGATTAGATACACAGCTCAGCAGACAGTATCACACAGGAGAAGATTAGATACATAGCTCAGCAGACAGTATCACACAGGAGAAGATTAGATACACGGCTCAGCAGACAGTATCACACCGGATAGGATTAGATACACAGCTCAGCAGACAGTATCACACAGGAGAAGATTAGATACACAGCTCAGCAGACAGTATCACACAGGAGAATATTAGATACACTGCTCAGCAGACAGTATCACACCGTATAGGATTAGATACACAGCTCAGCAGACAGTATCACACAGGAGAGGATTAGATACACAGCTCAGCAGACAGTATCACACAGGAGAAGATTAGATACACAGCTCAGCAGACAGTATCACACAGGAGAAGATTAGATACACAGCTCAGCAGACAGTATCACACAGGGTAGGATTAGATACACGGCTCAGCAGACAGTATCACACAGGAGAGGATTAGATACACAGCTCAGCAGACATCACACAGGAGAGGATTAGATACACGGCTCAGCAGACTGTATCACACAGGAGAGGATTAGATACACAGCTCAGCAGACAGTATCACACAGGATAGGATTAGATGCACAGCTCAGCTGACAGTATCACACCGGATAGGATTAGATACACAGCTCAGCAGACAGTATCACACAGGAGAAGATTAGATACACAGCTCAGCAGACAGTATCACACAGGAGAAGATTAGATACACAGCTCAGCAGACAGTATCACACAGGAGGGGATTAGATACACTGCTCAGCAGACAGTATCACACCGGATAGGATTAGATACACAGCTCAGCAGACAGTATCACACAGGAGAAGATTAGATACACAGCTCAGCAGACAGTATCACACAGGAGAAGATTAGATACACAGCTCAGCAGACAGTATCACACAGGAGGGGATTAGATACACTGCTCAGCAGACAGTATCACACCGGATAGGATTAGATACACAGCTCAGCAGACAGTATCACACAGGAGAAGATTAGATACACAGCTCAGCAGACAGTATCACACAGGAGAAGATTAGATACACAGCTCAGCAGACAGTATCACACCGGATAGGATTAGATACACAGCTCAGCAGACAGTATCACACAGGAGAAGATTAGATACACAGCTCAGCAGACAGTATCACACAGGAGAAGATTAGATACACAGCTCAGCAGACAGTATCACACAGGAGAGGATTAGATACACAGCTCAGCAGACAGTATCACACCGGATAGGATTAGATACACAGCTCAGCAGACAGTATCACACAGGAGAGGATTAGATACACAGCTCAGCTGACAGTATCACACAGGAGAGGATTAGATACACAGCTCAGCAGACAGTATCACACAGGAGGGGATTAGATACACGGCTCAGCAGACAGTATCACACAGGAGAGGATTAGATACACAGCTCAGCAGACAGTATCACACAGGAGGGGATTAGATACACAGCTCAGCAGACAGTATCACACAGGAGAAGATTAGATACACAGCTCAGCAGACAGTATCACACAGGAGAAGATTAGATACACAGCTCAGCAGACAGTATCACACAGGAGAAGAATAGATACACAGCTCAGCAGACAGGATCACACAGGAGAAGATTAGATACACTGCTCAGCAGACAGTATCACACCGGATAGGATTAGATACACAGCTCAGCAGACAGTATCACACCGGATAGGATTAGATACACAGCTCAGCAGACAGTATCACACAGGAGAAGATTAGATACACAGCTCAGCAGACAGTATCACACAGGAGAAGATTAGATACACAGCTCAGCAGACAGTATCACACCGGATAGGATTAGATACACAGCTCAGCAGACAGTATCACACAGGAGAGGATTAGATACACAGCTCAGCTGACAGTATCACACAGGAGAGGATTAGATACACAGCTCAGCAGACAGTATCACACAGGAGGGGATTAGATACACGGCTCAGCAGACAGTATCACACAGGAGAGGATTAGATACACAGCTCAGCAGACAGTATCACACAGGAGGGGATTAGATACACAGCTCAGCAGACAGTATCACACAGGAGAAGATTAGATACACAGCTCAGCAGACAGTATCACACAGGAGAAGATTAGATACACAGCTCAGCAGACAGTATCACACAGGAGAAGATTAGATACACAGCTCAGCAGACAGTATCACACAGGAGAAGATTAGATACACTGCTCAGCAGACAGTATCACACCGGATAGGATTAGATACACAGCTCAGCAGACAGTATCACACAGGAGAGGATTAGATACACGGCTCAGCAGACAGTATCACACCGGATAGGATTAGATACACAGCTCAGCAGACAGTATCACACAGGAGAAGATTAGATACACAGCTCAGCAGACAGTATCACACCGGATAGGATTAGATACACAGCTCAGCAGACAGTATCACACAGGAGGGGATTAGATACACAGCTCAGCAGACAGTATCACACAGGAGAAGATTAGATACACAGCTCAGCAGACAGTATCACACCGGATAGGATTAGATACACAGCGCAGCAGACAGTATCACACAGGAGAGGATTAGATACACAGCTCAGCTGACAGTATCACACAGGAGAGGATTAGATACACAGCTCAGCAGACAGTATCACACAGGAGGGGATTAGATACACGGCTCAGCAGACAGTATCACACAGGAGAGGATTAGATACACAGCTCAGCAGACAGTATCACACAGGAGGGGATTAGATACACAGCTCAGCAGACAGTATCACACAGGAGAAGATTAGATACACAGCTCAGCAGACAGTATCACACAGGAGAAGATTAGATACACAGCTCAGCAGACAGTATCACACAGGAGAAGATTAGATACACTGCTCAGCAGACAGTATCACACCGGATAGGATTAGATACACAGCTCAGCAGACAGTATCACACCGGATAGGATTAGATACACAGCTCAGCAGACAGTATCACACAGGAGAAGATTAGATACACAGCTCAGCAGACAGTATCACACAGGAGAAGATTAGATACACAGCTCAGCAGACAGTATCACACCGGATAGGATTAGATACACAGCTCAGCTGACAGTATCACACAGGAGAGGATTAGATACACAGCTCAGCAGACAGTATCACACAGGAGGGGATTAGATACACGGCTCAGCAGACAGTATCACACAGGAGAGGATTAGATACACAGCTCAGCAGACAGTATCACACAGGAGGGGATTAGATACACAGCTCAGCAGACAGTATCACACAGGAGAAGATTAGATACACAGCTCAGCAGACAGTATCACACAGGAGAAGATTAGATACACAGCTCAGCAGACAGTATCACACAGGAGAAGATTAGATACACAGCTTAGCAGACAGTATCACACAGGAGAAGATTAGATACACTGCTCAGCAGACAGTATCACACCGGATAGGATTAGATACACAGCTCAGCAGACAGTATCACACCGGATAGGATTAGATACACAGCTCAGCAGACAGTATCACACAGGAGAAGATTAGATACACAGCTCAGCAGACAGTATCACACAGGAGAAGATTAGATACACAGCTCAGCAGACAGTATCACACCGGATAGGATTAGATACACAGCTCAGCAGACAGTATCACACAGGAGAGGATTAGATACACAGCTCAGCTGACAGTATCACACAGGAGAGGATTAGATACACAGCTCAGCAGACAGTATCACACAGGAGGGGATTAGATACACGGCCCAGCAGACAGTATCACACAGGAGAGGATTAGATACACAGCTCAGCAGACAGTATCACACAGGAGGGGATTAGATACACAGCTCAGCAGACAGTATCACACAGGAGAAGATTAGATACACAGCTCAGCAGACAGTATCACACAGGAGAAGATTAGATACACAGCTCAGCAGACAGTATCACACAGGAGAAGATTAGATACACAGCTCAGCAGACAGTATCACACAGGAGAAGATTAGATACACTGCTCAGCAGACAGTATCACACCGGATAGGATTAGATACACAGCTCAGCAGACAGTATAACACCGGATAGGATTAGATACACAGCTCAGCAGACAGTATCACACAGGAGAAGATTAGATACACAGCTCAGCAGACAGTATCACACAGGAGAAGATTAGATACACAGCTCAGCAGACAGTATCACACCGGATAGGATTAGATACACAGCTCAGCAGACAGTATCACACAGGAGAGGATTAGATACACAGCTCAGCTGACAGTATCACACAGGAGAGGATTAGATACACAGCTCAGCAGACAGTATCACACAGGAGGGGATTAGATACACGGCTCAGCAGACAGTATCACACAGGAGAGGATTAGATACACAGCTCAGCAGACAGTATCACACAGGAGGGGATTAGATACACAGCTCAGCAGACAGTATCACACAGGAGAAGATTAGATACACAGCTCAGCAGACAGTATCACACAGGAGAAGATTAGATACACAGCTCAGCAGACAGTATCACACAGGAGAAGATTAGATACACAGCTCAGCAGACAGTATCACACAGGAGAAGATTAGATACACTGCTCAGCAGACAGTATCACACCGGATAGGATTAGATACACAGCTCAGCAGACAGTATCACACAGGAGAGGATTAGATACACAGCTCAGCTGACAGTATCACACAGGAGAGGATTAGATACACAGCTCAGCAGACAGTATCACACAGGAGGGGATTAGATACACGGCCCAGCAGACAGTATCACACAGGAGAGGATTAGATACACAGCTCAGCAGACAGTATCACACAGGAGGGGATTAGATACACAGCTCAGCAGACAGTATCACACAGGAGAAGATTAGATACACAGCTCAGCAGACAGTATCACACAGGAGAAGATTAGATACACAGCTCAGCAGACAGTATCACACAGGAGAAGATTAGATACACAGCTCAGCAGACAGTATCACACAGGAGAAGATTAGATACACTGCTCAGCAGACAGTATCACACCGGATAGGATTAGATACACAGCTCAGCAGACAGTATAACACCGGATAGGATTAGATACACAGCTCAGCAGACAGTATCACACAGGAGAAGATTAGATACACAGCTCAGCAGACAGTATCACACAGGAGAAGATTAGATACACAGCTCAGCAGACAGTATCACACCGGATAGGATTAGATACACAGCTCAGCAGACAGTATCACACAGGAGAGGATTAGATACACAGCTCAGCTGACAGTATCACACAGGAGAGGATTAGATACACAGCTCAGCAGACAGTATCACACAGGAGGGGATTAGATACACGGCTCAGCAGACAGTATCACACAGGAGAGGATTAGATACACAGCTCAGCAGACAGTATCACACAGGAGGGGATTAGATACACAGCTCAGCAGACAGTATCACACAGGAGAAGATTAGATACACAGCTCAGCAGACAGTATCACACAGGAGAAGATTAGATACACAGCTCAGCAGACAGTATCACACAGGAGAAGATTAGATACACAGCTCAGCAGACAGTATCACACAGGAGAAGATTAGATACACTGCTCAGCAGACAGTATCACACCGGATAGGATTAGATACACAGCTCAGCAGACAGTATCACACAGGAGAGGATTAGATACACGGCTCAGCAGACAGTATCACACCGGATAGGATTAGATACACAGCTCAGCAGACAGTATCACACAGGAGAAGATTAGATACACAGCTCAGCAGACAGTATCACACCGGATAGGATTAGATACACAGCTCAGCAGACAGTATCACACAGGAGAAGATTAGATACACAGCTCAGCAGACAGTATCACACAGGAGAAGATTAGATACATAGCTCAGCAGACAGTATCACACAGGAGAAGATTAGATACACGGCTCAGCAGACAGTATCACACAGGAGAAGATTAGATACACTGCTCAGCAGACAGTATCACACAGGAGAAGATTAGATACACAGCTCAGCAGACAGTATCACACAGGAGAAGATTAGATACACAGCTCAGCAGACAGTATCACACAGGAGAAGATTAGATACATAGCTCAGCAGACAGTATCACACAGGAGAAGATTAGATACACTGCTCAGCAGACAGTATCACACAGGAGAAGATTAGATACACAGCTCAGCAGACAGTATCACACCGGATAGGATTAGATACACAGCTCAGCAGACAGTATCACACAGGAGAAGATTAGATACACAGCTCAGCAGACAGTATCACACAGGGTAGGATTAGATACACGGCTCAGCAGACAGTATCACACAGGAGAGGATTAGATACACAGCTCAGCAGACATCACACAGGAGAGGATTAGATACACGGCTCAGCAGACAGTATCACACAGGAGAGGATTAGATACACAGCTCAACAGACAGTATCACACAGGATAGGATTAGATGCACAGCTCAGCTGACAGTATCACACCGGATAGGATTAGATACACAGCTCAGCAGACAGTATCACACAGGAGAAGATTAGATACACAGCTCAGCAGACAGTATCACACAGGAGAAGATTAGATACACAGCTCAGCAGACAGTATCACACCGGATAGGATTAGATACACAGCTCAGCAGACAGTATCACACAGGAGAAGATTAGATACACAGCTCAGCAGACAGTGTCACACCGGATAGGATTAGATACACAGCTCAGCAGACAGTATCACACAGGAGAGGATTAGATACACAGCTCAGCTGACAGTATCACACAGGAGAGGATTAGATACACAGCTCAGCAGACAGTATCACACAGGAGGGGATTAGATACACGGCTCAGCAGACAGTATCACACAGGAGAGGATTAGATACACAGCTCAGCAGACAGTATCACACAGGAGGGGATTAGATACACAGCTCAGCAGACAGTATCACACAGGAGAAGATTAGATACACAGCTCAGCAGACAGTATCACACAGGAGAAGATTAGATACACAGCTCAGCAGACAGTATCACACAGGAGAAGATTAGATACACTGGTCAGCAGACAGTATCACACCGGATAGGATTAGATACACAGCTCAGCAGACAGTATCACACAGGAGAGGATTAGATACACGGCTCAGCAGACAGTATCACACCGGATAGGATTAGATACACAGCTCAGCAGACAGTATCACACAGGAGAAGATTAGATACACAGCTCAGCAGACAGTATCACACCGGATAGGATTAGATACACAGCTCAGCAGACAGTATCACACCGGATAGGATTAGATACACAGCTCAGCAGACAGTATCACCCAGGAGAAGATTAGATACACAGCTCAGCAGACAGTATCACACAGGATAGGATTAGATACACAGCTCAGCAGACAGTATCACACAGGAAAAGATTATATGCACAGCTCAGCAGACAGTATCACACCGCATAGGATTAGATACACAGCTCAGCAGACAGTATCACACAGGAGAAGATTAGATACACAGCTCAGCAGACAGTATCACACAGGATAGGATTAGATACACGGCTCAGCAGACAGTATCACACAGGAGAAGATTAGATACACAGCTCAGCAGACAGTATCACACAGGAGAGGATTAGATACACAGCTCAGCAGATGGTATCACACAGGATAGGATTAGATACACGGCTCAGCAGACAGTATCACACAGGAGAAGATTAGATACACAGCTCAGCAGACAGTATCACACAGGATAGGATTAGAAACACGGCTCAGCAGACAGTATCACACAGGAGAGGATTAGATACACAGCTCAGCAGACAGTATCACACAGGAGAAGATTAGATAAACAGCTCAGCAGACAGTATCACACAGGAGGGGATTAGATACACATCTCAGCAAACAGTATCACACAGGTGGGGATTAGATACACAGCTCAGCAGACAGTATCACACAGGACAGGATTAGATACACAGCTCAGCAGACAGTATCACACAGGAGAGGATTAGATACACGGCTCAGCAGACAGTATCACACAGGAGAGGTTTAGATACACAGCTCAGAAGACAGTATCACACAGGAGAGGATTAGAGATACAGCTCAGCAGACAGTATCACACAGGAGAGGATTAGATACACGGCTCATCAGACAGTATCACACAGTAGAGGATTAGATACACGGCTCAGCAGACAGTATCACACAGGAGAGGATTAGATACACTGCTCAGCAGACAGTATCACACCGGATAGGATTAGATACACAGCTCAGCAGACAGTATCACACAGGAGAGGATTAGATACACAGCTCAGCAGACAGTATCACACAGGAGAAGATTAGATAAACAGCTCAGCAGACAGTATCACACAGGAGAAGATTAGATACACAGCTCAGCAGACAGTATCACACAGGGTAGGATTAGATACACGGCTCAGCAGACAGTATCACACAGGAGAGGATTAGATACACAGCTCAGCAGACATCACACAGGAGAGGATTAGATACACGGCTCAGCAGACAGTATCACACAGGAGAGGATTAGATACACAGCTCAACAGACAGTATCACACAGGATAGGATTAGATGCACAGCTCAGCTGACAGTATCACACCGGATAGGATTAGATACACAGCTCAGCAGACAGTATCACACAGGAGAAGATTAGATACACAGCTCAGCAGACAGTATCACACAGGAGAAGATTAGATACACAGCTCAGCAGACAGTATCACACCGGATAGGATTAGATACACAGCTCAGCAGACAGTATCACACAGGAGAAGATTAGATACACAGCTCAGCAGACAGTATCACACCGGATAGGATTAGATACACAGCTCAGCAGACAGTATCACACAGGAGAGGATTAGATACACAGCTCAGCTGACAGTATCACACAGGAGAGGATTAGATACACAGCTCAGCAGACAGTATCACACAGGAGGGGATTAGATACACGGCTCAGCAGACAGTATCACACAGGAGAGGATTAGATACACAGCTCAGCAGACAGTATCACACAGGAGGGGATTAGATACACAGCTCAGCAGACAGTATCACACAGGAGAAGATTAGATACACAGCTCAGCAGACAGTATCACACAGGAGAAGATTAGATACACAGCTCAGCAGACAGTATCACACAGGAGAAGATTAGATACACAGCTCAGCAGACAGTATCACACAGGAGAAGATTAGATACACTGGTCAGCAGACAGTATCACACCGGATAGGATTAGATACACAGCTCAGCAGACAGTATCACACAGGAGAGGATTAGATACACGGCTCAGCAGACAGTATCACACCGGATAGGATTAGATACACAGCTCAGCAGACAGTATCACACAGGAGAAGATTAGATACACAGCTCAGCAGACAGTATCACACCGGATAGGATTAGATACACAGCTCAGCAGACAGTATCACACCGGATAGGATTAGATACACAGCTCAGCAGACAGTATCACACAGGAGAAGATTAGATACACAGCTCAGCAGACAGTATCACACAGGATAGGATTAGATACACAGCTCAGCAGACAGTATCACACAGGAGAAGATTATATGCACAGCTCAGCAGACAGTATCACACCGGATAGGATTAGATACACAGCTCAGCAGACAGTATCACACAGGAGAAGATTAGATACACAGCTCAGCAGACAGTATCACACAGGATAGGATTAGATACACGGCTCAGCAGACAGTATCACACAGGAGAAGATTAGATACACAGCTCAGCAGACAGTATCACACAGGAGAGGATTAGATACACAGCTCAGCAGATGGTATCACACAGGATAGGATTAGATACACGGCTCAGCAGACAGTATCACACAGGAGAAGATTAGATACACAGCTCAGCAGACAGTATCACACAGGATAGGATTAGATACACGGCTCAGCAGACAGTATCACACAGGAGAAGATTAGATACACAGCTCAGCAGACAGTATCACACAGGATAGGATTAGATACACAGCTCAGCAGACAGTATCACACAGGATAGGATTAGATGCACAGCTCAGCAGACAGTATCACACCGGATAGGATTAGATACACAGCTCAGCAGACAGTATCACACAGGAGAAGATTAGATACACAGCTCAGCACACAGTATCACACAGGAGAATATTAGATACACTGCTCAGCAGACAGTATCACACAGGAGAAGATTAGATACACTGCTCAGCAGACAGTATCACACAGGAGAAGATTAGATACACTGCTCAGCAGACAGTATCACACAGGAGAAGATTAGATACACTGCTCAGCAGACAGTATCACACAGGAGAAGATTAGATACACAGCTCAGCAGACAGTATCACACAGGAGAAGATTAGATACACAGCTCAGCAGACAGTATCACACCGGATAGGATTAGATACACAGCTCAGCAGACAGTATCACACAGGAGAAGATTAGATACACAGCTCAGCAGACAGTATCACACAGGAGAATATTAGATACACTGCTCAGCAGACAGTATCACACCGGATAGGATGAGATACACAGCTCAGCAGACAGTATCACACAGGAGAGGATTAGATACACAGCTCAGCAGACAGTATCACACAGGAGAAGATTAGATACACAGCTCAGCAGACAGTATCACACAGGAGAAGATTAGATACACAGCTCAGCAGACAGTATCACACAGGGTAGGATTAGATACACGGCTCAGCAGACAGTATCACACAGGAGAGGATTAGATACACAGCTCAGCAGACATCACACAGGAGAGGATTAGATACACGGCTCAGCAGACAGTATCACACAGGAGAGGATTAGATACACAGCTCAACAGACAGTATCACACAGGATAGGATTAGATGCACAGCTCAGCTGACAGTATCACACCGGATAGGATTAGATACACAGCTCAGCAGACAGTATCACACAGGAGAAGATTAGATACACAGCTCAGCAGACAGTATCACACAGGAGGGGATTAGATGCACAGCTCAGCTGACAGTATCGCACAGGAGAAGATTAGATACACTGCTCAGCAGACAGTATCACAACGGATAGGATTAGATACACAGCTCAGCAGACAGTATCACACAGGAGAAGATTAGATACACAGCTCAGCAGACAGTATCACACCGGATAGGATTAGATACACAGCTCAGCAGACAGTATCACACAGGAGAAGATTAGATACACAGCTCAGCAGACAGTATCACACAGGAGAAGATTAGATACACAGCTCAGCAGACAGTATCACACAGGAGAAGATTAGATACACAGCTCAGCAGACAGTATCACACAGGAGAAGATTAGATACACTGCTCAGCAGACAGTATCACACCGGATAGGATTAGATACACAGCTCAGCAGACAGTATCACACAGGAGAGGATTAGATACACGGCTCAGCAGACAGTATCACACCGGATAGGATTAGATACACAGCTCAGCAGACAGTATCACACCGGATAGGATTAGATACACAGCTCAGCAGACAGTATCACACAGGAGAAGATTAGATACACAGCTCAGCAGACAGTATCACACCGGATAGGATTAGATACACAGCTCAGCAGACAGTATCACACCGGATAGGATTAGATACACAGCGCAGCAGACAGTATCACACAGGAGAAGATTAGATACACAGATCAGCAGACAGTATCACACCGGATAGGATTAGATACACAGCTCAGCAGACAGTATCACACCGGATAGGATTAGATACACAGCTCAGCAGACAGTATCACACAGGAGAAGATTAGATACACAGCTCAGCAGACAGTATCACACCGGATAGGATTAGATACACAGCTCAGCAGACAGTATCACACCGGATAGGATTAGATACACAGCGCAGCAGACAGTATCACACAGGAGAAGATTAGATACACAGCTCAGCAGACAGTATCACACAGGAGAAGATTAGATACACAGCTCTGCAGACAGTATCACACCGGATAGGATTAGATACACAGCTCAGCAGACAGTATCACACAGGAGAAGATTAGATACACAGCTCAGCAGACAGTATCACACAGGAGAAGATTAGATACACAGCTCAGCAGACAGTATCACACCGGATAGGATTAGATACACAGCTCAGCAGACAGTATCACACAGGAGAGGATTAGATACACAGCTCAACAGACAGTATCACACAGGATAGGATTAGATGCACAGCTCAGCTGACAGTATCACACCGGATAGGATTAGATACACAGCTCAGCAGACAGTATCACACAGGAGAAGATTAGATACACAGCTCAGCAGACAGTATCACACAGGAGGGGATTAGATGCACAGCTCAGCTGACAGTATCGCACAGGAGAAGATTAGATACACTGCTCAGCAGACAGTATCACAACGGATAGGATTAGATACACAGCTCAGCAGACAGTATCACACAGGAGAAGATTAGATACACAGCTCAGCAGACAGTATCACACCGGATAGGATTAGATACACAGCTCAGCAGACAGTATCACACAGGAGAAGATTAGATACACAGCTCAGCAGACAGTATCACACAGGAGAAGATTAGATACACAGCTCAGCAGACAGTATCACACAGGAGAAGATTAGATACACAGCTCAGCAGACAGTATCACACAGGAGAAGATTAGATACACTGCTCAGCAGACAGTATCACACCGGATAGGATTAGATACACAGCTCAGCAGACAGTATCACACAGGAGAGGATTAGATACACGGCTCAGCAGACAGTATCACACCGGATAGGATTAGATACACAGCTCAGCAGACAGTATCACACCGGATAGGATTAGATACACAGCTCAGCAGACAGTATCACACAGGAGAAGATTAGATACACAGCTCAGCAGACAGTATCACACCGGATAGGATTAGATACACAGCTCAGCAGACAGTATCACACCGGATAGGATTAGATACACAGCGCAGCAGACAGTATCACACAGGAGAAGATTAGATACACAGATCAGCAGACAGTATCACACCGGATAGGATTAGATACACAGCTCAGCAGACAGTATCACACCGGATAGGATTAGATACACAGCTCAGCAGACAGTATCACACAGGAGAAGATTAGATACACAGCTCAGCAGACAGTATCACACCGGATAGGATTAGATACACAGCTCAGCAGACAGTATCACACCGGATAGGATTAGATACACAGCGCAGCAGACAGTATCACACAGGAGAAGATTAGATACACAGCTCAGCAGACAGTATCACACAGGAGAAGATTAGATACACAGCTCTGCAGACAGTATCACACCGGATAGGATTAGATACACAGCTCAGCAGACAGTATCACACAGGAGAAGATTAGATACACAGCTCAGCAGACAGTATCACACAGGAGAAGATTAGATACACAGCTCAGCAGACAGTATCACACCGGATAGGATTAGATACACAGCTCAGCAGACAGTATCACACAGGAGAGGATTAGATACACAGCTCAGCTGACAGTATCACACAGGAGAGGATTAGATACACAGCTCAGCAGACAGTATCACACAGGAGGGGATTAGATACACGGCTCAGCAGACAGTATCACACAGGAGAGGATTAGATACACAGCTCAGCAGACAGTATCACACAGGAGGGGATTAGATACACAGCTCAGCAGACAGTATCACACAGGAGAAGATTAGATACACAGCTCAGCAGACAGTATCACACAGGAGAAGATTAGATACACAGCTCAGCAGACAGTATCACACAGGAGAAGATTAGATACACAGCTCAGCAGACAGTATCACACAGGAGAAGATTAGATACACTGCTCAGCAGACAGTATCACACCGGATAGGATTAGATACACAGCTCAGCAGACAGTATCACACAGGAGAGGATTAGATACACGGCTCAGCAGACAGTATCACACCGGATAGGATTAGATACACAGCTCAGCAGACAGTATCACACAGGAGAAGATTAGATACACAGCTCAGCAGACAGTATCTCACCGGATAGGATTAGATACACAGCTCAGCAGACAGTATCACACCGGATAGGATTAGATACACAGCTCAGCAGACAGTATCACACAGGAGAAGATTAGATACACAGCTCAGCAGACAGTATCACACAGGATAGGATTAGATACACAGCTCAGCAGACAGTATCACACAGGAGAAGATTAGATGCACAGCTCAGCAGACAGTATCACACCGGATAGGATTAGATACACAGCTCAGCAGACAGTATCACACAGGAGAAGATTAGATACACAGCTCAGCAGACAGTATCACACAGGATAGGATTAGATACACGGCTCAGCAGACAGTATCACACAGGAGAAGATTAGATACACAGCTCAGCAGACAGTATCACACAGGAGAGGATTAGATACACAGCTCAGCAGACAGTATCACACAGGATAGGATTAGATACACGGCTCAGCAGACAGTATCACACAGGAGAAGATTAGATACACAGCTCAGCAGACAGTATCACACAGGATAGGATTAGATACACGGCTCAGCAGACAGTATCACACAGGAGAAGATTAGATACACAGCTCAGCAGACAGTATCACACAGGATAGGATTAGATACACAGCTCAGCAGACAGTATCACACAGGATAGGATTAGATGCACAGCTCAGCAGACAGTATCACACCGGATAGGATTAGATACACAGCTCAGCAGACAGTATCACACCGGATAGGATTAGATACACAGCTCAGCAGACAGTATCACACAGGAGAAGATTAGATACACAGCTCAGCACACAGTATCACACAGGAGAATATTAGATACACTGCTCAGCAGACAGTATCACACAGGAGAAGATTAGATACACTGCTCAGCAGACAGTATCACATAGGAGAAGATTAGATACACTGCTCAGCAGACAGTATCACACAGGAGAAGATTAGATACACAGCTCAGCAGACAGTATCACACAGGAGAAGATTAGATACACAGCTCAGCAGACAGTATCACACCGGATAGGATTAGATACACAGCTCAGCAGACAGTATCACACAGGAGAAGATTAGATACACAGCTCAGCAGACAGTATCACAAAGGAGAAGATTAGATACACAGCTCAGCTGACAGTATCACACAGGAGAAGATTAGATACATAGCTCAGCAGACAGTATCACACAGGAGAAGATTAGATACACGGCTCAGCAGACAGTATCACACAGGAGAAGATTAGATACACAGCTCAGCAGACAGTATCACACAGGAGAAGATTAGATACACAGCTCAGCAGACAGTATCACACAGGAGAAGATTACATACACAGCTCAGCAGACAGTATCACACAGGAGAAGATTAGATACACAGCTCAGCAGACAGTATCACACCGGATAGGATTAGATACACAGCTCAGCAGACAGTATCACACAGGAGAAGATTAGATACACAGCTCAGCAGACAGTATCACACAGGAGAATATTAGATACACAGCTCAGCAGACCGTATCACACCGGATAGGATTAGATACACAGCTCAGCAGACAGTATCACACAGGAGAAGATTAGATACACAGCTCAGCAGACAGTATCACACATGAGAGGATTAGATACACAGCTCAGCAGGCAGTATCACACAGGAGAATATTAGATACACAGCTCAGCAGTCAGTATCACACCGGATAGGATTAGACACACAGCTCAGCAGACAGTATCACACAGGAGAAGATTAGATACACGGCTCAGCAGACAGTATCACACAGGAGAAGATTAGATACACAGCTCAGCAGACAGTATCACACAGGAGAAGATTAGATACATAGCTCAGCAGACAGTATCACACAGGAGAAGATTAGATACACGGCTCAGCAGACAGTATCACACAGGAGAAGATTAGATACACAGCTCAGCAGACAGTATCACACAGGAGAAGATTAGATACACAGCTCAGCAGACAGTATCACACAGGAGAAGATTAGATACACAGCTCAGCAGACAGTATCACACCGGATAGGATTAGATACACAGCTCAGCAGACAGTATCACACAGGAGAGGATTAGATGCACAGCTCAGCAGACAGTATCACACAGGAGAAGATTAGATACACAGCTCAGCAGACAGTATCACACAGGAGAATATTAGATACACTGCTCAGCAGACAGTATCACACCGTATAGGATTAGATACACAGCTCAGCAGACAGTATCACACAGGAGAGGATTAGATACACAGCTCAGCAGACAGTATCACACAGGAGAAGATTAGATACACAGCTCAGCAGACAGTATCACACAGGAGAAGATTAGATACACAGCTCAGCAGACAGTATCACACAGGGTAGGATTAGATACACGGCTCAGCAGACAGTATCACACAGGAGAGGATTAGATACACAGCTCAGCAGACATCACACAGGAGAGGATTAGATACACGGCTCAGCAGACTGTATCACACAGGAGAGGATTAGATACACAGCTCAGCAGACAGTATCACACAGGATAGGATTAGATGCACAGCTCAGCTGACAGTATCACACCGGATAGGATTAGATACACAGCTCAGCAGACAGTATCACACAGGAGAAGATTAGATACACAGCTCAGCAGACAGTATCACACAGGAGAAGATTAGATACACAGCTCAGCAGACAGTATCACACAGGAGGGGATTAGATGCACAGCTCAGCTGACAGTATCGCACAGGAGAAGATTAGATACACTGCTCAGCAGACAGTATCACACCGGATAGGATTAGATACACAGCTCAGCAGACAGTATCACACAGGAGAAGATTAGATACACAGCTCAGCAGACAGTATCACACAGGAGAAGATTAGATACACAGCTCAGCAGACAGTATCACACCGGATAGGATTAGATACACAGCTCAGCAGACAGTATCACACAGGAGAAGATTAGATACACAGCTCAGCAGACAGTATCACACAGGAGAAGATTAGATACACAGCTCAGCAGACAGTATCACACAGGAGAGGATTAGATACACAGCTCAGCAGACAGTATCACACCGGATAGGATTAGATACACAGCTCAGCAGACAGTATCACACAGGAGAGGATTAGATACACAGCTCAGCTGACAGTATCACACAGGAGAGGATTAGATACACAGCTCAGCAGACAGTATCACACAGGAGGGGATTAGATACACGGCTCAGCAGACAGTATCACACAGGAGAGGATTAGATACACAGCTCAGCAGACAGTATCACACAGGAGGGGATTAGATACACAGCTCAGCAGACAGTATCACACAGGAGAAGATTAGATACACAGCTCAGCAGACAGTATCACACAGGAGAAGATTAGATACACAGCTCAGCAGACAGTATCACACAGGAGAAGAATAGATACACAGCTCAGCAGACAGGATCACACAGGAGAAGATTAGATACACTGCTCAGCAGACAGTATCACACCGGATAGGATTAGATACACAGCTCAGCAGACAGTATCACACAGGAGAAGATTAGATACACAGCTCAGCAGACAGTATCACACAGGAGAAGATTAGATACACAGCTCAGCAGACAGTATCACACCGGATAGGATTAGATACACAGCTCAGCAGACAGTATCACACAGGAGAGGATTAGATACACAGCTCAGCTGACAGTATCACACAGGAGAGGATTAGATACACAGCTCAGCAGACAGTATCACACAGGAGGGGATTAGATACACGGCTCAGCAGACAGTATCACACAGGAGAGGATTAGGTACACAGCTCAGCAGACAGTATCACACAGGAGGGGATTAGATACACAGCTCAGCAGACAGTATCACACAGGAGAAGATTAGATACACAGCTCAGCAGACAGTATCACACAGGAGAAGATTAGATACACAGCTCAGCAGACAGTATCACACAGGAGAAGATTAGATACACAGCTCAGCAGACAGTATCACACAGGAGAAGATTAGATACACTGCTCAGCAGACAGTATCACACCGGATAGGATTAGATACACAGCTCAGCAGACAGTATCACACAGGAGAAGATTAGATACACAGCTCAGCAGACAGTATCACACAGGATAGGATTAGATACACGGCTCAGCAGACAGTATCACACAGGAGAAGATTAGATACACAGCTCAGCAGACAGTATCACACAGGAGAGGATTAGATACACAGCTCAGCAGACAGTATCACACAGGATAGGATTAGATACACGGCTCAGCAGACAGTATCACACAGGAGAAGATTAGATACACAGCTCAGCAGACAGTATCACACAGGATAGGATTAGATACACGGCTCAGCAGACAGTATCACACAGGAGAAGATTAGATACACAGCTCAGCAGACAGTATCACACAGGATAGGATTAGATACACAGCTCAGCAGACAGTATCACACAGGATAGGATTAGATGCACAGCTCAGCAGACAGTATCACACCGGATAGGATTAGATACACAGCTCAGCAGACAGTATCACACCGGATAGGATTAGATACACAGCTCAGCAGACAGTATCACACAGGAGAAGATTAGATACACAGCTCAGCACACAGTATCACACAGGAGAATATTAGATACACTGCTCAGCAAACAGTATCACACAGGAGAAGATTAGATACACTGCTCAGCAGACAGTATCACACAGGAGAAGATTAGATACACTGCTCAGCAGACAGTATCACACAGGAGAAGATTAGATACACAGCTCAGCAGACAGTATCACACAGGAGAAGATTAGATACACAGCTCAGCAGACAGTATCACACCGGATAGGATTAGATACACAGCTCAGCAGACAGTATCACACAGGAGAAGATTAGATACACAGCTCAGCAGACAGTATCACAAAGGAGAAGATTAGATACACAGCTCAGCTGACAGTATCACACAGGAGAAGATTAGATACATAGCTCAGCAGACAGTATCACACAGGAGAAGATTAGATACACGGCTCAGCAGACAGTATCACACAGGAGAAGATTAGATACACAGCTCAGCAGACAGTATCACACAGGAGAAGATTACATACACAGCTCGGCAGACAGTATCACACAGGAGAAGATTAGATACACAGCTCAGCAGACAGTATCACACCGGATAGGATTAGATACACAGCTCAGCAGACAGTATCACACAGGAGAAGATTAGATACACAGCTCAGCAGACAGTATCACACAGGAGAATATTAGATACACAGCTCAGCAGACCGTATCACACCGGATAGGATTAGATACACAGCTCAGCAGACAGTATCACACAGGAGAAGATTAGATACACAGCTCAGCAGACAGTATCACACAGGAGAATATTAGATACACAGCTCAGCAGACAGTATCACACCGGATAGGATTAGACACACAGCTCAGCAGACAGTATCACACAGGAGAAGATTAGATACACAGCTCAGCAGACAGTATCACACAGGAGAAGATTAGATACATAGCTCAGCAGACAGTATCACACAGGAGAAGATTAGATACACGGCTCAGCAGACAG